>NW_006442484.1:12063259-12122292 GCF_000325575.1 Pteropus alecto
CCCTCTACTACTCCAAACTCAACAACCTTTTGATTGAAATCTATTATCCATTGATACCACTAATTTTTTTTATGGTCCCTTACATCCTTTATGTCCACATTTCCATTCTTAGTCATCATGATTCATCACTGTAATCACTTCTTTGCAAACATCCTCAACAACTTTGCCCCTTGCTTTGTTGTACCACCTGACAAAAACCTAACTTTGTTAAGTACACCTCTCATACTGCTGAATACAGATACTGATAAACACACAACTCCGCTCACTGGTCTTATTTAATCCACAATTACTAACTGCAAGTTGGCACACCTGCTAAATTTCTCTAGTCCTTTCTCTCTCTTTTTCTTAAACAATCTCACAGTTTCTCTTCTTCCTTCAAAATTTCAACACCTCCTTACTCTCAGCTTATGACCTTGCTTTCTATTCTCCTGAGAAAACAGAAGCAATCAGAAGAGAGTTTTCACAGGTCTCATCCCTATCTAATAGCTTTTGGCCATAAATTCTCCTATCCTCTAGTCACTGGATAAATGTTAATGTTCCTACCTAAAGCCAGACCATTCATTTATACACATCTCTACATCATCAGCTTTTCCTCTACTTTACTAGATTGTTTTCACCAGCATACAATGTGTGGTAATTTCTTTCATCTTTAAAAAATCCCTTTCCAGTGACCCCATTTATCTCCATTCTTTTATAGAAAAAGGCTTGAAAGATTTATATGTACTTACTGCCTCCCACTCCTCTCTTCCTACTCTTTCTTGAGCCCTCCCTAAACCAACCACCAACCTATTATTCTATTGTTTTCCCTCCTGTCAAGATCTTCATGACCTCAGATTACTCCAAAGGTTAATTTTCACTTCTTATGTGACTTGACCTATTGGTATAATTTGACATATTTAATCTCATTTCCACCTTGAGAACTCTTTATAATCATATCTATATTTACAAGTTTAAAATGTAAGTTGTTATGTAGAGCCCCAGTGGTATCAAATTCTGAATTCATCTCTATGTGAGAAATACTGGGGAAAAAAAATTAAACAAATAATGAAGAAAAAGGAGGACCCAAGAGCTTCTGTTTAAAATTAGTGATGCCCACATTTTAGCACAGAATTCTGAAATCTTGAAAGAACTTTGCAATTCATATAATCCAACACTTCTATTTTACAATGAGGAGGATGCTGAGGCCCAAAGAAAAGTGATTTCTCCATTGTTACAGAGTGGCAGAGTTAGGCCTAGAACCTAGGTCTTCTGCCTTGAAGTGCTTATTCTAGTATCCACTTTGCACTGCTTTACCTCTTATATATATATGTCTATAGTGTGTGTAATACTTTAGAACATATACATGTAGATTTATATATAACTACATATGCATACAATATAGAAATACAATATATACACATATATAGTATGTATACACACATACATATGTACATATATATATATATATATATATATGTATACACATATATAGGTATAGCATATATGGATATATATATTTTTAAGATTATTTTTTCCTGAATGAAAGAAGTGTTGGACAGAGCTCATGTATTCCTTCTCTTTCTGCTGTTCTCTTCTGATACAGACAGGTGTCCCTACTTGGCTCCCTTGGGATCAAGCCCATCTTCCACTAAGACAGGGCTGATACTGAAGCAAAAGAATTATAGGAAGCCCTTGCCTCAGCAGGCCACTGGCTGAACACAAAACTCACTGCCCTGTGCCACCTTCTCTATTCTGCTGATGGATAGAGGTTGGATCTGGGGATCAGAGAGACTTAAATTTGGTCTTGGCTAACTCATTGAGTGATCTTGGGTGTTTTTCTCATCTAAACAAGAGGCTGTGTGAGGTAAAGTCTTTTGTTTTGTTTGTTTGTTTGTTTTTAAATATTAGGTAAAATCTTAATTCCTCCCTTCTATTCTGCAGTACCTTGAGCTATAATTCTTTGGGCTGACCCTATGCTTCCTATGATCTTTTTACCTAGTCTTCACTCCTTCTCCATGATCTATTTGCCACTGCATCACTGAGCTTACTGTCAGCCTAGAAGTGTGCTATCTTCTTGTCTGTCTTGGTCCTCTTAGATGACTTCTCTAGTTGTGATTACTGGATTATATGATTTGTAGTTTTTGGAAGTCCCTTCCTATTTTATCAGACTCTTAACTTTGGCTACAGATAGACAGCTACTTCTCAGGGTCTGATACATGAAAGAATGAATAAGCAATGGGGGAAGCAGGTCTCATAAGTGAGGAGAGGGAGATAGCACAAACAAAACAAAACAAACTACACAAAACATAAAAACACTGGAGAAGAAGGAAAGATAAGACAAAAAGGATGGCATTATGATACTGAAATATAATGCTCTCTGATAGTGATTTTGGCCTATAAGACTGGAAGAAGCCTATAAGAATATATGACTTGTAACTAATAGGAGTGTAGCATATAATACTGATTAAAAGTCCTTGTCATATCTAAGAAAGTAGGAAAAAGGCAGAAATTGGAGACAGATTTAAAAATTTTTCTTAATGTATAAGAAATGCAACATTTGGAAATCCCTAGTATTCAAGAAGTCTCAGATCATGCTATTCTTTAATGGTCACTTTTTCTTGGAGTCATTTTAATGTAAAATAGATTTTGAAAAAAACTTGGCTCTCAAGATTCTCAGAATTGAATTAGTCCCAATCTAATATTTTGACAAATTATCATCATCAGCCCAAGCATGGTCCTTTTTCATTAATGGTATTTATTTAATATAACATAATGAATGATTGTGGAAGCACTGCATAATCCAAGAACTAGAATATTTAAAAATTGCTTAAATCTACCTACTTGTGTTTCCCATATCCCATCCTCCACCTTCCTTACAGAAGTAACCATTATAATAAATTCTGTTATCATTTCTTGCTTTTGTCTATTTTTTTAATCACATATATACATATGCCTCAATAATATGTTGTTCAATTTGCTTGTTACAGAACTTTATAAACAGGATATCATACTGTGTGCATTCTTCTGAGACTTGTTTTATTCATTCATTGTTACTAAGATATTTTCAGATTTGGCTGTAGCTATGGTTCTCTTCATTTCACTGTTGTATATTTATAATATGAATATGTCACAATTAACTTTTCCATTACCTTATCAATAAACATTCTGGAGATTTCTAGGTATTTTTACTTTTAAAAATTGCCTGCTGTGGATACTCTAGTACAAGCCTCCAGTATCTAGGTGCTAGAGCATCTCGCCAGCTTGTTCCCTGGAGTGAAGTCAGTGAAGTCAGAAACGAGTATCCTTATAACACAATGCCAAATTCTTTTCCAAGGCAATTCTGACAATTTATACTCCTGAAAGAAATGTAAGAGATCCTGCAATTTGTGTTCTCTTCAACACAAGGTATTATTAGACTTTAAACTTTTTGTCAATCAAATATATAGAAAATGGTATTTCAATGCGGTCTTCATAAAATTTCTTAAGCATTTCTTCAGTTGTTTATTATTCACATTTGTTTTCTAGTTTTTAAAATGCTTCCTCACATCATTGGTTCTTTTTCTACTAAATTGTTACCTTTTACTCATAAATCCTTAGGAAATCATTTTATATGCATGGTACTAATCTTCGTTGGCTATATGTGATGTCAATCTCTTTTTTCAGTTTGTATTCTGGCTTTCAGTTTTTTCTAAGGTGTCCATTGATGAATAGACATTCCAAATTTTTATGTACTTTTAATACTTTCTGTATCTGGTTTAAAAAACCTTTCTCTTCCCTCAAGTCAGGAGAAATTTTTAAGAGTTATATTTCTAATTCTTTGTTACTGTTACATAAAAATGCAATAAATTTTTTTCATCGATCTTACATCTAGCCATCTTGCAAAACTTTCCTATTATTTCTTGTAGTTTTTTTTATAAATTCTTTTGAGTTTTCTATGGACATATCCATAACATCTAACTAAAAGAGAGAAACAGTAGTATAAAATAGGAAAGAAAATATTTTTTAAAAATACTCCAAAGAACAAAAATGCTAATCACAAAGAGGGAGACAAAAGAGATAAAAAAAAAAATAGCAACATAAAAAACGAATAAGCTAAGTGTTCTTGTCAAATAGAAGAAGAATAAGAGAACCAAGCAAAGGTGAAAGAAGATGATTAAAGTTAAGAGCAGAAATCAATAAAATTGAAGTAAAAACAACTGGTTCAGTAAAGTTAAAATTAGATCTTGGAAAAGACTTACAAATTGGCAAAACACTGGCAAGACTGATTTAAACAAAGAGAAAGGTTAATAATTAATATTATTACTAAAAAGGGGGTGTAACTACATATATAGTGGAGACTAACAAAATAATAAGAAAGCTCAATCAGCTGGTTTATGTCAATAACTACAAAAAATTAGATAACAGGGACATATCCCCATACAAATTTATATAATTTACCAGAATTGACAGAAGATGAAATAAAAGGCATAAAAGCTTTATAATTACGAATGAAATTGAAGCAGTCATTATAAATCTTCTCACAAAGAAAACAACAGTCCCAGATATATTTACAAGTTAAATTTTCTCACATATTCAAAGACTAGATCATTCTAATGTAGACAACTTCTTAAAAAGAACATAAAAACAGAGACTATTCCCCACTCATTTTATGAGACCAGCATGACTTTGACAAGTCATGCTGGTCTCATAAAAAAGTACAAGATAAAGAAAGCACATTAAAATAAAACCACTGAGCCATTTCAACCCATTTAATAAAATGAGTTAATAATAAATAAGTCATGCTGGTCTCATGAGTTAATAATTGACAAGTCATGCTGGTCTCATAAGAAAGTACAAGATAAAGAAAGCACATTAAAATAAAACCACTGAGCCATTTCAACCCATTTAATAAAATGAGTTAATAATAAATAAAATAATAATAAATAATTAAATGGCTTAATAAATAGATATGAATGTAGAAATCTTAAGCAAAATATTAGCTAACTAGATTTATCAATAGATACAAAATATTCCAGAGCTAAATTAGATTTCTCCCAAGGATGTAAACCTCTTTTAATTTTTACAATATATAATTACCTTTTACTTAATTAAGAGATTAAAGGCAAAAGTCATATGATCATCCTAACAGATGTGTATATATATTCTAAATAAAACTCAATGTGAACACATAATTAAATTCAAAAACTCTTAGTTAACTAGGATTAAGCAAGAATGTCTCTGACCTGCTAAAGTTAATCTACCAAAAAATAAAAAATGAAAACAAAAAATGTTACAAAAAACATCATCATCCTAAATGGAGAAGCATTGGAAATATTCCCTTTAAAAACCAGCAATAAGATAAGAAAATCTGTCATTACTTTAATTCAATATTGATTAGAGATTCTTTCTTTTAGAAGCATATATCCTTTTCATAGAATCTCATGCTAACCTTGCCGTTGGATATAACTCTAAAAACAGGTGTTCTTAGACTCAAGGCGGGATACTCCTCCCTATCCCTCAAATCATTATCGAGTTTCCTTTTAGAAATAATGCTCAGCAGCAGAGCATATTTCAGCAGTCAATTTAAAGAAGGGGGAAAAAAAAAGAGAGAAAGTATAATTTAACATAGTTAGTTGTAAGCCCAGGAGTATTATCCAAGCTAAGTAAAATCTCACTCTGGGACCAAAGAATTAAATTCATTTTACTTTTTCTTATTCAACAAACACAGAACATAAAGAGCTGTTTTAGTTCATAATTTCATTCATCTTATGATCCAACTGGTATTATACTCAGTAACATTTGTAATTTAACTGTATTATGTGTGTGAACTTTGTACTCCAAGGAGAACTAAAAAGACATTTTATGGCACTGAAATGATAATTTTTTTAAAACTTTTTTTTGCCTTTTTTTCACTTTAGAGGTATTAGAAATTCTAGTTCATTTGTGCTTTGCTCTGAAAATCCAGCTGAGTTTTTAGTGAAGAGAATGACTTATTTCAGGACCAATGCCTTTTATTCATTTGACCAATATTTATTAGGTGCCTCATGTATGCCTGGCGCTGTTCAGGCACTGGTGATGTGACAATGAATAAAACAAACATTCAGTTCTTGTGCTGCTTAAGTGTTCAGAAACACATGAATGTTGTTCAGTAATAAACACAGGGCAAAGGTGAGTCTGAGAGGTCCTAGAATAGGATTCCCTGTCCCACTACATGCTTCCTTTTTCTCTGAAAACCTTCCATTGCTATACTTTAGGTACAAGAAACCTTCCAGGCTTCTGTCACTGCTCCATACCAAAGCTACATCTCACTGAGCTTTCTTTGGTAAATTAATTTATAATAATAACAATAGCCAGAATCGAAAGGGTACCTTTCAAAAAGGCATGTTGTATGCACTGTCTCATTAAAATCCTGCAATTAGCTGTTGTTATTATAATTTGATGGATGAGAAGCTGACGCTCAAAGAAATTCGGAGATACCACACATTATGAATATTAATTCAACTTTTTCTGACTCTAAAGCCTTCACAAACATTTTCCAGTATATCTAGTTGACCCATTCATTCATTCATGAATTCACACATTCATTCTTTCATTCACTAGCTCAGCAAATGCTGAGTTATTATATATCAAAGAGAATTTTGGATTTCATGTTGTTCTCTGAGCATATGCTGAGTGTAGTCTTTATTTATAATCCATCAATACCATATTTTTCCCAGCTATGTAATACTGTGCAACCCAAACGGCAGACAGTTTCTCCATTTCTCTTTCCTAAAAAAAAAGAAAAAAGTTTTAACAATTAGAATTTTTTCCTATGGAATAATCTGATTTGTAACATGGTGAATCCCCTAATTACCTCTCAGTGGGGGAATCAGAGCAGAGGCTGAATAAAGATAGGGTAAGGCAAATTCATTCATTCATTCATTCATGCATTCATTCATCAAATAAATATCCATTGAATGCCATGAATTCTGAGACTGTGGCACCAAACAAAATAAACAAAAATCCCTGCCCTCATGGAGCTTACATTCCAGTGAGAGGAAAGGTAGACAAGTTAACTTCTAAGTTCTCTTCTAACATAAAAGCTTTAGGTTATTAGAAATGGGGAGAAGAAATAGAAAGAGAGAGGCAAGATTTTCGTTTGTTTTTCAACAAAGGTCATATGACAGATTCAGGTTTCAGGGCAGATTCTGGGAACAGTGACTGCAAATCTAAGCCTGCTCATCATCTGTGTTCTGTGTTGGTCCTCTGCTCAGCTCTCAAACACACCTGCACACATAAATCACAACCACTGCCAGTTGGCACCACCTTTGTATTATAAATTATTCTCAGAAAACCATATGACCTTCTGTTCTGCTAACTGCCTGTGGGGAGGCTGGCAGTCACTGCAAGTCACTGCCCTTTTCTGATTCTCTCTTTCTTCCTCAAATCACTCACTTATCCCTAGGAGAAACTCTCTTCTTTATACCCACTCAAACATTATTCTTCAAGGCTCACCCAGAAGCCCCTCCAGGAAGACATCCTGGCTGCTTCATTCCTATTGCTGGGAACCTTGTCAGCACTCAGTCTGAGTCATAGACCATTCATTCACTCAGCCCTTCAATAACATTCAGTAAGTCCTTAATATATCCTAGAGATTCAGCATAAGAGGTCACAATTCTTGCCTTTAAAAATGGGTAGGAAGAATCAGTATCATTAAAATGGCCATACTACCCAAAGCAATCTGTAGATTCAATGCAATCCCTATCAAAATACTAACGGCATTCTTCAGAGAGCTAGAACAAACAATCCTAAAAGTTATATGGAACTATAAAAGACCCCGAATAGCCACGGCAATCTTGAGAAAGAAGAACAAAATTGGAGGTATCACATTACCTGATATTAAACTATGCTACAAGGCTACAGTAATCAAAACAGCATCATACTGGCATAAAAACAGATACATTGATCAATGGAACAGAATAGAAGCCCAGAAATAAATCCATACCTAGATGCTCACTTAATATATGACAAAGGAGGGAAGAATACACAATGGGGTAAAGAATAAGTGGTATTGAGAAAATTGGACAGATACATGCAAAAAAAAAAAAAAAGAAAGAAAGAAAGAAAAAGAAACTGGATCACCTTCTTACACCGTATACAAGAATAGACTCGAAATGGATTAAAGACTTAAATGTAAGACCCGAAACCATAACACTTCCAGAAGAAAACAGGCAGTAAACTTTCTATTGCTAATGGCAATTTCTTTTTGGATATATCTCCCAGGGCAAGGGAAACAAAAGAAAAAAATCAACAAATGGGACTACGTCAAACTATAAAGTTTTTGCATAGCAAAGGAAACCATCAACAAAACAAAAAGAAAACTGACTGATTGGGGGAAGATATTCATTAATGACACGTTTGATAAGAGGTTAATAGCCAAAATAAATAATGAACTCATGCAACTCAACAACAAAAAAAAACAAACAATCCAATTAAAAAAATGGGCAGAAGACTTGAACAGATATTTCTCCAAAGAGGAAACACAGATGGCCAATAGACATATAAAAAGATGCTCAAGGTCACTAATCATCAGAGAAATGCAAACTAAAACCACAGTGAGATATCGCCTGACATCTGTCAGAATGGCTATCATCAATAAATCAAAGAACAAGTGTTGGTGAAGATGCAGAGAAAAGGGAACGCTCATACATTGTTGGTAGAATCCAATGCAAATTGGTATAGCCACTATGGAAACAGTCTGGAAGTTCCTCAAAAAAAAAAAAAAAAAAAAAAAAAGGATATACCTTTTTATCCAGCAATTGCACTTCTGGCATAAAGAAGTTATGGTTCACATATACAATGGAATATCACTCAGCCATTAAAAAAATGAAATCCTACCATTTGCAACAACATGTATGGACCTAGAGGTTATTATGCTGAGTGAAATAGGTCAGACAGATAAAGAAAAATACCATATGATTTCACTTATATGTGGAATCTAAGGAACGAAAAGAACAAACTAATCAAAAACAGACTCACAAATATAGAGGGCAATTTGGTGACAGACAGAGGGGAGGGGGCCGGGGGCTGAGAGAATGGGGCGAAAGGTTAAAGAAGCACAAATTAGTAATTGATAGATGGTCACAGGGATGCGGAGCACGGCATAGGGAATGCAGTTAGCATTAATATATTGGCTAGGTGGAAAACCAGAGGAGACAAGGAGTAATTAGGGGAATTGTTTTACAAACTATATAAATGTCTAACCAATGTATTGTATACTTGAAACTAATAAAAAAAAAAAAAGGAAAAAGAAAAAAAAAGAATTTAAAAAAAAACAAGCAGAGAAGGCAGACAAGGAAAATAGCAATTTGGTGGTCTTGGTATGACTAGGGTACAGAGGAATCACAGAGGAGGGATATAAGCCTACATCTAGAATTCTGACTTTGAAATGATCTGCTCCATTTGAAATGGGAACATAGGTCTGTGACTTAAAGTCGCAGAGAAGGAGTTATACGAGGGGCCATAACTCCTGGGTAGGGATGTAGGTCTCTGTGCCAACTTTTGAGAACTTAGTTACATGCTACTGGTAGTATTAGGTGCTTTTAAAGTTTCTAACTTCTTCTCTCTACAAATAGATTGTAAGCTCTGTGTGTGCAGGGCCATGTCTCATGCTTCCTCTCTACTCCCCGCAGCACTTAACTTAGTGATGATTCACGGTGAGACCCAACAAGTACTGAGTCTACTCAAAATAATGGCCTAAGGAGAGGTTTCACTCTGCCCGAATGGCCTATGATCTTTCTCTTGCACACTTAACGTTATTTCCTTGAGCATCTTCAAGTCTACAATAAAAGCCCTCCAAAAATCAGTGAGCAATAGGATAGCACATTCCATGAACCACCCAGAAGGCCCTTGGAAACAAAGGGCATTCCCGTACCTGGACATGGGTCTTATGATCGTTTTTCATTAAGTAGGTCTAATGGTGAAATGAGTGACAGCAAACTCCCAACTGTGGGGATAAAAGGCTCAGGCTAGGCGGTTAAATATTGCAATTGAAGAAACTGGGATCTTTTCATTTTACCCATTTACCAAACTGTCTTCTTCACAGCTAGTTATAAAAACAAACAAACAAAAAACTGATCAATCTTCCTTTTGCTAAATTATCTCTTTAAAATAAAACTGACTTGGGACAACTGGATAGTTAAATTAAATAAAAAGCTGGATCCATATGTGAGGACAAAAATTCAAACTGCGTGGGTACTAGAAGAAGCGTGAGGTGTTTTTTTTTTTTTTTTTTGAGGGGGAATGGTTGTTTTTATAACTTTTTGTTATTACTTTGGGGAAGGGCTTGTCATAAAACAAAAGGTTGATGAGTTTGACCATAATAAAATAAAATCTTCTATAATGCAAAGAGAATCATAAGCGACATCAAAAGCAAATGAAAAACTGGGAACATTTATAGTTTGTATCGAAAACAAAGGAATAATTCCCTTAGATTTTAAAAAGCTCTTAGAAACTGAGATAAAAAGACTAACAACTCAATAAAAAATTGGGTAAAGGTCATTAGTAGATTATTCACAGAGATAGAAATACAAATAACATTTAAATAGATTTAAACAATCTCATTCTTAATAAGAGAAATCAAATTCAAACCACGCTAGAAAATCATTTCTCCTACGTAAGATTGACAGAAGACAAAAGTTTGATCTTAAATTTGTTGGCAAGGCTTTGGGGGACCAGACATGTCAATCACTACAGGTGGCTGTGAAAAACTTCAGGTAAATGTGAAAATGCGTCTGAAAATACACTCACTCTCTGACTCCATGTCACACAATGTAGCTGTGCGAAAGAACCAGGAAGACTTTTACATATTAACGGGGAATGACCTCCAGGATATATTAAGTGGAAGAAAACAAAACAAGATGCAGAACAGTATATACAGTATGCTTCGTTTCGTATACAAAATATTTATCTGCATTTGTTTGGTTTGCGCAAAGAAAGACTGGAAGGATGAACAAGAAACCCGTAAAAATGACGAACCTATGTGGGGCCAGAGGCACAGAGATAGGAGAGAGATTTCTGTGATTAAAGCAATGAAATCAAATTTTGAAAAATGATACCTGAGAAAAACTCTGAGAACCTATCCAAATAGCAGAGACTGCTGAATAGTGAAATATGAAGCTTGACATCAAGTCACTAGAGCATTTGTGCACAGTGATAGAACATGAGGCTGGTGGGGGGTGAGAGGATCCAGAAAATATCTGGCTCGCTGACACAGGCCGAAAGACAGAAAGGAAGTACTTGCTTAAGAAAACTAAATAAGTTATGGCCCAAGAAGATCAGTGCTTACTTCAAGTTAGTATTTGAGTCCTTCTGCACATCTCAAAGATTTCATGAGCACTGTGGTGCAATGAACAATGTCAGCATAATTTTGATTCTTTTCTAAAAATATTGATTCTGTAGCCTTACCTTCCCCGGAATCCTAATCAAACTCAGGAAGGTATCTGGAGGTTTCCTGGGGAGGGTTACGTACCAGGATGAAAAGGGTGGAAGTGACACATTACGGCAAAGAAAGGGCCAAATGAAGCAAGATTAAAAGGGGATGGAGGTTTTTAAAAAGTGAAAAAAGACAAGGGTGGAATGAAACACTTCATGATGATTCTGGGGGTTCAGAAACAGATAAGCAAGCTGATTGGGAACCTCTCTGCCTACACAAGACAGAGAGCCAGCTTGGCCAATACCACAGAAAGGATGCTATCTCCTTTTCCGATTTAATTCCTTAAAGAGTGGGCTGATTTATTCATTTATAATAAAATTTCTGGTCTAATTAAAAATGGAACTTGCCCCTACCTGACCAAGCCTCACCGTATTTCTGGCTCCCATGTAATGGAATCAGAAAACAATGATGTTGAATGATAGCTTGGGATATTGCTACTTATTGTGAAAATAAATAATAAGGAAGGACAATGTTGCTAGGCTTGTTTCAGGGAAATTTAAATCAATTCTTTTTCACCTTGACTGAATTTTAACAACAGATAAAGATAATGATATTTCTCTTAACGAAATTGTATAACGCTGGCGAATTTATGAGGAAGATTTACCTTTCAGAGGTTTTAGCTTCACCTTGTTTTAGACTACAGTTTGTAAGGCCTCTGTGCTCCCCTCCCTTGTTCTGATATCCTCAACCTTAAATTCCAAGAATTGTTCTTTCTCTCAGCTCATTTAACATAATACTACTCATGTTTACTTAGCACTCTGCAGGTTGGAAACCTTTTCACATCTGTCATATCTGAGACACTTCCCTGAGAGGGAGGCAAGGTGGGCATCACCTGGCAGGTGGAACTAAGGCTCAGAAAGGTTAACATTATTCATTCAAGATCACAAAGTCTATGCTCAGAGCCAGGGCTAGAACTGAAGTGTCCTAATTCCCAATTACGAGCATGCCTAATACATTTATCCAAACGGCCATGGCTTTGGGTTTCTAGGTTCCAAGAGGTCCACAGAGAGCAGCCAGTTGTGTGATTCATTGCATGATGCTTGACATTTTTCTTGGCAAAACTCTTGGTTGCTCGTTAAGAAGAAACCCTGATTTTTTTCCACCTGAGCTCTCTGCTTAGTTGTACAGTATGTGTCTGTTTCTAGGTTCTCGGCTGGTTGAGGAGGGGCAGTTGGAAAGGGAGAATGTGAGAAATGGTCTCTGTCTTTAACCTTGAAGTTTGAGAACAAAGCACTCTAAATAATTAGAGTATGTTGGGCTCCCAAAAAAACATTGCATTCTCGACTTGCACATTGTAATGACTTCTAGAAAGATTTTTTTTCTGAATTCTGAGCCCTTTCTTTTCCTTACTTACCCCATTTCTTCATCAGAACTCCTTCTATTGACCCCAGCATTTTTATTCCTGGAACTGATGTTATTCTTCCTAGTCTTAACTATTTAGTGGGAAGAGTTCTGGTACTATGTATTTTTTAGCCAAATATGAAACTCTAAGGTCTCCAAGGAAACCCAAAACCTATTGACTATCTTTTTATCCTCCATTTTTTATCTAATTACAATTTACCTACTTTACTAGTGCAGTGTGAAGATTAACTGTCCTCAGGTTTCTTTCACATCTGTGAAGGATTTCCACCTCCTCAGGGCACATGTTCTCTAAGAGACAGGAATGAAATAGTAATAAGAGACTTAATATGTAGGAGCCTCAAATAATCTGTGCTGTGTTACCACTTTAGACAGCCTGAATGTCCCTAACACTCTGACAAAGGCACTGGAACGGGATCAACAGCCAAATGTGAAAGGAGAGGAGCACAAACTTCCCTTTCAAAGCCCCTCAGAGGAAATGCATCTTACCCACCAATTAAGTGGCTGGGACAGGCCTGGGGCACCTGCTGGGCAGGCAGGGGGATTTGGCTGTTGTCAGAGTTGGTCACAAATATTTGACAGCTTGTCCCTCCCAATGAACACTTCTGATGCCTAAAGGTTAATCTTGTGTATTCTTCAAGGTACTACTGACATTTTGTGCAGGATAAATAATGCTTTGTCACTGAGACCTGCCCTGTGCATTTTAGGATGTTTAGCAGCATCTCTGGGCTCTGCACACCAATAGCAGTTGCCCCAAAACTAAGTTATACCACCCCAAAATATCTCCAGCTGTTGCCAAATGTCCCCCCTGGGGGAGACACAGTCATACTGTTTGAGAGTCCAGTGTGAACATTGGAGGTATTACTTGGATTATGGGTGACCTCCGCAAAAAAGTCCTCCGCAAAAAAGTCCTCCTCCCCTAGGCCAGTGGGGCTGCCGTGGAGGTCTGGCAAGTTACACTTCGTTCTGCTGCCCCTGCGTGAGGCGAAGGACACACGCACTTTCACAAATGAAACGTCATCTAATTCATTGCTCATTTATTTAGTTTCAGATCACTTGTCTAGCTTTCTTTCAGCCCTGGCAGCCACACATTGCTAATTTGCTTCCCCTACATATTATACAACAACCAGAGGTTTGTTTTTTACTTTGAAACTAACTCTACTTTGCAAGCTCCTGTTTAAATGTGTCGGGCTCCAACACATTTAAACTCGAGTTGGGTAGTTTTGGGGTGCTGAGATAACGGTGGAGGGAGAACATCCATAAAGAGTGACAAACTGTGGGGGGCTCTCTTTCTTTCAATACGTCTCATTAGAGTCCCCAGACTTGGCCTTCCTCTCTCTCTGTATCCTACAGTCCAATTTAATTGAGCGACGGCCTCGCCACGGCACACTGCTCTTTCGACAGGAGGGTAAACTCATTCTGTCCGTCATGACATTTGCTTTCTTAAGGGCCTCACAATATGCAGCCTAAATAATTAAATGCAGGTCACATCGCAGCCTCTCTTTTCAAGCCTGTCTAAGGGCACAGTGGGTTCTTTCTGACGCTTAGCTTTTGACCACGTGATTTTTAGAAGCAAGTAAGGTTTCTTTTGTTTAGTTTGTTTTGTTATTGTGCATGACACTTCTCCCCACTAAAAACCCCAAACCTCAGCATAGTGCAAATCCAAGCTGAACAGCTGAAAGGGCTGTGGTTTTTCTGATAGTGGATAAATAGTGACAGTAAGAAATTTGAGACCCTTCTTCCAGTAAGGGTCTTGGAGTAGCCAGCTTGTCATGGTCAGTACTTTCCATTTGTCATCCAGGAAAGTTTAATACTAGGAGACAAATCCCTTGTGTTTTATTGCATGTGTCCATTCACCTAGAGTTGGGATGGGCTTGTCAAAAATAAAGCCAATCTTTAAAATGGCCTAATAAGAGAGAAGTTCCAGGAAGGACTAAAAATAACTCTTACCTGTAGTGTCCATTTTAAACAGTAGATTTCTCTGAGGTAACTGGGAGTGATTATAATGAGCTTGGATTGAGTTTTACCCAATGCTGATTTAAAACATTTCAGAGATTTGTCATTTTTAAGACATGTGCCAGATGAATGCTTTAAAATAGATGCAACTTTGCCTGAATTCTGTATAATATAGAAAAATCTGATTGATCTATTAATAGCCAAAGTTCTTGGCCTTGGGAAGGTAGGGTGGCAGTGTTTTTAAAATTCATCGTCTCTGCATAATCAGTTGTGAATCTCTAAATGTGCGAGCTGAGGAATTAACTAGGAACTAGAGCCGTTATCCTTCAGCGTCCCTTTTAATATTATTCCACAGTCTTCATTTCCTTGTGTTTTTCTAATTAGTGCAAAACCAACTGTTTTCCACTCAACTGCCCTGGCTCTTTGTAATCTGTTGAATGTAGCCACCTTCAAAGGAAGAAAACGTACTTCTTGTTCAGGAAATCGGGGCTTGATTAGATGAGCATTGTCAGGTGGCTGGTTGAGAAGCTTTATTTGTTTAACCTGATAATTGCATTTTGAGTGTATGGGGCTTGAGGAGGGAGTGGGTAGTCTTGAAAGTGAGGCCTATAGTGCAGTGATCCGTAGTCTCCAGTGGGCTTTAATTTGGAGAAGTAAATTTATGAAAACTAAAAAGAATTAGGAATTCTGGTTTCTTACTCTGAGGATCCAACGATATGGTCTTAGATGGTAGAACACAGCTGTTTAGGGTCCTAGATTATCTCCTCTTTCAAGATGGTGCTTCAAGTCTGTGGGTTTGCTTACAAATATCTAAAGAGCAGGGCTATATCACTAACCTGTCCCCAGCCCGCAGTGTCCTCCAGTGGCCTGGACACAGAGTAAGAGATAGATAAACCAAAAAGAACTAGTTTAGAAGTCAACTCTCTTCTTTGCTTTTATTCTTTTTTCACAATCTTGTTTAACAACTAACCAGTTCAACTTGAAAATTTTCAAAGATCAAATATCAGAAGAGCAAAGGTTCTGAAACTTTGTCTCTTTTAGATCTCAAGGGTATGATATATTTTCATCAATAAGAGTGGCTCTGTGATAATAATTCCAAAATCGGGGCAGGGATTATGAAAATCAAACCAGGGAGCATGGAGCCACTTAGAAAAAACAAAACAGAATTCTGATATGACTCCAATAGCTCTTATGAAGAGTCATCACTGAAGAGTAAGCTAAAATTCTATATTCTTGAGAAAAATTGGAGAAATGGATTCACTTCTTTCTCTAGCATAGCTCTCAGAGAAGGGGAAATGTGCTTTTCAATTTCTCTCTGTAGGTAGCTGCTCTGGGTCGGGTCTTTTTTTATCTGGACATGAAAAGGCTCAAATGGATGACAGATGTGTGCACAAGGAGCTAACCAAAACCTTAGCCAGTTCTGTGAATTAGATGCATTTTTATTCAACACTTACGATTTAACATTTATTAAACACCTCTGATGTGCCAGGGCCTGTGCTAAGTGAAGAATATGAATGAGAAGCAATCTTGGCACAAATGAGAGAGCAAAAAATTAGTATAATCTCAAGTGGCCAGTGACAGAAATAAATATAATCTATACAGGAGAACAGACTATAAAGGGTACTTGAGAATGGCTAACGTTGGAGCATCTGGGCAGACTTCCTGGAGGAGGCATAAAGTCTGAACTGAATCTTAAAGACTAAGTAGAAGTTACATGAAGGTTAGAGAAGAAGGATCTGCAAGCCATTTCAGGAAGCAAGACCACAAAAGCAAAGGCACAGAAGTCCCTAACGATATCATGTGTTCAGAAAAGAGTGAGCATTTTGATGACAGATAAAATTTAATATAGAAAATGGAAAAAAGATAAAGTCAGAAAGGCAAAGCCAAGGTGAGCTTTGTGAATCTTGTAAGAGGAGGAGATTAGATTTTGTCCGTGGATAATGGCAAGTCCTTAAAGAATTTTAAGCAAAGGAACATGATGGGATTTTGCACTTTGGTGGCAGCATGGATGACACATTTGAGTACGAAGGGACTGGCAGTGGGTTGACTGGAGCAAGGGACAAAAGGAGGTAGTAGGGCTGTGTAGACCAGATGAAGGCACTATAGCAGAAGAGCTGGCGAGGGAGTAGATGTAAGAAGTATTTGGGAGGGAAGCCAGCAGGACCTTGGGACACTCAGGATGTAAAGAAAGAGTCACGGATAACTATTAGCTTCATAGTTTGTATAGTTGTCCATCAGTATCCACAGGGGATTGGTTTCAGGACCTCCTGCAGATACCAAAATCCACAGATGCTCAAGTAACTTATATCAAACAGCTTAGAGCAAAGCTTACAGTCAGCCCTCCACATCCACAGATTCCCAGCATGGATTGAAAATAGTGTTTCTGAACCGTGGGTGGTTGAATCCGTGGATGTGAAACCCATGGATACAGAGGGCTGGAGGGCTGGCTGTATTCCTAAAAGAATGGTGAAACCATCAGTTAAGACAGAGAGCCTGAGAGGCAGAGGTTTCTAGAGAGAAAAAGAGAGGTTTCAGTTTGGATTTTTGCCCTAGAGGTATCTGGCAGGGTCGGCGATGGTGGCGGGCAGCCTGATAAATGATTCAGAAGCTTGGGGTCAGAAGCCTTGGGTAGAGATTATTATGTTACTTTTTACCACCCAGGTCCGGCAGGGTCAGCTGAGGGTGGTCCGGCAAGGTCAGATCCTCTCCTTGCCTCCATCTGGAGATAAGAGCTTCATTGCTTCATTTCCACTGGGTCTGCCCTCATCCTACATTCTGTCTGTGGCTCTCTCTCTCTCCCTCTCACCTTTCTACCCTTGTCCCTTGCTCATGCCTTTTCCAAGACCCTGTCTGTGGGAAAGAAGCAGGAATATTTCTTACGCCCAGCTTGTCAGACTAGAGTGGGTAGCTCTGTGGAAACAAAGCCACAAAATTACTCCCGTCTGCAACCTCGCCCACTGGGCCACCTACTCAGCTCTTAAATCCTGCTCTCACCGCTGACTCTGTGCTAACAACCTGGATTTTTAATACATATTTCAAAGTCAAACTAAAGAAATCAACCTTGAAATAAGAGATGTATATTTACTTTAGTGTTTTATGAGCCCGGAGGCAGGGTTTTGGAAAGCAGGTTTCTTTTGCCACATTCGGTGTGATTCAAAGAAGCAGGTGTGATTCAAAGAAGCAGGTGAAAAACCAGGGAAGGTGGGGTCATAGGGCACTCTGTTTTAAAGGGAGGGCCCCTCAGGCATGCTGGGAAGCAGGGTGAGTGGCTAATGACTGAGCAGCTAATGAGAAGGGTGGTGGAGAGGGCACAGGGTGAGAACGCTTCTGAGTGTGCATTTCCTAGAAGTTGTGGAGGACAGATTGCCACTGTCAAGTGCGCTCCTCTTTCTGAGAGAAATTTCAGAGAAGCAAGGAGAGAGCACATGTTTGAGAAAGGGCACTATCTTGGAGAGCATCCAATAAGGCTTCAAGATCTATAGGCAAATTCCATTCTGCAGGTTGGGACCTCTATTACAAAACCTTGTTACTTAAAGAGAGAATGCGGGGGGTGGGGGTGGGGGTGGGGAGGCAATCTCACATTCATAGGCACATGTGATGAAAGCAAGGCAAAGCCCAGGCTTGAAGGGAAGAAAATCTCCTGCACATCCAAGGCACACACTCCTTTTAGCATTTTTCTCTTAATTGTTTCTTTTTTTTTTTTTTACAGATCAACTTTGCCTACAACTAAAAAGTTAATGGTGATGCATCTCCCCTGAATGCTTCTAGGCAAATTCCATTCTGCAGGTTGGGACCTCTATTACAAAACCTTGTTACTTAAAGAGAGAATGCGGGGGGTGGGGGAGGGGGTGGGGAGGCAATCTCACATTCATAGGCACATGTGATGAAAGCAAGGCAAAGCCCAGGCTTGAAGGGAAGAAAACCTCCTGCACATCCAAGGCACACACTCCTTTTATCTTTTCTCTCTTAATTGTTTCTTTTTTTTTGTTTTACAGATCAACTTTGCCTACAACTAAAAAGTTAATGGTGATGCATCTACCCTGAATGCTTCTTCCTAGGATTCGCTGGAAGCCAGCAGTACCCAGAGCCACGCCCGCTGTCTGCATACCCACCCTCCCGGCAGTATTGTCACCAGCCAGGGCTGAGCTGTGCTCGTTTGGTGAGGCAGGGTGCATTGTGTGCAGATGACAGCGCTCTAGAAACAAGTCTACTTTTATTATTTATTTATTATTATTAGTGTCAGGTATATTAGCACAATGGTTAGGCCTTTACACAATTTATGAAGTTATTCCCCCAATTTCCCTTGTACCCATCTGGCACTATACTTAGCTATTGCAATGTTATTGACTGTATTCCTTATGCTGTACTCTAACTCTGTGACTGTTCCGTAACTGCTAATTTGTACTTCTCCATCCCTTCACCTTTTATACCCTTTCCCCAACCTCCTTCCCCTCTGGTAATCACCAGCTTGTTCTCCGTATCTGTGAGTCTGTTTTCATTTTGTTTGTTCATTCTTTTGTTCCTTAGATTCTGCATATAAGTGAAATCGTATGGAAGCAACCTAAGTTCTCATCAAGATACAACTGAATAAAGAAGTTATGGTACATATATACAAGCAACCCTAAGTTCCCATCAAGAGACAACTGAATAAAGAAGTTATGGTACATATATACAATGGAATATTATTCAGCCATAAAAAATGAAATTATACCATTTACTACGATAAGGATGGAGAATATTATGCTGAGTGAAATAAGTTAGAGAAAGGCAACAAGTCCACTTTTAAAGGCAGAAGAAAGGATCTTCTTGTTCACTGCGCAGCATCCAGGGTTACTCTGCCTAGACCTCAATGTCTCATCCCAAAAAGCACCATTTGCCCATATACTACAGCAATAGAATGAAAGAAGCCTGCTCCTTTCAAATAGGAATTTGCTCTAGTTGGAGGGAATATGATGAGCCAAGTGAGTAGAGAGAAAACAATTCAGGCCGAGGCTCACTTCCTTCTGCAGGACAGAAAAAACGAGTTAAAGGAGCAAGTTGAGAGGATGATATGGATATGTCCTCTCCATCGACACTCCTCCGCTCCTGATCCCATTTGGACCTGGGGCCTTAAATGCCATCTACACACTGACGCTCAAATTGACATCTCTAGACCAGACCGGATCTGCTGAACTCCAGAGTCACACAGCCTACTAGCTAGTCAATACCTCCATTTGCTTAACGAGCATCTCAAACTTAGCATGTCCAGAATTAACCACCAATCTGCCTCCCCAAGCCCCAACGCAAGGCCTACTCCATTCCAATCTGCAGAACAGCATCCCTTCTAGGATCTAAACTTTGCAGCCATCTTAGACTCTGCTTTTTCTTTCACCCCACGTGCAACCTATCAGTGAATTGTGTTGTACTTTTAATTAGATCTGGAAGCAGATCATTCTCACTCCTTATCGTACAAGCCATATGTGATTATTAATATTAAAATTCAAGTTAATAACAATTAAAAAATTGAAACATGAAAAACGTATGTCTCAAGTGAGAACTCTTAGGAAAATTATAGCAAAAATTAAATTTAAAAATTCAGTTTCTTACTCACACTAGTCATATTTCAAGTGCTTACGGGCCACATGGCACAGTACGGTGTGGATACAGAATATTACCATCACTGGGGAGGGCTCTCTTAGTGCTGCTCACTCCTTTTATGATGACTACCCTAGTCTCAGCCACTAACATCTCTTGCCTGGATGATGTGATAGCCTCTTAGTTGGTCTTACTTCCTCAGGCTTCGCAACACAGCAGCCAGAGTAATCCTTTTGAAACACCTATGCTCAGAGATGTTGAAAAGCTCCCACATATGTTTCTCAGAGAAGAAGCAAAGTACTCAGAATGGCGAGCAATGCCTTACTAGCTCTGGTCACTTTTACCTATCTCACCTCGTCTCCCAGTCTTCTCCTTGCTTTCCCTGCCACAGCCACACTGGCTACCTGCTGCTCCTTCTCAAGTCTTCAGTACTAGCTGTTCCTTCTGCCAAGAATGCTTTTCCCCTAGATATCTTCATGGCTCACTCCCTCTCTTCCTTCGACTCGCTACTCAAACATCACCTTCTCAGTCAGGCTTGTTCCGAATGCTCTGATTAAGTTTTAACATCTCCCTGCCTCCACCACCTTTCCCAGCCCTCCTGCTCTCCCGCACCATACCCAGCTTTACTTTTTTTCCCTGTAGTACTTATCTCCTTTCAACAAACTAGATACATTAATAGTTTATTATACGTCTTGTTTACTGTCTGGCAGAGATCTTTGTCCATTTACTCACTGATGGAAAGCTGGTCTAGAGGAGGCTTTCAATACATATTTGTCCAATAAATGTATGGTGTTTTAGAGCTGGAAGGGGCCCTGGAAATCATTCTTGGATGGAGCAGTTGAGGGTCAGTGAGGTGAGGTTATTCACTGTGGACCCATGATAGGTTCAAGGAAAGAACTTGGACTAAAAGATGGACTGACCCTAAGCATTTAACTGGGCAAGCCTCATGAAAATAAACTCCCTTTTCTCTTTATCTGTCACAACCAGAGGGACACTGACCAACAACAGAGAGCTGATGGGGACAACCACCTAACTAAAATGTCAGAGATGTTTGCCACTTTCTTCTTGGTAAACCTTGGCAGAGTTCAACCATTGATCCTGCTTCTTAATGGCTGGTAGGAAGCAAGGAGCAGAGTGAAGGCTCAGATTAATGGCTATTCATACATGCCACTCTTATGCCCCTGTGTCACAAATGCAAGACACTTGGAAAACTGGAAACACACATGGTGGCTAAATTACATTTTTCCCTAAAGCAACATATCAGTCTTGTTTTAAAAAAGAAAGTCATGGTTTCATCATATAATTGCTAAGTTAGTATTTGAGAAAAAAAGTAGGTTAGTATGAAAAGAACAACTCTCCAATACATCATTAAAATATTTCTGACAATCCAGAATAGATTAGAAGAAAGTCAGACTCCAGATCACATTTTGTGTTAGGGGTACATCTGTCCTCTTGCATGTGTAAGGAATTGCCATCTGACTATACATATTTTTAAATGCCTCAGGATGATGATTTTTCTACTGCCAATTCTGATTCAAACAGAAATAGTGTGAGGGAGTTTTAACCTCATAAACAGACCTATTCATAATGGCATGGCTAACAGATCCAGAGCTACACAGCACGGTACGAGCAAAGAGCCTGGTAATTCTATCCATGGCTCACTGCATAATTTAACTTGCCAAAGTATGTAATTAAGAACAAAGTTATCTTTATAGTCATTCCTTCATTACTGAGATAACTCAATTGGAGACTTTTTGTGAGATGCCAGATTTAGAAATAAAATCTTTACTGACTGCACTGCAATGTCATGAAGATTATACCAGAAAACAAATTGATGCACGTAGAACAATCTTCTGTATGTGCCAGAAAATGCGATCTCAGAGGAGGGATATATAGCTAAGATGTAAAATAAGTTGGGGGAGAGGTGGAAGCAGAGCACAGTGAAAGGTTTAATCGGCAGCTTCCACAAGAGAGAGGAACTCCGAACGTCCATTGTGCTCCCCGTGCGTTACCTGGGGTGGCGCTCTTCATTGTTTTCACTAATTTGCCCCTTCCAGCTCCAAAACCATTATTTCCATAGTCCGGGTCACTGTCACTACCACTGCCACCGCTGGCAGAGTACGAACGCATTCTGGGTACCTTGTCCTAAATGGGTAATATGAGACTGTTAAGATTATTCATGCAAATCAAACTTGGGCAGAAAATCCTGTGAGGATGTGAAACAATTCCTATTTGGCTGTTGCTTGTGTACACAGAATGCCATGCCCACTGCCCCACCCCCAAGAGCAACTCAGCTCGGCCTGTCGTCTGTCTTCGGAGCTGGCGCAGTCCACTCAATTACCAGAGCTACAGAAACAGGCTTGCACTAATGAAGCCATTGCCCATACTCTGCCATTGTCCCAGGCATAGGAAAGTCCCCTATTACCTGCTCTGAATTTTGTACACTTTTTTATAGGGTCATATTTTTCTCAAGTGCCCATTACAGCTGCTGTTCCAAGCCTAATGGCTTATTTATTTAACTGATCTCATCATTGGCTTTCAAGTATTAGAGGGTATGAAAAAATCAACCTTGGGAACAAAAAAGAATAAATGTTTGCGTAATTTATAATTTTCTTCCAGCTCCTGAAAGGATAGGAGCCTTTAGGAAAGTATACAGTTGCTAACCCTATATAATCTTCAAATCTACCGATAGTTCACAGGTCCAGGGACGCAATCTCCCCTTTTGCTCCGATGCACACTCAGCCTGACCCACCAGGATGTCACTGGTGTGGCGATCATGCAATGTGCAGGAATTGCTGAAGATGGTTGAAACTCAATGAACAGTTTTTACACAAGCAGAATACCGGATCTAAGACTGCAACTCTCGTGTTTGGGCCTTTCTTTTATGTTCGCAGACTGCCCTGTCAGAGCCAATTATTTCCCATCTATCCCAGACGGTTCAGGCACAGATGTATAGGATGGGTCTCTAAAGGCCGTTTGGGAGAGTACCATTTGGTTGGAAATTATAAAAATACATTTCAGAGTATAAGCTTTTTCAGCTGGGGTTATAAATCCAAGCACTTACTCATTTCTATTATTCCTTCATTCACTTACTCATTTACCCACCCATTTAACAGATGCTTATTGAGTATGTACTCTGTGCCAAACAGTATGTTAGGTTCTGGGAGTACAGAGCTCAATACAGGAGATACGAGTAGTCTAGCAAGGATGATGTCCATGAAGCATGACAAGTCTACTGGCTATGGTTCCAGGGGTGCCCCATGTCTAGAGTCCCTGCAGGACCCCAGTAACAATTCTAGGTATGATGAGATGCATTTTTCCATCCCTCTATTCAACAAATATTAATTGAAATGGGCGCTGTGCTGAGTACTGAAAATATAAAGCTAATTCTTGCTTCAAACTTTCCCTCCCTGGCAGTCAATGAAGCAGAGTTCTAAGTTCCAAGCCACAGTGGTGATTCTTACAAGACAGGGCAGGATTTCCAATGGGCAGAGCTGGTGGAAGATGATGAGGAAAAGGACCCCAGAAAGGTACATGTTTTGGGGGATGTGAACGTTGGATGAGGAGCGCGCTGCCATCACAGGTAGAGGGGACATATCCCTCCTGCTCAGCAGTGAGTAATTCTCTTTCTTGGAATTACCCAAACCTCTTTGCCACTGTCATCATCTGTTGTTTCTGAATGATTTCCTAGCTCAATTTTGGGTGTCTTTTAGGAGTTTCTCCATAATGTTGGGATTGGGAGAGCCAAGGCAGCAAAAGCAGAAAGGGTCAAGGAAGGGCTGAGAAGCTCTGGTAATTGATCCCTACATCCTTCCTCTTGCCCTTCTTACTGCTGGGCACCAACAAATACCCTGAGGTGAGCCAGCACCAGGACAAGTTGAGGGATAGTGAACAGGTTGACTATGGCCCAAGTAATTAGCTGGCATTGGTAAACAGGATGGGGTGCAGGAGAGAAAAGCAAGTAACCCGAGGAATGACTTAAGAGTCCCTGAGTCATGAGCCCCTCCCTAGGTCCAGGTGCACACCAGGAGGCCTGTGTGTGCCATCTCAGGGTAGATGAAGAACCCAAATGATAAGGATAGAAGAAATGAGGGTCTCACTGTCTCTGACAAGTCGTTTGACAGTCTAGGGCTCAGTCTATTCATCCCCAAAAGGAGTCTAATTATACCTGCTTTACCTATCTCATAGGAACAAAGTAAAGGTTAAAGTAACTGAGGAGATAATGAAAAAATATCATCAAATCACTTTAAATGGGGGTCTTATGACTTGGGAGAGAGAATGCCTGTTCTACAACGTCTTACCAGGGCAGAGTATCCACACCTCGAGAATCGTGGTGCAGACTCATGGAAGCACTTTGAATTCTGCTCCAGAACCTATGGTGTTACTTAGTAATTCAGGAAAAAAGGTGAGCCTCGAGCCTGGGCTTTTAGTTACTGAACGGACAAAAAAAAATTTGACTTAAATCAATCACAAAAGTGTTTAAGGAGTTCACCATCAGGATTAACAGGTGGAAGGCGTCTTCCTGTCGGCCATCCCTTACCTGGGCCTCCCCAGAGGGGTCTTCACCTCCCCAGTTTTGAAGCAGCTCCCTTTCCATTGTGTCTTCAGCATATTTGAATGACGAACAAGTCTGAGGCCTTGGCTCTGCTTCATTCTGCATTGGGGAATTGATTTTTCCTAAATGAGGAAATGTATATAAAAATCATAATCGGTTTTTTTCAACTCTTTACAAGTTCAGGTAGGAGGATGGAGAAGAAAATCAGAAATAATAAGAAAAAGTCCAAATAGGATGAAAGCTGCTTTTCCTAACATTCTGTCCCCTGCAAGTCTGTGCTAACAGATGCAGTTGAATTAATTATGTATAGCCATAGAGGATGGCCACCTTGGAGGCCTGAAGGCAAACTGTCCTTGGACCACTTTTCCACAAAACATCGATAGTTTTTTCATATGAGAAAAGGTTCAGTGGGCAAACTGGGAAACATTGATTATTTCTCGAATAGTGCTTGTCATCAAATAAAAAACAAGTTTCCTTGTTTAGAGGGTTTCTCAGAGCCTTCATGGTGCTAATGGGAATTGTCATAATTTCTAAAGGGAGGATGTAAATTTTCAGCCTTTCCCAAGTGTATTTGAGAAGGGGACCCTTATTTTCCTAAAATACCTGTGAAGGTCATTTTAAATAATGTGGCTTGGGAAATTTTTCTCAGAGGCCCTTAGAGACCTTGCAGGGTAGTACTTCTTAAGCTCTGATATGCATGTACATCAGCTGAGCTTTTGTTAATTGCAGATTTTTCTTTAGTAGGTTTGGGGTCTGAGATTCTACATTTCTGACAAGTTCTCAGATGATGCCAATGATGCTGGCCCACGGATCACATTTTGAGTAGTGAGGATGTAATTAACAGAACGATTAAAGGATGTTCCTCCATTACCCACAATAGTAGATTAACGTGCAAAGTATATTCTTTCTCACGCCAGAAAGGAGAATTGCTGTTATTATCCTCCAGCCTCAATGATTATCAACAGGACGTGCTGTGATAGCCTCTCAACAGCATTTTGCTGTGAGCAGAAGCAAAATAATTATATTTTCATCAACAGTCTGAGATTTGCACAGTTATTTCCATTTTTGATATGAGGATAAGAGAAAAAAACAATTCAAATGAATACATTAAATAGAAAGTGACTACTCTAAACCGTTTGCCTTTTGTTCCAGCTAATTCCCCATTTCTGAGTTTTTAAAATGAGTAACCAATGGCCACAGAGAAAAAAGAAGCCTTGGAAAGATGGCCCTGCCTCTGGAGCAGGTGTCTCCAACTTCAGATCGGTACCGGTCAGCGGCCTGTTAGGAACCGGGCTGCACAGCAGGAGGTGAGAGGCAGGGAGTGAGAACAGCTTCATCTGTATTTTCAACCGCTCCCTAGAGCTGGTATCACTGCCTCAGCTCCATCTCAGGTCATTAGGCATTAGATTCTCACAGAAGCACCGGTTCCTGGGGCCAAAAAGGTTGGGGACCGCTGCTCTGGAGCATGGTCACAATATCATTTGGTGGACAGAAAGCTTTAGGATGGGTGACACAAAAAAATTTCCTGCAGTGTGTTGACCTCACTCTCTACCATATGCTATTTTTTTTACAACTCTTCATGACAATTTAATTAAGGCACAAACCTTAGAAAACCGGTGCAGTGAATATTAGCAGCAAGATCAGAACAATCTCCTTCCTATCCCCTTCCTATGAAGCAATTCAAGGCTTGCGGTTTCTATTCAATTTGTTATAATGACAGTGTTTAATCATGGAGTCTAGTCGGCAACTTGCCGCTGAATTGAGGCCACACATGTGACTATTCAAGCATGGGGCACATAATCTATAACTAGGATTTCACCCCTGAATCTCTGGAGGCTGTGTCATTAATTAACAATGCATTTATTTTAATACGCATTCCAGCTTTCTAAAATGTAGCCTTGGCTTGAAATGAGCAGAAGTTTGTGATGAAACATTCATGGCAGTTAGTATTACGGTATGAGGGAAGAACTCAGCCCTGGGGATAGCCCAATCACGGTTATTCGAAGATGTTTAATTAAAAGTCTTCTAATTTCTCAGAAGTCTATAGTATAATCTCTACTTGTGGCTTCTTTCTAATCATCAAATCATAAATGAAAGTCTTTAGAGTCCTATTTTATATGCTTATGTATGTCATAAATGCAACATAAACCATACAAGTTAAAATTTATGTAGTGCCATCCTGAGCTGTAAAAAATAGTTTTAATCTTGAAGGAACAATAAAAAAAACTTCGACCCTTAGCCCGGGCCTAACTTTAATCATGAAAGCTCGTTTCAGTTGACTGCAACCAAAGATAACACTTCTCGGTGGGAAGGCTCTCTCCATTCTGTTGCAGTTAATGCACAGTCTACTGCTGACGTTTCAAACTAAGTTTTTTATAGTTCGACATATAAATATATTTGAACAAGATAGGATTATGTCAGAAAACATAGGTTTCTCACTGGACGGCAAACAACATTTCAGTTAAATTTATGTCTTGAACCTAAATTGGTTTATATTCAGAGTTAAGTTTAAAAGATCAAAGCAAAGCCCCATGTGTATGTCGTGTTTTTTTCCTTAATCAAATTATATACTATATACCTGTGCTTACATGCTTCTTTTATATATGTATACACTCCTTAATATAATGTCTTAAGAGTAGACAATGTTTACTGCTTTTTACTTTTCTCTTGAGGACATACAGAGATTTTCATGCATCTACATTTCTACTGGGCAGAGGTCACTCACTGACCTCCTGGTGGAAACCTTTTCTACTGCTTGTTTCCTATTTTGTTAGCAAGTGCATTATTTGGGTGAGAAAACAATCTAATTTGGAAAGTAACAGGCGTTTTACCTGAGGAGGCTGGTTTTGGGAGGCGACTTTGAAGAGGTCGCATCCCCCTGGCAACCATGATGGGGTCAGATGTGGAATGAACAATGGCGGTGTCTGCCAAGCCCTGGCTATCAGCTGAGGAAGGCACTTCTCGTTCAAGGGTCTGGGCTCTGATGGAAGGAGCTGCGCAAAGGGCTGCAGGAGACAGAATGGGCTCAGTGTCCTCTGTGGAGTCTGCTTGACACAGGTACCGTCCCGTTGAGCGACTCCCCGCGTCTGGGAGTGGGAAGGTTCCGATCCCACTGTCCAGTGTTCTCATCTGGCAGTTTGATTCTAGACACAGAAACATAGTAAGGATCAGAGATGGCTCTCACAGAAAGATAAAAGGGTCATAGGCATTTGGATCTGATCTGGAGGAGAGGGGACATCTAGAAGGAAGAAATCCGATTCGTGATATAGTAAATTTCCAGAAAGTGGCATGAAACCGACATTTAATTGAACATGAAAACATTCCCTTCACATAATATAAGGTAAGAAGTCCGGCAGTTACTGACACAAAAGGTACATGTGCAATATATACTCTGAAAGGCTCTCTGGAGCTATAACAGAAAAGAAACAGTCATTAGAGAATAAAAATTATTTTTGATCACCCTTATTTCAATTGGGAATCATGTGACTTCAACCAATTAAGTAAAATTTATTAACTAAAAGTAATAAGCATATCTAACAAATCAATGTCCTAACAAAGATAATTGTGCATTTCTTGCATGATTCATCACTCATTCTGTTAAGTCTGTGACCTCTCAATTGGACTATGAGGACAAGTAATTCTATAAGGGTCATCCCGAAAGTTACCTTATAGCTAGGAACGTCATTTATCATGTGGGCTTCATTTGACCCAATTGCCATTTGAAGTCTTATTGAGAAGACTATAAAGCTATGTTCTTTCACTTTACGCAATGACAAAACTCATCAGTACTTTTTGGATTTCTTGTCATTCCCAGGGATTCCACTAGTCCCTAAAACAAATTAAATTGATTGCACCATACTTGTGCGAAATAGTCTGCTAATGATATCTCATTAGCTGAAAAAAAATATTACATATTTTTTATAACTGAAAAAAATAACTGAAAAATAATATTACATATTTAATTTCTGAAATGGTGGTATGGTTTATCCAAGCCAATGAGACAGCTCCCAAGATCCGCTTGTCACTCCAAAAATCTCCTGTTTATATGCAAATCTTAGAATGAAACATCCTTAGTAAAGTTTATATCAGCATCTTTTAAGTTTAGGACTAAGAAGTGCAACTCAGCACCATGTTAGATGCTTTGGGGAATATAATAGGATATGAGTAATCCTTGTATCAGTTGGCTCAATAGCTAACATTTCAGTAGTGCTTCATGGAACAGTGGCTTGGACTGTGGTATCTGCCAATAACTAATTATATGAACTCTTGCACAAGACCTGTGATCTCTTGAGGTCTCAGATTCCTTATAGGGTTGCTGTGAGGATAAAAATATGTTCATTATCAAATCTCAAGAATTTAGAATGACACCTAGCATAGCTGAAAGAATGAAATAATGAATGGCAACATATACAAAATGCTTAGTATATTTATTAGGTATTAATAGATATATGATAGGTAAATAGTTTATCTTTAAGTAACTTTCTTATGCAATCTCCTTTTATACTCAGCAATTAGTATTTGAACTTCAGAATCTGCCCCCACTCCTATCCCTGGACACCTCTTTGCTCTGAGTGACTAGTAGAAATCTGAGAGTTTTCTAATACTAAGATAAAAGCAAAGGGGCTGCATAGAGAGTTGGCTTTTGTAGATTCTAGTAAGTTTGGTGCTTAGTTTTGAAAGCACTAGAAAAATGAGGTCCCTGTTAAAAGAGTGGCTTCAGTCTCTAAAGGGATATTTAGTAGGGGCATGGTAGATAGCCCCTCTACAGTATGGTACCATTTAGCCATCTCAGGTACTGTAGAATATCAGAGACCGGTCAAGGACTGCAGGAGCCCTGAATCATATGGCTATGGTCTGAGATCTTTCCCAGGATCACGAGGGCTAAGTTTTAGCCCCATTCATTTCAGGGCTTCCACCTAGTCAGCTTTACTCTCAACCAGCTTTACAGATTATTTGTCTTCTCTATTCATTTCCTCCTAATAAAAGAGACTTAATTGTTACAGAATGGCGTTTTTGAGAAATGATCAGCTGTTTGCATGGGGAGGTGTTGCCAGGAGAGTTCAAAAAGAAAGATCCTGTTATTCAGAATTCAGTGTCCTTTCTTCATTTTAGACTAGATACACAACACTCAGATTTAGCATGTCCACGCGTTGTACTTGGTGCAATTCTAAATGTCTGAACTATTTCAGTTTCACAGAAAAGTGAATCTTCATCAGGACCAACCTAGTCTCTGAGGATAGGAATCAAAGATTCATGGCTGTAACCTAGTCTCTGAGGATAGGAATCAAAGATTCATGGTTAGTCCCTACATGCCAGGGCTGCCTGCCATAAAAATTTACCCCAATGCACCTTAAGGACGGCCTACCCCTGAACCAAAGAGTGCTCAGCATGGAGGAACGTTGGGGTATCTTCTCTTTTTATGAAGATAGATTATCAAGTTTGGCTGCTTATTACAGCTACTAGAAGCTCACTGCTTTCTTTGTAACATTTCTCTATTTTCACCACCTAAAGGTAAGAGCTAATTTTTTCCATTTACAAATGAGGAATACTAGCTCAAAAAGTTAAATAACTTGCCCAAGGCCATATGCTATAAAGAGCTTGGATTTGAATCTAGGCTTGCCCTACTGAAATGACCAGGTGCTTAGCCACCAAGCTAAATTGATTCCCTCCAAAAGCACAGGTAAATCCAGAAATGGGGTCCACTCAGTTGATAGCCACTGAGGCAGCCTTGTAAGCAGAAGACTCACAGAATGGTCACTGTTTCTTGGCAAGGTGCCCAACTTCTCCTCTGAAATTGGTGCAGGCTCCTGAATTTTAGCTGATTCTCATGCTCCCTATCCTGAGGTTGGAGTCTACAGTCAACAAGTCCGGCATCTAGGCAGGTGCTGCCCCTACTCAGGATGACTATGCACCCTGATCTGCATGGTTCTTGTGAATCACAACTGCCTAGTAACTCTTCCCTGTGCCCTCTTGGATTGTATCTGCAGACTTCCATGCAGCAATTTTTCTGACATTTATTTCACCTCTCTGGGCAATGATAAGTATTGCCTCCATGAGCAATGTGTTTCTGGCTTTGTCTAAGAACTCTCTCTTCACCAAGTATTTTATGGTTCAGAGAGCACTTATGCCAGTCCTCTCCAATGGAGGCTCAGAAAACAGAGTGAGATTATAGGTTGCCTTCTGAGGAAAGATCCTAGACAGCAAAGCCTGTGTATGTTGGCCTGGCTTATCACACTAGGCAGGAAATGCGCGAGGAGGGATCTGGGGTAGAAAAAGTGATGAAGGATGTCTATGTCTGATATCCTTCTGAGAACAACATTTTCTGGTATCTGTCCCTTTAAATTATTTTTCTTTTCCTTCTTTCCCTTCACATTAATGTCTGCGGAGGGAGGAGCTGGGGTAGAAAAAGTGATGAAGGATGTCTATGTCTGATATCCTTCTGAGAACATTTTCTGGTATCTGTCCCTTTAAATTATTTTTCTTTTCCTTCTTTCCCTTCACATTAATGTCATACCAGAATGTATAAAACAAGATTTTTGGTATTCCTGACTGCTCTGATTCTCTGAGAATTGTGTGCACTGACATTAAACACAGAAACCAATTGCTATTAAAGCCATTTTTATTTCTAAAAATTATAGTTACCAAATGTAGTGAATTTGAGGGACCCATTCATAAGTACCTATGAAATGAGGTGTGGACAGTCAGGAACTCAGGCACTGTATGTCAAGTTTCACCCGCAAGCAAATTTCTCCAGAATGCATAAACCTTTGGAAATGGAGCTTATATTGAAAATGCTGACATCTTCTTTATGTAGTTTCTTCAAGGCACTATAAGTTTCTCATAGTTAATAAAAATATTAACCCCTGAAGAAGGGTTAGATATTGTAATTCTGAAGCCAGCATTTTCCTCAGAGAATTATAAGAACTCACAAAATAATTAAATGGCTGTAATAGGAACAAAGTTCAAAGCAGCAAGCCAGTCTTGCATCTCAAATGAATTGATTCGGTCTTGATCTTGACAAGTTTAAGTTCACATTTGTGGCTAGGAGAACACCTGCTAATGAGTTCAAGCTTTAGGTCACTGAATGGACCAGCAGGTTTCATTCTTCTAAGGTCACCAGTTATGTCTCTGACTCTGGTGAGCCCTCCCACCTACTTCTCATTGTCCTATTTGCCTTCTCTCTATCTCTTAAGGTAAGTTCTCACTTATCACCAATTATCTCCAAATATTTCATGAGATGACTTAGCACACTGTCTCCCAGTCCTTTTAAAGTCGTGGCACACATAGAAAATACAGGGCTCAATGAGGAAAACACCAGCTGCCCCAGGACCACTGGCCACCTGAGAGCTGAGGGCTCAATATCTCAGCACAACTGGGATCCATTCAGGGCATGTCAACAGCAGAATGCTACAGACTTTCTTACTTCCAGAGTGGACTCAGGATCTTCTTTAACTCACAGCTCGAATACATTACCGTGCATATCTCTGGTAGGCAAGGAGACAGATACCTTTTTAGTCTCTTAGCAGCCAATATGGGAATTTCTAAGCCCTCGTTTTTTAGGAAAACTGCTGAGAGTGCATGGATTAGGAATACTGTCTGGCATTAGAGCTTCAGTAAAGAGGGAAGTTATCGTGTCTCAGAGGGAGATGAGCAGCCTGAGTGTTCGCAGCCAAAAAGAGTGAGGATCTGTTTGGGTAGGTGGGTGGATGGCAGAGAAGAAATTTTAGAGACACATTTCCACCAGGGATTTTTCAACTGTTAACTTAGGGTGCTTAATATAAAATCCCCACTCAGCTCATCAATGAGCATCCTCACTTCTGCTCCTTGTACCAGGTACCTTAGCAGGTGGCTTTAGTTTCCTCATCTTAAAATTAGATCATATAACTTTCATCATGGGAGCGCTTTGAGGACTAGAAACAAAGCACGTAATAAAGATAGCATGATGCCTCGAACAGGTATATAGCTATTATTCGGAAAATGGCAATAATTCTCAAAACCAGTGTTATTAGACTGTTAGCACTCTAGGGGCAAACTAAATTTTATTCCTCTCTTTAGTAGCCCCATACCATCCCATTCTTGAGTCTGTATTACCCTTATTCTATAGTAGTAATTATTTGCTGATAGAGCTGATCATAATTATAAGCTGATAGAGTAGCTGATTTCTTCTCTATCACCAGTGCTCAGCACAGAGCCTGATACATAGTCTGCTCATTGAGGGTAATGAAAGAATAAGTGGATGAAAAATAGCTCTAATCTTTAGAAAGTTCTTCCCTAAATTAAACTGAATATGAACCTTTCCTTTTGAAATCCCAACCTACTGCTTTTTGTTCTGACTCCAGCAACCAAACAGCTGACTTTCCTCTTCTGTGTAGCTATTTTTCACATACAGCCAGACTTTATTAATTCAGATAGCCAGAGGGATAAGATCATTCAGAATTATTGAATATTCTAGAGACTTATTTCTTAATACTTCTAAACCATTAGATCAAGGGTCAGTGACCAAGATTAAAGATAGCTCCACGAAATGCTGCTTTAGCATCCTCCACAGTCCCTGCCCCCACCTCAAAGCATCACTGGGTCAGAAGGTCCCACATCTAGCAAAAGCCAGTGTGGCATCATTACCCTAGCCTTTATCCCCAGTGATTCTAGATGCCATGCTGAGTGCTGGCATCCCATTTAATATCAACACCCATAGTAGTATAAGAACTAAGTTCTCACAGAGTCAAGTTCCTATGATCCATTTGTAGGGAGTAGATGAGATTTCTCAGTAACTTCTTAAATGTATTTACAGTGAGTTTCTCTTTTAAAACAATTTGTTCTCTTAACTGAGTTACCTATGCTTCTTGCAAACTTGTTTTTTACTATTCTGTTTCATAGGAACATTATCTTTAAAAATAGCTGCAAAGGGACAAGTTTATTTCCAATATTGTTTCGGTTAATATAAATTTCCAAGTTAGTGGAATCTGAATTAGCAATGATTTTGAGTGTTTGGGAAATACCATTAACTATTTTTTTCCTTAGTCTTCTCTTTTACACATTAAAGTGTCTCAATTTTTTCTCACAGATGCTAGCTCATAAATCTTTAATCACCGAATTCGTAAACCAAAATTTTGGTATAATTAATGTATCTGGCCAAAGAGATGATTATATAGGATAGGTTTAAGAAATCCTCATGTGAGCTCTAAGTTCCTTTGTATATTCAGAAGAAAGAAATGAAAAGAGAATAGGCTTCAGAGTTGGAAAGACTAGGCTTGAAGACCTTCTTGGCTACCTGCTAGTTATGTGATAACAAAGGATTTAAAGAAACTATTCTGATCTCGAACCAGGAGTAGATAGAGATGGAGAACAAAAATTATTGTTTTTTGTTTCATATCTTTTAGTAATATTTGATTTTTAAAATGATATGCATAAATTTACTTGGTTAAAAATAATAAAATTAACTTCCTACTCCCACCTTCTCCAAATACATATTAGTCATATTTAGGAATGTTAGGAACTCACGTAGTTAGGAACTCACATATTAAAAAGTGGTTAAAGAACTCTGAGTTCCTGGCTGAAGGTTATACAGTTATGTCCATGGAGTAAAAATAGTGACAGTACACTGGTTGTAGAATAGATATCTAAATGTGATAATCTTCAAGTCTGATCAAAGATGGCATCTTGAAGCCATAAAAAAAAAAATAAACAAAAAAAAACACACATACAGAAAAATCCAAAACTATTCTGACCTCATATAACCATAGCTCATTTGTAATAAAGCAAGAAACAGTGCTCATTACAAATAGGTGCTCAATAAGTTTCCACAAGTGGCTATCAGGGAGAGGCGAGGTGTGGTTTTGTAATACACACACTGTGATGGAATTCGAGGCAAACCAAACTTTTGTCTGTATGGTTAATGTTCCACTGCAGCATCTGGGGACATTTTGCTAAACAACTACTCTGGCTATTTCCTAAACGATTACCTTTTGGCAACCATTTACTTGAGGGTCAGTTGATCACAATTATTAATTAGCAATTATGAATACGAAGCAAAGTACTTGAAGTTGGTTTCAAGTTGCCTCATGTAAAGAAAGGATGGAGTCCATTTTCTTAAGAAATCTATTTTGGAGTTGGCACCTGGAAAGGCTTTTTAAAAAACCTAAATAAATGACATTTACTGATGCTCCTTTATTCGCAGAATTACTGCATTTTCATATAACATTCCCAAATTAGTAAGCCATGATTTTCAGCTAGTGAAGGTACAGCACATCTATCCTAAAAGGTTATACTTGCTTTTGTGCAACGATCTACCTTCTTTTATAGATTCAAACAAATAACTTTGGTAATAACTGTTTTGTTTCCTCTTCAACACTAACTCCTAGGAAAATAGAAAATTGAAAAACCCAAATTATTTTTTACTTTGAAAACTTTGATCATATCTGCAAAAATTTCAACCAAACATGCAATGAGTTCCCAACACAATTCACCAGACATAAAGAGTGACTTATCGGTGTTTCATGTTCATACCATGTTATTAATTGGCATGCTTTTCTACAATGCAAGTAGTCATGTAAAAAAGTCTTTGTATGAATTTTCTTCCAGCTTCCTAAACATCTTTAAGCTATGTGTGGTATTGGCAACAGAACTTAAACTACAGATGGAAGAACAGATCTCTTTATTTGCACATCTTTCTCTTCATCTGTATTGCTGAAACAAGCTAAAAAGAGAGAGAGAGAGAACCTAAGCCTGTTGCCAGAGCTACGTCAATTAAATATAAGTTATTTATTCTAAGTTTACTTCATGGTTTTGTCGAAGTAGTAAAAAATGACTGTACTGGCTACTTATTCACAACCATTGGGTAACTTTGGGCTGTGGCATTAAGATGACTTCTGGAGGGGTAAATTCAATTTGATGGCTTTGGAATGCATGAAAACACTCGGCCTCTAAGCTCAAACTGTATTTAAGCTCTCTAGGACTTGAAAAGTGTATGGAGAATGTAAATTTGTTTTCCAATACCTTATGCCCTTTTCGATAAAGGAAGACAGGGATTTGGGGGATTTGGTACACTGCTCTGTAGGGGATGCATATGAGAAAAATATAGGGAATTAACATGACAGAAAATTAAAGAATCAGACCATGAAGATAAAAGACAAGTTATTTAAATGAATATAAAAGACAAGCCACCTCAGGCCAGGTTGGTGTGTCTGGTGGACCATTATTCTGTGTCTGATAGTAAAATATATAATGGTGCGGTATGACTCAAGGAAAGGGTTAGAAATGTTTCAAATGCCCATGAATACCATGAATTCATAGAAATCCTTCTTAAATTTATTTACATATTCAGCTGGCATAACCCCTGAGAAAAAAAATTTTAAATTTTCTATAAGATGTTCTTCTCCCCATCACTGACACTAAAACAACCTTTTCTAAGGTTCTGGGGGTGGCTCATGATCTAGTATTCTGAAATTTGTTATGTAACTTTCCAAACCCTTCTTAATTTTATAAATTTTAATAATTATCTCTATTCTCTTATGCCTCCAGAATGAAAAAATCTTCACATAAAAAAAAATCTTCACCTTACTCCTTCATATCTTGCTATACTGCTATGCTTATCTTATAAAACAGTACCCAGACCTGTACACAGTATTTACTGTGCTATATAAAAGTAGGCTAATGTGGCCACTATGGTTTAACACCCAGCATTTGTTTGAACTGGACAGCTGATCTAGGACCAGACTTGAGTCCCAGATTCCTACATCTTGTTTTAGGAGTCATCACTTCTGATTCAAAGTCCTTGATAATGAGAGTACAACACAGATCCCCCCCAACTTCCCACAAAGCAATGATTACTTCTTGACCACTTTCCCATTCATATGTCAAGTATGTCCTCCTTAGTATGACTTTTTTTTCTAACTGAAAACAACAACGACCACCACCTTACTTCCATTAGCAAATGGTACTTTCTAGGGAATTGTAGAAAGGTAGAACTGTGATGGTTACAGCCCTGATCTGTGGCCGCCATTTTTCTAATTGAAGAAATGCCAACTATCTCTCCCCATTTTTCTTGTTTTCCTTGCTTATCCTCTATCCATGATAAAACAACTCTGTTCTCAACATTTTTCTCCCAATCTAATTGTAATTTAGCTATTTGCTTATATCTTTGTTTAATCTAAACGATGTTTACTAATTCTTCTTTCTTAGACTCATTATATTCTCAGATCACATTCCCAAATTAGTAAGTCATAATTTCCCTTTATAGAAGATACAGGATATCTATCTCAAAAGGTTATTCTTATATCTGTTCAATGATCTACCCTTTCTCATGGATTCTTACTCCATCTCTATCTGTCCTGCCAAAGTGAAGTAAAAAGTTGAAAAATTATTTGGTGAATCTGATAGACACAGATGGCTACTATGAGTAACTGTGTCTCTCTAAATCTTTTCCACTCCACTTCAGGTTTGCTGAGTTATATGGACAACTGTGTCTACTCTCCATTTCATAGTTGCCTATATAACAACAGTTTTCATATGGCAGATGAGGGGAGGAAACAAAAATAAGCTTGGGGTAAGATGCTACAGGAAAAGATTCAAAACAGCTTTATTTGATAAGAAACATGTAAAAACAGTGAAGCATGGGGGATTCAGACCTATCAATTTAGCAACAGATAAAAATTTATTAAACATGTTTATAGGAGCTAAAGCATCCTCTATATTATTAGGATAGTTTTGTTAAATTAAAATGTTCAGTCTAAAACTATGCATTATTTTAGTTTGCTTATATCGTAATATATATGTAATATAAAAACTATATTTACAGATATTTAATGAAAGTCTCCAGAAAGATAAGAATTTAAAGTTCATAGATGTTTTTCTCTATTTGCCTCTATATTTAATCAGTATTAATGATTTTTTAAATTCTATGCAGAAAGGAAGAAAGCTCAAGTCTTCATATCCCTGAACTTTTCTTTTTCAATTTTCACTTTACCGTGCTTTAATTGCTTGGTTCAAGATTGTAATTATTATAAGGTAATCTAGTTTAAGTGAATATTCAAGGATCACTTGTTTTTCTTTTATATGACTGTAGTTGAAATATGGGTGAAGAGAAGGCTGAAGTTGATATGAACCTATCTTTCAACTTCAGCTGCCACTTTCCACTCACTAATATTTCATGACTGTCTTTACAGGAAGATAATAAAGAAGTAATGAAATCCAGTAGACCAGAGGATATGGATATCGGTAAAAACATAGAGATTTTTGCTTCTGTCCACTAAGGATTAACTGTTAAACACTGTTTTCAGATACTAGCCAATAGACAGCATAGAACTTGATCTCTGAATTAAGGAAAACAAATGAGGTGAGACCTACAATCTCTCCAGCCAACTGTCTAGTGGCATTTTCCAGACTGAAACACAGAGAGAAAGAACATGAACACAATCTCAAAGTTCTGCTGAAATAAAGAGATAAATATAGGCATGTGTGTAGGTATAGGTGTATGGGTGTGTGTGTGTGTGGGGGGGGTGTTGTTAAAGCAGCTAGAATTTTCAAGACTTTGTATTGAAAAGAAAGGGTAATAGCAGAGGTTTCCCTCTAGTCTTCAGCTATGCACTGATCTGCACATGCATGAGGTAAAATTCCTGAGGTCAGAGATACAATCACAATGAAGCAGTAAGTTAAATAAATTTTTGATCTCACATAAGGCTGAAAATAGTTTATATGTCCACCATCCACAGAGGACAGACCATCCATTACATGGATCATAAGGTAGAGTCCTTAGAAGGGTCAACCCTGAGTGATGAGGCTATATTATACCTAGTATAAAGGCTTTCTTACACTTGACAGAACGAAATTTAAAATCAAGCCTTGAAAAATAAAACTAATCTGTAAATAAATGCACCCCAGGACAAAATCTAATAGTCTTTACAGGAATCCCGAAGCCAAGCACTCAAAAATGTAAGTTTACAATCTCTGGCATCCAGTCAAAAATCACCAGGCATGCAGATAGGTAGATCACACTGCAAAGTATATAAATGTCTAATAACCGTGTTGTACACCTGAAACTAATATATCGTATGTAAACTGTAACACAAAAATAAATTTTAAATCACCAGGTATGCAAAAAAGTAGGAAAATATAATCTATATCCAAGATAGCAAGCAATAATAGAAACAAACATAGCAGTGAGAAATGATAAAATTATCAAAGACTTAAAAACATTGTAGACATTATAAATATGTACAACGATAAAAGTAAAACTTGATTGTAATTAGGAGACATTAAAATAATGAAAATACCCAAATGGAAATTATAGGTAGAAAAAACTATATTTAAATGAAAAAATACACCTATATAGGATTAATAACAGATTAACAGAGATATTAGATATATTGGGAAAAGTATGAGTCGATTTGAACATATAACAGTATAAGTTACTCCAAATAAAGATTCAAAGAAATAAACAGAGCACGAGTGACCTGGGAGTCAATATGAAATTGTGTAACTATGTATAATGAGAGCCTCATAAGGAAGGAAAAGAAAGAGAAAGAAAAAATTATGTAAAGAAATAACCAAAAATGTACCATAGTTGATAAAAACTATGAATTCCAAATTTAAGAGATTCAAAGAACCCCAACCAAAACCAACATGGAGAAAACCACACTAAGGCACATCATAATCAAATTGCTGAATATCAATGATAAAGACGAAATCTTAAAAGCAACCGAGAAATATACAGAAGATAATGAAGATGAAACTGACAGTCAGACACTACATAAGCCAGAAGACATGAAATGACATCTTTAAAGTGCTGAGAGGGGTAAAAAAAAATCTGTCAATCTTATGAAAATTAATTGCAGTTAAGCAACTTTTCAGTTATTTTAAAAATCCAGGAAAAAATAAATATTTTTCAAACAAAAGCTGAGAGAATTCATTGCCGCAGGATTTTTAGTGTGAGAAATATTAAGGAAGTTTCACAGGTAGATGGAAAATGGATATCGGAATGTGGATGTATACAAAAGAATAAAGAGAACTGAAAATGGTAAATATGTGGCATAAGTAAAATATATTTTTCTTATTTTTTAATCTTTTTATAAGATAATTTACTGAAGCAAATATAACACTGCAAAGATATGTAGAAATGAAATGTATAAAATAGCATAAAGGGTAGGCAGTATTACATGAAAGTAACCTGATCCAATCAAGATGGTGGAATAGGTAAACACTGTTCACCTCCACCACTACCACATCAAAATTACAACTAAACTACAGAGTGGTCATCTTGAGAATGCCTGAAGTCTAGCTAAACAGAAGTCTTATAACTAAGGACATGCAGAAGAAGCCATGTCAAGATTGGTAGGAGGGATGTAGATTTGGAATGCTCTGTTCTCACACCCACATGTGGCAGTTAAAAACTGGGAGAGCTGTGTTGACTGCGAAGATCTCCCTTGAGGAGCAAGGGGTCCAGCCCCATACCAGGCTCCCCAGGCCAGGGTTCCAGTGCTTGGAAGAGAAGTACCCATAACTTCTGGCCGTGAAAACCAGTGGAGATTGTGGCTGAGTGAGACGGAGGGTGGCTGGAGTTCCAGGCACTTTTAGGGCCTGCACATGAACTCGCTTGCCAACAGACACACTCACTCTGAGCTCCAGCACTGGGGCAGTAGCTCGAAAGGCTCCAGGGAATATGAAGAGGAAGTGAATTGAGGGTTGAAGGGGTGGCTTTCACCTAGACAGAAGTGCTGACAAAATCCATTGTTCCTTTGTTAAGCCCTGCCCCCACTTAATCTTCATGCACAGACAGGTGCCATATCTGAGTCTCCATCAGTCTAACACTGTGCACCCTGGTGATTCCCTGAGACCCTGCCCTGCCACCTTGCAGGCCCACCCAAGCCACTTTGGTAGCTGTTCCATACAAACAGCCTGTCTTGGCTCAAGCTGTGAACTTTCCTAAAATCTCTCAAAGGTTCACAAACCCCAAACAAGCAGCATCTGGTCTCAGCATGCCTGGTACTTCTTCCTTAGCAGCCTCAAGCCTGGCACTAGTGTAGCCAACCTCAGTTCATACCTTAGCCTCTCCCAGACACCTCCAAATCCAGAACAAGTGGCAACCATCTGCAGATCACTTTTTATTTCATTCCAAGTGATTCTAGACAGGGTACAAGCAGTGGCCGACTTTAGCTTGCACTAGAGCCCCTCCCAAGAGGCCCTAGATCCAACACACCTGGTGGCCAGCTTCAGACCACATCAGTGCACCAACCAACCACCTCTACAAATGACATACCCAACGGACAGACTTGGCAGGCACCAGAGACCTGTTAAAGTGAATCCTCCATAGGGTCAGCCCCTGCACAAGAGCTCCTCCACTGTAGTCCTTACAACCAATCAGCCTGAGAGTCACTCCCTCCATTGATGTGCCAACAGCAATCAAGGCTCAATTACAACAAGAGGGCACACATAACCCTCACAAGGGACACACCTGGAGTACCCAGCTCAGGTGACCCGGGAAACTGAACAACGGTGCCCCACAGGACACCCACTATATCAGATCATTCTACTAATACTGGAAGACACAGAAGCCCTACCTAATGTATAGAAACAAACATGGGAAAGCAGCCAAAATGAAGATACAAAGAAATATGAACTAAAAAAATGGAGACAAGCAATCTACCAGATGCAGAGTTCAAAACACTGGTCATAAGAATGCTCAATGATCTAAGTGAGAACTTCAACAAGGAAATAAGAAACATAAAAATGGAGATAAAAAAGTAACAAGTCATAAATGAAAAATGCAATAACTGAAATAAAGAACACATTAGAGGGAATCAACAGGAAATTAGATAAAGCAGGGGATTGAATCAACGATTTGGAAGGTAAAGGATCAGAAAAGACCCAATCAGAACAGCAACCAGAAAAAAGAATCCAAAAAAAAAAAAAGGATAGTTTAAGAAATCTCTTGGACAATATCAAGAGTACTAACATTTGCATCATAGAGCTACCAGAAAAAGGAGAGAGAGTACGGAATTGAAAACCTGTTTGAACAAACAATGATGGAGAACTTCCTTAACCTGGTGAAGGAAATAGACATACAAGCCCAGGAAGCACAGAGTCCCAAAGAAGAGGAACCCAAAGAGGCCCATACCAAGACACATTATAATTAAAATGGCAAAGGCTAAAGACAAAGAAAGAATCTTAAAAGCAGCAAAAAAAAAAAAGCAGTCAGTTACAACAGAGTTCCCATAAGATTGTCAGCTGATTTCTCAACAGAAACTTTGCGGGACAGAGGAACTGGAATAAAATATTTGAAATGATGAAAAGCAAGGAATTACAACCAAGATTACTCTACTTAGCAAAGCTAAATTTAGAATCAAAGGAGAGATAAAGAGCTTCCTAGACAAGAAGAAGCTAAAGGAGTTCACCACTGCCAAAGCAGTATTATAAGAAATGTTAAAGGGGCTTCTTTAAGAAGAAGAACAAAATAAAATTTCCTTTTCAAAGACACTGTTAAGAAAATGAAAAGGCAAGTAACAATCTGGAAAAAATAGCAAAAGATATATCTAATAAGAGATTTGGATCCAGAATGAAAAGAACAAAATAATAAGAGGAGAAGCAACTCAATACAAAATTAAGCAAAATATTTACATGCACATTTTACCAAAGAAGTTTTTTGATGGCAAATAAACACAGGAAAAAAATGCTTGACATCATCAGTCATTAGGGAGATGCAAATTAAAACCACAGTGAGATATCACTACACTCCATAAAAATGGCTAAAATTAAAAAGAGCAATAGTAAATGTTGGGGAGGATGTGGTACAAGTGAAACTCTAACACACTGTTTGTAGGACTTCAGGGTGGTAAAATTACCTTGGAAAACAGTTGGCAGTTCCTTGTAAATTTAAATATACACTCATCATGGGACCCAGCAATAACTCTTGCCCAAGAGAAAGAAGTACCTATATATATCCACCAGAAGACTCATATACAAATGTTTATAACAGCTTTATGCATAATAGCCCAAACTGAAAATAACCATCAGGTAGTAAATAAATAAACTGTTACATTCACACAATGATATACTAATCATCAATGAGAAAACAAAAAACACAGCCGTGGATACACACAGTAACATGGATGGTTCTCAAAAGCATTATACTAATTAAAAGAGTCAAACCCAAAATATTAGTTACTGTGCAATTAATTCCATTTACATATACATAAAATTCTAGAAAAGGGAAAACTATAGTAATAGAAAGCAGACCAGTGGTTATCTGAGACCAGCAGTATTGGGAGAAAATTCAATGTAGAGGGACATGAAGGAATATTTTGGGATAATGAAAATGCTCTATATCTTGATTGTTATAGTTACACAACTATATACATTAATCAGAACTCATGGAACTGTACATTTAGAATGGGTGAATTTTTGTTGTATGTAAATTATACCCCAATATATCTGATTCTAAATATTATATGCCCAACTTGCCAATAAAGATTTGCTAAAATCCAAAATGCAATCTTGGTGGAACATGGCTGACCAGAGAAATAGGGCTTTCCCCAGGTATAACTGAAAAACCTTTAGAGGCATCTGAAAGTGATGTTGGTGAGGAAGGGTCTTCAAGAGTCACCAGGGAGCAAAACTAGGGCTATTCCTTAATACCAGATCTAGGCAGCACATAAAGGGAATTGTGTACTCCTTCATCCTCTCAACAGTCTTGGAAAGTAACTGCTATTATCCTCACTTGACAGAGACGGAAAGCAAAACTCAGAAGCAAATATGGTCTCTTGACAGAATGCAAGTCCACCTCCAAAGCTCAGGCTCTCTCTATTCATCAACTGGCCTCCCAGTAGGATTAGGGATTCCTAGTGTCAGAGAGCTTGCTAGGGACTCTGCAGCCCAGTACTTCTCTAGCTTGGTGGAAGGAATGCACAAACTCCTGGATTCTCTTGCTCTATGTTCCAGATTCCTCTGCAGAGAGGGTCCTTAGGGTGCAGTCACTAAATCATGATTGTACAAGCAGCACAGACATGCTCTGTGCAAATGCATTTGACTTTCATCATACCTCATATTTTTGTAGCAAAACGTTTGCTGATTGCTTACTATTGGGCAAGTACTTTACTTGCATCAGCTCATTATACAATATGTAATGGACACATATTACATATGAGGAAACTGAGGTTTAAGGAGGTTATTAAAGTTGCCCATGGTCATATAGCTATAAGTAGGACAGCCAGAATTCAAACCAAGGCCTAAAAGCTCATAGACTTCACTGATATGATTCCAGTATTGTCTTCTGTATTCAGTTACCAGGCATTCTGAATCAGTATGGATGCTCTTGGCGAAAAGTAACACATTAAATGGTAAGGAGCTGTAATAGCTCACAGTGCAGAATCTAGAGCCTCTACAGTTCTGCCTATCCTATGTCAACTTTATCTTCACGTTGGTATGAGTTGGTTGTAGCAGCTCCATACATACTCAGCTGCACACTCCCCATTATAGAGGGAAAAAGAAGCCGACTCTTTATGTGATTTTCTGTATACTTCCAAAAACCATCCCATGAAAATTAGCCAAATGAGGTCACAAGCTCATTTCCAGATCTATGCACACTAGTGAGAGAACACCATTCATTGACTGGCCCAGGCCTGGATTCCTGAGCCAACCACTGTCAGGGAAGGTTATAATTACATCCTAATTATGTTGTACCCCTAGAGTGGAAATGAATACTGGGAAACCAACCACAGCACCTGTTACATTCTTTCTTAGACATCATTTCAATTGAATTTTACAGCAATACTATGTCTCAGCAATAATCTCCATTTCACAGATGAGAAAACAAATGTTCAGGGAACACATCTCTCTCAAGGACAGGAGAATGTACACAGCAGCCAGGATTCAAAGTCAGTTCTTCTGGTTCCAGGTCCAGAGCTCTTTCCTCTATTGGCAACCACTGTGATCATCCCCTACTCCCCATCTTTAGACCGAATTCCGAGATGTTGCTAGGAATATACTCATCCTCTAGGTTCTCTCCTTTGGTATTTATCATTTTTTTCCTAATTCAATAACCACTCCACATGGACTCTAGTGAGCCATTTGTTACCAAGTCAGGAGGCTTTTTTTTTTTTTCAGCATTTCCTTTCTAATGAGGTTTTATAGCTCTCATTTAAAATAGATGCAGAGTCTGCTGTACCTTAAAACCTATTTAGTGTGATGTAGACTTTCTTTTCCTTTTCCTCTTCAATCTCACCTAAAATAATCTCAACTTCAAAAAGGCTTTCCTTTTCAAATTATTTTTCCACATTTACCATCAAACTATACCCCCAAGCCTTTTGGCTCTCACCACCTGTATGCATTCTCTGAAATGAACCTAATGGAAAGGTTCTGGCCTTGGGCTTTTAAGTAAGGGTGCCATAAAGGTAGCAACTTTTCCCTTAAAAAATATGTAAGAGAAATGGCATGATAAAACCCCCTCAAATATCTATTTAGCCATATAGAGCCATGTTTCAACTAGAATTCCAACAGGAATGGAAATAGAGAACAGGCAGGCAGATGACTGTGGTTTCAGTACCTAGCAGAGCCCCAGATGCTGGTCCAAAGGAGTCCTTTGCACTCTGGGTCCACCTTACATTTAAAATATGCTGCCATGAACTTCACCTTCTTTGATTTTCCCAAAAATCATGCATCAAATTGGGGAAGACAGACACTAATGTATTCAGTTTACATATACAGAAACCAAGGCAAAGATTGCCTAATTACTAAGGGACAAAATTGTAATTGAAATTTAGGTATACTCGTTCCAGGCTGAGAGCTGTTTAGCTGCATTATTTTGCTTCATAAAATGTTAGGGAAGTCTTGTGAAAGATGTGAAGGCACAGGAATAAGCTTAGCACCTCTGACCCTAGATTTTACATTTGCATCTTATTTATTTGTTTGTTTGTTTGTTTGTTTTGCCTTTCTTTGGTGTTCAGGAAAAGTAAACAAGACTTGACAGAAAATCCGATGAGACACTGCAACTGTTTTGACCCAAGGCCAATATATAAAAATTCAAAAGATTGTTATCAAGACTATATGTTGGTACCATCTAGGGCAACTGTAATAACTTGGTCTTGCAACAAAAAAGATATTATCATTGCATGTTGAATAATATTGAATGAGCTATTGATTCTTTAGAAAATGGGGATCTCCTGAAGACAAGAAGAAAGAGATTAAAGAAGCACCAGAGAAAACTCTCATTTTTCTAAATGTGAAGAATTGGGGGTATAGTAATTGAGGGGCTGCTGAAATAAGGAGCCAACTTAGAGCATGGGGAAAAGATCATAATAGGAAATTAACCATGGTAAGGAGGAGGTGGTGGAGATGGAGGAGGAGAAGGGGAAGCTGAATGGAATCATAATGCTGGAGACCATGCCGGAAATACCTAGAGCTAGGCTTGGAGATTTTGCTTATAAACAGAATGGCTGGGGAAGTAGAAAGGAAAGCTACAACAGACAGCACTGCTAAAGGTGGGATTAAGAAAGAAGCCAAAGACAGCTGAGAGAACTTCAGGATTTAAAGGCTAGAAATGTTTTTGGTAAGTTTGAGCAAATCACAGGACACTTAGCTATCCCCCAGGTCCTCCCTCCCCCCAGATGACTGGAAAGAGTCGGAGATGGAGCAGAATGAGGAAAGTGAGGCAGTAGCTGAGTGAGTCTCTCTGTTGTGTCCTGAGTATTGCAGCAGAATGGAACATGCTGGGGCTTCAAAGTTTTCTGACAGCTAAATCTGCTTAAATGTGCAGGGGAAGGAAAGCTTCAGTCTGAACAATGCAGCTCGACCCATATGTTTCTGAAAAATTCATCAGAGCTTCTATTCCATGCACCTGCAGAATATCACCCTAGAAGTGGATTTTATTGTCCTTGTAAATACAAACTCACTAATGGGTATGGTTTATTGTGAAGCAAGACACATGCCCCACAGCCTCTGCCTGCTCCTATCCCAAAACCTCCATCATCCTGCGACACTTCATTCAACTTGGAAGAGTTCATGCGCTTTGTGCAAAGTCTGTCTGGATTCAATAATCCCTGTGCAATTAAGGAAGCAGAAGCAAGTATGTGTACGTGACTCTAAGGCACTGCTGTCTCATATAGGGGTTTATGAACAACCGGAATTTCTCATTCCATGCACTGTGGACTATCCTTCTGTCTGGCATTTTCATTACAACATTCTATATAAGTTTTCTCTATAAATGAAGACCTGGCACAAATTTAACACAGCACCCCATTCATTGTGAAATTCCAGACATGCTGGTTTAAGGGGAAGAAGGCCATTTAAACCAAGTTCCCCTGGTAGCTCTTGCAGAGTAGAGCAACATGTGAATTGCACAGTGTACTAACTGTCATCCACGATTTTGGTCAGTCAGCACAATTATCTACACGGAAAGCAACTTCCACTGATTTCAGCAGTAACTCCTCATGAATACTCGAAGTCACATGAATACTAAGTCATCATTTTTGCTCTTAGAAAAGATTTACTCTAAAACACAAATTCTCTCTAACAAGAGTCCATTACTGTGTAATGAATAAATATTTCATGTGCAGGCATACAGATTTCCAGGGGCCTTGGGCCCTATCCTTGCGCACAGGCCTCTCAAGCCTTTTTTTCCTACGAAGGGGAGAGGGTGCTTCTGCAAAGAGGCTTCGGAATGAGTTTTGATTTCAAGTTCAGTTGAAGTACGAATGTCTAGCTTTGTTTGCTCACATGAAACTGGACTGCTAAATGGAAAGGCTTTTAATAACTGGGGTCTCATAAGGGCTGCTGGCTCCACTGTTTTACATAACTGGTGATGATGCGGGCTGTCTGATATTTGAATCCTGGCATCTGCAGTCTCCCTGGCCTCTGCTCAGTTTATAGAGTACATTTTTCAGTTTAATTTTCCTTCGCCTGGATGAAACGAACTGAAATCTTTAGTCACCTGGACAGATGACAGCAGTTCAACATTCTCTAACTAGCTGATATTCTAATCATCCTGTTAAAATCTAATTACATGTACTTGTATTCATCAGAGTTCTACAGAGAAACAGGACAAAGTGTATGTGTGCATGTACGTATGTGGGTGTGCGTGCATACGCGTGTGTTTATTAAGAAATTGGCTTAGGCAATTAGGGAGGCTGGCAATTCCCAAGATCTACAGGGTGAGTTAGCAAGCTGGAGACCTAGGAGAGCACATAGTTTAATTCTGCTCTGAGTATGAAGGCCTGAGAACTAGGAGAACTGATGGTGTAGTTTCAGTCTGAAGGCCTGGATGCTAGAGACCCAGGAAGAGTCAACATTTCAGTTCTAGTCCAAAGGCAGGAAAAACTGACATCCCAGCTCAGCAGCAAGAAGAATTCTCTCTTACTTGAGGGAAGGCCAGCCTTTTTGTTCTGTTGACTCAGTCTGTCGATTTAAATGTTAATCTCATCCAAAAACACCCTCACAGAACACATCCAGAATGACGTTTGATCAAATATCTGGGCACCCTGAGGCCCAGTCAAGTTGGCATATAAAATTAACTATCACAGTAATTAAGGAGCTGTTGTTTATGGTACATGGCAATGATTAAAGAGCCAAATTGGGGGGGGGGCATTTTCCAATTAAAACATAATTTTTATACCCCTTTTAAACAAACACCTGCAGGATGGCCTATCTAAGATGAGCTCATAGAAACCACTCTGCTAATACCCCACCCCCATCCCCACCCCAAAGCTTTAAGAGATATTGCTATTATTTAGGAATGAAACCATTGTTTCAGAACTGCTTTTTAAATATTTTTCTGATGTAGACTCCTCAAACCTTGTGGATATACACTTAGAATAATTCTAAAACCTCTTCTGAGATGAGGCAAATGAGACACCAAGGGGAAGAAACAGCTTGTCTAGCATCGTATATGGAAAACGAATGCGCCTAAGTTTTAAGGACTCAGGAGTGCAGGTGCTCCCCTCCCCGCCTTTAAAAGAGTGAGGTAGAACTTCCACACGTAGAAAATGATGGATATCTTAGTTGTTATAGAGCTGGCTAAGAAGCAGGTGGAAAGAAAAGGATTTAAGGGGATATTATTTTTAAAGGGGAAAATATTGGTAGGTGTCCCACTCAACAGGGTAACTCACTTTACAAAACACATGGCACTGGCTTAGGATACCAAAAGATTCCTTGGTATTTGCATACTGTACTGGACATGGTTGCTGGCCCATCCACCTTCCTGGAGACTTACTATAGCAGATCTTTGAATAACATCGTTTCATTCAACATTTTCATTATAATGTTGATGAGAAAAAAATAGATTCCTGGCTGGGGCCACCGTCTGTGTGGAGTTTGCACATTCTCCCCATGTCTGCGTGTGTTTTCTCCAGGGACTCCAGCGTCCTTTCTCCCACATCCCAAAGATGTGCATGTGAGGTGAACTGGCATGTCTATGCTGTCCCAGTCTGAGTGAGTATGGATGTGTGTGAATGTGTCCTGTGATAGAAGGGCTTCCTGTCCAAGGTGGATCCCTGCCCTGTGCCCTAAACTGCTGGGAGAGGCTCTGGCTACCTGAGACCATAAACTGAAATAAGCAGGTTGGAAAAGAATGATCTTGCTTGCTTTTATGAATTCTTCTTAAATATATGTAGAACTTAAATTTATTTCAATGTTTAGTATTAGACATGTCTTTATTTAGAAGTTTGATGATCCTGTGACTAGAAATATGCCGTAGGAACTTAACTCTTTCTTATATCAAGTATCCTATGGTAAAATTGGTTTTGTTATAGGTTGTTTTGTTTAAAGAGCCTATATATCAACAATGTTAAGTAAGGACTTGAGTGTGCCTCTGCCGAACTTCCAATCACCAGTAACTGCATATCTTTGCCTGCAGGTAACCGCCCTAGAAATAGCCCTCTACTAATCAGCGATCGGAGGTGGTGATTAATAACCCACTTGCTCACTCCTCAGGCAGGCAAACTTTGAGAGCTGGGTTGATACTCAAGGGTTTTTCTGAAGTTATGCTCTGTCACCCACATTGGTAGCCAAGGCCAGCAGCACGTATGTGTGACAGCATGTGTACGCTCTGCTCTCATCATCTTGAAATTCTTCATAACTTTTGAAAAAAGGGCCCTGTACTTTATTTTGCTTTGGGCTGTGCAAATTACCTAGCCAGTCCAGGCAGCTAACACTCCTTTCATTGGCTGGTTTCCTTCCCTGTCTGACTTCTCCTATTGGTCTTTCCTATACTTTCTGATAACATACTTGCCCTTGAATCCTTTTCACAAGGTCTATTTCTGGGAGACCTCAAATTAGACTGTTTCCAAGGTCATTATAATCTTGAAAAGCACAGTAAAGAATTAACGAAAGCCATTCAACTATTTTATTAAAATAAAACAATAATGCGCATTGGTTTAATAGTTCTCTCGTCTGTCATTATCACATCATTTTGTAATATCTAAGAGGTTTTATTAAGAACTAACACCCAACTAAGCTTCCCAGCTTCTCTGTGTCATAGACTATGTGCTCAGGAGAATCTAATACCTGCAAATACCTCCTTGTAGAAGTAATGCAATAAAAAACAGTCAAGTTGACATTTAAACAATAGCTCTGCAGGCCATCTGTTTGTTTGGTTTTTAAAAAATATTTGTCTTTGCCAGAATGTCAAGAAGAATAAGTTCACATAATTTAGGAGCTACTAAGGCATGTAAGTTCTTAATTATTTACAAAGACAGGGTTATCTACAGCCATCAGGGTTTTTTTTAGTAATGTTCAACCAAATTTTTAAAAAACAGGTCAGAGAAATTGACCTTTTTGTAGAGGCAGATATCAGAGTGATTGAATCTTCAACTAAAGTTTAAGAAAAAGATGTAAATAAGGATTCTGGTTCAGAATCACCTCAGCTCATCAAATCCAGAGCCCATGTATTCTTGACTTTTTTATCCCTAGGGTCTAGCTCAAAGCCTAGAATGAAGTTGATGCCTAATAAAAATTTAGTAACTGACTAAACTTGGTTTATGGCTGTGACTTGAGGTTTGAATACCAGAAAATAAAACTGACTCACCCCTACCTATGAAAAAAACTATAGGTTTTGCCCACTAGCTCTTTTTCATAGACTGGAATTTATCAAATGAGTATAACATCAGTGCACGAGGACAGTTTCGGAGGGAGAAGATGGAAGGCTGGTATCAAGTTTGGGTTAAATTCTGCCTGTGACTGGAGGCTGTGGTTCAAGTCCATTTGCAGTATGTGGAGGAAGCAATACTTGAGAACTAGCTAGAGAAATAGAAGGCTGTCGTAGGCCTTTCTCTCCATGTGTGAGACTTACAGTTAGAAACTTCTAAGACCAAGTCCACCCATTCTGTATGAATGCTGTCACCTCCTTGCTGTGAATTGTAGACATAAAACCTCATTGTGCCTCACTTTCCTCATCATTCAAAATGATGACATCCGGTTACTTGCAGTTGGCCACAGGGACTGATATTCTGACTCTATTTCTCTCACCTTTCTCCTGGTACACATTTTAGTGCAGTTTGTTTCTTAAATGCAGCTGTCTCCAGAAAAACTAGCCTTTTTAGGCTGCTCACTGGATAAATAATCAAGACAAATGGGGCAAAAGTTTATATAAGCCCATTCTGAAGATGTTTTAAAAGTCAAGATTTTATCCTGTCCAATTTCTGAACATGGTATGTCCTGATTAAATTGTACAATTTTTTTCCTGTGAAAACTCTTTAGTCCCTCCTGCATATAACTCTTCCAAACCAAAAAAAAAAAAAAAAAAAAGAATCTGCATGAGAATTTATGGATGAAAAAATGTAGTTTTGATTACTGAATGGAACACTGATTTTATATCAATGGAGGAAAACACAGCCCTGGCACCTGGAGAAGCACAGGGGAGAGGTGGGAAGAGAATTAATGATCTTTGTTTTTCAGAACTGTTCCTGGAAGCTTTGAGCCTATGAGCACACCTGAGAGCACCAACTGTGAGACAGCAAAGGTGGTCCGGCTCCTGCACGTTCCATACAGAACCCTGATAGATGTCATTCGCACTCATGACACTGACAAACTGATGTCATGGTCGAGCAGAGCTGTTTGGAACTGACTGCAGTGTCTCTGAAACCAAGGGTTGGACTGAGTTATTTCAGACTGGACTGGGAATCCTGGGGCTGGAAGCGCCATGGTGAGAAGCCTAGTTGGGGGCCTTTTAACCTGTACTGACTAATGTATGTCTGTTTGGAGTGCCTTCATGAAAGTTAACTCTTCGCTTTCAGAAGTGCCATGCACTGTGCATGGGAATGCTTGTCCTGTGTGTATCCCCTATCAGTGACTATCATGACCCTGCCTCAGCTCTGGATGGAGCACTCAGGTCAGCTTCAACTTAGCTGAAACTCCTAAAGACAAGAACTGAAGTCAACATTATGTTTTGGTTTCACCCTGCTGTATGATGTCCTACTAATAATAATTTTGTTTATTTTACAGATGCTTTAGATAGGGCCAAGGCAATGGATTATGCAGAAAAGAGTTATCATAGCAAGCCTAAAAATGCTTACCCTGAAAAAGTCCTGCTTACAAGGTTGGTCCTTTCCTAGCACCTGGGAACTTAGATTTTGAGAGTTGCCAGCATCCTAAACAAAAAGAGTGGCCCACTGTGACTAAATTCTTTGTGTAGTGTGGTTTATGCTGAAAACCTGCTTTCCTTCTAGAAACTGGGATTTTCATATGTGCTAGGCAGAGTGACTATGTGACCAGGCCCCAATAAAAGCCTTGGGCTCTGAGTCTCTAATGACCTGGGGTAGTTAACATTTCACATGTATTGTCATAACCTGTTGCTGGGGGTATTTAGAACGTCCTGTGTGACTCCACTGGAAGAGGACCTGTGGAAGCCTGTGCCTGGTTACCTCCTGACTTAGCCCCATGCATCATTTCCCTTTGCTGGTTCTGCTTTGTATTCTTCCATTGCAATAAATCATAGCTGTGAGTACAACTTTAGAAAAATGATATCCATAGCTACCTATACTTTATTCATATCTTTCTTAATAATAATAACTACAACAAGAAGGAGGCCAACAACTGAGTTCTTGCTAGCACCTGCCTGACACCTGTATGCAAAAAACTCAATGATCTCAAAAATATTTCAGAGTAGATATTGCTATTATCTCCATTTGGCAGATGAGGGAATGGAGGCTTAGAGAAGTTCAGGTAATTCCTCAAAATCACAGCATCTGTTAGATGGCAAAGGGTAAACTGGAGTGTAGGCCCATGTGACAGTAAGCCTGGGACTGGGAGACTCTGTTGAGGGAATCGACAGAAGCACTCGAAAATGCAAAACTCTAGATACATACATGGCGCTGACACTACTGTTATAAACGAGGTCCAAATCCTGTCCAGAAAAGCCTTTTCAAGTTTTCTAGCTTATTCGCATACTGTGATTGAAACTTCTGTCTTCTCACAGATTCATGGGAAGTGGGAACTTGACATGGACAGGTATTTTGAAGCTCAGGTTTACCCCTACTCCTGCAAAGAGTTTTAGAAGTTTGAGCCAAACAAATGAACAAACAAACAAACAAAAAACCATTAAAAGCATTAGCGAGTATCTAGAATAAGACCTTCATCTGATGATTGAGGAAACAGACATGAAGTATTTTGCACTAAAACTAGACTCCTCCCCCAATTAATTTCCTTGGTACATGGCCTCTTTATCACTTTTCTCTTTTTTAAATTGGATTCGATTGTAACTCAGTGTATAGAAGCACTTTTATTTTTTAAATTATGAGTTACAAAGGAAAAAGACCTGGTTTAAAGCAGAATTAAACGCAAATGCTTTTAGACGTTAAGAAAACATTTTGATGGCTGGGTGAGTATTGAGGGAAGATAATATCTTAGGAAATTCAGTCCACTCTCTCAAAGCAGGGAAACCAATGCCCACTCCAAATGTGTTCTTATACACATAGGATTCCTTTCAAATGGGCTCTGAAGGCAGAACACATGGCTGAGTTTCAAATGGGCAGAGTCACCTTAAAGCTTATTTCCCCTTGGTTTGGAAGTTGACACAATCAAGTTACAGACAGAGACTGTTTATCACAGTGGCATGAAAGTCTCTCTTCAAATTCCTCCAGCTTTTATAATCAAACAATAACATCTCCAGAGTATAGATTTTAGCTACATAAGAAACATATTGGAAATTGATTCAATGCTTCTGGCTTGGCTGTGGCAATGTTTCATAACCTGGTAACCTCTCAGCTTGTTCTTTTCCTTCCCTGCAAGGCTTTTAGCTATACCAGAGAGGCAAAGCAAAGATAAAGCAAACATTATCCTTTTATCTGATCATGTGCAAAATGAGTGGAGCAGACACCGTACCACTGATGAGAAGATAGCTAAATGACTCTTTTCAAATTCTATCCATTGGCTGATGAAAGAAATTAAGACTGACATTGATAAGTTATTTTCTCTGGCACTACCATTTTCAACAATGAGGGTTTCTCTTTAGAAGTAGTTAAGCCCTGGTTGCATATCTGTGAGCGATTAAAAAGTGCCCCGATCAGCTCCCTTTTGTAATATATTTACCAAGATGCTTTGCTTTCTCTATATTCATTCACTTTTGCTCTGGCATGTCTCTTGAATAAGGGTTCATTTCAGACAAGAACATCCTGTTCCCAAGATCACGTTTCCTCCTTTTTCTCTCAGTTGCATGTTTCATTGCACAACTCAATTTTCATCTCCACAATTTGTCATAGCCCTTACCTGATCTATCATTCTAGCACTTTACACTTCCCTCAAGCTCAGGTATTTACTCAAATGTGCCAGACTTAATGGACACATCACTGGAAATCCCTGTGGACTGAGTGTGAGGATCACTTTAATTGAGGCTTTTTTCTTCTTCATTAAGCATATATTATTGCAGTTTTACTGTAGTGCCTTCCAAGCTTGATTATGGTTTTGTTTTTTTTTTTAAATAACTGCTGCTTCTTAATCACTAATTTTTTATTAATTTCAGGTATAAGAAGAAATGCTGGCTTTAATACCACTTAAGGCACAGACAGTTCTGTCCATTTATAATGTGTGGTCAGCTTGGAATTATCTATGGTAACATGGAGGCCAAAGAGATTAAAATTCAAGAGTTGCTCACAACCTCTGTTTCTGACTTACTCCTACGACACCTGAATCGATAATGAGTAGCTTTCTATTGGTGGTCAGGTTCTTCTCTCTTCTTTTGACTGACCTCTCTTCTAGAGATGCTAATGGGCTGGTTAACAGGTAGACAGGAAGAGTATGGCATAGATCAGAAAGGCAAATTGAAGGCCAATTCAGCCTACAGACATGTTTTGCTTTGGAAGGTACTTTATTTTTTGTTTTTAAAATAATTGCAAAATATACTGCAAACACAGGAGTGCATGCAACAAATAACTATATTTAAATAATCGTCATCATCATCATCATCATCAAAGAATACCCACAATCCACCTTAATCTGTTTTTAAGTCACTCTTGTACCCTTCTCTGATCACATCCTCCTCACACTACTGCTGCTCCATAAGGTAACCACATTGATGAATTTCATGTTACACATCAACCTACTGTATTTTTTGTTTATTGGAATAATCTTACTTCGGGCAGTTTCACAGAGTATTCACTTTCAGACTGCTAATTATCTTGTCTCAGCACACTGATGATATAATTCCATTGTCTTCTGGCTTCCATTGTTGCTGTACTAAAGTTCACTGCGCTGTAATTATTATTACTTATAAGATAATCTGTATTTTCTCTTTGATTTATTTTAGTATCTTTCCTTTATTTTTGGTGTTCTACACTTCACCCAAATGAGCCTGAGTGTAGATTTCTTTCCACTGCCCCCCCCCAGCGTTATTGAAGTATGATTAACAAATAAAAATGGCATATATTTAAGGCATAAAATGTGATGTTTTGATAAATGTATACATTCTGAAATGATTATCACAATCAAACTAATTAACATATTAATGACCTCACAGTTACTTTGTGTGTGTGTGTGTGTGTGTGTGGTGAGAACACCAAGACCTACTCTATCAGTAAATTTCAAGTATAGAATACCTCATTATTAACTGCAGTCATATGCTGTATATTAGGTCTCCAGAATTCATTCATTGTCTAACTGAAAGTTATCCCTAAACCTTAGCCCCCTAGTAACCACTCTTGTGATCTCTGTTTCTATAAGTTTGACTTTTTTAGATTTCACATATAAGTGAGATCATGGTTTGTCTCTCTGTGTTTAGATTTTTCTTCACTTGTCATGAAGTCCTCTGGGTTCATTCATATTGTTGCAAATGACAGGATTTCTCTCTTTTTAAAGGCTGAATAATCTGTGTGTGTGTGTGTGTGTGTGTATGTGTGTATACACACACGTACCACAATTTCTTATTTGTTTATCTGTCAACAGACACTTGGGATGTTCCCATATCTTGGCTATCATGAATAATGCTGCAATGAACATGGAGATGCAGATAACTCTTCGAGATAGTAATTTTATTTCAAACTAGAACTAGCATACAGTCCGGCAATCCCACTTCAGTGTATTTATGCAAAGGAAGTAAAATCACCATCCTTAAGAGCAGATTTCTTTTTATTTATCTTGCTTAGAATGAATTTGGCTTCTTAAATCTAAGGGTTGGTAACTTTCTTCAATTTTTTCAAAATTCTCAGTCATTAACTCATTTAATATTATGTTTACCCCATTCATTCTATTCTTTCTTTCGGGAGCCACACTTAAGTGAAAGTGGATTTTATCATCTTTCACTAATGTATCTTAACCTTTCTTTCATATTACCTACCCCCTTGGTTCATTGTGATACATTTGTGTAATGTCTCAATTCTATCTCTAGTTCAATAATTCTAACAACTTTTAATGTTTTTGAGGTTCTGTTATGTACTTTTTTGAAATCTGCTCATTTGTTTTTTCCTTTGTCAACTTTTATTTCCATTTTTGTTTATTTAGTAATTTTCTATCGTGAGGTAATTTTCCTTGGAACTTTATACGTAAAGTATAGCATGGGTACATCAAGAGAAGATTTGAGTTAGCTTTGGGCCGATTTCTGGGAGTGCTATCAACCTGAGTCTGTATTTTAAAAAACCTTTTCGCTATGATAAATTTCAAATATTCCTGTGTAAGGTATCTTTATATACCCATTGCCCAGCTTTAAAAATATCACTATTCTGCCATTCTTGTTTTATCTATTCCTTCTCCCAGTTTCTTCTCTTGAGTATTTAAAAACATAACAGACCATTTAAAAATTTCAAGCTGGGGGATTTAAGGCACACACAGAGAGTGAATTAAGTCTCTCTATAATCCACATGAGTGTGAACTAATGATTCAAAATCGTCATAGAAGACATTTTCTTTTTTCCTTTTTTTTTTTTGTTTCCAGCTAGAGTTAAGCCTAAATTGAGGCTGAGTTAAGAGCTTATTTCCACCATCTCCTTCTGCAGAGTGGGTTTGTTGCCATTACTCTTAGGAATCCAGCTTTACCCTGAATGGGAAAGGGGTGTTTTGACTCTAGCATCCTACCCTACTCAGGTCCCTAGGCTTTCATTATGTCAATAGTTTAGTTCCTTAACACCAGGATGCAGGTAAGGTGACCAACTGTCCCAGTTCCCCCCAGTCTCAGGGGTTTCCCAAGATGCAGGACTTTAATGCTAAAACTAAGAAAGTCCCAGACAAATTGGGACAGTTGATCACCCTAGCTCCAGGTCACCAGAGCCTACCACATATTCCTTGGGTAAATACTGACTACAGCACTCTCTTCCCTCTGTACTCAAGTTTTGGTGCTATCCTAGCCTCGGATGAACTCTTTGCCTGCAGCTCAACCACGCATTTAAGAATACATGTATATTTCTTATTTTATATTCTATACTTTTAGAGGTGGTATCTATATATATCAGTGAAAGGATTTTGAAATTCTAATTTTAAATATTGCCAGATTAAAAAAAAATCTCTGAAGGTTTACTTTTTAAAATTGAGCCCACATTTTAAAATGTATTATATGTCACATAAAAATCTCGAGTTTTGGCTTCTGGTGAAAAATGAAAAGACTTGGCTAGACTTATTCTATAGTGACATCTGGAACAGGCAAGTAGCTGCTCCCCTGGGATGGGTCATGTTCTCTCCATTCCTTAAAACTCCTATCACTCATATAATATATGCATGTGCACGTCAAGTCTGGCCTGTCTCACCCATTGACTCAGGGCTTATTTGAGTTTGCAACCTCTGGCCAAGCCATCTACTGAAGGGATCCTTGGTCCCTGGTGCCTGCAAAGTGACTAAAAAAGTACCTAGTTATCATTTAGCATTCTTGAGTGTCCATTTAACTTTACTTCTCAGCTATGGATTAAGCTGGGTTTGAATGCTGGCTCTCCTCCATACTTGCCACTTAGGTAGGCAAAGCATATACCTTTCAGGGCATCCATTTCCTCATCTGCAAAGGGTGACTACAGTATCTAACTTGCAGGGTTGATGTGAAGATAAAACAAAGCAACACACATAAATACTTTGGCGAATACCTAGCATAGAGAAAGCTCTTAATGAAGAGTAGATATTAATATAGTATGTCTTACTTCTTTTGGAATTTTCTGTCACATCGGGCAGCTTTTTGGTTCAGAGGCTGAGGCACTCAGCTTTCTGGGGGTCATTGTTTTGACCCCTACCAATTATGACTATGCCATAAGTCACACATACATTCTTGCACTTAAAGTGAATTAATTGCCCCTTGAGAAAATGAGGGAATGGTACAAAAAGAGGTCTCTGCACAGCTATTTCAGACTCCCCAACCTTGTATTTTGAGTAATTGGCTTTGGAAAAAAAACAAAACTTAGGTGTCTAATGAGTCCACCTATTACCAGAGGGCTCTTTCCCCTTCCAGCTCCTGGGTTAATTCATACCATCCCGAGGGGTTCATGTCTGCCTCTGCTCTTGGCAACTAAGGAACACAACTCTTACTTTTCCAAAAAACAAAACACTCTTGTGCTTCTCACTTTACTGGCAGGACAATGTACCAGGCTCATGGCTCATTCCTTTAGGGTCTTGTTAGTGTTAACTTGACAAATGCACTGCTGCTATCAGTCAGTGACACACAATGTGTGCCCTTTCCAGAGACTGTCTGTATTATAACAAGTGACTTGAGAACTCTCAACCAAAAAAGTTACCAATGGGTAGGAAATTCAGCTACATCCTTGTAGACTGCCAGCAGGAA
>NW_006442484.1:12122446-12146684 GCF_000325575.1 Pteropus alecto
GGCAGGGAGCCCTTTGGTACCCTTAAATATTCCTGGCTGTCCATCCTTTTACATAAATACAGGTCTCAGTTGAAGCAAACCACTGATGAGGAAACATGATGACAGTGTGTTTTGTTGGTCCAAGGCTATTGGGACAGAAAATGAAAATGTGTTTTACTTTAAAAGTCTGACCGTGAGCAACATAGTGTTTGGATGGCTAGTTCTTATCATGTTGGTCTTCTTTTAAAAATCTCCACAGTCTATTTATTATCTGTAGGAAAAAGTTCAAACATCTAAGCTTGGCTTTTAAGGTTTATATAATCTGGTTCCATTCTACAAATCCAGCTCTATCTGTACTTCATCCTCAAAATCTACCCTCGCTGAGCTAGTCTCTCACTGATTCGCCTCCCTACAGTGTGCCACATTCTTATCTTCAGGCTTTTGCTCATGCTGTTTCCTTTGAGTTGAAAGACATCTCTTTCCCCTTTGCTTGTGAATCCTACCCCTTAGGACAGTGGTTCCCAAACTTTGCCCCACATTAGAATCACCTGAGGATCTTTATAAAAATGCAGATGACTGGTTCCCATCCCTAGACCTTGTGACTTCATTGTTATACATTTTTAGAAGATTCCCCGGTCATTCTGATATACAGCGAAGTTTGGAAACCATTGATATAAATGGTAAATGTTCTTAAAAGTCAATATTTTATTCTTTAATTCTTGTCTTTTCCTTACAGAGGAAAACTAACATTTCTGGCTTCACTAAAGCTTGGCTCCACACCTTGCTCTGTGCACTCATATGTATGCAGAGCACACCTCTATCTCATCTGTGATCACATTGTACCAGAATTATCTGTTTGCTTCTCTGTCTCCCTACGAGATGGAGTTCATAAAGTGCAGGTACTGTGTCTTATTCATCTCTGTATCCCTATCATCTAACACAGGGCATGGCTTTTTGAAGATGCTCTATGTAGGTTTGTTGAACTAAATAGAATTTAGCTCCCTGGGACAATCTGTAGGTGCAAATATTTAATAGGAGTAAAAAAGCCATACTTTTAATTCTGTAAATTTATAATTCTCTATTCTTCTAGTGAAAAATCTGAGGAGGGAAGTCATACACTAGGATTCAATATGCTCAAAAAAATAGAAATCTCCACTAAAGACTTATCTCAAGACTATCTCTGATAGAGGAAAGCCTTCATAAGGAGCAAATCGATAGATGGCGAAAACAGAGAATCGGCCACAAAGAAATGAGAAACAAGGAGAATGATGCAGAATGTTCCAAGCATAGGAATTAGTACAGAGCAGATACTCAATGGAGATGAATTAACATAACTATTTTCAGTCCTTGGTCAGAAGAAAGCATGTCATCCTGTTTCCATGGGTCTATCTTTGTGACAGGCAGAGTTTACATTTCAGGCTGCCACCATGCAAAACTCTCCTTTTGGAGTTTGTCACTTGCTGTCTTAAGTGGGTGAACTCAGTGCAGCCATGGTGGAAATTTCCTTGCCCAAGCTATTACTCTATTTTACTTCTTAGATGTCACTTTGTATGTTGGGAAATGTAGTAATCATCATCCTGAGAAGTATTTATATGAGATCCAAATTATGTAAAACCACTCTACCCTATTCCTCATCGATAGCCATTATTATCTAAGTAGTTTTCAGTTTGGCACTAGTCTGTTAGTCGTCATCAGAACATTATCCATCCGAGTTGTTATTGAGAACATTTGTACTTTCTACTCACTTTTATTTTGATCATTAATAGCTCACTCTTCCTACAATTAAGGCTAAATATGTCTGCACACTATCCAAAATGTGACATTTGACTCAAATAACCTTCTACTCAAAAAGTTGTAAAAGTCTGGTCAACTTTGTGAGATATGCTATAATTTCATTTTTAATATAAATGTCAATCCTGCTATGTTGAATTTTTAAACTTTTTTCAAATGTTCACAGTAGGGAAAATTAGTAATATTCTTCAAATAAGACAGCTAATTATCGGGGACTTTAGTTGATTGGCAGCTACAGTACTGGAAGCCCTGCTGTCCTATTTGTTTTAATTTTAGAGAAAGAAAAATTCTAGATGCACTATATTCCACAGATTTATTTGAACCTCTATGTACTTTGTGGGTGATCAATTATGCATTTATTCATAAATATAGTGGTGGCAAACTAAGTCAAGTTCAGTACGTTTTCTCAAAAAGTTACTCGAGATTAACTATAAATAGAGAACAGTGAGTGCTAGTTCAGATTATGCAAAACAAAAACTAAGCATAAATCATTAAAATTAATTATATCTTCTCCAATAACTCTCTAAGAATTTTTCCTATGGCTTTCATAAATGACAATAAAAATCTATGTTCTTACCAGGGGGATAACTTTGGCAGGGGGTGGGTAGCAGACTGAGATTGCTACATGTTTACTAATATCTATTCTCCCTTTCTTCCAGAGTTAAGAGAACTTCCATATGCTAGAAATATGGCCTAATGTTTTTCATCCAGTGTGACTAAGTACTGGCCAATGGGCTGTTAGCAGAAGGGATGGGTCAACTTCCTGGAAGTGTTCTTAAAGCGGTAGACCACATCTTTTCTCATCCTTTCTTCCTTTCTGCTGGTTGAAAAGTGGATGTAAAGGAAAGTTTCTCAATAGCCATTTTGTAACATAAGTGACCTTGAGAATTGAAAGCATGTGAGGCAGAGGGAAAAGATAAAAGGAGCCTGACATTGTCCTATCGGCCTGGACCACCTCCCTCTGGACTGTCATGTGTGACAGCAAGAAATTTCTATTCTTATTTAAACCACTGAACTTTGGAATTTCTTTCACTCCCATTTTTAATATAAATATCAATCTTAATGCTACTGGTACTAACAGGGAATCCAGTCTTGGATATAAAAGCAATTGTAGTCTGGATAATCCAAACTATATAATCCATATATGAATAACAATTAATGATCATGTAGTGTAATGGCCTGCTGAAATGTGAAAGGGTTAAAGAATAATTAAAACCTGAAACTGGACAAAGGAAGTCTATAACTTAGGCCTAGTTTCTGGAACCCCTAACCACATTCTGTTAATCATGAAACTTGTAACAATGAGCTCATACGCTAACTGCCAATTTTAGCCTATGTAACCCTGCTTGCTTGCGTGGCATGAAAAATAATCAATTGTATATAAGCTGAAAATTACTATTTGGCCATCGCCCATGGGAACACCGACTATTGTCCATGGGAACATAGGCAATCACCCATAGGAACATAACATTCTAACACAAGCTTTCTGCTTCTGTACTTCCCGCTTGCACACCTGGCCAGTGGGTTGAGTTGACAGGTAGTGAATAGGAGAAAGATGGACCTTTGTGTTTAAGACAGAATGAGGAATGGGATTTGGGGCTTAAAAACCTTGTATCTTGGCATTTCGTGGCTGCTCCTTTGCAAGGACAGCCGCCGGCTAATAAACTGTCTCCTGGTTAAGAGCACTCAAGTTGGGTCTGGTTATTCTGGACACAACAGTAGTATTAGGGCTTGAACACAATAAATTAAGTTGCAGAGTTCTTCTATTCAGATGAGATAAGCATCTAGGTCCTGGTTCTTGTCCTTCATGTAACTGAGGTACTTGATTCAAGAGTCTGTGAGACCCCTTTTCTCCTGAAGAACTACAGCCACACATATTCGATATTAGTCCAGGCCTTCTCTCTTCTGCTGGATTTGCTGACCTTCATCGGAATCTAGTGTACAGATTCCTTGAGAGTAATAGCTATCTATTACATGGCTCTTTGATTCCTTCTATCTCTACCAAACTGTGCAGTCTACAAGAACAAGTTTATAAGAACAAGGTCTATGTGTTATAGAGGTAAAATGGCCATTGTCCCTGGTGATCCAAGTCTTCTTTATTTGGCTCAGCATGGCTTTGTCTCACTTCTTAGCCTTCGGGGAGGCCATTTCTCCAAAGTGACAAGTAACTTTTCCTCCTGATAGTGCTTCTTGTGCTGTTCATTGTCTAAAGTAGGGTTGATTCCTGTCCTTTCTTCCTTGCCCTAAAATTTGCTCAAACCAGTGATCTGAATGCCTGAAACTTTAGATGTCAAGAGCTCCTCTTAACCAGAGGTAAAACTTTTCTTTAATCATTGTTATAATGTAAATATGTGACATGAAAAGGTACCTGATTAATCCATGACTCCACTGACATGAGTTAGTTTACCAGATTAGCTACCTAAAGCCTAAAAGACACAGGATAAGGAAATGGAACGTCCTGGGAAAATGGAAACAAACTTGTGTATGGTCTGTTAAGTAAGTCAAAGCTGGGTACTTATTGAGTACCTATTATCTTCCAGCATAACACATTAGCTCCTGGCTAAAGGCCACTGAGGAGGAAAAGAGGATACCAGAGGAGGTTCCGGAGGTGTGGGGCGGGGGAGAGCACCAAGACAACTTCACAAAACTAGCCAAAGAAAGCTAGAACTTCGGGGCCAGACAATGTTCCCTGTTATGCTATCCTCTGGCGGTAGGAGCCAGAGGTTCCTTTAGAAGAAAGCAGGAACTTCTAGCCAGCCAGTGGGGGATGGTAAACAGATCTCAGTCAGCCATGGGACACTGGGATATTTGCCTACTGTGCTATTGGACAGATTGTTCTTTGCAACTTTTTTAGGTTTAGAAAAAATAAGAGGTGTCCTTCACTTCACAAGGCTACTGTGCACCCTTGTTTTCTTGTATATCACTCAGTTCTGCTTGGCTTTTTCCATAAATTCCTCAAAAGACATTTTCTCCTTTTTACAGGAATTTCCAAATCCTCTACCTTCAGTTAAGGGATTATTTTTGATGCTATCACTGGCTGGTATTTTTAGTATGAGATGATGTTATTTGAATTCTTATTGATCATTTAGTCCTATTGATAATTAGTATACTATATAAGGTGAATCTTTTATAAGAGTTAATTAACAGGAAAGAACAATTAGAAATATGGTAGTTGTGATCATTTGTTAATACTTCTATCAGACCAGGCTAGTCATTTGCATATTAACATGAAATTCTGACATTTATTTGGGCAATTAAAAGAAAACGGTCTGTATTATTTGTACTTAATTCATGAATCTTGAATTTCAATATATAGCAGATTGAATTAACAATATCTTTTCTTACAATCAATTAATACATTTTTGAGTAAAACAACATGATTATCCTTAAACCACAACAATGTGACCATTTAGATTCACAAATTTTCTGACGTTCTTTGTCAAAGACATTAGCTGATCTTTGGTTAGAAGAACATATTTAAATTTGCTCAGTTGTGATTGGAAATATTCTATGGTTATAGAATATTGTGAGGATATGTGACAACATAGTCTAGACAAAATGAAGAACATTAGGGTTTGTCAGGGTGCTAAAAGTATACTCTCAGTCCTTCTTGTGGAATAAAGATAAGTAACTACTTGACTGGTTGAGTCTCATTCAGTCTTGAAATGGATGAACTTTTTAAAAGATCTATTGTGATCCTATTGCTTGGTTAATACAGGAAACATTCTCAACACCATTCCTCCTATCGCCTCATGCAATAGAGGCTAGAAATCAGTATACTTACTTTCTCCTCATCCTTAGCAACAAGGACTGCCCTTGTGATCCATTTTTCACCAATGACCTATAAGCTGAAGGCTGTGGGAGGTTAGGGGAGGCACTTAAGGATTTTTTACTCTTCCTTATTCTTGGAGCCTTGAATGTGGATAGAATGCCTGGAGTAGCAGGAATCAACTTGAAAACGAACTTGAAGACAAAAAATAAAAAAAAAAAAAAAAAAAAAAAAGCCAGGGCTTTTGATAACACTGCGAAGTGGCTACACATCTTTCATGTTGCCTTCCTCCAGACTATTAATTATATAAGATGATTAAATAACTTTATTGCTTTAGTAATGGCCAGTTTTGTTGTTGCTGTCACCTGCAGCCAACAGCAGCTTATTCATATAGTTCTCCAACAGTTTGAGGGGGTTAGTCTACAACTATTTGAAGACCGAGTTAGTTCTCTGTCATAAAAATGGTAGAAATTTACTTTCATGAGAGTAATCTAATGCAGCACTTTCCAAAAGAATTTGTGTGATGATAGAACTGTTCATACAGATGATACAGAATATGTGACCATTGAACTCTAAAATGTGGCTAGTGCAATAAAAGAAATGAAATTTTAATTTTATTTGGTTTTAATTAATTTAAATTGAAAGTAAAATGGTCACATGTAGCTACTAACTACCATGTCGAACAACGCAGATCTAAAGAATTGCCGGTCTATTAAAAACACTTAGATTACTGTAGTTCTCTTGAAGAAAACTCAGCCTCTAAGTTAATATATATTATCTTACAGGCCCAAGAACACCTCATTATGGAAAAATGATGACTCAGTGGGGGCTTTACACAGTGTCATGTTTGAAGGCTGTTAAACAATATTTAACTTGCATTTAGCTAACTATGCAGAACTGATACCAATTTAAGCATTTTGCATTGACAACTATAATAAAGGATGTCTTTTTGGAATAATAATCTTATTCAGACTACACTCATTCAGCTGTTTGTCAAGACTTTTGTATTCCCAATTACAAATGAAAAGACTAATAACGGTGTGCCAGTCTCGTTAAGCTGTGGGGGCACGATAATTCTCTGAGATAAACTGTAAATTATAGTTTTTTAGAAGACTGCTGGGTATGCTAGAAAATCTGCTGCAAAGTGTACTGATGTGGTGTTAAGAGCAGTGAGATACTGAGAGTTGGTAGCTAATGGTCTTCCAGTGAAAGTGTCCAACCAAGAGCTGTGGATACTGACTAAACCAGAAACCAGAAATCTGTGGGGGCTGTCATGTCCTAGAACCTGGAGTTCAATACACTCTACTACACCCAAGTATGATTTAAAGAAATGATTCCATCATGCCTTGGTGTCTTACGTACAGCTACATAATCAGCATGCTTCCATTCATAGCCATTTTTAGAGCCCGAGAAACAACTTCTGCAAGTGTCCAAGGTGGCCCACAGCTGTTAAAGTTATCACCTCTTCTATCTCCTGACAAAGATCACAGTCACAGACAGCTACTCCATCACCAGTTATCTCCTCGCTGTTGAAAACAGGTCAATAAAGCCCTTTGGTTGGGAACCTGAGTTTCTTCAATCTAGGGTTATGCACAATTTTAAGAAATAGCAGACAAGCCAAACTTATTTCAGAGACAGGGGTATCTATAATCAAAGTTCTAACTGAAATAATAAAGAAAATGAGTTGAAGGTTTTTGGCAAGCTGTATGTACTTAATCTCTTTGGTTCTTTGTGTAAAAAAAAAAATATTTAATTTAAAAAGCCACCACTCCACCCACATTTCTAACAAATAGTAGTTACACAGGATGCTTCTTGAGATAATTGCTATAGAAACTGGATCGATTCATTCGATTTTCTCCTCAAGAGATAACTTACGCCCAGTATTTTCATTTTATACTGATAAGTACTCCTCATCAGTTTGCATTGCATTCCTTTGCAAGCACCTATGTTTTCTCCATTGGTTCTGCTCTGACTCACTTATTTTATGGTAGCTTCCAACATTTAAGAAGATAGAGGGAATCACGTATGAGAAGATAAGACACAGCCCTGATAGTGGGAGACATAAGATGTGGTCTTCAGAAGATACTGTGTTTGAAAGAAGGTCACATGAAGGAAATATCTCAGCTCAAGATGTATCAAGACATGAATTCTTACCTATGATGTGGCTCTGAAATGCAGAATCCACAACTGTATCTTCTTCATCCTCTTGCAGGTTTTCATTTGTCTCTTTTACCTGCAGCAACAAAAAAATTACTGTAAGTTCTTATTTATTATATTAAATACATCTTTTGCCATGCTCAGAATAATGGTACATTCTATAACACGTGTGTTTGTATACATATATGAATATGTTTTCTTCAATCCACTTTTTCCCTCTCTATCTCTTGGCTTTATTACAAGTTTTAATTACATGTTTTAATTGTAAGAGCATATTTTCCAAAATATAACGCCAGGTCTGGAAATGAGGATTTATAGGGCGCCTGATTCTACATAAGATTTTGGAGATAACAGCTTTGGTTTTTAATACCTAATAAAGTCAGTAACTCAGAGCCGTCAGTAAAATTTAAAGTCTAAGGAAATATAATTCTCCCAGAGTCAGTGACTTCCACCATGTTATTTCAATAAGAACAAAGAAATATATTCAGATTTCCTGACCCTTTCCTAGAATATAACTCTCCAAGAAAATGATCTTTTTTTGTTCTTTCTATAATGAAACATGAAGAGACTATGATACGTGCTCAGCGAACTAGAGCAGTGACACATTTATCTAGATTTTCAGGTCAAAAACATTCCCCTTATATTTCAGCTGGAATATCCAGAAGCTGAACAGTACAAAATCAAATGAAACTCTAGAGAGTATCTAATAACATTATAGTATTTTACAAACGATAATTTTGAGATCCAGCAAGTTTCCTTAAATGTATTGTAAGTGGCAGTACTAGAAGTAAAGCCCAGGCCTGCTACTTCCCAATCTAGTAGCACCAGCAGTAATAATATCATCAGCGATGTCAATAGTGATAAAAACATAAAACATGTAAATACTGTGTAGCAGGTGCTGTCTAAGCCTTTCATACCTATGTTCTCATAATCCTCACAACAATGCTAGGAAGTAGGTACTATTGTTAGCTCCATTTTAGAGGTAAGCACCCTGGAGAAACAGACAAGATAAGTAATTGTATAAGTGGTGGAACTGGGATTTGCACACAGCAAATCTGGCTTGAGATTTGTGTTTATTTGGAGGCACTTTGTTATTCTCAAATTTCTGTTTGACTATGTCAACGAAGACTTGGCCTCACTATCAAGACAGCTTATGGTCCTTAGAAGAATGACCTTCAATAGCTTTTTAAAAATATATCACAGCCAGTCACCAGGGCAGCCAATAATAATAAGGCGAACTATGTAATGAATGCAGTGGGGGTTCTACTTAGGCGCAAACATTAGAGGTTGTTAAATTTGCTACAGGGATCAAGTTGAATGCTATGAAACCCTTATTTTATATTCACAAAGTAGAAAGTCATATGGTTGCATACTGACCTTGAGCTAGATTTAGCTTTTTACTTTTTACCTCCTATTTTTCATATTTAATGGAATAAGACCAATTATTTATGACTGTGGTTCTAATATTAGAATGTAAATGGTGTGTAATCTGTACATGGTGATGGTCAGAAGATGGAAAACTCAAGAGAGTATGTAGATGGCTACCTGAACCTCACAAGAAGTGATTATTAAGGGTCGAATATCCAGAGGCTATGTTTCATCACTTACTTTCCCATCAGCCTTCTGTTCTGCAGGCACTCTCCTGTCAGCATCTCCAGAGGAAGATTAGGGGATGAGGGAAAAAGACTTCATCAACAAGCTCTTTTTCTAGTAGTGCACATTTATTTATTTATTTATTTATAATTTATTTTTTAGGCAAGGCAACCCTTGGTTGACCTCACAGATTGCAAGGAACTTGTCAGCTTACAATCCCTTATTTTTTTGTTTTTTAAGCCTACAGCACCTGGTCTTCCTAGGTGGTCTCCCATCCAAGTACTAACCAGGACCAACCTGCTTAGCTTCCGAAATCAGACAGGATTGGGCTTGTTTAGGGTAGCATGGCCGTAGACTAGTGGTGCACATTTATTAATGGCATAGAGGAAAAGTGCTATGAGCATCAGCAAGGCTAACGTGTTGCTGATCCGCATTCCCAGGTTCACCTAGCTCAGTAATCGGTTTGTGAAAAGGTTACCAGAAGACCCACTGAGGAAGCGATTCCCCCAAACACCTTACATTCCATTAACGATCCAACAAAAAACCTTCTATCCTCATTTAATGAAACATCAAGGAAAACTATTTATATTATCAGCCTGTACCAGCTTTTATGGCAATATGTTCCATATTTTCCTCCACCTATTATGTAAAATAGTATTTCCTTTAGGTTTTTCGAAAGTGACCGATTTTAAACTTAAGGGGGTGCCCTGCTAACCTACCTGCTGGAATGTGGGTGAATTATCTCCATCAGCCTTTGAAATTCTAAACTAAAGAATCTAACAATTAGAATTAAGAGTCTCATTTTATAGATAAGAAAAAAGCAGCTCAGAGAGGGGTTAGAGATCTGTTCAAGGGCATACAAGTTTTCAGTGTTAGAGTGGGCTCTCCTGATCCCTATTCATTACTGTAATTAAAAATTTCAGAGTGTGCTATATTGTTATAGTCATCCTTTCCAGACCTTCTCAAGAATTACTATATTTTTCTTAGTGTCTGGCAGATAGGTAGGCAGTATTCCAAGTATACATGAACTATATTTTTATTTAAGAGTAGCAAAAACTTTCACTGTGTGTGTAACCGCCCTGCTTCACTTCCCTACTTGTTCCCTAACCTTTCTGTAGGACTCAACCCTCATCTTTCTTCAAGTATCACATTTAAGAAAGAAAACAAAAGCCATCATGCGGTCCTACCTGTCAACTCCTTATCAGAACCTTTCTAGGGCGTTATGTGCTTAACAGCGAATTCTAAATATGGTCTCTGGGGATTTATCAGTGGCATTGGGCTTGAAGATAAGATCGTAGTTCTTTCAGCTCTCCTAGGCTAATGCCCCATGAGGAACAGATGACCCATGAGGGGGAATTTTGAATTTGAAGGAGACAGATGAAAAATCAGCAGAAGAATGTAAAATAGGGGAGCATCTTAGGATGGCACACCTGTCAGCTCTAATTATCTGTATGAATAGATTTCAATGCACAATGGCAAATAATTTTAAAAAATCCATTTGCCTATGGAAATGAGAGGCATACTTCATGTTGGCAGCAGATTCCCCTTGCTAATTATATTTTCCATAAGCCAAAATTAACATTAATTTTTATTTTTGAGCACACGGCGGCTGAGAATTGGTAAGAGGTTGTGGAAAGCTTCCTGGGGTTAAGAGGCTGCTGACTTAAGATCAAGAATTTGCCAAAGATAGACACAAATGGGATAATCTTCACATGGCAAGGTGTTTCAAAGATGGGAGTGGTCCAAAACCAAGAAGACTGGCTCCGAAAAGGATGGTGACTAAAGATTTAGAATTTTCTCATCCTTTGCTCTATCAGGAACAGATACAAATCAGTCGGTAATATACCGTTTGGTAAGAAGTAGCAAGTGACTCACAGGCAATAATCACGGCCTATTTGGGGTTTCAATTTGTTGTCAGTATTTTGGGCATCTTCTAATGGTGCATTTCCAGCTCTTGTCCACTTTTTGGGCTCTGAGGTTACAGTTGTGAACTGTACCAAGTACTGGTCTCTAACAGGTAATCATTAAATGTCACTGTACCCATTACTTTCTGTTAACCCCTACCATTAGAAAAGGCAAGGAGGAATGAGCTTACAAAGGACACAGAAGGAGAAGGAGAGAAAATAATTTACCACTGACCAGTATACATACATAATTTCAGACTTAAACCCAATATTCAGGGATGCCCTTCATTTGAAAGTCTGCATGTATTTCTTCTCTGAATCACCCTAATACTAATTGTTTCTCAAGAAAAGGACATTTGGATGTTAAAACTCATTGAAAAGGAAAAGAACACAATGAACCTAGGTGAGACAGGAAATGATCTTTGGTGCAGAACTCCCAGAGGGCCTTACCTTTAGAAAAGTTAATCATTTAGAAAACTTTGCAGGAGGAGGGCAAATATGCATGCTTCTTATTAGCATCAAAATGGCATTTAGAACAGAATTGTTCAATTAAGGATGTTGAAATTATAACACTTTACAGAACTTAATAAGATGATAATTTGTGTAATTATTGTACTATTTTATGCTATTTTATCACCACTGTACCATTTTAATGGGGTAAAATTTGATGCTTTTTTATTAGCATATGTGATTTTTTTTTTCTTTTTCAGACTGTGTGACACTGGGTGAAGAGAATACTCATAATTTAAATTAGAATACCCATATTAAAATGGCCATCTTTTTCCACTGCATGATGAAGGTATATGATCTCGTTAATTTCATTAATGATTTTTATTTTGTCCAATGATAGTTAAATAGGAGCCCAGAGCTCTCTTCCTTTGGGACTTCTCATTTCTGAAAATTATCTAAATCCACAGGAAGGAAGGACAACATGTAGCAAGCAGAGTACATTTCTTTCTGACTTATTTACTTATACTGATGAAATCTTTCCTGGGGATGCCTTTTCCCTCTTATAATGATTTTACATAATTTGAATAAAAGTACAAAGTAACATGGCCTTTGTCTAAATTACACAAAAATTGGAGCTAAGTGGTCTGTAAATGATGGCATAAATGGGGACATAAGCCTGTAATTAAGGTTCTGGAAAGAGAAAAAGATTTAATTCAACGAAACATTAATGGGAGTTTTACACATATTTTAGAATGTATCTAGCAATCTTGAAAATGGATATGCAGTTACTAGCAAACTAAATGGAGGTCTGCTACATAGATGAATTTGTTGTATGTATGGAAATAATCCTCCTACAATTATCATTGTAGATTAAAATAATTATAATGCCTTAGGACCCTCACAACTAAATATAGTTTTAGGATGGTGATGTATTATAAGGTTTTTGAACTGTGGTTTTATTTAGGAAAAAAAGTGTGATATGTAATGCATTCTGTGCAGCTACTGCTTCCATCCAAAATAACTACTATGAGAAGAATTTTTTGCAACAAACTTTAAAATAAGCAGATAGCAAATTTACCTTGAGCCTAAGTGGGGGAAAATTCCCTTAAACTCTGAATTTTAAAAGGTTCATGGGTATTCACATCGATGTGCTGTGGTATTAGAATACATCTTATTTTGCATCTAATCTCCTTCCTGATAGGCTGATAACATAAGAAATAGGTTTTCACTGCTATTCTTGTATAGTCCCAAAGGAGACTACGGCAATGTCCTTCCTGAAATTCGTAATTTTAGGCCCATCTACATTGATGATTATGGAGATAAAATAAAAAACATTGCATTTTACATTAAAAAAAAAAATGACCAGCTGGTCAATTATCAAGGTTAATAATATTCCTCTGTATGGAAAAGCTTCCAAGCATGACTAATTTTCTCTTATAGCTAACTAGAAAAATTAGCATATTCTTATTGATTATGTATATTTGGGGTGGTTAGGGAATCTTTGTACTTCACAGAAAATAATAAGACTTTCTTGCAGATATTCTGGAAGAACCAAAGGATACTTATTACTACACTGTGAAAGATGGCAGACGAGAGAGGAAAAGCATGGCAAATTACTTTAGCATTAGGAAGCAATAAGAAAGTAAAAATGAAATTGCAAAAGCCAAACAGAGGGACTTTTTGTTTTCTTTTGGGTTTTTTTTTTTGGTACTTCTGTACAGTGAAGATATACCCTCAGCTGTCAGAACTATATTAAATGGGGCACAGTTAAATTGAGTGTGTCTGATAAGGGGCTCTGCCAGGCTATCAAAGTTTTAGATCGTTTGGATTGAATTTCTGGCATATTGCACATTTCTACATGTTCATTCTTTCTCTTTCCTTTCAGTGACACTACAAGGGCAGCCTTAGATATGCTTATAATTTGTGGTCTTATAATGCAGGAGACACATCCATGTTTTCAAAGAAGGGATGATACCAATAGAAGCTAAGAGTAAAAATGGGGGGATAAGAAAAACTTTTGCCAAGAACATAATCTGCATATGATTTCAGAGCTTGAAAAAAAATGGCCTTATAGCTCTTCAGAGTCAAGAGCTATTTGAAAAGAATGTTAAATGTGCATTTGTCTCAAATTAAAGTATGTCTGAAAATCTAAGGAATCTTAAACATCAATAAGTAACTAAATTAATAATTAATAACTAATAATGCCAATTGTGATTACTTCTCAAACTTCTTCCATTTTTGAACTACTCTAGGAAAAAAATGTATAATTACTTCATACTTCAAGTTTTCCCTAATAAAATGGTAGCATGTACTATACTTTACAATCTTTTTAATAAGAATATAAATTTGTATGGATACAATAATCCTGCAAGAGAATTTTATTTTTTGGTTTAAGTGCTTTAAAATTTACAGAAAGTAACAAAACATCATTGAACCAATGAATGCAAGAACAAGAAGAATGTAAGGAGAGTAAGTGCAGTTTAAGGTAATTTTACAACAAAAATATTATTTGAAACTAGCATGCCCTGAGGAAATGTAACAATGTCCCTTTACTATTTTTTTTTTTTTTAAGTTCCAGACCTCTCAATTAAAAGACTAAATGCTAAAAAGACTAAATGAATCAAGTTCCAAAAAGGATTTCTTAGTCAGAATACCTTGTGTTTGGATAGGATGAATTGGTACATACAACTTTCAGGAAAAAAAATGCTTAAATCAAGTCATCAAAATAGTCAACATTTCTTAAATAGTGTGGCACTTTTATTTTTTTAATCATGTTCATTCCTTTTTTGTGTTGCTTGAAGTGATGGAAATAATCATCAAAATAGATTCGCAGCACAAGGGTATAACTTGAAGATGACACCAGCAGCTGCATTTGCCTGCGCCATCATTCTGAACAGAGCTAAGAAAGCAGTGTTATTAGAAGGAACCGGGCCCATTCGCCATCTGCCCATCATCTCTCTGCTGTAGTTGTCACTGAGCTTTCTCTCTTTTTTCTCTTTTGCTTTAACTTTCTCTTTCCTCCATAATCTCTGGCCCATATATTTTCACCAGCAAAGGGTAGAAAGAACTCAAACCAGCCCATCACGAAACCTCACAGTTTATCACTGGGATGGTGGAGCACTTACCAGGGAGCCTTTTGGTATTTCCACATCGGCTTTGGTTTTGATGTTTTTCTTGTGGTTTCCTTGAGCACTGATGGAGCTGCCGGTGAGACAGGAGCCCTGGGAGCTGCCCTTTAACACGCTCCTGCAGGAAACATTATTTGATCCACTTTCTGTCTGTTGAGCTGCTCTCTTATCAACTCTGCAGGTAGAAAGTGATTCCTCTGATAAATTACATTGCTCTTCTTCAATCACTCTACTTCCCAATCCTTTAATGTTTAAAGTAACCTCCATGTATCTTTTTGTCTTTAACCCTTATGGTGATGAGGGTTTCTCACTGGCCTTGATCAAATCTTTATCTGATATTCCAATAGTGTGTCTATTTAGATTTGACTATATAATACTTTATTTTTATGACTGCTCATAAGATGGGGGGAAGATAAAAATCACTGAAAAATGATTGTTAAATACATTTCTGGCCTAAGATCAGCAAGAAATGTAATTTCCTCTGGAAAGTTTCTAAGTATACGTTTGCTTGGTACAATCAATGAGATCGGCATACTTTAAAATGTCCATTTAATTTTCTTCCATTTCATGCCATGTGGGTATATTCATGGTTCCTAGTATAGGCTGAATTTCTTTCAACCTTGATAAAACTTACCATTCTTTAATTTCAAAGACCATTGGTTTGGTTAACAAAGTAACATGGACTAAATTATCATTTTATTGCTAACTTTTATTTCATTGTTTAAATTATGGCTAATGTATAAAAGACTGCTACTACGCATTTCTGCTTGTATGAAAAACATGCTTGGCTGGTGTTTAATGCTCAGGAAGCAAACACCTGCCTTTGCGGGTGGACGAGACCCCTTGACATCTCCACCCTCTTTGCCCATGCGTTACCTGTTCAAAAGTTCTGTCAGAAAGGTATCTTTTGCTGAACATGTAACAGGGCTGGGTCTATTTCTCAGTTCAAACTTCATTTGGTCATAAATGTCTTGTGGTGTTTTCAGATTATTTTTGCTTTGCAAACCACCGTGTGGATGATCTGCCAGCTCGGTGTCTCTTTTAAACTCGTTTTCTATCTCACACTGTAGCTCGGGCTTCTTTTTCTCTTTTTTTCTCTCTGATTTTAGCTGCTTGTTTCCAAACCCCAAGCTCTTTGTGTCTTTTTTCTCCACTTTGGTCTTGGAGACCTCCGTTTTCCTGCTACTAAGAGCAGGAAGTCTACTCCTCCGAAAACCAAACCAGCTGGCAAAAGAAGGCCCGGGCCTTGGCTTCGTTTCTGCAGATGTGGACTTTGTTTGCACTTGACCCTTTTCCACATTTTCCTGAATGCACAACATGACCTTTTCTTCAATTGTAGGTGAAATAAGGGCTTCTGGGCTCACGGCATTAGTCCTGGTGGTAGAAGTATCTGGTGGATACCTTTCAGAATTTTCTAGCTTGGGGGTCCTGCTTGTTTCAAAACTGCTTGGACGCTGTGTCCTCCCTGGGCTCTGCAGGGCTGGTGGGCAGTCTACTGGGGTGGGTGGGCATCCGCAGTCGTCGCCACCTGGTTCGTCAGGTGCAGCCACACTGGGGCCCCCTCCCTGGGCGTGGTCCTCACGTCTAGGTAGGGTGAGGATCCCTTCGGAGTTTGGAGGGATCCTCGAAGGCATCTTGCTTGGGCTTCCATGCTGGCTGCTGAAGCTGCCTGTGCTTCCCCGTGAGCCCTGCCTGGAGGAAGTATGCCCCAGAGGACTCGCAGCACTGGGGAGACTGTCAGGCACGGGGGCACAAGGGGTCCTGTTGGGAGAGCCTTCCGTGGAAGAGCTCTGCCGGGTGAGGGAATTGCCTCTCTCAGCAGTGTTGGTAATAATCTGGGTTCGGACTTTGCCTGGCCCTTCCACAGGGGGTGTGGGGGGCTTGTCTCCTGAGTGAGTGCTGAAACTCTGGCTTCGGGCTTTGGCTCCGTTCATGCCCAGTGCTGGTTTCAGGTGTGGCTTGTTGGAGGAAAGGGATCTTTTCACAGACCTGTTTTCTATTCCATCTTTTCCCTCAGCCTCAGGGATGCAATTTTCCAATGACTCTGGCGTTGCTGCTTCCAGGGGAAACCCTTCAGCCAAACTGTTTTGTGCTTGTGAACCTAGCGGAGTCACATGTCTTTCAGCCGCTGTGGTCTCAGAGCTTGTCGGATTCCTGGCGTGTTCTGGCTTAGACTTGCTTGCAGCCACAGAACTTTTAGAGGCTTCATTGAGACTGTCTTTTTCATGTTTCCCTGGCACAGTGGAACTTTTCCTGAGCAATTGGGGAGACTTCATGAGAACTTTGAGCCCAACTGGGAGGCGAGTTTTCAAACCTTTCTCATGAGCATTTTGACAACCTTGTGGGGCATTATGGCTTTTGGAGGACGGTGATGATGAGGGACTGTTAACCTGAGATGATGGTGAGTCCTTTACCCCTAAGAAAGAAGGTTTGGGTGATGTGGAGACACTGTCATTCAATTGTCCTTTTCTTCCTGGAGTTACAGTTTTGGAGGATGGTATTTCCAGTGGTCCATGGGTTGAAGGACAATTCTTGGAAGTCCGTAAAGCTGTGTCTGTTTGTATGGTCCCAAGTGTTTGGTGAGGTGGTATTTTGGGGACACCTCTCTTTGGAGAGACCTTTGGGGGCCCCGGGGCCATCATGACAACTGAGCTAGAGGGGGTACGAGCAGAGCATCTGGTTTGAATCGCTGTTTCTGTGGAGGGCAGAGGGTGAGTGAAGATGGGCTTTTTGAAGGCCACGGGTTTTTTCCCCTGCACTTCTGTCATGGTCTGATTAGAAGAAATAATAGGAGCGGAGGATCCTTTCAGAGGCGAGGATTTGAAAACAGTCCTTGCTGTCTCATTGGGGACCCTGGTCTCGGGCTTGGCAGATGAAGGTGGTGGCAAATAGTCATAACTGGGCCTGATAAGTAGGGAGACTGATCTGCCTGGAGGGGGAGGAGGGGAAGGTGATTTCAGCCCTGCCTCTGGCCCAGGGTCACAGTGCTTGTCCCTTGTGAGGGGCTCTCCATCGTCACTAGGCTTGGTGAGGGGCCTTGACAGCAACTGTGAGGCTGGAATCTGACTCTTGGGGCACTGGACCCAGTCCCTCCTGCTGGACATTTTGGAGCTGTGAGGAAGTTGGGTGGGGTGTTTTGGAATGTGTGAATCTGCTTGTACGTCAAAGAGGTAAGCTGGGCCTTCAGTCTTCCTGAACCGTGAGAGTTTCCCAGGAGCTAAGGCTGGTGATTTCTCAAGAGTCACTGGACCGGATGAAGGGACACTTGTGGAGGTTTCAAGCTCCATTGTTTTTGATTTCTGAGGTGAAGCCTTGCCTCTGGCAGGGATTTTTGTCAGACCTTGCTTCTGATAGATACCCATGGACACTGATGACCTAGAATTACTCTGGCATGACACAATATGGGTCGGTTTGGCCAGTTTTTGTTGCTGAGTACTTTGTGTTACTGCCCTGGGGCTGAAAGATTCAGTGGGTGCCTCAGCAACATTGTCTGCACCATCCTGTGGAATGTTTTTCTCGGTTTCCTCTTCAGGTCTCTTTAAGAAAGCATAGTCTCTTGCAGCAGCTCTGGGCTGTAAGTGAGCGATTCCCTGAGGTAAATGTTCAGTGTGTTCTGCCTTGGGTCCGGTCGGGGCCTGATTGATGGAAATTTCGTTTTGGGTAACAGTGACAACACCTGCTTGGTGAGAGCTGAATTCAATGGGTTCGCCATCTCCTGCATCAAATATCACAGTAATACATTCTTCTGAAGAAGTCCTTTTGACAACCCTTTGCTGCTTAATGAAACTGAATGTCTTTGGCCTACTCTCTAAGTGGATGGACGCTTGTCTTTCCTCCTCATGAGGAGAACCAAGTTGAGATTTTCCAAATTCCATGAGGACGTCCAGATTCTCCGTGGACTTGTCAGTGTCAGCAGTCAGTGACAAGTCTGAAGGGCTTTTCTCATCATTGCTATCTATATGCAACTCATCGAGGGTTTCATTGTCATCAGTGTCTGAAAGCTGGAGATTGAGAGCCATGTGGCTCTGACTGTGTGGACCCCTCTCTTTCTGTACCTGAGGTGCCTGAACACTTGGGCACAGCTTCCTCTCCAAGGGATAGTTGCTGGCACAACTGCGCAGCTTTTCAGGTCTTTCCCTGGAGTAAACTGAGGATGTGCCTTCTGAAAAGTGTTTTCCATTCGGCTCCCAGCCAAAGAGACTGTCAGAAACACTGTGGGTCAATTTACAAGCATGTAGCCTGCAGGCCTGGTTTGGAACAGCTTGAATCAACGCTAAGGAGGAAGGGTTCTCGTCGGCATCATCATGGGAATCTGTGTCATAAACAAATGCCTTGTGGGGCTCCTTGCAGGGGCTCCCTGTGTCCGTTGGTTTGCAGGGGGGAGACTCCTTGAGGCTGCTACTCTTAATTCCTGGAGAATATATTCCTTCATTTGAGTTCATGCAATCTTTATAACCCCATTTGGTTATCACTGACGGGGGTTCAAGTAACACTTTTCGCTTCTGTAGCTTTCTTAGTCCTTCCAAAATGTGGCTTTCCTTGATACGAGTTGGAGGTAGTTCATCTGTAGGACTAGCAAAGCCACTTGGAAGCGAAGAATCAATACTTAGCCTTTTATCCCAGTTTTGTGATGATTGCTAGGAAAGAAAAATACATATCAGGAATAATATTTGTTCTAGTGGTTGATTGATATTTATAATAAATGCATACATTAATTAATTAATGCAAATGAAGTAATTATTTATGCAGCAAATCTCTACTTTTTCAGGTCCTGAACTAAGCAGTGTATAATATAAAGAAGCAGAGGATAAGGAGTCCTCGAGGAACACGCATCCCAGCTGAGGAGAGGACTTAGGCACAAATAGCTGAAAGTCAAGGGTACAGTGAGAAGTATAAATGTCATAGGTATTCCAGAAATTCAGAGAAAGGAGACCATATGTCTGTTTGGAAAAACCATGACAGCCATGTGAGGAAAGGTTTGTTTTTTTAAACTCACCTAGCCCTTGAAAGATGGCTAGGTTTGTCTTAGTTTAAAAGGATGGGGAAATATTTCCAGGTAGAAGAAATGGAATGACGAAGACCTAAATTGAGAAGGTATGTTTTAAAGTATACTTAGGGAATAACCAAAGATAGTATGGCCTAACCGTACAGTGTATGTGAGAGGTTGAGAGGGTAAATGGAAAAGTAAGCTGGTCCATGTCTTTATGGTCCCTTCCATTCTAACATTTGATAGTTAGAATGTCATATGACTTTGTGACTTTATTTGATAGGCAGTGAACATCTGTGAAATACAGCCTTACATATAACAGTGGGGCATTTGCTATTGGACCCATAGTAATGATTCACCTACTAAAAAAGGTTAATTTCTTGTCCTTCATACTTCTCCAAAAACTAGGGTTAGTTTTGGAGAAGTGACTAAGAAATGACATAGGAAGAACTGCATTCTACACAGACATTTATATTTTTCATAGTATTGCTAATAAGAAACAAAAGAATAGAAGGAAGGAACTAACACTAGCTGAGCATCTGCTGTGCACCAGCCACTTACATAGTGCTTTGATTTAATTTTTAGAACAACACCATGAAGGAGCCATTATCATCCTATTTGCTCAGGAGAAAACTGAGATTCAGCAAGATCGGCCTGCTGGATGTAGATCACACAGCTAAGGAAGAGCTAGAATGAAGATTTGAACTCTGGTTTCCTGGGCTCTTTCCGTGACTCAGTTCCAGAGTGGCCATGTGGGGATTTGAACCCAGAGAGTCTGGCTCTAGAGCCTGAACAAATAATCTGGATGTTATACTATTGGGATCAAGCTTAGCCTCTGTCCTCCCCTCTATAATTGTCAATGTTAGTCAATGTCATAACAGAGATCATAGGTTATCTCCACACGTCTCTTGAATGGAACTTGTAGTTTAATCACGAACCAGCACTCAGGAAAATTGGTGAGATGTGGGTACAGACCTAATGCCTTTTTAAAAAACACTATATAATTAATGGTGAAGAATTTCAATTAATGAACCTGGTGGTTTCAGATGTGCACTCTGTCTTGACTAAAAGTGCAGTTCCCACTGGCACCTATGCAGCAGCTGCCCCCCAGTCCCCTAACTCTGAACACTAACCATGTACTCATATGCAGAGGTTGAAAATACATTAAAAACTTACATTGGAATCTCAGCTTTTTAGTAAGCTGTGCACATTTGCTTACATCTAAGACATCTTCATAAAAATTACTCTTGCTATCAACAATATATGTTGTTTATTTGTCTTTTTATTTGTTATATTTCCTTTTTTTCAAATTATACATTTTCTTTAGAAAATTCTTTAGGGTCATAGTTGCTGTAGATAGATGCTATTTGGTGATGCTTCTCCTTCTCCATCCTCTTCCTCTGTGCTATTAAAAACTCCTTTGGAAATCATAAGAAATCCCATTAGTGAGTCCGAGTATTATAGACCAACCAGTGAGTGACTGCTACGGCTTGCATTTCTAAGAATTTCCATGATATCGATAGTCACATTCACAATGAAGAAGAGAAGCCAGGCCAAAGGACCCTGCAAGAGCTTGAGAAAGGCCAATTTGTTCAGCCCATAGAAGATGTACTCAGACTCTGCCCGCCCACCTCTTTTCTGCCTCTCCAGAGCCTGCCCACACTGTGGTTTAATCCATCCCAGGGCCAGCGGATGCAGACCTCCCAGGGCCCAGGCTCTCTGCCTGGTGAGACAAGCTGCATTCCTCAATCAGTTTTCCATAGGAAGTTATGGTATTTAATAACCTGTAAAAAGTGTGGCATAATCTTGAAACTTGAAAAAAAAAAAAAGCATGAATGAATCCCTATGGAGAGACAGTGGGGAGGACCCTGCATTTCCCACAGGCAGCTTCATTTTGCTGGAAACCTGGAAGAGCATTGATTTGGGGAGAGTTGGTTGAAAGAAGCTGCTAAGGTAGGGGCCCGGGTTTAATGTTCAGAGTCCTTTTCTATTTCTTGGCTGGACAACAGTTCTATACTTTTTTTTTTTTTTTTTTAAGGACATTCTTGGTTTTAATGGAAATTAATACATCCCAGCGATTGGAACAACTCCAAGTTTTAGGCCGATTCAATAAGGCCGGTATAGCCGAATGTTTAAGAGAGAAGGTTATAGAACCAACTGCCCAGCTCCGCCACTTACTACCTATAAGATCTTGGGCTAGTTCCTTAATTTCTCAGCATCTCGGTTTCCTCATCCAAAAATGGAGTGGTTGGAGAACCTATTTGACAAGCTATCCTGAACATTGGATGAGCTACTTCTTATGAAGTGCTAATAAAGCTGTGCGGCGTGTGGTAATTACTCATTTATTAGAGTCAGATGCTCCACGTAGGACAGGCTGATGCATGTCATGAGGGCTTCCTTTCTGTTTCTAAACAAAACAGTACTAAAAAAATACTTGTGAACTACAAAGGAGCTACTGGCCATGTATTTATTAATATGTAAGTTAATATTGTATTCACATTCAAATTCATATTATATAAATTTATTATGTAAGTTAATACTAACGAAGTACCTGGTACATAGTAAAAACTATATAAGTTTATTAAATAATATAAATTTAGAATATCTTTACAAGACTGGGTCTAGTTTGCAGGATCCCTGACCACTGGGACCCTTCTCTGTGAGATGTGACAGCTGTGCTGGCACTCTGACCATTCTGATCCAGACCCCATTAAATCTCCAGATGATGGTCACTTGACTGTGTGTATAAAGTGTCTTAAGAACCTTATTGATCCTTTTTCAGGGAAGAGGTTTCCCTAAAAATCAAGGATTGCTCAAATTAGAAGAATTTCAGGAGAGAGAGAGAGTTAGAGAGAGAGGAAGAAAGAAAAGAAAAAAGGCTCTGAAAGAGAGAGAAGAGGTGTGAGAATGAAGACAGTAGAGCAAGAGGCTCTGAGAGTCAGTGATAGTCACAGACAAAGAGAAAGGACATCCCTGCCCCTTCTCCTGGTCTGTTAAGAGCCAGGCTCCTAGAAGTCATTATTCACAATTTCAAACGTCTCCTTAGAAGGAACAATTTTGATAATGCACCAGGCTCCTTACTTTGGAAGTCCGAGCCCAAGGAAATAAACTCTAAATTCAAATTTGAAATTTTTTTCTGAGTTCTTGTCCAGAGTATAACAAAGCTAGCCACTAACCAATATTTTCTGGCAGTTATGGAATTTTCCTGGTTTCTATGCTTCTGAAGTTATAAACTAAATTCATGAGAATAATAGAAACAGGTCCTCCAAATGGTCTGATTTGAGATTTCTGTTCTCATGTACTCCGCTTTTCCTCAACATTGGGAAACTTCAAAAAAGCTACTTCAAATACTTGGCTTACACCACTTTGCAAAAATGTTTGTTCAAAGCACGCAGGAATGATCAGTTGTGTGAGCCCACTCTGTAGATGGAAAACATTCTAGCAGTAGGGGTTAATTAAAAACCTGGTAAAGGAACGGCTCACATTTAAATAGGAACATGCCGGCCTTTGCTGAGCCATGATGCCTGTCATCTACCATGGTATTTTCTCTCTCTACTATCCTGCCTTCCAATTTATAGTCAGTCAGTATTTTATGAGGCTACAGAATTGAGTAGAGGAGGTCAATATAATACATGCTATTTTTGAGCAGTAAATTCCTACTAAGTGAATGAGACTTCCAAAACTTTTGGCCATTTATTGAGATAATTCACCACTCTCCCTATTCTCTAGAAGAAATAAACAAAACAAAACAACAACAACAAAAATCATTCTCTTTGAGTTCTCATGGGATGCTCGGTCAGGAATAGCTTGGCAAGTGGTCTCGCTGACTCTCATTTGCAGTGAACAGTAACAAGTCTCTCTATTATAGTGATAGAGAATCTCCATAAAACTAATGGGAAATGTCTGAGTTAGTCTGAAGTGTGGCCAGTTCCATTAGGCCAAGGCTCTGGGTTCCAGATTAACAGAAATCTGTAAACTCAGTGGGCTCCACCAATGCACAGAAGGAAAATATCTTTCTCTTCCCAATTCCCTTCCATGACGTCCAAATCATTTGGGATCAAATTATCATCCCTCACTTGCTGTGTGACTTCTGGCAAGTAACCTTATGAGCAAGTTCCCCCTCCCTATATAATTGGTAGAATAATATAGTTTTTATGAGGAGTAAATGAACAGGTACTCAGCGAATGGTCGTTTCCTTCTGCTTGTTCCCTCTCTTCTCCCTTCTGCCTTCCTATCAGAAGAAGATTATTTTTCTGGTTCACCCTGATGCAAAAGCACCTTGAAAGGAAGTCTTACCCTTTTTGTGAGGTTCTTCCCTTCATGCCAGGTGTAGGAGGAGCCACTGGAGTACTCGCTGCAGGTGCTCGAAAGAGACAGTTCACTGCTGCTGCAGCTATTTCGAGAACAGAGATGACCAGGGATGACAACCCCCAAGCCAGGGCATGTCAAAGCAGGGGTTCTTGATTTTGCATTCAGCTGG
>NW_006442484.1:12146739-12179932 GCF_000325575.1 Pteropus alecto
TCCTGAAAAAGTAGGAAAGCTCTGTTTGGAGGAGAGTAAATATCAAGTCGACTTCATAGTGAGGTTGAAGGGAATATAGCCTAGTATTTAGGGAACAGACTTTAGAGTCAGACAAACTAGGGATTCAAATCTTTGCTCTGCCTCTTACTAACATGCTAGAGGAAATTAATTTCTTAGAGCTACATTTTTCTTTTAAAAAGTGAATAATGATATCATTGCCTACATTGTAGTTTACTGCAAGGACTAAGTGAGGTTCTAGATGGGAAGCATAGAGCACAATATCTGGACTAAATAGGTGTTTAATTATTGAGAGCTACAATCATCATTAAGTGGAAGTATCACAGTGGTAGTTTCCCATTTTATCCAGTCATACTGTTGGAAGAATCAGATCAATATCAATGCATGACTCTAATGCTACAAAAGGAAGAAGATACATTAGTGTCTTTGGCTAGAGTTCAAAAGAATGAGCACTAGAGTGGGAGTCTAGAGACCTGGATAAACACTGCCACTAGACAGAAGATCTTGAGCAAACAAAATGTTTAACTTCCATGGACCTTAATGTTTTCATTTGTAGAGTGGGGAAGTTATACCAGATTACTCCTATGGTTCCTTACGGCTATGATGCATCATTCTAAGGCAGGAATCAAAAGCCCGGAGCATTGCTCTACCACCTTCCAGGAAGCCATGTACAGTGGAACACCAAACTCAGGACTAATGAGATTCTGTTTTAAAAGATAATGGGACTTTTCTTATCAGTTGACTGTCCAAATGGTAATGACTCTCATATTAAATAGATCTGGACCCCGTGCGTAAGATTCAGGTGGTTCAAATTCTAGTAGGTCTGCCTGAGGCATGGGTGACAAAGTAGTAAACATCCCAGCACATGTTGACAGCCACTTTATAGGCTCCTAATGTAACAGATGAAGCTCCACAAACTGGACAGGCTAAATTAATTTAGCATCCTGACCATGGGAACAGAATCTCTCCATTACCGTCTAATTCCCGTCTCCTATCTATATAAAGCTTTGTCTCAGAAACTCTTCAATGGGGAACCATCTGTCTTTGTGTCACTTGCAGAGTGGCAAAGTTTCTTACTTATGCAATTTATTGACACTTTATGGGTGCCTTTAGTACCTGAGTACTTATCAGTGTTCTCCAAATGCAATTCCAACTGACGGTGACTAACCACCGGCTTAGAGAAGAAAGAGAATGCTATTGTGAGAGCACTTGTGGTAAATATGAAAGCTCTACAGAAGCATACAGAAAGTATGTCTCATTTGCTTTCTAACAAATATCCATAATCCTTAATAATGTTAGATTTCCAATGTTAGGTCTGCCTTGCTATCGATTCTTCATTTTTGCCATATAACAATCGATTTAAGTGATTTAAAAATGCCAAGAAATTTTACTATTCTATTCCCCCCCTAAAATTTGGCTCTAAATATTGAAAGGAGAAAATTGTCTTAAAAATCCAGTTTTCAGTTATATCTATGGATTTATGACCTCGTTTATTGCTGGGTGTAACTTAATTAAGGGGAGTTCATATTAGTATCTCAGCTGATGCCTCCGGCCACTGGTCCTATTGCACTGGAACACCAGGCATTTAGGCTTCACTCCTCACGGACATCCGGAACATGCCCTGAACGAACTCTCAGAAACATCACATCATGTTCCACTTCTACTTGTGTGCTATTTCTTCCATCCCTTTCTCTCATATTTTGTCGTTTGGATAAGCAGGGTGGTGGTTTTATTTAGGACTACCTCTGCTCTGAACAATATGTGTACTATCCAGAGAGAGATTATGTCTGTGTCCTGCAAGACCATCCAGATTTAAATTTCTCCAACGACCCATTTCATACTCTGCTTGGCTTTCAGTTATAGTTTATATTCTACCTTTTCCCAAGGTACTGAAGCTTATGTTTTTCCCACCTATCTCTTCCCACTACACCTATCGAAACTTTACCTATCTTTACAACTTAACTCAATCACTCAATTCCCAGGCCTCTTTTAAGCATCCTTGCCCAGTCATTGCCCATGTGTATACTTTGGTATAGATGCTGGATTAAGATGACAGAAAATTAGAGCTTGGATGATGAGCTGGAGGAGGAAGGAACTGCTGCTCCTCCCTTGACCTTGAACTTGAGATGTCCAAATATGATGAACGATACTTCAGAGAGGTAGAAAACACCCATAAATGTCATGGAGGCAGGTAGGGTTAGGGGTGGTTAAGCAGAGAGGTATCGACTAAGACAGGCTTTTTATACTTGAATGTGCACATGAATCATCCGGGATCTTGTTCACTGTAGATTCTGATTCAGTAACTCTGAGGTGGGACCTGAGATATAATATTTTTAACAAAATCCCAGGTGCTTTGATGCTGCTGGTCCAGGACCTGTGCTTTGAGTAGGAAGCTCCTAGCAGAAGCTATGAGAGGGGTCTACCTCTTGTGCGGATTTCATGGTACCATGTTGTGTCATCTCACAGGCTGACCTGGGCTATGCTGAGCAGGACCAAGGGAATGGTCTGAGCCTACCCGTGGGCCATGGTAATGAGTAATGAGTGTGTGTGTGTGTGTGTGTGTGTGTGTGTGTGTGTGTTGGGCTGATTACAGAGTAATTCCTTGCAAAGAAGAGGAAGGGGCTGATCCTCCCTACGGGGAAGTTCTCTTACCTTTCTCCTACCTTGGACAACCGATGTTTGAATTTATACGTCATGGCTGCAGTATAAGTTCTTTTTCATGCAGTTTCTTCCTTCATCAGCATATGATTAGCATATAGAATTATTTACTCCAGCGAATAACTTCTGTGATTGAGCATTTGAACTCAAAGGCCATTTATTTGGTTTAGATCCTGGCTCTTTCACTTGCTAACTTTGACCTTGGAAAAATTACTTAACCTGTCCATACTTCAGTTTCTTTCTTTATAAATGGAGATACTGAAAACATCTACCACAGTAGATAATTGTGAAGGCTGAACAGCACCTGACATATAGTAATACTTAGTAACTTTTAGGTTATTTCTACTATCATTAAAAATGTTTTTTTTTTTATATACATGTGTCTGGCTTTTTAATTAAAACATAAGTTTACAGCTTTCTTAATATATCATCATTGTCTGACACGTTGCACATAGGAACTGTGATGAGCAAAAGACAACAGTGGGTGCATTTTGTTTGTAGAGATTATTGATGTGAGCTTCTGGAGAGACATGCTAGTAGATACTTTTCTCAGTTATCGTTCCCCATCTGTGCCACGTTTTTCTGTGCTTGGGGCATGGTGCCGCATATTTAAAAAGAACGGTAGAGGATTAAAGCAGCAGAGGTCTTATTATTACCAATACTGTTAGCAGGTACTTTATCATAGACATTTCAAATATCTCATTTAATCCTCACCACTACTCTCAGAAATAAAAAAAAGTAACATCATTATGTTCATTTTTCAGATGAGGAAACTGAGATATTGAGCTGTTACTATCTAGCTGATGGTAACCCAGCCGATACAAGATTCTGATGGCAGGCCCGGGTCCTACCCACCATGCCGTAGTATCAAGTAAGGCCCTTAACAATGAGCAGGACTCCTGGGCATATATAGACCACCAAGCATCTTACCGAAAAGAGTTAAAATTAGTAATAGATAATATTATTAAAATTATTTTTTTGCCAAAGAATGTATATTGGCTTCTACTGCAACATTATCTTAATTATCTTGATTTATTTGGAAAAATACAACATTTGCAGTAATCAAAGTGTATTTTAAATTACCATCTTGAATCACTTTGTATGCTTTAACATCTTAACTAAGAGAAATGAAATATAAAATTCACAATTTTAGCTTAAAAAAAGGAGAGAGAGGTAGAACAAGAATAAAAGTCTGAGTTTCTTGAATAAAAACTGCACACTTAAAATATTGCTGACCTTAAGGCTATATTATAGATTGGATGCCATTAAGATCTTCATAAATGTTTAAAGTGATAGCACTCCACTAAAATTTCCTTCCAATCTAACTTGAGAATATTTATCTTTGATATAGAATATCCTACCTATACTTATAAAATTATACAGTAAAATAAAAAGCCAGTTATCCACAAATGTTCATCTGTCATTGTTTTAAGCCTAACAATTTCATTATATGTTTATTTGGCTCTTGTGTTTTTCCACTTACTTTTTTTATGTCAATGAGAGTTAAAAGCCATGCTGGTTAAAGTTTTGCCAAATAAGCACAAAGCTAACCCTAGCTAAAGAAAAAAACAAAACAAAACATACAGCCCATGAATTTTTAAAAGTTCATACATAATATATCATAAAAGTAGACTGACTAATACAGGACATGGGCTTTAATAAAAAGCTCCTTGACCATTTCTCAGAGACTTTGAGATGTAATCAATACCCAAAAAGGTATCCTGGGGATAAGGCCAAGATTTATGATATTTTTGCCGAGAGTGACAGTTTCTGCTCACTCTATCATCTGTGAAATTCATGATATTGAATTTCATAGAACACAAGAAAGGAAAGCATTTTTATCTGTCTGACAATACTTCAAAGATACGCTCTATGCTTCACTTGTGACATCATATTTGATGGAAGGGAAATAACAACCTAAACAAGTGTTCTGAAGGCAACAGGGAACTCACGTGAATCTCAACATCAGTTTGTGACCGCGTCGGACTTCGGCTTCTTTCCACCTCTGAAAGCAGATCTCCAGATGAAAGATCTAAGATGCGTGAATGAAGTTTCTAGATAAAAGCAAGTGGAAACATTGAATAGTGATAATTTAATTGTTCGTTTTAAAATCCGGCCTTGCACAGGTAAATCTCAAAGGATTTGACACTTCTGGATTGGATAATACATATCCTAACTCAAAAAAGTTTATTCTAATTTATCAGTGTTCTACATATATGCATGTGCAAATTACAGCTTATAAACAATAATCGCACTTTCACAGTCTGTCAGTCTGTGATGGAAAATAAGCTGTAGGAAAAAAATAAGTAATAGTTGGGAAATAAGTAGCAAGAAAATTGTTACACTTATTAGCTAGTGTGAAAATTAACTTTTGATATTCACATTAAAAACAATCACCAAGTTAACCTTATTATGTTGAGAATGGTTAAAATCTGAGCAAATAATTATAAAAGTGACCTTATTTCTAAACAACATTGATCTCGTGAAATCTTCCCTTGGACACATTTTAACTCAAAGTCATTAATGTCATCTGTTAGGAACAATTAATATGAATACAAAATAATTGCATCAGGGATCTGGGGACTTGGATTTTGTGCATTAATATTCACACAACTATTTGATTATATACTCAATTCTTTATTTCAGCTTTGCTTGGGAGGCTTGCTAAACCAGGGACATTTCACTATATTAATCTTTATACTAATTACTAAAGCTTTTCCGTGCACATTAAATTTGATCTGTTTAATTGCAAATATAATAAAACTCGTGATTTATGTCTAATGTTTCTGCAAGGCTGATGACATTTTCAAATGGTACTTGCAGTCTGGTTTCTCTTGGTTACAACTTTTGTGACTTTGGATAGTAAAAACGTCGAATTGAGTAGGTAAATAATGTGGCTAAACATGCTGCCCATGCCTTTCCTCCCTGGAAAGGCCTTGCTGCCTAGTGATAATGATCTGGGAAATGTCTGAGATTCTCTGCCACTAATTAATGTTAGAACCATCGTAAAGTGTAGGAGTTGACCCACGAGTCACTTTGTTCCAGCAGACCTACCATGTTGTCAGAGGAACCGTAGACTCCATGTTTAGTCCTTGCCTACTGAAGGAGCACTGTGGTAGGACTGCACTGCATCCTTTTGTGGGAGTGGAGGCACTTTTTTTTCAGCTATGGATCAGTTCTCCTCCTTATCAGGAGCTTAAAATCACTACTTGCTACAGACCTATACTCTTGCTTCTTTGAACCCATGTTTGTGGAGTTACTTTCACTAAAAATGGCAAAAATCCTAAACCGATTGCCTGTTATTTTGAAAATTCTAATTTCTCCAATAGACATCATTAGCTAACTAGAATCAGGATGTTGTTTCTATCCAATTTTTATAATCCTTACCTCGAGATCTCTCTAGAATCTGTGTTTTTGGGGGGCAAAGATTATTTAATCCCCAGAACCTGTCACAGTGTGTAATATTTGGTTATTATCCAAGTGATGCTTATTGTAGTTTATAAAGAAAAAGATGTCTATATATTTTTCCCATCTATATATAGGTTTTAAAGTTTGGAAAAGTGCCAAAAGAATTATAACGTTCTGAGGCCTAAGAATACATTTATCAATATGCAAACAGTCCAAGAAGTTATGGGAAATGACATTCAACAACAAAAAAATAATGATTTTGAGTGGTATATCATGTGATTTTGGGGAACAGTTCTTACAGATTAGTTATCTGACTTCTCATTCAGTTCATGGTTATACTTCACTCCTTCTTACCAGATATATGATGTCATCCTTTGCTTTCTGCATGAATATGTGTCTCTATAAACCCATCCTCCTAAGTGATGTTATCTTTGAGCAGTTTTTATCCAAATGGACAGTTCCCTCTATTTACATAGGTAAGGTCACGTGGGAAAGGGGATATGTCCTAGGGCAAGGGGCCAGGTGACCTGAGTTCCAGGCCTATGTAAGGCACAGATTTTAGCAGATCTTTGGAATATAAATAGACTGCTCTATCTCAGATTCCTCACCTGAAACAGAGGGATGGAAGTGGCTATTTAGCCTACCACACAGATAGGGAGAAGTATTGCCACAAGTAGGAAGGATAATAAATAAGATAGTACGCTGAAATTCACACAGCCTTACACCAATTAATTGTCATAACTGAGAGTTCATGGTAGGCAATTTACTAAAGGCTAAGGTACAAACGAATCACTTGTTGTTATAGTTCCCATATATGTAAGGCAAATAAAAATTGACTTGGAAAAATAAAATCTACTTCCATGTTAAGGCCGCAGGCAAGAAAATGGTAGGTACATATCATTCTTTTAACAACTTCCCTTAAATAACCACAAAAGTTCACAAGCCCATAGATGTTACACTTCTTATAATAATAATTTTTATGAGAGGCTTATATTTTCACATCTATATATGTATTTAATGTTATAATAAATATATCCTCATGTAGAGTAAAAGAGAGAGAAGGAACCAGAGAGATAGTGTGAGTGCAAGAGAGCAAGCACATTGCTTTTCAAACTGGTGTTGTGATGTTATCCGTGCTTAATTGGAACCTCAGTGAAAAATAAGTAGAATGTACCTATAGAAAATACAATTAAAGCAATATCTTTTTGGATATGTCTCCTTGGGCAAGGGCAACAAAAGCAAAAATAAATAAATGGGACTACATCAAAATAAAAATCTGCACAGAGATGGAAACCATCAATAAAACAAAAAGAACCTACTAAATGGGAGAAGATATTTGCAAATGAGGTATTTGATAAGTAGTTAATATTCAACATATATAAGAAACTCATACAACTCAACATCTAAAACAACAAATAATCCAGTTAAAAATAGACAAAGGACCTGAATGGACATTTCTCCAAAAAAGACACTACACACAGTTGACCAACAGACATATGAAAAGATGCTCAAGATCATTAATCATCAGGGAAAGGCAAATCAAAACCATAATGAAATATAATCTCACACCTGTCAGATGGCTGTTACCAAAAATCAGCAAGCGTTGGCGAGGATGTGGAGAAAAGGGAACCCTTGTGTACCGTTGGTGGGCCTGTAAACTGGTGTAGCCACTATGGAAAACAGTATGGAGATTCCCCCCAAAATTAAAAATAGAACTACCATATGACTCAGCAATTCTACTTCTCGGTATTTATCTGAAGAAAACAATAACACCAATACAGAAATATATATGCGCTCCAATGTCTATTGAAGCATAATTTACAAAGCAGAATATGAAAGCAATCTAGGTGTCCATCAATAGATAAATAAAGAAAATAGTGTGTGTGTGTGTGTGTGTGTGTGTATGTGTATGTGTAATGGAATATTACTTAGCTGTAGAAAAGAATGAAATCTTGCCATTGCTGACAACATGGAGGGACCAAGAGGGTATTGTAATAAGTGAAATAAGTCAGACAGAGAAAAAATTATTACTGATTTCACTTATCCACAAAATCTAAAAAGAACTAAACAAAGAAAACAAAACAGAAACAGACTCATAGACACAGAAAACAAATTGACGGTTGCCAGAGAAGAGGAAGGTAGGGGAATGGGTGAAAAAGGTGAAGTGACATAAGAGGTACTAACTTGCAGTTATAAATTAAATAAGCCACAGGAGTGTAGTATATAGCATAGGGAATACAGTCAATAATATCGTAATAACCTTGCATGGTGACAGATGGTTACTAGACTTATGGTGATCACAAGGTATATATATGTCGAATCACTATGTTGTACATCTGAAACTAACATAATATTGCATGCAAATTATTCTTTAATGATTTTTTTGAAAAGTTATTGTCAGAAAGAGTATAACAGGCAAGAGAATGCCATGACCTCTTAAAAAGTACATCTGCTTAGCAAGAGGGAGAATTCTGCATTACATATTTATCTATAGTTTATGTTTGCTGTTAATGTTCATTTGGATAAAATCTCTCACCTGAAATAATTCAAACTTTAAATCTTTAACCTGAAAATCTTAATGAGTCCTGATTTTAGACATGGCTTTTTAAAATGTTTTACACATGAGAAGTAGCAAGATTATACAGTATAATTTTGAAATTGACCTCTCATCATCTCTTACATTATCTTAGTAACTGTGATTCCACTTGGTCTTAGAAAGAGAGACTCCTAGCCTCACACTTCCAAACCAAAGGTCAGTGAGATCCTTTCACTCAAAAGCTTCCTTTGATAACAATTTACCCCTCCCTTCTTGCCAGACAGGTTTCATCTCTGGAATGGCGCTCTCTACTTCTGAGCTGATGCTTCTGTCTCTCTTTCCGCAGCACACTCTCCCTGCTCCTGCCATCCTATCTAAAACCTACTCACTTATTCAGGACTGTACTAACACCTCACTTGTAAGGTTGTCTGTCATCTCTAGCCCACAGTCGATTTCTCACCCAGTTGGATTACAACACTCCCCTATTTGGGCCCTTTATCTGAAATGCACAATTGCTGAACTGTTCCTGTATATAGTCTATTTTCCTAACAGAGTGATCAACTCTATGAAAATGAGGTCAAGCCCTACATTTCTGTTTTCTCTCTGTGGCAGGGACTGGCTAGTTGTCATGGAACCTAGTCCTTCTTTCTGGGCACTTAGCTGGACTGCATTTCCCAGCCTCTTTTGCAGTTAGGTGTGGCCATGGGACGTGGTTAGTTCTAGCCAATGGAGTATGAGCAAAGGTGATATCTGTCCTGGCCCAAGAATATCTATGCTCTTTCCCCTTCTACCAGCTTGATGCAGCCAACTTACTATAGCAATCTCAGGAGCCATGCATTAAAGATGGAGCCACCAGGTGGAAGGGGTTTGGATTTCTGAATTACCAACTGGAAGAGTCACCTGGGGACCAAAGATATTTCTTTTGGACTTTCCATGAGGAAGAAATAAACTTACACTGGGTTTGAGCTATGATTCATTTGAGGGTGTGTTTGTCATCATGACTAATACTAACCCGGCTGATACAGCTCTCCTCTGAGATAAGCACTCAATAGCATACACGGTAGCCACACAATTGATACACACATGCACAGGTTTTCCTCGCTATCTGAAAGTTGAGCATTACTATGAAACCTTTCATAAGCCAAAATGGTGTAAAGTAAAAAAGCGCTTACCATTAATTTATATGGAAAAAATTTTAAGCATTCCCAAAACCAAAATTCAGCATACACACAATGTCCTTATTTCGTTCATCTCTATCGAAATGCTTAATTACATCTCGTTTTACGCTAAGTACAATACCTTTATGAGCCCTCTTCGGCTTTTCTGATACCTCAGGACACATCTTGCTAATGAATGTATAAAATAAATCAAGATAAAGCACAGATGCTCACAGACACAGTTGAGCTCTGGTGGATTGACTCTGAGATGTTAAGTGTCGTTCTCAGAGAAGGTGCCACTCTTGCTGCTCAGGCACCCTCTGCCTTATGGCTTGCTGCAACACAAATACTGAACACTATTTTGCTTTTTGCCGTTTCTGTAAAATCAAAAATTTCGGTAAGTGAAAACAAGTAGTAATGTTGGTCTTTTGTATCAGTGAGGTGGCGTAATGCACACTTTCAAAAAGCGGGGAATGCCTCTGTCACCAGACAAGTGACTAGGTTCTTGTCAACATCTTGAGGAAGAATTCACTGACAAACAGAGAAGGAAATGAAGCAACAGCTCAAGTTTATTAGAAGCAACACAGTTTAAAGCTTATGGTGGCTCGATGCTGAGATGCTGAGTGTGGTTCCTGGGTAGGAGCTTGGAGGGGCCACTCTTCCTGCTCAGGGTTCATGATGCCTCTATTAACAGCTTGTGTAAAACAAACGCTCAATGCTATTTTCACTTTTTCTGTAAAAGCAAAAAAACTCTTTGGATTTCTTTTGGTTAGCGAAAACAGGTACTAATACAGGTCTTTCATAAAAGCAAAGTAGTATAAAGTGAACTTTCGGAAACCAGGGAATACCTATATTCATACACATACACACATTATATACACAGTCACACACATATTTAAATATGTATATATGTTTATGTCAGCTGACCAAGGTGACATCTCACACTGAGGACTTTCAGCTTCATGAAGAAAAGGCCTGCATTCTGTCACTATGCAGGGACACCAGTCAGGGGATTTGTGTGATGAGCTAAGGTGCATTACAATCCATAGCCCGTACACTCACCTCATGCCAGTGTAAAATACCAAGCACAGCTTTGGGGACCTGGCAATACCAGGGCAGCCAGTTCCAGAATCACACACTGGGTCAGTAATATCTGGTGGCTGACGCTGCCTTCAGTCAGCCAGCATTATGCTCTCTAAACGGTTCTGAATCTGTAACTCAAGGCAGGCAGAGTAACATCCCCCTTGACAGACGGTGCCCAGGGCTGGCTGTCCTTTATCTCACGGGGATGAAGGAGGAGCAGCCCCTCAGAACAGTGGAGATGTATTCTGTAGCTCTGCAGCTAATGATGGCAGTGGGGCTTGGAGACGAAGGTGAGCTCGGGCCTCTCAGAGTGGCGTTTCTCTTCTCACTCACAAAGCTGCAGTTTTTCAGATGCTCAGTGAAGGCCTATTGCATTTAACAGAATTCTGCCTCTAGGTTTTTGCCCAGTAAGGAGATGATGTCTTAACTTTAAGGCCCTGATTGCTGAGGCCAGAGAGACACTGAGTCCTTATTTAGTGGTACACTGTGAGGGTAAAAAGCAGATCTTTACCTGAGAACTTTGGGTAGCTTGGAAAACTTGCCTGGAAAACTCACGTAAAATAGGGTGATGGGCAGCTTTTGTATTTTTTGATGTACTTCTTAAGGTTTGAAAAGAAATGTGTAAATTTTTTCACGCCAGGATTTCAGAAGCTATTAACTCAGTTTAAGATGTAAAGAGGGAGGCACAAAAGGATAGTTTAAGCATTGCTTCCTTCTCTTCATTCAGATTTGGTGAGAGAATTAATCTAATACTATACTCATGTATATAATTTTCCCCCCCTCTAACTATCAAAAGCCAAATGTCTGTACAAAAGAGAAGTCATGAGAGTGGATATGGCACATATCTGATTAATAGACTCTACCAACATAAGTAATTTAGATTCAGCAACAGAAAGTGGACGTGAATTAGTGTTTTTAATCTGATCTGTTTCAATCTCCTTGATTGAATCCTTGGTGGATACTACAGGATTGATCCTGAATTCTACCACAGTCCTGTTTTATATTCTCCAGAGTTGCTTTTTCTCTCTCTTGTGGAAAAGGTCTCTCAGTCAAAGGGGATGGCCGCTATGCCCACAAATCTTGAATTCCTGTTCATTTATAGAGTGAGAAGGTGTATAATTGTCAAACAATCTGGTGCTGAATCTTCTTTACCAATCGCATTTCTCTGAATTCTATTCACAATACACCGGACCCATTAGAAGTTATTTTTCTACTCTCAGAGGTTCACGGCAGGATATTTAGAGGAGTAGCGGGATTTTCTGAAATCTGCCTGCTCACCTCTGGTATCTTTAACTATTCAGTATGTTCCCCAATAAAGGAAATCCCAGCAGCTGCCCTGTCACTCTCTCTCTCTGTGCACACTCCTCACCTGCTCCTGCCTGCTCCCTGGCTGAGTGCTGCTGTTCCCACTATCTTGGCTGTTCGCTCATTTGGACTTGGCCTTGTTTAGGGGTCACCCTCCCTCACAAATTGGGTGACCTGGATTCTGGGTGGATTTTTTGGATAAAAAATTTATTGCTTCTTCAACTTTAGCACTGTTTTCAAATCACCCTGTCTCTCCTTCGGAGAAGTTGATCTCAATTCACAGCTTCCAGAAAGCTTCCTGGAGCCAGAAAGCTTCCTGGAGCTCCCTCAATTCAGCCCCAGGCAAGCTCTGGGCCTTGTGTTTCATCCCCTTTAATCCCATCACAAGGAAGGCAAGTCTAGAGTGGGCTATTATTATCCTCTGAGCATTTTTCAATATTGCTAACTTCAGATGATTTCCTGTGATTTCACTTTTCTGGAAATCCTCTGTTACAAGGGTAGAAAACATTCATGGTGGATTTAATATATGTTTAAGAGGTGATTTAAATATTGCTCTGAATCAGACATAACCAGCTGAATAAGCCTTGTTTCTTCTTTTGGGTAATAAGGCAATTTTCATATGTATGCATGAGGCTGAAAGGAAGTCCAAGGAAATCTCCTAAAATAGCTTGGAGTCTGATTAAGATAATTTTTTCTTTGAAAGCTCACCAAATAATCATCTCCAAACCCCAAGTTTTACCTTACTCACACACTAGCCTAACATTTTTACTTATATTTTTGACATACCCATAAATATGATTTTTTTTTTTCCATCAGCCTTTCCAAATCCCATCAAGAGATATTGTGGTAGACCCCTGGTTCACATTTCACAGTTTTATTCTGTTCCATTAAGAATTTATTATAAAATCGAATATTATATAACTGCACGTTACATAACTAAGTATTATATGGTCATTTCTTAAATTTACAAAAATTTGAGCCTAGGACAAAATCTTTTTGGATAAAAGCTGATGTTTAATTAATTATGCTATTATTTCCATTTTGGGATACAAAGATAAAACATAATACCTGCATTCAATCATCGTGCTGATGCAACACAGAGTATGCCTTTCAAACGTCCTCCTGGAGGCCCTTTAAAATATGTCCATCAAGATCTGATCTCACTTCAGAGTCTGAAATTTTTATAGCTATTATTTTCTTTTTTGCCATCTACAACAGTTCTTGCTGCAATGATTATTTTCCCGGACAACTTTTAGGCTTGCCTTGCATATCAATCTTTAGGTGCCCCAAGAGTATTCTGTTTTGCTCTGGATGGTGCCTCTGCAAATGACATGGTCCTACATCTTCTTTTCTGTTTCTATGGATCCAAGATTATAAAATGCTTTGGAAACAATTATTCCACAGCTATATTCAAAACCTCCTTCAAGGGTCTCTGCTACCATGACAACCTGATTATCCGGTGGCTGCCTAAGAGAGCAGTGTTTGGTTTGGTGACTAGGAAGTTTATTTGGGGCTTCTGCAGCTTAGACTGATGACTGGAGTATCTCAAATCTGCCCTGTGTTCCGAAACTCCATTAACAGTGCCCTGGGGACCTGCAGGGCGAGGACCAGCGGGAAGACGGATGAGGATGCAAAGAGCAGACCTTGCCCTTGGGAGCTTCTACTCTAATTAGTGCAACAAAAAGCATTTATGAAGCATCTACTATGTGCAGAATCCTGACTATGAACTATAAACAGACTCAAGGAAGCTAATTAGTGTAGTCTATGATATCAATGAGGAGCCCACACACACAGATGAGAGAAAAATAAGAATTCTTAAGGCAGAAAATGCAAAAGAGATCTTGGTATAGAGTAAAGGGGATATGGGGGCAGGAGCGGGGTAAGAATGGAGGTCAAGATAGTAACACAGTTAAATATGAATAAGATAATATTCTGTGCAATAAATGTTCACGGAACAGAAGCTTAGCTCTCACTATCTTTACAAAAAACAAAAAAGAATCAGAAATATTTAATATAAAACAGCAAAGTGACAGAGTGTTGGGAAACGAGATATAGGGTTAGGGCTTCCAGAGCAGGTCACATGGACCTGTGGCAGGTGGAGAGCCAGTACCTAAGAGTGATTCATACTTGCTTGCCTGAAAAATCATAAGACACTCTGAAGCTTCCTTTTTGTCTTCTTTTGACTCTGATCTGAGAGAGGAAGTGATTCAGCACAGCCTGAGCTTATTCTTGGATCAAAGAGATACAGAAGTGTCTTGAAATTTCCATTTTTATCACTAATTACTTTAACAGGTACTTTAAGAAGTGCTTTCCAATTGCCCCCACTGTTTTGTAAAATTATCTACATGGCATTTTACATTTTTTATCAAGATTTATTTTTGAAAATTCTCCATGATTTCCGAAGTTTTTTGCTTTTTACACATGGGGGAACACATTTTCCCTCTGATTTCATGAACTAAAGGAATTAGGGGAAAAAACAAAACAAAACAAAACAAAACAAAACAAAACTTGACCTATTTTTACCAGACTATTGGAAATTGCCTCGATGGTCACTGGAGCCCAACGTACCATTCGATAGGAAGAAATGAATTACCTTCTGCCCTGTCGGGGAAGGAGGCCCCGTGTGAAGTCCCTTCCCTGATCTTATTTCATGAATCCTTAAGCCCTGCGGAAGAAGCTATTATCTTAGCTTTTAGGGATGAAGAACTCAAGATAACCAAAGCCAAGGGAAGTATTCAAAGTTACAAGGTTATAATCTAATAAATGGTAGAGCTGAGGATTCTCTCTCAGTTCTGCCTTCCTTCTAAGTCTAAACTCTCCACCACATTCTGCTTGCCTTTTCTCTGAAGGAAGGGAATCAATATCCTCAATGGTCTCTATTGCAAGCTGAGCTGTTTATATCTGCCTAATTGCTTAAGCCCATAATTTGGAACTATGAGAACTTTCCTGCCCAGACCTTTTCTTAGAGGCAGATAATTGATAACTGAAAAGAAATAATAGTAACAACAACAGTAACAACAGTAGCTGTGAACATTTATTCAGCTCTTTTTAGCACCAAGTATGTGTTTCATGTATACTAGCCTTTTAAATCCTATCACAATCCATGGTGAGGACTATTTTATTCTCATTTTACAGGTGAAGAAACTGAGTTACAGGGCTAAAATTCTTGCCTAAGAGCACATAAATAATGTTTAAATCCCAGGCAGTCTGACTACAGAGTTCATACTCATAATTCTACAATTAAATCTGGGTAATGATAGCTTGTTACAAATAATTTACTAAAATAACAATATAAATTAATTAGGCAACAATATGAACTACTTAGAATTTAAAAAGAGAAATATCTTTAAGTACAATATGATATCATCTCTTGCTATAGTCAAACATTATTCACTTGTTCAAAAACATAATTTCATTGTTATTATTTGTAATATTATCGGTATTGGTGATGTTGTGTCCTCTTAGATCTCTATATTCTTTCCAGGGAAACACAATTTTGAATATTAATTTGGATCTAACTGAAAATAAAACTAAGGAGAAAAACAGAAAACATTTACAGAGTGCTTCCTTCATACTAATAGTGTGCTAAGTGCTTACATTTTTTTTTTCTTATTTAATCCTTATAATCACTTAATGAAATAGAAACTATTACGACTTCAATTTTCAGATGAGAAAAATGAAGAACAAGTTAATAAAGTGTTCAGGTCAGGGATTTGAACCTAGACACAGACTTTAGCGCTGCCCCTTATGACAGACATTCTCTGCCACCATGTTGTCTCATCTAGGGCACAGTGATGGACAAACAGTTCCTGCCTCCAAGGTGCTTGTAGGAGGACAAGCTACTGTCATCCTCAGTGTTGCGCCATGGAAGCCTCAGAAGAGGGGTCTGATGGGGGCGGGGCTTTTCCCATTAAGCGATAGCTAAGACAAGATTTTAAGAACAAGAAATGATTACTTAGGTAAAGGAGCCAAGAAAGGAAGAAAAATGAAAGGGGACCTCCTGAGCAGAGAATATGCAAAGGTCCAGAGGTGAGAGAGAGTGTGACATTTTTCTGCAAAAATTCAGTAAGACCATAGAAACAAATTCAAGGAGAGGAACAGTGAGTCACATGACAAATAAGTAGCAGAGCTGGAATTTAAATGTATCACTCCCTCCAAAAAACATGCTTTCTCCCTTATTCCTTTGCCTACCCCATATTTTTTTCTAATGCTAAATTTGGTTGTGGGACTCCATTAGCCTTACCTATGTCAACAAAGAAAAGGTCTAGAGGAAGAAACTAGAAAGGTCTCTGGGAGAAAATGTAGATACAATGTGTCCCCTTCTTAAAGGGGTGGTAGGAGTTCAGTCTAGGATCATCGCTTATGCTGTGTGCTAGACCTGTGCAAAGTGCTTCCAGCAGCACCCCAGATATGTCTAATCTCTAATCCTGAAGACGCAGAGTAACTCCTGTTGCCAAAGGGTACCACGCATTAACCAGGCTGTGCAGGTAACGAGACCTGGGCCCTGCTCTGTTATTGCAACTACAAAATAAGGAAACATTAAAATCAAATGATGATTGCTTAACACTAGAAGATAATCTCCAAGGAAGGGGAAATGCCTTGTCAGTGTTTTGGAGAACCCCCAAAAGCATGTAGAATTATTTATAAGATGGGTGCCTCCTTACATTATTAAAGGAAAGATGAGAACAAGTGAAATTCAGAGTTTGGGAGATTACATAACCTTTGGGATCTTAACAGGCTGCAAAATTCACTCTCACAGCACTTCCCTGCATGCAGGCTACGGTAAAAGCTAGATCATACAGTCTGATGTCTCGGTTCTAATAGGACAAGTTGCTAGGGTCCCATTCATTTTAAATGTGAAACCAATTTCTGGTTGAATGAAGGTCTAGAGTCTCACCTCCCTTGACAGTTAATATTAAGTTGTGTATTTTCAGGGTTTCAGACTTCCTACTTCAGTTTGTTTTGTAGGCATTGTTGCTACAGTTCTGCATCGTACTTTCTCTGTAGCCTTATCCCCACAGTAGTTTTTAAATCCACTGTTACTTTACCACATGATAATAAATGCCTCATGGTATTAAAAACAAGCAGTTGAAATTGTTATTTATGTGGCTTCCTAACAGCAATTTGAAATATAGGGCATAAAATTTACCAGCTTACAATATTGTTCAATATTAATGGTGGGAAGGGTAATATGTAAAATAGACATTAAAGGATTAAATAAAATACCTTTCACTAAGCTAAATCATTTCTTGACAAATGGCAGTTTCCAGCTATTACATAGGATTTATCAAGCCAACTGGATTTATTTTTATTTTTCTATTAGTTTGCTTAATACATTATATATTTAAATTTCAACTTGTGGGTTTTTTCCACCCCAGATATATTAGGAGAAGCTATTGAAAACAGGCTCTGAGATAAAAATGACACCAGACTTTCAGGTTGAAATTGCTCCTTGGTTTCCCCAGCAAATTCTCTAGCAAGTTGACTAAAGACTCAGTTGTAACATCCAAGAGAAAAGTACATGGATATGTTATTACAAACATTTATTTGTATGACAGATTAGGGAGTTACAAGAGCATCCGAAAATTCAATGAAAAGGCATATCCTCCATAAGACATAAAACAATGCTTCCACTGTTTTTACTTCAGACTCCACAGGTACACAGCACTTTGTTCTAATCAAGCATGTTCAGTAAACACTATGCATTTGTGAACCAGGCACAAAAAAAGAAGGTGGAAAAAGAAATTCCTAATTTCCTAGGGTGAAAATTGTGAAGTATTAAATGGATATTTGATGCATAAATACAAATAACATAATCTCTCTATTTTCTTCTGAGACAGTCACTAGTTACCATAATCCTAAAATTATTCTGTCTTCTCAAATCCCTAAAGATTTATTAGTTTTCATAAACTGCTTTCACGAAAACTTTCTTAAAAGATGCAAAGTAATCTTTCTCTGAGCTTTCCTTTCATTTCGTGTCATGTGCAGCATTTGCAACCTCACGGAATATCAAAAATGAGTTCTTATTTTTAGAGAAATTGGTTATAAATCTATAAATAACTATTACAAATAAATGAACATTATAGAGAAAAGAAAACTGCTTGTAGACTCATTTGAGAAACTATGGAGAAATCCAAATTCCTAAGAAGTAATTATTATTGTAAAATTAACGGTCTGCTTTGAACATTTGTTAGTAATCAGCTGGTTTTAAAGACATGTTTTTTTCTTAGACTGTGAGTTGAAGGCTGCAACAAATATTTCTCCTTAAATGCCCCATGTTAATAATTCCAGAGGCTTCAAAAATTTTTATTACATACAAATCTTTACTTTTTGTTTAGCTGTTTTATGTGGGGTGGTAAATTTATTTCCACAAATACTTTTCTATTGATTGAAAACTAATAAAATAAGATGCCTTTGCACTTCAGTGTATAAAAATAGTCATTGTCTAAAATGTGAATCATTTATTCAAAAAGCCAATGGTTAAGTCACAGAAGATGTCATCTAGTCCAGTTTGTCATGAGTCTTCAACATAGGGGAGTTCAAGTCCACAAGCTGTGGATGTGTTCATCGCATTGAGGAAACACCTCAATTCACTGGATCCAGGAGATTCGAACCCTTGATTAGCTGACATAGTATTTAAAACAAGAAGACAGTAACTACAAAACTAGCCTTTAAACATTCAGAATAAATCCTGGTTTTAGCCTCACAATGAGTTACCTTTGCCATCTGTAACATGCATAACCAAGGAGGCAGAAGAGCGTGTGGTCCAGGTGACATACTGCTTAGGTTCAGATTCTGGCTTTGTGTGATGTGAAGTAAGTTACTTCATCTTTTGCATCTTAGTTTTCATTATAGGTAATAATAACAAAATCAGCTTGAAGGGACTTATTGAAGATTTGGTGTTGAAGAGAAGGAAATCCTGAATTTATAAGGTGGTGATAGAGTTTTGATTCATGAAGGTGCTTCGGACATAGAAAATGCTCAATAAATGTTAGCTGTTTTAAAGACCAGTGACATAATTCATGGGGCCCAGTGCAGGGGGCAGTTTGTAAAAGAAGATACTGAGAATTTCAAGATGGTGACAGAACAACATTAAATCCAGGACTGGGCCCTTCCAAGCCCTTGTGTGACTGCAGACATTCACACCCATGAAATTGACCCTGGGTATTACCTTATCTGATAATAATTAGATTTTAAAAGACACTCTATAATCAACCAAGGATCTAGTTAGGTCACCTTTACTAAGCTTACTAGGATAAGAGTGGAATTTTGAATTTTAATGTAATTTTCAATAACAGAGTAGCATGCTTTTTTTCCTGTCTATCATCAAGTAGTGATAGAGTGAAATGTATGCCTGCCACTACAATCCAAAAATAAGTCATGAAACAGCTTCCTGTTATAAGAACCACCTCTACTGAAGAACTACCCTTTTGGTAGCACGTAAGTGATGATGACAATGTAAGATCCCAAACTCCACAAACTGTCAAAGTGGGGTACCCAGCTTAGGTTAAAAAAAAAAAAAAAAAAGGCAAGGGCACGAGCAAAGGGAGGTAACAATTTCCTGGGAAGTCAGTTTTGTCAACTCTGAGTCACAGTCAGTTTATAATCAGAACGTTAGGAGCAGCTTGTTCTAAGCCCCTGCCTGTTTCCACGTTATTTCCTTTCCTGTCAGGAGGGCCACCCATACCCTGCAAGGTGCTCCTATCTAGAAGGAAACATGGGGAGGATTCCTCACTGAGGCAGTAAGATGGAAGTGGGCAAAGCCTCACCTTATACTCATATTCTTATTTCTACACCTACTCACCTGACATTCCTGCCCCACTTTTTAATGACTCCACATGCTTTAATATTCCCTGGTTTTCCTGATCCTGAAATTTACTTGCTGACACTTGTCCTGTTGCTAATCATGGTCCCTAACATGAAACAGAGCTGAAGACTAGTTCTTAGTAAAAACCCTGGGTGGACAGACAGTTGATAGAAGTGTATAAAATAGCAGACAATGACTTCAGAATTCTACCTCCATATGATCTTTCCCGACCAGACTCTGAGAAGTGACAATTTCCTTTGCCACTGTACTGTCTAGACATGGCCTTTTAGAGACACAAATAATAAGAGCATTAAGTTTCTCCTGCCCCCTCTCCCTAAACTACAATGTCTAACTATAATTATAACTATAATAACAACTGTTCTTATATAGGTATTGGTACCACATATCTTACAATATGAAAATCCTTTTACAATCTCTATCTCTAATTAATTTTAGCCTGGATCAAGATAGACTTTGTCTTGTGCTACCAAAGTACCATGTAATCTCCTGCTGGTCAATGAAGTGATTGTAAGAGTCTTAAATTCCTTTTCACATTTACTTTTTGAATCTGTCAGTAGACCCCAGAATCAACTTAAAAAATTAGGCAGTTCTCAATACGATCTCATTATTGACATTTATGTTGATCGATGTTGGCTTTTACAGAATTGGAATCTGCAGATCAATTCCCTTATTAGATTCTTTCTCACTGCTGCCATAATCATTTTATCACAGAGGCTGCTGCTATCAAATGCTGCTTTATCACTGTGTAATGGGACAAGCTAAACCAGTTCCTCTGGTTTAAGAAATAAGAAATACAAGAAATAAAAACATTCACTTGGTTTTAAATCTTACTTTTCACAAATTTTAAGAAATTCCCTGATAAGTATACTCATACAGAGGTGAATTTGAACTTACTGTCCCTTAAAATTATGTTGTGTGGGCCAATGTTGAATCTTAAGGAAAATGTACACAACGCTCCTTGAAACCATTTTTCCTTTCCTCTCTGAGAGTTTCAGATGTCAAATTATAAAGCAATTACCATTCACATAATGACCTAGGCCAGTTGGGTAGAGCAGGTGATAATGTCATTGTCTTTGGTAGAGTCCTAACACCTGGCCAGGTAGCTATGCATAAAAAGGGAGAAAAAAACCTTTAAAATGCTGCTAGCTCTACAACTGGTCATTCTTTAGTTGTAAGACGGCCAAGCAAAAAGCAGTGTAGATGTCTCCAGAGAACCCATCTCAACTCTAGAGAACCTAACTCAGGGTATGTGATCCACTAAGAAATGGCCAGGGGTGACATCACATATGAAGTACAGTCATTCGAATATTTTCTAAAGTTTAATAGTAAATTCTGCATGGGGGAATAACATAAATAATTGTCCTTATGTCTACACAAACTTGCAATTCCTAGGACATGAAAAATATAGATTCTCAGGGACTCTTAACATGAAACCAGAGGGATTCATGGGTAGAATTCAGAGCAGTTATAAAGTTGGAGGGAGAAAATGTATCTTTAGTTTCACTAAACTTGAACTAATATTTAGCATCTCTGGTTATTAATATAGGCTTCAAACTACACTGGTATACACTGCTGACTTTGTCATCAACAGAAATCAGACATCTTCATGTCACATCACAATTGTTGAAAATATCTCTAAATATTGTATGTTGGATTCATTACTTAAAACTGAGAACTGCCAATTAAACTTGTTGTTTCATGCATTAGAGATGAAGCACATATATTCCTATGTTATATATATTTTTAATTTTAGTAACTGTACCTCAATATAATTGATTTCCTTTATAATCCTATGTCTTTTACTTTATACATTTAAGAGCATTATTCTGAGAAGGGGACCATAGGATTCTCTGATCTTAAAATATGTACCATTGCTAAAAAAGTTTGTGAACCCCGATTACCTCACTGCTCCCCTGCCCATCTCATGTCGCATGTGATGTCACAAATGTCTCTCATGGTTCTGACTTTCCACATGTGAGCAACAAAGGGTGCATTTCAGCCATCCTGAGTCCTGCCGCTTACCTCCAGAACCTGGAGGCAATGGCCCTGGCTGGACAAGGAACTTACATTAATTTGAATCTCCACTAAAATAAATGAGCTTTCCTTTCATTGCCAAGCCAAGCTCTACAGTTATGATTGTTATGTATTGTTGTAATCTAGACCTTAATGGCATTTTAGCCCTGTGGTGGGCTCATAGAGAAACTATTTTCAAACTTCAAAAGGCCATTAAAACATGTGCAGATGTCTGGAAAATTAATACTATTATCTAATCTCACCCTTTGCCTGTAGGTGGCAAAGAAGAAACAATGGTCAATAAAGATATTAGAGATCAATACACGGCCATAAAGCAAAGTGCCGTCCTTCTGGGGAGTGAAGGTGGAGATGAGCGAGGAATCTGACAGTGCTTTAAAAGGCTCTCTCATTATTATTATTTTTTTGTTAAAGTCATTCACTTAGTCTGTTAAAAATTTAAAGAGAGAAAGAGGATGAGAAGGAAGGCAGAAGGAAAGAGAAGAGATAAAGATAATTTTCTGCTACTCTATTTCAATTTGAATGTGCAAGGTCTCAAATTCTCAAGAGTGGAGGCATTCATTCATTCACATGACAGAACCTAAATTTGTCAAGGTTAATGTTGAACGAGTTACAGTTTTTGTTCGGAAGTGTTTTGCATTTTGAGAGACTTCAGCCATATTCTGTAAAATTCTCAAGAGAGGGAGGGATTCTCATAGCTAGTTTCAAGGCTTTTATCAAGTTTTCAGAAACGTAGTGTAGTCTCTTTCCTTCCTTCATTTTATTTCTAACAGATTTTCTTCTGTAAGTGTCTCAGGTACACCAAAAAGACATGAAAACAGGACATTTTTTCATCACAGAAAAAAAAATTTTATTAAAAACTTTCTTTTAGAAAGTTTTTCAGTTTAGAAAGAGGAATGAGAAAGAAGAAAGTTATAAAAGACATTTTTAGCAGGTTTTTTTTTTTTTTTTTCAAATGGATGGAGCTGACAATAGGAAATATACTGGGAACTCTTAACAAAGTATTCTATGAAGTCATCTCTCCAGATAGCTCTTTATAAGAAAACCTGAAAATATTCACAGATTGCAGACAGCACATCCTTTTAAATTTAAGAATAAGTGAGACTGAATTAGTCAGGATTGTATCAGCTGTAAGAAACAGAAAAATTGACTTTCAGGGCTTAAACATGCAGCAGTTTGTTTTCTCAGATAGCAAGAAGTCCAGGTCAGTGGTTATTGAGAATTTGGGGGTTGTTTGTTACTGTATCATAACCTAGACTATCTTGACTAATTAGTGAGCCAACATGAAATGTCAGCCAAAAGGACCAAGTGGTGAAAGTAGTCTAAAAAGGGTCATGTGTGGGAAATCTGACCATAATTTTATTGGGATAATTGAATGGGATGTTTTCCTGTCTCAGTATTGCATTTAGCAGCAAAACAAAAAACGAAAACAAAACAAACAAACAAACAAAAACCAGAAAGCCTGACTTACAGCATCTTAAGGGGTTTACATTTCCCACATAGCAATAAGTCCAGAGGTAGGCAGCCCAGGGCTGGTGCGGCGATTCATTGATATCATCAAGGAACCAAACTCTTCCCATTTTTCTGCTCTACTCTGCCATCTTTTCTGGGGGGATGGCAGGGAGTTTCATGCCAAGATGGCCACTACATATCTTGGCATTGCCTCCACCTTCCAGATAGATAGAAGAGATAAGTGTGAATGAAGAACACCATAGCTATCTATGTCCGACTCCCTTAATCAGGAAAGCAAATGCTTTCCCACAAATCCCCATAACAGATTTCCATTTAGGTTTTGTACACCAGAATCAGGTCCATGTAGACTCTCCTAAGAGAAAGGGAAGCTGAGCAACAGCATATTTGGCTTTCTAGTTTATAAAGTAGAGAAAAGAAAGGGGAAGGGTCTTGATTGAGTATGGTGGTCATGGGTGCTGCTCGTCAAATATATCGAATTCTCTCTCCTTCTGGGAACATGTCTGCTGTGCTTCCTGACTCCTTTGTGGTTGGGTGGAGCCATGTGACTAGTTCTGGCCAGTGTACTGTGAATGCTCCAGACCAGAGTGTTTTTAACAGTGATGTGAGATATCCCAGAACTTTCTTCTTTCTGGCCTAGTGACTAGCAATGTTTGAGATGTTGGCTGTTCCATCAGGCATGTCTCCTAAGTGTCTAAGGTGTGTCAAGTTCTCCTGTAGACACATAAAAGTGATGGAACATGAGTAAGAAATAAATCTTGACGCTTGAAGCCACGGAGATTTTGTAGTTGTTTGCTACCATGGCATAACCTAGTGGATCCCAACTGATTCTCCATGAGTCAACTTGAAATGTCAGCCAGAAGGAACAAGTTTGAGAGGTAAAAGTAGTCTCAGGCCAATGCATTACAAATCTCGGAACCAACATTAATTTCCGTGAGATGATATCCTGAAGCCAATTTTCTCTATTTCAAGTGCAGTTAAATAAACTTTCATTCATAATGTTATAAGTGTCTTTGTACTACTTAGGACACAAATTATCCCTCTCTCCTGTGTCTCTACATAGGGGAGTGGCTAATGACACATAGCATGTTCAAGGTAAGCATGTTCAAATTTAATATGAACTTCCAGGATGACCATCCACCAACATTTAACATGTGATTACAAGAGATGGCATAGTTTATGACAAGCCTAGTTAATGACATAGTTCACATGTCTGCATTGCTGAGCCTGTCATTAAGAGGAAGACAAAAACAGTGTCAGGGAGAAGGTGACTAAGAGTTAAAACATTAATGGCCTCTTCAGTTACATTACATATCTGATTTTATCTCTAAATATAGGATTTCACATCCTCAGCAAAGTCAATAGAAATTCATTCAGTAGTGACAAGGCTTTTCCATAAGGACCCAAAGCTACCAGTATCAAACCACTGTAACAGAGGGCAAATGGTATGAGAGAGGAAAGGGAATACTAGTAGAATTTAATACAAAGGAGGTGGATGGCTTGACTAGCTGTTTCAAGTTTCACTGCTCATATTTAACTACTATCCCTGGTCTTAAAATGGGACGGGAGAGGTAAGCCATATGGATTTATGCCAGCAAAATGGTTGGTTCCACAACAGATGGTAACAGAATCTTACGCAACCTACCTATGTGCTAAAAATCACTACATAACTTTAGTTAGGTTCGTTTGCCTTGAAATGCATGGAGTGAGGTGTGCAGCAAAGAGGTACTAAATGGCTACAAGTGTAATTGCTGATTCAGTTCCTTGAAGGCAGTCATGCTCTAGTTCTCACTCGCAAAGGTCAAAGGGTGGTTTGAAAATAGCAATGGAAGAACAGAAGACCATTGTTGCGTAATGCTATAATGCTGTGGAGCTTTCACTTGCTCATTTAAAAAGAGGTATGAGATAATTAATCTCTTCCTTTCGTAAAATAAAAGTATGGATTGCTTTATTCTCTCCGAATGTGTACAAGACTCACTTTTTTTGCAGTTGTCACTTTCATTTCAAGCGTCAATTTTTTTTAAGCAAAAATAAATATTATATATTTAGGAGACATTAATAATAATTTACAGTTACAGTTCATTTTAAAGATTTCAGTGGGTTCCCACTCTACCATAAAAAGCATAAACCCTTTAAATCTTTGAATCATTTAATTTTAAGTATTCTTTTGGTATTTCATTTGGGTGTTATGGGGTGTGAAATATGCACCATGATGAGAAAACAATTAACTAGTACACCTGTTGTTTATGCATATTATATTCAGAAAAGGCCTGCTGGGACTATTACTTTATTCCACAGCATGGTGTCAACTGAGCAGGGGTGGCTATCAGAGGTGACCTGATGACACCAAACTATACTTTCGTTTGTATTATATGCCTTGTGCTTTGCCATGATGTTGCAATGATACTTGCTTCTCAAGTCAAAATCATGTTTATAACCCATAGGACAAGTCAGTTAGATTTTTAGGTTTAAAAGAAAAATTAAAGTTCAGATTTGCTCCAGGAGTGAGTAGTAATAGAATTGTAAGAGTAGCAGAGGCAATTGCCATTTATTGAGAATCAACTATGCCCAGGTAAAATAGAAAAAAGTGAAAAAAATAGGCCATTCTGGGTTTCTTCATAATACAGGAGAAATGCTATTTGCTATTCTTCCATTGAGACTGTTGGTAGTAGAAAGAAATAATATATATTTTAAAAGATCTTAACCTCTGCATAAAAATTTTATTTGGGGCACACAAAGCCAACAACATCAACACCAACAACTCATTTCATAGCTTTGGTTGGTTCTCTGGTATGCTAAAGGTGGATACCTGGAGGTGGACTATTTTGTTTAAGATGATGGTCCTCAACCTATCAGACCTAATATCCCTTGCAAACAAATATTTTTTTAATACTCTATTTACTGTTTACCAATGATACTCATAGGCATTATGACCTATTTTTCAGAATAGAATTAACATAGCAGGCCTGAGTGTTACCTCTTGAAAATCCTGCTTAAAAGGTTGGCCCTAGGCTATAATCTGGATTTCAGAGAGTTCCCTCCACTGTAACTGATTAGAGTTGCTCACGGTGCTTAAATTATCTGTTTAATACCCGCTATCCTTCTGGGAGTCTAGAACACTGACATGTGCTAGGCAGAGAGAGCCTATGTGGCCAGTCCTTAAAAAATCCTGGGCACTGAAGTTCTATGAGCTTCCCTGGTAGACAACATATCACATTTGTTGTCACAGCCCATTGCTGGAGGGATTAAGCATGTCCCGTGTGACTCAAATAGGAGAGTCTTGGAAGCTTGTGGCAGGCCTCCTCCAGACTTCACTTGCACACCTTTTCCCTTTGCTGGGTTTGCTTTGCATCTTGATGCTGCAATAAATATATTACCTTCAAAAAATATGACCTATGAACTCACATGAAAGGAAAAGTATATGTAATTTATAATCGAACAATATACTTTTTGATATGCAAATGTTCAGGCATTACTCCCCTACAGGACATATTGAAGTTACCACAGTAAAATTACCACAAAGGCAACAGCCATAAATACAGATTCTTGCAGGTTTCTTCTGCTGGCAATTCAAATAGAAAGAGTACCATTATAATCAATTATGTGCTTTCCTGAAATAGTGAACAATTCTTGGTAAAATTATAAATAAAACAAAGTTCAATTTTTCTCTTGAAGAATTCTGAGAAAGTTGTTTATATTAAAACTATGCCCCAAATACTTTGAGTTTCTAGGTAAAATGGCATTAGAGGCTCTGCTCAGCTAATTATGAGTGCATGTGAAGGTCTGGTGGGACCAATGAGGCAGTGAGATGCAAGGGACTGGGTCTGGCATCCATGCCTCCAGACTGTGAACCATCAGCAGTGCCTCCCAAACACGGTGTCAACCAGCAATAGGCTCCAAGTACTTTTTCTGAGGTGTAGTGCCACTCTATTCAGAACGACTGGTCTTTGAGAACACACTGATGATGTCAGGGGTCCACAAGCAGGGCTTGTGGCAAATTTCAGATCAGACAGGTGGAGACAAGAGTTAATAGTATCAAGGAATAAAATAAAGTCGGAGTTACCCTCATAGCTGAGAGCAGACTTTTCAGTTCAGCTTAGTTCAACAAACTCTTTGTAAGCACCTATCATGCAGCGGGTGCTGTGCAAAGTGGGAAAAGACAAGGCAAGAGCAGAGGCCAGGAAGAGAAAGTACTTGTAGTTAGAGGCACATGGACACTCCAGGTCTCCCAGAGGTGCTGATAAATAAGACATTGCTTTTCATGCATGAACAGAAGACCACATGGAGAGGGTGATAAATATTAAGTGTGCCTCTCATTCAGTTGGGGACAGAGTGTTAAGGTACAGTCATATAAAGATAATTACTGTTGCAACAGTTAACATGACTGCGCAGTTACTGTGTGTCAGGAGTGGTCCAGGTCCTGATGTGTTATTTCAATCTTCTTTATGAGGTGGGCATGGTTATTAATCTCATTTTACAGATGAAGAAACAGGCAGAGAAAGGTAAAATAACTTGCTTAAGGTAAAAACCTAGACAATTTGGTTCCAGAGTGTGTGCTCTTAACTTCTACATTGTGAAGAATGATTCAATGAGGAGCAGTTACAATCACACTAAATAGTTCATAGGATTTTCTGAGTCTGTGTTGACTCATGACCTTGATGTTTGTTTTTTGATTCTTGTTTTTGAATAAGGACTTCTCAGATTGACAAGTTTAAATGTACTTCAGCCGAGTTTCTGAGATTTAATGGAGCTGTCATTTGGGTTTTACGAAGCCCTTATAAGGCTCAAGGTTGACCCTGAACCCATTTTTAGTTCACAGAGGAAGCACTATGATATAATAGCCGAAACACTGGCTTTGAAGTCAGACTCAAGTTCAAATCCAAGCTGTGGAATCTGTATTATATATTATATATAATCTATATAGTATAGATTATATTATCTAATTTACCATTTGTAAAACAAAATATTGCCTCATAATATTTTATGATAATAAAAGGAGATACTTAAGATATAGCACTGAAAGGGTGTGTGGAGCATAGGGAGTGCACAAAAAATAGTCATTATTGTCCCGACTCACCTCACAGTGCACAGTGCATGTACTTGGTCTAGTCCCAGAAGACAAACCATCTCTCACAAGTGACCCCTCCTATAGCCTTCTTTCCACAGGTAACTGTGCTGGTTCAGTGCATGACAAGACTGAGAAGTAGGTGTTTCCTGTTGGCACTTTCTTGTCCAGCCTTCCCTGAGATTTCTCTCCTAGATGCTCAATATACCTTTCTAGAGCCCCACTCTGAGGCCTGTGCAGGTTGGTCTGTGCAGTGCTCTGTGTGATAGGTCTATCTTCTCACTTTGATTTCCAGCAACAGTGTAATGTCATCTCAACTCTCAGCTAAGAGACTTCCTACCTTACAGTGAAAATGGGATGGGAGACTGAGGTAATACATAACCAGAGAAAAGCATTTATGAATATTCTTTTATATTTTTACTAAAACAATAACAAAGTCAGCTCATTAAATGAAGAAAATGTCAGCCATGTTTTACTACTAATAATATTATTACTGATGTTACCTAATATCAGTAATAATGGGTATAATGTAATTAGTTTCCATTTATTTAACATCAAAGTAAACAGCATGGCCTTTGCAGTGAAATAAGGCTTAGATTCTGGCTTGGCAACTAAATGCCTTTGAGAAAGTATGAAGATCATTTCATTGTATAAGGTGAGGGCAACAATGCCTACCTAATGGCATATTGAGGGAAATAAATGAGATAATTTATAAAAAGCATCACATCAGCTCCACAAGAGATAATAAGGAGTAGCTAGTATTATTATCGAGAACAAGGGTTTGCAAAACACAACTTATGGGCCAAATCACTGTTTCTATAAATACAATTTTAAAGGAACACAGCCACACTCATTCATTTATATATTATCTACAGCTGCTCCAGCCTATAACAGCAGAGTGAGTAAGTCAGACAGATATCTTGAGGCCTTCAAAGACTAAAATATTTACTTTCTTCCTCTTTAGAGAAAAGCAGTTTTCTGACCCTGGAACTAGAGAAGTTCTCTAACTGTAGTATGCATCAGAATCACCTGGAGAGCTTGATAGAACCCAGATGGGTAATCCTCGCCTCCTGCTCTGATTTAGGTCTGTGAGGAACCCGAGAATTTGCATTCCTAACAGGCTGTCAGGTGATGCTGAGGCTGCTGGTATAGAGGCCTCACATGGAGAACAACAAATCCAGAGAAATTTTCCAAATCTCTCTATTTTATCATTTCAGTAAGATACATACTTATCATTAGGTTTGCTCTGTGGCTGTTAATATACACAGAAGAGGCATTTATTTACTTTATCCGGTGCTCCAGCCAACTACTCAAATTTCATGATTACAGATGTTGATTTTCCCCTTCTACTTCCTACTACAGTCCAACAGCACAACAGATAAAAGCCAAGCTTTCAGCTCCTCATATACAAAAGCATATTGTAGGTTTGGTTCCTGTTGCCTATCAGAGTGGAAGAGCCTTTCTGATGACTGAGTTTTACTTTTCTTCAGCTTCCTTCATTCCTCCACCGAGTCTTTATTAAAAAATCCATTCCCACATGAAGCTTTTCAATTCCTTTTTAAATTTTAAAAATTATTTTCAACAAGACATACAGAAGTAAAAACGAATAACAGAACGTCTTGTAAGTGGGACACCCAGTTGGTTTTTTTCGTTGTTTGCTTTGTGAAGGGATGATGGGAGGAGGCTGGGAGACTAAATTGGCTTATTGGTGCTTCTGCTAATGATGCTCAGTTGCTAAGGACAGATAATGGCTTGCAATTTTTCCCCTTGCAGTACCACCAGGAACCCAGAAGAGTAAGAAGCATCTCAGTCCAAAGAACAAAGGCCCAAGATGGAAGGTGGGCTCTGTGGCTAACAGCAAAAAAGATATTTTGGGGGAGTGAGTCACTCCCCAAATTACACCACAGAGATAATAGCCTAGACGAGTTTATTCTACCAATCTACTGAGTACTTGAATATCCTTAATATTGCTTCCAGCAGAAGTGAAAATAATACAAAGCAACTTTTCTCTCATTGCGATTGACAAGGATACATTCATCATCTGATCAATCACTTCCTGAAGTTGTTCGGTGTTAGAAAAACAAAATACAGTGATCATCAAAAGAATATAAAGAGGATCAGAGGCATTCGATGGTCTTTTAATTTTTTAAAAGTATATAAATATATTTTTATAATAAAACTTCAAATAACATAGAAATATATGGAGTGAAAGTGAAAGTCGTCTTTACAATATCCACTCTCCCCACTCTCATCACACCTATTCTTTTTCCCAGAAGTAGCCATTGTTTATATTTGGTGTGCGTCCTTCCTGAACATTTCTGATGTATGTAATTTACAAACACATACTACATTAATCTTGCATTTTTCATTTTATGTAATTCTGAATTTTTGATGTCTTGGGGCCTTGCTAGCCCTAGAGAGACTGCTTCTCCCAGGTTAGCCATTTCCTAGATCCAGTCTTAACAGCAGGGTATCTGATACCCGCAGTGGGTACCTGAAACCACTAATTGCACCAAACCCCATATACACTGTTTTTTTCCTACATATACATGCCTATGATAAAGTTTATCAGTTAGGCCCAGTAAGAGATTAATGACAATAACTAATGAAATAGCACAATTATAACAATATACTGTAATAAAAGTTATGTGAATGTGATCTCTCTCAAAATATCTTACTGTACTGGACTCACCCTTCTTGCGATGACATGATATAATACAATGACTACATTATGAGATGAAGTGAGGTGAATAATGTAAGCCTTATAATGTGGTGTTAGGCTCCTAGATGATCCATGGCCCGGGTGAGATGACGCAAGATTTCATCACACTACTCAAAATGACACACAACTGAAAAATTATGATTTTTTTAATGGAAATTTTCATTTAATATTTTTGGACCATGGTTGACTGTGAGTAGTTGAAATTGTGGAAATGAAACCACTGATAAGAAGGGACTACTATATAGTAAACGACTTGCCCATAAAGGTGCCTTTCAGCTGCAAACTAACCAGTCCAGAGTCCATACCCCTCATCACCTCCTTTATCAGGCTCTTACCCTCCACGACACCATTATGCCATAACCCTGCTCTGCTCATCCCAGGGTTAGATATCAGACACTTAAAGGCAACTCCTACACTAGCCAATCCTAAGCCTGCTTACCATGTCTCATCAGGTCAACTATATATTTGAAACAATGGGACTCAATGCATTTGATAAGAACAAAAGATAAAATGACATGAAAGTCAAGGTTTCATGGTGATTGTTCAAAGGAACAAACATCAAGCCATTTGGTTTTGTTTTGCTTTTAGTTCATTTTTAAACTTTTGGAACATGTGACAAAGTTCTATTTTATCTTCATATTCATTTGGCTATGAACATGACTTTCCAAGATGTAATCATAAGACTGTCACTGTAAGACTCACTTGAGCAATGTGAGCATCAGGAAAAGTGGAGAAAGAGAAATCAGTTAGTAGTAGCAAACAAGAACTAAGAACCAGGTAAAGACTATCATAAGAGATTCTGGGAAACAAGGCAGAGTGAGAGACATCCTCAGATCTCTCCCCTTGAAACAACAATAAGCTGAACATCTAAAACTAAACAAAAAACACCCAAACTTCACACCAACACATCTGAGCATGGGATCTGCGCATAAGAGCTACCATGGGTCAGAACCCCGGGTGTCGGGCGGTGGACTGGGAGAAACAAAGAAGCTGTCTGCCCCAGCCAACAGAGCTCCCTGCAGGAGGAGGGGGAGGGGAGAACATACAGGAACTTCTCAGAGCAATACTGTCTGGGAAAGCTGTGAGCAACCCGCACTGGGCGGAAGGGCCCAGTCATCAGGGCAGAAGGCAAAGAAGCAGGATGGGACAGCAGAGAAACAACATTTGATTTTTACCAGCCCCATTTGCAAAACCGAGGCTGAGCCTCAGCCCCCAACTCCCAACCCATAGGGCCCCTCCGCCCTATACCCTCCAAGACCTATCACCACGGAGCCCCAGGGAAATCTTAGCAAATGCTTATGAGACTGTTGCTGACACTGACAAGGACTTAAACTGAGGGTAGCAAGTGTGATTATATATCTGCAAGAAATGTTTTTAAAAGGCATTTTAAGGCTTAATATAAAGCAGGGATCCAAGAGGCTTAGACGCCATCGAATGGAAATCAAAAGAAAAGTACCTTCTTTGCAACAGGCTAAAGAGAGACTTTTATATAATAAATCTTATTTCTGGACATATAACAGAATATACTTCCATTAATACCCAGGTGAAGAAATAGTCCATTAAACATCATGAACAACCAAGGTGACAAGATATCTCAGAAAGAAAGAGAAAAATCTCCAGAAAATGAGCTTATAGACATAGAAATATGCAACTTAAATGACAGAGACTTCAGGATGGTACTCCTGAAAAACTCAATGTGTTCCAAAACGAGTCATATCAACAATTTCAGGAATTTAAAAACAATTAGATGAGCAGAGCAAGGATATTGAAACCCTCAAGAAGAACCCAATAGAACTTCTGGAGATGAAGAATACACTGCAAGAGTTGAAAAATGAAATAGCAAGCTTGGGAAAAAGTCGACCAATAGAGGACAGGATCAGTGATATCGAAGACAGAAATCTAGAAATAAATC
>NW_006442484.1:12182767-12193317 GCF_000325575.1 Pteropus alecto
AGCAACATAGTTAAAATGACCTTATCGCCTAAAGCATTATGCAGATTTAATGCAATCCTCATCAAAATTCCATCGGCATTTTTTAAAGAAATAGAACAGAAAAATCATCAGATTTGTATGGAAGCACAAAAGAACCCAAATTGCCAAAGCTATACTGGGAAAAAAGAATGAGGCTGGAGGCATCACTCTGCCCGACTTCAAATTATACTACAAAGTGACAGTAATCAAAATGGCATGGTACTGGTGGGAAAACAGACACACAGACCAGTGGAACAGAACTGAGAGTCCAGAAGTAAATCCGTATTTATATGGGCAAATAATTTTCGACAAAAAAGGCAAAAACATACAGTGGAGAAAAGAAAGCCTCTTGAATAAATGGTGCTGGGAAAACTGGAAAGCCACCTGCAAAAGAATGACACTAGACTGCTGTCTATCATCACACACCAAAATTAACTCAAAATGGATTAAGGACCTAGATATAAGACCTGAAACAATAAAATGCATAGAACATAACATAGGAACTAAACTCAAGCTCTTAAAGAGGATTTATGATTTTGACCTCAAAGGTAAGGGAAGTAAAAGCAAAAATAAATGAATGGGACTACATCAAACTAAAAAGCTTCTGCACAGCAAAAGATACCATCAACAAGGTAAAGAGACAACCATCTGGGAAAATATATTTGCAAGCAATACTTCCGTTTAGGGCCTAGTATCCAATATATACAAGGAGATCGCACAACTCAATAACAACAAAAAATCCAATCAAAAAATGAGCAGAGTACCTGAACAGACACTTTCCCAAAGAAGACATATAAATGACCAACACATATATGGAAAGATGCTCAACATCGCTAGCTATTAGAGAAATGCTAATCAAAAGCACAATGAGATACCATCTCGCACCTGTTAGCTGTTATCAACAGGATGAGTAATAACAAGTGTTGGAAGGATACAGAGAAAAAAGAACCCTCATACAATGCTTGTGGGAATGTAAATTGGTATAGCCACTATGGAAAACAGTGAGTTTCCTCAAAAGACTAAGAATTAACCTACCATATGATCCAGCAATCTCTCTGCTATTTATCCCAGAGACTTGAAAACCCATATCTGAAAAGATATTTGCACACCGATGTTCATAGCAGCATTATTCACAGTGGCCAGGACATGGAAGCAATCGAAGTGTCCTACGATAGATGATTGACTAAAGAAGGTGTGGTACATATATACAATGGAATATTACTCAGCCATAAGAGATGAAATACTATCATTTGCGACAACATGGATCAACCTCGAGATAATCAGACTAAGTTGAAAATCACATGATATCACTTATATGTGGGATATACACGTAAAAGCATCAAATGAAGAAGACAAACAAACAGATATTCAGGGACATGGACAATGGACTAGTGGTTACCAGAGGGTAGGGGGTGGGGGAGGAGGATAGAGATAGACGAGGTTAAGGGAGTCAAATATATGGGGGTAGGGGGAGGGCGAAGTGGGTAAAGGGGATCGACTATATGGTAGCTGAAGGAAACTGGACTTTGGGTGGTAATCACACAATAGAATATATAAATATCATATTATAATGTACACCTGAAAATTATATAATTGTATTAACCAATGTTACCCCAATAAACATAATAAAAATAGAACAAAACAAAACAAAACTTATAATTTTATTATAAGTCCTGTTTCTCAACACAGGTTCAATTTCTCTGTAAACTTCACTTCATCAGATGCAGTTATGAGAAGCTGTACCTCTTTTACTACCCAGACTATGGAAGAGAGAAAATGTGGGAAGCCCCTGAAATTCTATCTGTAATTGGCAGTAGAGTCAGGCCACCTTGTTCTGGTGAGAGTTGTGTTGTTCACAGGAACAGTTTCACAAGAAAGGACTGACTTGGAATGAAAGACAAAACTCTCCATAAGATATTATTTGTCAATGTTTAGATTCTTTAGTTATTTTCCATAAGTGTTTCATAAGTTAGAGATTTATCCTTTGTATTCACATAGGCTCTTCTTGTTCAGTGTTAGTATCAGAGTTATCTTAACCTTTTAGAATGAGTTGGAAAAGTTTCCATCTGAAATAATTTAAGTAATGATAAAAATTATCTTTGTCAAAAAGATAGTGTATTAAACTCTTGTGACACTGTCTGCTGCTTTGTTTAGGATTACAAGAAGCTTTTCCCTTCCAGCTTCTTCTTTATGGTCTCTGGTCGGCTACAGTTTCCTACCTTATCCAGAGATAACTTTCCTCTTTTGTCTCCCTTAGAATGCTATGCATTTAATTTTATTCATATAAAACACTCTCTATCTATAGTTCACACCATTTTCTAATTTCTAATGTCATTTATTTGCATTTTTACTCTTTTCTCCTACATCAGGCTTGTTTAAATTTCTTTCTTTGTTGGGGAGGTCTGTGCCAATTTTTTTTTTACTTCCCTGACTTCAGTGGACTGATTAATTTTTCTTTGTTCCAATTTTCACTCAAATAGTTATTATACTCATCATCACCTTATTCTTATAGTTTTCCTTTGAATCTTCAACTGCCAATTAATTTCATGTCAATTAATTTTATTTTATCCAAGTAAAATATACAAAAGTTTAAAAGTCAAATATTACTAAATGGTTTAGCATTAAAACAAAAACAGTTATCTCTTATCCTATCTTTCTTCATTCCTTGGGCTTATATTCTACTATTCTACTACCAGATTTCTCTCTAATACTTAGCTTCAGTTTTCAAAATTATAGTCATGGTTATGGCTTATAAAGTGTTTACTGCATATCAGACACTATTATAAAAAATATATATGCAGCCAAGGAAACCATCAATAATATGAAAAGGCAACTATTTTCAAACCATGATTCTGATAAGGGGAAAATATTCAAAATATATTAAAAATTCATACAACCCAATAGTAAAAAGCAAAAATCTAAAGAAGATGAATAGACATTTTCCCATAAAAGACATACAGTTGGCCAACAGATATATGAACAGGTACTCAGCATCATGAGTCATCAGGAAAATGCAAATCAAAACCACAATTAAATATCACCTCACACCTGTTAGAATGGCTATTATCAAAAAGACAAGAATTAACAAGTGGGGAAGATACAGAGAAAAGGGAATGCTTGTACACTGTTGGTGGGAATGTAAATTACTGTCTCAAAGAGATATCTACACTTTTCATATTCTTTCCAGTATGAAAAAATGTTAGGTATCCATCAATGGATGAATGGATAAAGAAAATGTGGTACATGTATGCAGTAGAATATTATTCAGCCATAAAAAGTAGGAAATCTTATCACTTGCAATAACTTGAATGGACCTAAGGGGCATTGTGTTAAATGAAATAAGTCAGACAGAAAAAGATAAATACTGTCTAATCTCACCCATATGTGGAACCTAAAAAAAACAAACTCATAGAAACAAGGAATAGACTGATAGTTGCCAGAGGCAAGGGGTCGGGTGAAAGAAATGGATAATGGTGGTCAAAGGTACAAACTTCCAGTTATAAGATAAATATATTTTTTTAATAATAAAAATATACATATATTGTCATTTAATTCTTGTTATCCTATATTACCAAGAGGATAGCTGTGGTTCAGAGTCGTTAAGAAGCTTTCTTCAGGTCATACAGCAAGTGAGCTGTAGAACTGGAATTCAAATTTAGGCGGTATGTATTACAAGGTACTGCCTCTCAAAAATGCTTTAGTAACATATTTTATGGTTATTCCTTGATTTGTCAACTTTAGACATCATCCATTGACTTCCCACTGTGATAAATAAAGACTAAGCTCTGCTATTACATACCCTCACCCCTGCGTCCCCTTCCAATGCCTTTAACATATAATTCATAATTACTAAACTGATAGTAATTGTATTATCATCACGACCACTGATTGCACAGCTAACCAAATAGTGCACTATTCATAATACACTATTTCATAATAGTATTTCACAATACAATTTCAAAATAGTGATCTCTTTCATAAAGAATCCCTTATTTTCCTAGAAGTAGTTTGAAAAAAAAGTCCTGTTTTGTTCTGAAAACCTATGTTTTTCCTGAAAATCTCCAAAAGCCCATCAATAATATTTTCCATATTCTTAAATATGATTTTCTTTTTTTTTTTTAAGGTCCATTTTTTTCCCCTTAGAGGGCCCTCCCTGAGTCCTGTCTGGCTAGTTATTCACAAGGCCTGCTGTACAACATTTTATTTGTTTGTTTATGGGACTGGCCTTCGCCATCATTCTGAGTCTTCTGTTTGTTGCTGCTCTTCTGTGTCAAATCCTCTGTTAGCTGAATCCCACACTTCCTCACAACCCTCTGGTAGCATCTAAGAAATAGGACACATGCTATTCTTTTGTTAGAGTCCTTGTAAGCTGAAGATTGTCTTCGATCTATTTGGTTGATTAATATTTGGTTGCTTATAGTAGGTACAACACATCATCCCGCTGTTATCTCAACAGTAATACTACTGAGAAGTCTGATGCCACTTAGCTTGCCGTTCCTATTTGTGACCTGTAATTGTCCTGTTATCCTTGTTCACCCCTGCAAAGGATCTTCTCCTCTCTCCATATATTCTAAAATTTCATAATACACCTGAAGTAGGTGTTTCCTAAATCACCAGACTAGGTACTAACTGGTCCTTTCAATTTCCTTGCTTTGAAATGCCTTATTCATTTCATGATTGTCTTCTATTTTCTCAGTGGATATTCCTCTTATTCTTAATCCTGTGTTGATCTTCTAGTTTCTTTATTTTGGGACTCTAAGTTTTCATCTCTAACTTTTTCTCAACTTTCTAGGAGAGTACCTATATTAACCTTCTAACCTTTCTACTGAGTCTTTTATTTCGGCTACTGTAATTTCTAAGAATTCTTAAATTTCTCTAAACTCTTTTTATAGTAACTTTTATAGTAACAATTTCTTTACCTATGGATTTAGTATTTTCTCATTTTTTTTCCTTTCAATTTTCTTCTGCTCACTGAATTATTTTTGTTACCTCTGGATCCCACTTCCTCATTTGTTTGGGTGTCTTTCATTTCTGAATTTATCCTCAAATGTCTGGTCATCCTTGACTGTGCCTTCACATATGAAAATGCATTTCTAATAGTTGATTAGAAATCTCGGTGCATGGGCAGGGCTTGTCCCTGGCTGGGCTTCACTGGGAGGGTGATGAGCTAACTAACCTTCCCACTGGAACTAGAGGGGGTTCAGTTACTCCTGACGTGCATCTTCCAACCTTCCCTCGGGCTTGTTGCAGGGCTGTGTACATCCATGTGGGTGTTTGAAGCAGGGCTGTGTACATCCACATGGGTGTTTGGAGCAGGGTGGTGTACATCTATGTGTGCGCTGGTGTTCCAGCACCTGGACAGAAGTGAAGGCAGGGATGGGAAATCACTATGATGTAGCATGTGGACTCTCACTTAACTCTCTTTTTTGAGCCCTATGATTCATTCCAGCCTTTGGCTGTACTGATATCTTTGAGAATGGAGCCAGTCCTGCTCAATTTCTTCACAGAGTTAGCCCTTTATTCCTTTGTGTATGAGTTGAGTGGTGATGGCACCTGGGATCTCTGAGTGGTACCCCTCAAGGGGTGTGCAGGGAGAGTTCCTTCTCCTTGCTATTTGCCCAGTGCCAACACTTTGATTGTAGCTTCTTTCACTTCATTAATTGTGCTCCTATTACTCCATTTGCTTTCTTTTTGCAAAAACTAATAGAAATTTCTCATCCGTTATTGTTTCCTCTTCTGTACTGTTTTTCTCTTATGGGCTAATATCTTTGTTTCTATGGCATAGAGCCCTGAGATTAGGTGGCTGAAAAATAAGTATTTTTAATTTTAATATATATTGCCCACTAGCTTTCCAAAAAGCATAGCACTTCACATATTGGGAGTACCCTCTCCATGGTATCCATAACAGCAATATGTATCATTTCCCTCCTTAATTATTACTAATATAATTGGATCTAACTGTTGTCTAAATTTTCATTTCCTTGAATACTAGTGACTGAGTATCTTTTACAATGTTCGTTGATCATTTGGACTTATACTTCTATTAACTGTCTTCCTATATATTTGCTCAATTATCTAGTGCCTTATATGTGCCCTTCTTTTAAATTTGTAAGAGCTCTTTGTATTTTGTACTTATCCTCCATATCACAAATACTTTTTTTTTTTTCCAAATCTATTGTTTGTCTACTGCTTTTCTTAATGGTATTTTTCAACCATACAACTTTTTTTTTTTTAGACTAAATATGTTCACCTTTCTTTTAATACATACTTTTAGTATATACTTTTTTAGATGTTCGTATATACTAAGATCTATTTCTGAATATATAGTATTCCTTGTATTTTGTTACCTGGTTTGTTTGTCTATTCCTATGCCAATACCATTTCAATTTTAAATACAGTAACTTTACAGTATGTTCTGATATATAGTAAAACTGGTTCTCCTGGCTTTTCTTCTTTTTCACACTTTTATTAATTTTTTCCTTATCAGGCATTTATTCTTCTAAAAAAATAATTTAATCCAATTCCAATATTTTTATCGCAAATTTTATCATGTGGCTCAGTATGTTTCTTTTAAAATTTATTCCTAAATATATCATAGTTTTAGTCCTGACTACAAAAGGGATTCATTTTCTATTTCTGTTTCTAGGTGCTTATTGTAATAATAGGCGAGAGCTATTAATTTGTATTATATTCATCTTCAATTAAGTGAGTTTGCCATTTTTATACTAGTTTTTAAAATTAGAGATGATTTCTAAATGAATAGTTATAAAATGAGTAAAAGAGATAGTTGTAGTTCTACTTATCCAAAATTTATACCTGCCATTTCATTTTCATGTCTAACTGCATTTACTGGAACCTCCAATACAACATAATAATGGTACTATCGGGCATTACTGTTTATTTTCAGATTTTAATTGAAATGATTCGATTTCTTTTGTTAGCCAGCATAATATTTTTTAATGTGTTATGCATTTTCCATTATATTTAATTTGTCTCCACCTATTCCATTTTACTTAGAATTTTTTATTGGGTATTGCACTTTTTAAGTATATCTTCAGTACCTTTTGTTTTGGCTGTATGGTTTTCCTACTTTAATTAGTTGAGATCGTTATATGTGTTATGTTGACATATTTCCTGATATTGAACTGCCCTGACATTTCTGTAATTAATTCATCTGGTCAGAGTGTATTTTTAAAAGAGCAGATCTTACCAGTCAGTTAACTGCCAGGGAAGCTTAAAGACAATTCTTGATTGTTTGCTAATATTTTCTTTAGAATGTAATAACAAATAGAAATATTTATATATAAATGTATAAATATATGAATGAAAATAATAAATATAAATAATATTTGTCTATAGTTTTCACATGTGTACTATCTTCACCTGATTTGAGTATTGAAGTTATGATGACTTCATCTTTTGTATAGTCTGAAATGATTTAGGTAATATTGGTATTATATGTTTCTTAAAAGTTTAGACTAAGCTCAGCTGTAAGCCCATCTACTCCTGGGACCTTTTACAATGGTATCTTTAATTATCTTTTCAGTCTCTTCTGCTGTAAACTTCATTTTTCAGTTTACATTTTGCCAGGCAATAATTTATTTCAAATAATTTATTTTGTTGCTGTAAACTGGATTATTTTCTTGTAAACTTTCATTCTCTCTTGTATCTGAGATTTTTTTCCTCATTCTAATATAGTTCAGCTCTCTTCTTTCCTTATTTGGTCAAATGAGAAGTTTAAGAATTTTATTGGTAATGAAAAAATATTTTTTGGAAAAAAACATACTAAATTACACACGCATATTTTCACTTTATTAATTTCAGCTTTCATTGTTAGTTAATTTACACTTTGTAATTTCTTTTGGTTTATTCTGTTGTCCTTTCCCTGATTTCTTAAAATGAGGAGTAATTCACTTGATTATTTTTCTTTATTTTCTAATACAAAAGATATTTCAAGATCCTCCCCAAAAATGTTGTTCCATGTAAAATTTCTGCTTTTGCCACATCTCATAGATTTTGATATGAAGTATGTTTCTTAATATAGATTCAGATAGTTTGTAATGCCATATTTGCTATTCTCTTTGATTCAAGGATTGTCTATGAGTATATCTCATAATTTCCAAGTAGCAATATGTTTTGATCACTTTTTTAATTCTTTACTTATAGTTTTATTAGTATCAGAGAAACAGCCTGTATCCACACATTTTATTTCATTGAAGTTTTCTGTTGTGGCTAAGGCATAATTGAGTTTTCCAAATGTTTCACAGACATATGAAAATAATGGATATGCCTTATTGAAACAATGTAGAGATTTGTGTATAGCTATTATATCAAGATTATTGATTATATTTTTGTTTCTTTATGACCTATTATTTGTCTATTAAAACTGCTCAATTTTGAGAGAATCCATATCTTTGTGTTCTGAAGTCATTTTCTGTAATAGTTTTTGTTGTTGTTCTTGCATTTAAGTTTTATATATACAGCTGTGGTACATAGTGCATACAATTCTATGATTATTAAACTTTTACTCATGTCTTATAATTTTTCTATTACCGAATGTCCTTCTTTATCTGCTTAATGTTTTTAACCTTAAAAATTTTACCTTATCTGTTGTAATTCTTCCATACCTGTTTACTTTATGTTCAAATTTTTTTTCAGATACCTTTACCCCTTCATTTATTTGTCCTTTATCACTACAAATTGTTGCATTTTTAAAAAAAATAAATAGCTTACCATTGGGTGTCATTACATAATTCAATCAGACAATCTCTGATTCAGCTTTAGACCACTATCTAATCCTGTTTCTTTCCATTCCCATCTGAATATACAGTAGTGTCATGTTGATTCACTTAATTTCTTTCTTTTCACCTTACTTTAGATCTTTTATGTTATATTGTTCTTTCATCTCTTTTTAAATTTTTTTTAATTTTTTTATTTTTGTTAAGTTTATTGGGGTAACATTGGTTAATACAATTATATAATTTTCAAGTGTACATTATCATTTGACATCTGTATATTCTATTGTGTGTTTACCACCCAAAGTCCAGTTTCCTTCAGCTATCATATATTTGATTTCCTTTACCCACTTCACCTTCCCCCTAAACATTATATTTGGCCCCCTTTACCCCATCTACCTCTGCCTTCTTCTCCCACCCCACTACTAACCACTAATTTATAGTTCTCTGGTAACCATTAGTCTATAGTCCATGTCTATGAGTCTCTGTTTGTCTTGCTCATTTGTTGCTTTTAGGTTTATATCCCACATATAAGTGATATCATGCAGTTTTCAACTATTTCTGTCTGTTTTATTTCGCTTAGCATGATTATCTCGAAGTCCATCCATGTTGTCGCAAATGGTAGTATTTCATCTCTTCTTATGGCTGAGTAATATTCCATTGTATATATGTATCACAGCTTCTTTAGCTAATCATCTATCGTAGGACATTTCGGTTGCTTCCATGTCCTGGCCACTGTGAATAATGCTGCTATGAACATCAGTGTGCAAATGTCTTTTCAGATATGGGTTTTCAAGTCTTGGGGGTAAATATCCAGTAGAGAGATTGCTGGATCATATGGTATATCACTTCTTAGTTTTTTGAGAAACCTCCATGCTGTTTTCCATAGTGGCTGTACCAATTTGCAGTCCCAACAGCAGTGGGACTCTGCATCCTCTCCAACATTTTTTATTACTTATTCTATTGATAATAGCTATTCTAACAGGTGTGAGATGGTATCTCATTGTGCTTTTGATTTCCATTTTCTTAATAGCTAGTGATGTTGAGCATCTTTTCATATATTTGTTGGCCATTTGTATGTCCTCTAAGGAGAAGTGTCTGTTCAGGTCCTCTGCCGTTTTTTTGATTGGATCATTTGATTTTTTGTTGTTATTGAATCGTATGAGTTCTTTGTATATTTTGGGTATTAGGCTCTCATCGGAGGCATTGCTTGCAAATATATTTTCCCATTCTGATGGTTGTCTCTTTATCTTGTTGATGGTTTCTTTTGCTGAGCAGAGGCTTTTTAGTTTGATGTAGTCCCATTCATTTATTTTAGATTTACTTCCCTTGCCTTTGAGGCCAAATTCATAAAATCCTCTTTAAGTCCAAGGTCCTTGACTTTAGTTCCCATATTTTCTTTCTATTCATTTTTTTGTTTTAGGTCTTATATTTATGTCCTTAATCTATTTTGAGTTAATTTTAGTGTGTGGTGATAAGACAAAAGTCTAGTTTCATTCTTTTGCAAGTGGCTTTCCAGTTTTCCCAGCACCATTTATTGAAGAGGCTTTCCTTTCTCCACTGTATGTTTTGATTTTTTTGTTGAAAATTGTTTGTCCATATAAATATGGGTTTACTTCTGGACTCTCCATTATGTTCCACTGGTCCATGTGTCTGTTTTGCTGCCAATACCATGCTGTTTTGATTACTGTCACTTTGTAGTATAATTTGAAGTCAGCAGAGTGATGTCTCCAGTCTCATTTTTTTTTTTTTTTCTCAGGATGGCTTTGGCAATTCAGGGTCTTTTGTGCTTCCATG
>NW_006442484.1:12196485-12239850 GCF_000325575.1 Pteropus alecto
ATGTTTCTCTTTCTTTCTGTGATGCCTTGTCCTCTTGGTTGTTCATGGTGTTTAATGGACTATTTCTTTGCCTGTGCATTAATGAAAGTGTATTCTGTTGAAGATTTTTCAGCAAGAAGATTTATTATATAAAGTTCTCTGTTTAGCCTGTTGCAAAGAAGGTGCTTTTCTTTTGATTTTCAGTAGGTGGCATGTAATCCTCTTGGATCTCTGCTTTGTATAAAGCCTTAATAATGCCTTTTAAATTTTCTTATAGATATTTTAGCATGCTTGTTACCCTCAGGTTCAGTCCCTGTCAGTGTCAGCGACAGTCTTGGCAGCATTTGCTCAGATTTCCCTGTGGCTCCGCAATGATTGGTTTCATAGGGTATGGGAGGAGGGGCCCTCGGGGGTGGGAGTTGGGGACTGCAGCCCAGCCTTTGTTTTGCAACCGTGGCTGGTAAAAAGCAACTGTTGTTTCTCTGCCATCCTGTTCTGCTTCTCTGCTTTCTGTTCTGATGACTTAACCCTGCCTCCGGATGCATGGAACTCACAGCACTTCCAGGCAGGGCTGTTCAGGGAAGTTGTTGCACCTTCTCCCCTCCCCCTCCTCCTGCAGGGAGCTCTGTTGGCTGGGGGAGACAGCTTCTTTATTTCTCCCAGTCCACCGCCCGACACCCGGGGTTCTGACCCGTGGTAGCTCTTATGCACAGATCCTACGTACAGATGTTCTGGTGTGCAGTTTGGGTTTTTTTTTGTTGTGTTTTAGATGTTCAGCTTATTGCTGTTTCAAGAGGAGAGATCTGAGGACATGTCTCACTCCATCATGTTTCCACTAAGTCCTCATCTCTTCCTAATTCAATATTTTTTACTGGTTTAAGTTACTATTAGTTTCATTTTTTCTCCTTGTTAACTTAGAAGTTCTAGTGCCATTTTGCCTTCAATGATACACATATCCTCCTTGTATTTTGAGAAACATGATGCTAACTGTTTTCTCCACTAAGCACCATGTTTCTTCTCTCTTTGCATTTCCCTAACCTAACCTCATATATCAAGACCTTAGAAATACTTCTCCTCCCCTCTTCTCTCTCTCTACTCTCCCCTTCCATGAGATCTCTAGAATACTTTACTCTTCTCTTCCCTCACTATTTCCCCTGCAAGTTTTACTGAGGATAGCTTAGCATTTTAAAATCTAGACTAATAGAATGTCCCTTGCAATATATGTTTGTTATTCAAGAGTCCCTACAAAAGACATATATTACACTTCTCAGAGGTTTATTATTATAAATGTACATGTGTGCTTGCCTGTGTGCATATAGCATGTCCACATATTATTCTCAATATTATCACATTTTCCTACATTCAGTATTATCTTAATTTACATTTATTTTAAATAATACATTTTCAACTATGTAAGTAATATATGAATAAATTCTCACTGTAAAGAATTCAAACTTTATAAGAAAGATAGAGTGTCACTTGGCCAGCCTTCATTCTATTCCCCTTTCTAAAGGTAGCCACTATTATCAGTAGGGCATGCATTTTCCAGAATATTTTCCATATAAATACATACATATACATGTTTGTATGTGTGTTTAATATAAATGATATCATCTGCATAGCTTTGCAACTTCGTTTTTTTCACTTAATATATTTTAGAGATCTTTTTAGGTCAGTAAATATATTTTAACTTGATTCTTTTAAACTGTTGCATAATATTGTATAGCAAGGATATTGCACAGTTTTTTAATGAGTATTTAGGTTGTTTCTACAAATTAGTACAATTGCTATTAAAAACAGTATACAATTTTTACATATCATCCCCTGCACATGAATAAAAATTTCCGTAGAGTAAATATGGATACACAAACTTGATCAGTTGAAGGGTAGATTTTTATAGTACTAAACTGCCACTCAAGATTTGCTGTACTTGCTTATAATCTTACCAGCAACTCCTGAGGTTTATATTTTTAATAAGGCATGAGAATATTTATTTCTCTCTACCATTTTTTAAAAATACTTTTCTATATGCATTACAGAATATCTATCATATCCATTGCCTGAAATAACACTATTTTGCACATAGCAAGCTCTATCTTTGACAACACTTAATATTGTCATAATTTTATTTATGACAGTATGTTGGGTGAAAACAGGTATCTTGTGTTTTAATTTCTGATTAGTTATGAGGTGAGCATCTTTTCACAAGTTTCTTAGCTATTTGTGTTTCCTGTCCTGTCAATTGCTTATTTCCATTTTTTGTTTTCCTTCTCCACTTTTTTCAAACTCATAATGAATTCACCACTCTAATTTACAGAAATTATTTTTATACTTTAGATTTTAATCCTTTATTGTTACATGTTAAAGTGTTTCTCTTAGTTTGTTACTTATCTTTTCCTGTGTTTATAAAACATTTAGTCAACAAAAATTTTTAAATTTTGAGATAATCAAATTTAACAATCCTTTCCTTATTATGTATTGGTTTTATGTCTTGTTTAAGAAAGCATCTAATATATTAAGATTTAAAAAACAGTCTTCTGTATTTTCTTCAGTATTTATATAGTTTTTGTACATTTATGGTATTATCCCATATAAAATATATGTTTCTCTATAATGAGGTAGGGCTCTAATTATTATTTTCAAATGAAATGCTAAATGTCCTCCAACCCTTTATGCACAATTCAGTATTCTCCACTGCCACTTTTATCATAAAATAAATTCTTATTTAAAAGTAGACCTGTTTTTGGAATTCTCTTCCATCTATCAATTTATCTCTTCTCGGTTCAAACCCACACTGTTCTAATTACTACTGTTTTTTAGCATATTCTGAAGTTATCATAGAATAATCTTTCCACTCTGCACTTCCATGTAGTTTATTATTTTCAAAATTGTCTTGGGTATTTGAAAACATTTTCAACCTCCCAGATGTATTTTATAATCAGCTTGACAAGTCCCATAAAAATTCTGTTGAATTTTGATTGAAAATGCATTAAATTTTAGATTGGCTCTGGGAGAATTAACATTTTTATAACATTGACTTTTCTCCTCTCATGGATATACAATGCATTTCCACTTATTCATTTCTTCCTTTCTTTTCTTACCAAAGTTTTCTGTTTCATTTTTTAGATCCTACATATCTTATTAGATTTATTGCTAGGTAGTTCATATTTTTTATTTATATTATGAATGAAATCTTTTTTCAATTACATTTTCCAGTTGGTTGTTACTGAGATATAAGAATCTCATTTTTGTTTGTGTGTTGTTCTAATGTAAGTCTACCTTAACTTTCAAAAATTCTTCAAAATTTTAATTCTGCTGATGAAAACCTTATTTTTCAGTAATGAGCATTTAATTTTATATAATGAATTCAGAGTTAAAATTTCAGAATTGGGATTCAAACTTTGGTGTACAGAGTAAAACTAACCTTTAGATTATTTCACTCTGACTCACTATTCAATAAATCCACTTCTCCCCTTCTTCCCACCCCCAGCAAAAACCAAGCTGTAACAGAAAGGATTCCTGGTTCCTTCCCAAATTCCTCATTTTACCTACTGAAACTCCCCAAATTTAAGACAATACAACACAGCACTAGCAGAATTGGGTTAGCTTCTAGAATGGTTATTATAATTTCTAACAGAATAGGAATAACAGTGGCTTAACTGTACCTCTTTTACAAATTGTATATACTTCTCCATACAGCTTTATCCATTTTAGTATTCCATAGAATTTGTATAGTATTTTTATGAATGTATATGAAATGAGAAAATTCCCGTGCCGTGCAAATACTGTTTGTTTTCAATTATATACTTTTAAAAAGGAGAAAATGGGTGATATTTACATTGCAAAAGTTTACAAATGTATCCAAAATGGCTGAAGGTAATTATCAAAATGCTTAAGAATAAAAGCCAAAGAAAAGTTATTAAATCCTAAAAGTGCAGGAAGCACTGTGAGAGAAGCAAAGAAGTGTGAAAAATGGGGTAAAAAAAATAGAGAAGTGATATAATTAAATAGCTATTTTTGGCAGTTTAATACATGGTACTATGTACTTTAATACATGGTACTATGCTAACTCACTTAACTCAGTAACATACACTGCACAATATCCAAAAAGCAACTATTGGTTTTTTTCCCCTTTCACAAAGGAGATACCAGAACTTTAGAGATGAAATTACCTGTACAGGATCATGACAATAGTGAGTAGCAAAGACTGAATTGGAACCCAAGTGTATTTAACCCCAAAGCTCTTGTTCTAACTTTTCTATTTATTTATCTATTTTCCTTAGAATCCGGCTAAAGATACACACCCATTCTCTCATTTGGAAACACTGCAAAAGTACACCAAATCTTGGGAACATTTTTAAGTAACAACTGAGACACAAACGCATCTACCCAAAGAGCTGGCCATTGACTTACTAAACATTTTTTATGAATGCCTTTGAGGAAGTACTCATGACATATCCCATCACAAATCAAAAAAGCAAAAGTCCCTGTGTAAGAACTTTGTATACGAGCAGCTACATGGATGAATATCAAACACATGCTAAGCAAAATAAGCCAGACACAAAAGAGTATGTATTATATGATTTCATTTATATTAAACTCTTGAAAAGGCAAAACTAATCCATAGTGACAGAAAGCAGATCAGTAGTTGCCTGGGGCTGGGGAGCTGGGGATTATGCAGAATTGACTGGGAAACGAAACAAGGCAATCTTTTTGGGGTGGATGATCAATAATGCAAATATCCTTCAGAAACAGGTCGCAACCGTTGGTAGAATAGGTTTAATGGTTCATCTTAATTAAGGTAAGAACTAAGAGCAGGAAATTGCTTTTGAAGAGTCACAAATGTATAACATGTTATGTGGATCTTCAGTGTTTCAGCAGTCTGGTCAGAGAACAGAACCAAAATTCAGCTACTAAAATAAAGAGTTTGGAAGCTTAGTGATCAATTAACTGTGCTAATCCATCCAGCTGCACAAAGGGCACACATGAACATCTCAAATGTTCTGTTTTGATATGGAATTAACGCAGTGAGTTGTTCTTTTTCTTTTTGCAATGGACATAACATTGTAATGAGAAGATCATTTTGCATCGGAGACATCGGTTTGCAGATTATTTCTTTCATTTCCGCTTTCCTCATTTTTATGGCAAATTCTGCTGCAGCATTAATGGTAATGGTATTTTGCACTCGTATTACTCCGAAATCTTTACATTAATTCAAGGATCTCAATGTCTGCCTTGAACGACATCAACTGAAACAATGAAAAATGAGCAGGACTTATTGAAAAACATCTGTATGCATCTTATATTAAAAAATGCACAACACGTTCTATTTTGAAATTCTGATTTTTGTCACATTAAAATTGCCTTGAAATATGCCTATTATGCATTATGATTCCTAGGACATGATCCTTTATCCATTATCCCCTCCCATTCAATATTTAACTGTTTGGGAGGGAAGAGCAATCATAAAAAGGAGAAGCCAAAAACCATTATCTCTGTTAGGGGGACTTGTACTTTCAATTTATTAAGGTGGACATTCAGGGATCTAACAAACTTGGTAAAGGCTTGAAAACAGGTCTGAAGGAAAGAAAGATGTAAAATAGTGTCCAATATAGGTGAATGAATAAAAGGATTAAATCTTAATTTAGGATTCATTTTTTAATTAAGAAGGTTAATAGACAGGCTTCACAGTGTCCCTGAATATTTTAAGGTTACAAGAAAATTTTTCTCTGTATGTGATGAGATACCCTACTGCCTTGCTCAGCTTCCAGAAGGATTCTGTAATCCAACCACAGCCCCCATGCTCTTCAAAGTTAACCACCAGATTAGACAGATAGCTTAATTCAAGGTATTTCCAACTCATCCTACTCTTGCATAGCTCATACGTGTATTCCTAATCATTCACTCTGAGTCATTGAGCTAAAAGCCTATAAGGATCTACTTAGAGCTAAACATCCCTAGAAATACAAATTCCTGGGAAGATCCAAAAACAACAACAAAAAAAGTCAATAGAGAACAGAAACTATTTAAAACAGCCTATTTGAAGCCTCAGACCAATTTATCAAGAATATTCTTGAGGAGCAAACAGATCACTTTTCACCTTTCCTGTTCCTCTGCCACCCAGGCACAGGCCCTTAATCTCAGAGGAAGAGAAAGAACTGCAGCATTTGTTCAGCTTCTACTCTCTGAGAGTCAATGTGCTAGGCATTTTAAATGTTTCCATTGTTTTGTCCAGATGGAAAGTTAAGGTTCTAGGAGTTTCAGGAATCTGTCCAAGGTCACCCAACCAAACTGGTGGAGTGGGGTCTTGAATCCAAGACATCTTGGATCTTAGTAGGCTTTCTGCTACTCCACACAGTGACTTCTTTTCCCTTCCTACCTCTCTGGTTCTCCAACATGCTTCCTTGAAGTTGGGTGTTTCAGTCAGCTCACTCCACCTAAACCATTTCCAAAAGCTGCCTATTAAACGGAAAACAAAACAAAACAAAACAACCCATTTCTCATCCCTCTTCCTTAATTTAGGCTTGGTGGAAAAGGCACGATGCTGAGAATCAGGACCCCTGAGTTCTAGTCTGCTCTAAACAGATCGTGTGACCTTGCACCGGGCACAAATCAATCTGAGCATCAAATAACAAGGTGGGTATATTACACGATCTTGAAAGGTGAGATGTAATATTCTGACTCTATTATTCCTTGGCATAAACATGTTTCTAGGGAAAGTGATTTGATCATGTTACTAGGTTATTAGATTCATTGTCCTTATTCAGGGAAATATCGGTTATCCCCACAATGATGTTGTCTATAACTCAGATTATTAGAACACCACCCAAATGTATTTAACTTGACTTGTCCAAAGTGTAGCACATTGCCAAGTCCAAAGAGACCTTTAAATGCCTTTTAATTGACTGATTTGTTGAAAGCTACTGCAATATCCTTTCCTTGTGCAGCTCTAGAGAATGTAATGAAAGTCACAATTGAAGATGAAGGACAGAGCAGGCAGTGGAATCCCTGGGCAGAAAGCTTGGGAGAAGAACCTTGCTAGGAAGCAGCAGCAGTCTCTAAAAATTTCATTTTCTTAGTTGTAAAAAAGCAATAACACTCTGAGCTTATAGTAAAGATTCAGTGAGATAAGATCTGTTTGCTAATAAGGTGTAGAATGACTTCAAAGCTTTATTATTAATGTAACTACAGATAACTATTAGGATAACTCCAGTTTTGACCATAAATGGCCTTCACCCTACTCAGTTTTAGCAATACACCTTGCAGTCTCAACACAGCAGATCCTAAGGTGACAAGTGCATGGACAGCTTCTCTAAGGAAGCCCCCTGCACACACCCTTCTGCTCCTTTTACTTTGTATTACTTTACAGGTAAGTATTCTCCTGATCTTTCTATCCTCCTACCTGTGAGGTATGACAAGGGAAAGTATTAACCAGAGTGCATGGCAGGAGGTGGTAGTGACATGTTTGTGTGGCCCGTCTTGGGTCGCCAGTAAATCAGCAGTAACACCATCTTCAGAACAGGATGTGACATACAAGGCAATGTCCCTCATTCTAGAAGGCCTCCATGCAGATGAATGGTCTGACTTCCCAGATTTTGGGGGGAAAAAAAGGCATTATTTTAGTTCTTGATTCTGAGACATGAGGATGACAGTGATTGATCGAAACGGACCCTGGTAAGGAATACAAGTTGCTTTAAAGGCTGTTACAACTCAATTGTATGAAGATGGCTGTATAAACAGGGAGACTCAGTGACATTTTCCCAGTTTTCCAAGCTCACAAAAGTGTCCTACCACCTCACCTGTCTGAGGATTTCCATCAGAGTTTTTAAAATTTTGACTTGGGCCTGTGTGTCTGTATATATACATGACAGTAGTGGTATGTGTGAGAGGGGATGTTTCTCCTGAAGCCAGTCCCAAGTGTTCTGGGGCAGCAAGGTGTACAACCTAGACATCAATGCATCAAGATATGAAAGCATCTTGCTCTGAGGAAATTTCACCTCCAACCCTCTGATCTGGTTGGGAGCTACTGTGAGCCCAGTCCTGGCACATTTCTGAGCAATGGCAGTAGGGTAGGCACAACTGAAGGCCAATCCGATTGGTCTCCAGGGTCTGACCGTCCCAAGCTGCCCTGCACTCCTGACCTGCCCGAGTTCTCTCCTCATGGAGGTTCTGCCGAGAGATTCTAGATCCTTCTATGTGCCACCTTGGTGTACACCCCGTCCTCCCCTCCCTTTCCTCACCCATGCACTCAAGACTGCAACAATATTTTTCTTCACTGAAGCCTAATAGGTTGAAGACTTGTTCTAGAGTCTCACAGATAGCTGCGACAGATTGCAAATCACTGCCTGGTTCCAGAAAGTGGCTCCCAGAAATGTCAGGGCAGGTCTCAGACAAGTGTACCCTCATTGTAAGAGAGGTGATAGAACAAAGCCAAATTGCTTTTCACTCCTGGAAACACTAGCCTTTCATGTCAGAATTTGGGTTGCTTAATCTTTTTGTGTAGGAATAAGATTTCCCTGGTGTGACATCCACTGATAGCAATGGACATTCCACAATTTCAAGTGCCAAGAAATTAATGCTCTAATCTGCACAATCAAACCCCCAGGTAAACATCACTATTCCTTTCTCAGTACTTTCTGTCCCTTGTACCTCCAAGTCCTTACAATTATCCAAAATTCATGAAAATGTAATACTAAATAACGATTTTTACTAGGGGAGCTTTTAAGGTTACTATGATAAACAGTTACTGCATAAAAATTCGCTAAATCCAAGATTATCAAGTTTTATGTGTTTGAAATATGAAAAAATATTCAGCTTGAATGTTGCATGTTGTAAAGGTACATTTCCTGAATTTACATTTCAATCGCTTAGTCTATTTCAATATAATATTGATTTATGTTCAGGTTTTGAACCTCCATTTAATGTTAAAATCCTTAAAACAAATCTTGGACAGATTTAGGCTGTTCATTTTTCATCGGTTTTCATAATTCAGCTCAATGAGGTTCTTCCTCACATAAAAAGCTAGAAAAAATTGTTGTCAAAGGCCACAGTGACAGAATTCAACTAGCATGACACTCCTCAGAGATTTTTGTTTCTCTACAGAGCTCAGTGAGTTAATCTGATTTTGCTGGAAGGAACTGGGAAGGCCGAACGTGATCAAATCAGGTTATGACAATTGCGAAATTTTATAGTTGAGATTAAAGCCAGTACCTGGTATTAATCTAAAACAAAAATCTCAGTATTCAGCTTAGTCCTGAATTTAGTCCACGAATTGCTCTTTAGAAACTTGTTACCCTAAAAAATCTCCTATTTATCCTTCAAAGTCTAGTTTCGCTGTTACCCACTCTAAAAAGGCTTCCCTGACACTTCGGATAGTATTAATCATTCTTTCCTCTGAGGACCTCTGCTGGTAAATGTTTTGTTTCATTTACTACTCTACTGCACAATTGTTTGTTCATATTATCTATCTCCTTATTACATGATAACGTCTGTGTCCTCAGTAGGTGCTTAATGAATTTTTGTTGAAATAATGAATACAGTAATATATTCTGGCTGTACTATGAATATGATTGTGGAGCCTGGTGCCCAGGTGTTCTGAGAATGTATACCATGGTTGAAATTCAAGCCCACCATCACTAGAAAATAGAAGATAGAAAATAGAAAATAGAAGATAGAAAATAGAAAATAGAAGATAGAAATAGAAAATAGAAGATAGAAAATAGAAGATAGAAAATAGAAAACTAGAAAATAGAAGATAGAAGATAGAAAAGCAGCTTGCAGGCCAAATCTGGCTCACAGATATTTTACTGGGCTTCCTCAGTGTCATAAAATAGTTGAATCAGGTGCCGACATTTAAAAATCAAGTCTGCATTTTCAGTTTCTTAAAATATCTAAAGGTATGGCAACACCTCACCAGCATTTCTACATGGCCACAGTTGACTGGAGCTGGCAACAGAGTACAGAGCTTCCTTTGCTTGTTCCTTCATTGGCTCAGCCCCTTAAGGCAGTGGTCCTCAACCTTTTTGGCACCAGGAACCGGTGCTCCTATGAGAATCTAATGCCTGATGATCTAAGGTGGAGCTGAGGTGGTAATGCTAGCACTGGGGAGTGGCTGCAAATACAGATGAAACTTTGCTGGCTCATCTGCTGCTCACCTCCTGCTGTGTGGCCTGGTTCCTAACAGGCCATGGACCAGTACCTGTCTGAGGCCCAGGGGTTGGGGACCCTCGCCTTAAGGCGTTCCAATTGGTAATGTTGGTTTTAGATTTTTTATTGTTTCAGGTGAGAAAATGGCTTATGTGGGGCCAGCCATATGCTCTTGAAAACAATTAATACGGATTTGGGACATATCTAGTTTTAGGAAGGTACAAAGAATTGGAAGTCAGGTGTCTTCCATTAAGTAACTTAAAACTTGGGTAAGGAGTCGGGATGAAAGAGAAATCCAAGGCCATGAAACAGTATGGAAACATCAGTCCCTTGGGTAAGGGACTATTTAACACAATTTAACACAATTTAACACAATCTATTTAACACAATTCTGTACAGCTACAGAAAATGAGTAATTTCAAGATGGAACCCACATCTGAGGTCTCACTAGCATCAGAAGATATAAAAACAAAAACTAAAGCAAAAACAAAACAAACAACAACAAAACTAGAGTTCATTTAAAAGGAGAGAAAAGTTCCTCTGGTTGTCTCGACTGATCTAAACATGATATTTAAAGTCTACCGTCTTATGTACACAGTGCCCTAAGGGCTGCTCTCGATTCTTTCTCTTCACTCTTGTGGTCACTTCTTTATGAAGCCATCTCCTTCCACCTACTTTATTGGCAAACCCTTCCATTCATCCCAGATGCTCACTCAATCATTAATTCACTCAACATATATTGAGGCTCACTTTTGTTCAACTTATGTACTGGGAGGATTCACAGGTCAATAAGCAAAGCTGTTGTCCCTATGAAAATAAAAGCCGAAACAAGCAAAGAATAGGAGTCATACCCTGACTTCCTTAAAACAGACTACTTGTCCCCTTGAAAATAACGCTGACAGGAAGCACATCATAACACAGCGTTTAGTTATGATGCACGGACTGGTGAGTTAGGGTATTGAAAAAGAAGAAAACACCCCTCAACTGATTTGGGCATGAAGAAGAAGCATGCATAAAAAAAGAACTGTAGTATATATACAAAGTAACATTATCTCTACAGGCTGGGACCTAGTGAGCAAGATGTGTGCAGGAGACCAAGGAGGGAGTTGCTTTTATTCCAGGAGAACTTCCAAAGCATATGCACTTAGAAATAGACTGGCAGGAGGAGAAATACTTTCTCATGCCTTTGCATCTCTGCAGAGACTATTTCTTCTGGCTTGCATTTACACTTTTTCTTGTTCATCTAACAAACTCCTATTCAGTCATCTAGACTCGCACTGAGGCATTATCTCCTCTGAACCAACACAGCTCCCCACCCCCACCCTGTCCCTAGAGAGTCTCCTTTGCCTCTCACCATATTCCTCTGTTCTCCGTGGTACCTGTAGACCACACTTGCTGAGGAAATGCATTTTACCATGGAACCCTCAGCACTCATACACTTTTGGTGCTTCAGATGTGTTAACAGAATGAAGGGGAGTGGCAGGGGTGGGATGGTGGGAGTGGAGTCGCATTTTGAAGAGAGGAATGACATACAAAAAGGAACATTAATTCACTCAACATGTTGAGTGAACGTAGGCTATGCTCTGTGGAGTGAAAGGATTTCTGCTTGACTAGAATAAAGAATTTGTGTCAGGAGAAAAAGAAAAATGAGGCTGTTGAGGGTGAAGCAAGTCTATTGAGGGTCCGGGATGCATTATAGAGAGGGGAAGATCATGACTCGCCATAACTTTGAAGATTCTTTCACATCTTTTCTGCTGCTCTTACTTGATCTCAAATCAGCTAATGTAAGGCATCTCATCATCAAAAGCCCTGCCCTGCAGGAGCTGTGTGATCCTTCAGTGTCCCTTACCTCCAAGAGAGGTGACTTTCTGTACCTCAAACAAGTTAATGTCCTTTACAGTGCTTATTGCAGGGGAGAGAATCCCAGTTGCACATTCTCCATATGTTTTCATGTCTGACAGATGCCCATAATGAAGCCACAACAGTCCTCTGATCATACAGGATGACAGATCCCTGCTGGTGGGAACTCCACCATCTGCACCCTGATGTTACTCAGCATTGCTGAAGCATCATTGGATTGCTCCTCCTGTGGATCTGTGGGTCCTTATAAATTAGATCCCAGGTCTGCAGGGCAGGACTGAGGGCTGTTTCCAGGGCTGGCACACAAGCAGCCATCAATTTTAGAAACTCATAGGGTGAACTTACATACTAACAGTGTGGGAAGCCAGGTAGCTTCTCCAAACTTGGGTGGATTGTCTTGCCTCTTCTCTTGACCTCTTAGCTTGTGGCACAAGAGAGGCAATGGTTTATGAGAATGAAAAGCTTCCATCACCAGAACTCAAGAACCATTGTCCCATCTTTTACCTAATCCTTCCCCTACTCTTCCCTTACTGCTCTCAATATCATCTAATGTCCTCTTAATAATTTGTTTTATTTCATCTCACTTCAACTGTATATATTTTGAAAGTACACAAAAGGCAGAGGTGTAGACTTAAAAAAAATGTACATTTTAAAATGTTTAATATGGTTGATGTTTTCCAATTATCAGAATGACCTAATATACTAGAAAAGATGCCTTTGTGTTAGATGTCTAATTGATTGTTCAATTCTGGGTAGTTATGTGTTGCTGTCCTCATTATGCAATGGCAAGTTTTAAGGTAGCAGAGTATAAATGCCTAAAATCTGCTTCCCCAAAATAAATAAAAGGAATAAGAAATATAAATTGGGCACCTAGGTAAAGGGCATTGATACAAAAATACACATAAATGTACAGTAAAAGGCATGGTCTTCAAAGGAAGATTACAATCTTACTACAGTTAGAAATATTCCCCTCAATAATTATGTCATTAAGATGGTGACACAGTACATTCCTGCATTCAGTCCTCCTCACAAAAAAGACCAGCTTGCAACTATCCATCAACAAGATATCAATGTGAAAATCTCAGAATATGGGGGTGAGGCTGAAGCACCCACTTGGATCACACAGACCAAGGAAGACTGCATTAAAGGGTAAGAAGAATGGCAACACTCTGACCCCATCGCCCCTTTTCCAGGATGGCACAGTACCACACTGAGAGGGCTCATGGGGCCTATGTTTTCTCTAGTGGAGAAAAAGAGCCCCAGGTGGATATTCAGCTTCCCCAGCATTGAAGGTCACTTCCTGGGAGGTCCACAAGGGTCTCGCTCCATGGGGATTGCAGGGAGACTCTGTGGGACTTGATAGTGGGAATCACATTGGGATAGAAAAGTGGGCAGAGCTTATAGCAACTAGCACCTGGATATGGGCAGACCAAGTTTTTCCTCACATCAGCACCTGAGTAGAGATTCTAGCCAGTGAAGTTGCTCATCTGCAAAGATAAGCTGGTGATTCCATCCGGCTAGAGTACTTGCTATATAGTTCTGTCTGATTTGGGCCCCAAACAGTGAGCCATGTTGCCTTTGAGCATGTTCTGCCACCCTGAATGGGCAGAGAAACAAATCTGCAGCTCCACCTACTGTTGAATATAGTTCCCAGTCTCGCCCGACCAGGAAACCTAACCTGAGTATCTAGAAAGCTGTGTAGGTTAAAGCTTTAAGCAGAGAGCCCAGCCAGCATCTACAGAGCCCAGGTGGGGCCGTACTGGCCAGATAACTCAGTGCACAGTTCTCTCTGATTCAGGTCCCCAGCCAGCAAGCTGTTCTAGCCTTGGAGCCTATTCTGTTGCAACAGCTGGGCAAGGAAACCAGATTATGGTCCTACCTACTGCTGAGTATAGCCCCATCTTTCCTGACCAGGAAGCATAACCAGAGCACCCAGTAGGCTGTATGGCCTACCCTATAACTGCACTTGTAGCAGTGTCCAAGCAAAAATCTAGCCAGTGGCCCTGCTCATCTGCAGAGTTGGGCTGGTGGTCCAGTCTTCCTGTTTGACCATAGAGCTCAATGGACAGTTCTGCCTGATTCTAGTCCCCAAACAATGAGCCATGCTGGCTATAGAGCCTGTTCTATGACCCTACCCAGGCAGGGAAGCAAATCTTCAGGCCCACTCAACTGCTGAGTGTGACATAAGACTAGGAAAACTGACCAGTGAATCTGGGCAACTGTAGAGCCCATCCCACAGCGATGCTTGGTCAGGGAACCAAGCCAGCAGTCCTCTCCAACTGTTCTCAGCTAATGGTACCCTCCAAATTCAGAGCTCAGGCAGTGGCCTTGCCCAAATAGAGACCCCGATGGCAAGCTCCACTTGTCCAATGATGGTACTAGCTGACTAGTCCAGAACCTCAAGCTGAGCTTACTGGTGAAGGCCAGGCTCTGTCAAAGTGAATATATAAAGTCTAGAAGAGGAGAGTGCTTACTCAAATGCGCGGGTACCAATGCAAAGAATTGAGAGTCATAAAGAATCAATGTAAAAATGACACTATCAAAAGAAACTAATATAACTCTAATAACTGACTCTAAAGAACTAGAGATCTGTAAACTGACAAAAAATTCTGTATTGGATTTTGTTAACCAATGTCACCATTAAAAAATGCAAACAAACAAACAAATAAATAAATAAAATGAATAAGGCTACTTGGAAACAAAACAAAAACAAAAACAAACGACAAAAGAATTCTGAATAATCCTCTTAAAGAAGTTTAGGAAACTACAAAAACACAGAGACAATGAAATAAAATTGGAAAAACAATGAGTTAACAAAGTGAGAAGTTCAACAAAAAAAATACAGAACCATCCAAAAGCCAAACAGAAATCCTAGAACTAAAGAATAAAATGACTGAACTGAGAATTCAACAGAGAACTTTAATAATATACTCAACCTCACAGAAGAATAAATCAATAAATCGAAGATAGTTCGTTCTAAGTTATCTAGTCATTGGAGCAAAAAGGAAAAAAAGAATGAGAAACAGTGAAGAGAGACTTATGTGACATAATCAAAAGAAATAACGTACTCATTATAGTGGAGGACTGTCTCTGCCAAAGCAAATCTGTGAAATCTGGAAGAAGTGGCTGCTTATTTAAATATACAATCAATAATATGTAAATGAGGAGAGATAAAGACTTTCCTGAATAAACAAAAGCTGAAAGAATTCATCACCACTAGATCTGCCTTATAAGAAATGCAACAGGGTGTTCTTCCAGATAAAATAAAAAGATGCTCATTAACATCATAAAAACATATAAATGTAGGTATAAAACTCACTACTAATGGTAAATGTATAGTCAGTCAGATTCTCTAATAATGTAATGGTGGTGCATAGTTCATCTACAACTCCAGTTCAGTTTTTTAAAGTATTAGAAATAACTATAGCTACAGTAATTTATTACCAAGTACACAATATAAAAACATGTAAATCATAACATCAATAATCTAAAATGTGAGGGGAAAGAAGAAAAAATGTAAAGTTTATGTATATTTTTAAAGTTAAATTGTTATCATCCTAAAATAGGATGTTATAAACATAAGATATTTTATGTAAGCCTCAAAGTAACCACAAAGGAAAAACAAAAGATTATGATAAGCAAGTAAAGCATACTGCTACAAAAAGTCATCAAATCACAAAAGACTGCAGGATAAGAGGCAAAGAACAAAGGATCTACAATACAATAAGAAAACAACTAACAAAATGGCAATAGTAAGTCCTCATCCATCAACAATTACTTTAAACGTAAATGGATTAAATTCTCTAATCCAAAGACACAGAATGGATGAATGGATTTTTAAAAAATCTAATGATAGGCTGCCTGCAAGAAACTCACTTTAGTTTTAAAGACACAGACTAACAGTGAAGGGATAGAAAAAGATATTTCAAGTAAATGAGTAGCTATATTCATATCAGACAAAATAGACTTGAAGCTAAAAATGATCAAGAAACAAAGAAGGTCATTATATAATTATAAAAAGGTAAATCTATCAAGAATATATAACAATTGTAAATATTTACACACTCAATATTGGACCACATAAATATATAAAGCAAATAGTAATAGAAGTAATGGAAAAATAAACAGTAATATAATAATAGTTGGAGATTTTAATACCCCTCAATGATAGATAAAACATTAAGACAGAAATCCATAAGGAAAGTGAATTCGAATAACACTATAAACCAAATAGATCTACCAGACACATACAGAACATTCCATCCAACAATACACATTTTCCTTGAATGCATATAGGACACCTTCTACAATAGAGCATATGTTAGGCCACAAAACAAGTCTTAGCAAATCCAAGAACACTAAAATTATATCAACATTTTTTTTTTTACTGCAATAGTATGAAATAAGAAATTAATAACAGAAGGCGAACTGAAAAATTCACAAATATATGGAAACTCGTCACGCTTACATGAAGAAAAAAGTCTTAAAAAGACAAACTAACTTTACACCTTAAGAAATTTGAAAAAGGAGAACAAATGAAGCCCCAAATTAGCAGCAGGAAATAATAAAGATTAGAGCAAAAATAAACAAAATACAGAACAGGGAAACAACAGAAAATTTAACAAAACTGAGTTGATTCTTTGAAAAAATAAACAAAACTGACAAAACTTTAGCTTGACTAACCAAGAAAAAAATAGAGAGGACCCAAATAAATAAAATTACAAATGAAAGAAGAAACATTGCAAGTGATACATCAGAAATATAAAGGATCATAAGGGACGACTATGAACAATTATATGCCAACAAATTGGACAAGCAAGGAAAAAATGGAAAAATTCCTACCAAGACTGAATTATGAAGAAAAAGAAACTCTGAACAGATCAATAACAAGTGTGGAGATTGAATCAGTAATTCTAAGCTTCCCAACAAAGAAAAACCCAGGACCAGATGGTTTCACCAGTGAATTTTATCAAAGATTTCAAGAAAAATTAACACCAATCATCGCAAACTCTTCTAAAAACTTGAAGAGGAAAGAACTCTCCTAAATTCATTTTATGAGGCCAGCATTACCCTGATAACAAAACCAGATAAGGACACTGAAAGAAAAGACTACTGTACAATATCCATGATTAATATGGATGCAAAAATATTAACCCTTTTCCCATTTACCTTGAGAATACTTGCTGGCGGCACTTGCAGCTAAAGCATTTACCCTGAGATAATGCGCAGATTACAGTTCTAACCTTACCCCTAAAGGTTGCCATGAAATATCTCACTTTTATTATTATTTTCACATAACTCTAGTATATTGATAGTCTTTGGAAACTAGTGGCATCATTTCATTCATAGCATTCTGTTTTTAGTAGTTCGACCGCTGAAAATGTCAAATCCTAGAAAACAGCATTCCTACACGTGATGTTAAATGAATGCTGGCAATGAGTTGCTTTTTTTTTTTTTCCTAAATGGGAAAAGGGTTAAACAAATTACTAGGATAGTGACTTCAATTGCACATTAAAAGGATCATACATCATGATCAATTGTGATCCATTCCTGAGATGAAAGGATAGTAACATCCACAAATCAGTAAATGCGATACAACACAATAATAGAACAAAAGATAAAGATCATACAATCATCTCAATTGATTCAGAAAAAGTATTTGACAAAATTCAACATTCACTCATGATGAACACTTTCAAAAAATTGTATGTAGAAGAACTACAACTCAACATAATAAAGGCCATATATGGTAAGCCCGCAGCTAACTTGAAAAGATGTAAGCTTTTCCTCTAAGATCAGGAACAAAACAACGGTGCCCACTCTCACCACTCCTTTTCAACACAGTACTAGAAATTCTAGCCAGAGAAATCAAGCAAGAAATAATAAAGCATCCAAATTTGAGAGAAAGCAGTAAAGGTGTCTCTATTTGCAGAACATGATTTTATATATAGATATCCTAGACACTTCACTAAAAACTATTAGATTGGATTCAGTACAGTTGCAGGATACAAAATCAACATAATCAGTAGCATTTCTATATACTGATAAGTAATTATCTGAAAAAGAAATAAAGAAAATAATCCCATGTACAATAGTATGAAAAATAATAAAATACCTTGAATAAATCTAACCAAAGGGATAAAAGATCTCTACACTGAAAACTGTAAGACACTGATAAAAGATACTGAAGATGACATGAATAAATGGAAAGATATCTTGTGTTCATGGACTGAAAGAATTAATATTGTTAAAATGTCTATACTACCCAAATCGATCTATAGATTCAATGCAATCCCTATCAAGATTCCAACAATATTTTTTACAGGAATAGAAAAATAATCCTAAAATTTGTTTAGAACCATAAAAGACCCTGAAGAGTTCAAGCAATCCAGAGAAAGAAGAGCAAAGCTGGATGCATCACACTTCTTGATTTCAAACTATATTACAAGGATAAAAGAAGCAAAAATAGTAAGATAGTGTCACAAAACAGACACATAAACCAATGGAACAGAATCAAGAGCTCAGAAATAAATCCAAGCATATATAATCAACTAATATTTGACTAAGGAGCCAAGAATACTTAATGGAGAAAAGATAGTCTCTTCAATAAATGGAGCTGTGAAACTTGTATATTCATATGCCAAAGAATGAAACTAAACCACTATTTTATACCACTCACAAGAATTAACTTGAAATGGATTGGAGGTTTAAATGTAAGACCTAAAACTATGAAACTCCTAGAAGAAAACAGAAAAAAACTCCTTCCTTGACATGAGTCTTGGCAATAATTTCTTGGCTATGACACCTAAAACACATACAACAAAATGAAAAATAAACAAGAGAGACTACATAAGACTAAAAAGCTTCCGTACAGTAGAGGAAACCATAAACAAAATAAAGCCAGCCTACTGAATGAGAAAAAATATTTGCAAACCACACATTTGATACGGCTCTTTATAATATATAAAGAACTTATTCAATTCAACATCAAAAAAATAAATAATCCAATTAAAAAATGGGCAGAGGACCCGAATAGACATTCCTCCAAAGGCGTGCAGATGGCCAACAGACATATAATAAGATACCCAACATCACTAATGATCAGGGAAATGTAAATGAAAGCCACAATGAGCTATCACCTCACACCTATCAGAATGGCTGTTATCAAAAAAACAAGAGATATAAGTGTTGGCGAGGATGGGGAGAAAGGAAAACTCCTGTGCACTGTTGGTGGGAATGTAAATTGGTGCAGCCACTATGGAAAACAGTATGCAGGTTCCTCGAAAAATTAAAATTGAACTACCATATGATACAGCAACTCTATTTCTGGGCATATATCTGAAATCACTATCCCAAAGAAGAGCTATCCACATCCCCACGTTTACTGCAGCATTATTTACAATAGCTGTGGGAACGACATGGGAACAATCTAAGTGTCTATCAGTGGGTGAATGGATAAAGAGAAAGCTCTCTCTATATTATATATATTCTATGCTATGCTAAGTTAAATAAATTAGACAAAGAAAGGCAAATACTGTATAAACTTACTTATATGTAGAATCTACAAAAAACAAACTTGGAGAAACAGAGAATAGATTGGTGGTTGTCAGGGGTGTGTGGTGGGGGTGGCGGTCAGGGAAATTGACAAAGGTATAAATTTCCAGTTATAAGATAAATTAGTTCTGGAGATAAAATGTACAGCATGATGACTATAGTTAATCATCCTGTGTTGTATATTTGAAATCTGCTAAGAGAGTAGATCTTAAAAATTCTCATCACAAGGAAAACTGTAACTATGTGAGGTGCTGGGTATTAACTAAACTTATTGTGATGATCATTTTGCAGCATATACATATATCAAATCATTATGTTATATATATATATTTATATATCAATTATATCTCAATAAATATGGAAAAAAAGAGAATAAAGGCAATGAGATTGTTGCATTCAAAAAAAAAATACCAAACAAACAAATAAACAAAGAAAAGGAAACATTCACCCCAACACATACAAAATTAAATTCCATAAAAAATGTATGTATGTAAGTGTTAAGCCACCAACAAGTGCACGCTGAATATGTATTAGGAACAGTGACAATATCTGTGCAGTGTAGGTAAAACACCACATTCACATAGTTCACATAGTTCTTGCCCTCAAGAGTATCACTATTTAGGTGAAATGAAAAGTTGACACAAAAGCCCTGGTGACTAGGGATTGTACTGCATGACCTCCAAAATCAGTACCATGAGAGTTGAGGATTCCACTTTTCCATGCCAGTACCATGAACTGCCTAATTGTGTGGCATGGGTCATCAATACCACAGGAGCTCTAGCAAGGGGAAAGGTCGGGGGGGAACATGGTGACCTTGGAAGGCCCCTGAGAGGTAGTGCCATTAGTTGGTTCTCAGAAAATAGGATTCATGCTCGAGGACAGGTGGAGGTGCGTGTGTAGTGTAGTGTCTTGCCAAATAAGACTCATGAATAGATTTATATTCTGAAAATAAAGATTTAGTGTAGAGAAAGAAAACAAACATGACAAGCACAGTGGAATTTTAAAATCTTCTCATCTCCTCTAAAATAATATAAAATAAAACAGTAGCAAACAAAAAGTCAGCACTCCAAGAAGTGACAGCAAATTTTTACACTTTGGTTCTAAGCTGTCAGATTTTCAACTGCTCGTGCGAATAATCTACATTATAACATACTTTTCCTTCTATCTTGGCCTAAGGATATGGGTACTAAGACTCTTTGAAATATCAGATTAAAAGGGAGAAAAAAAGAAACTGTGTTAGGCAGAAAATATGAGAATAACGCCTTATCAAGAAAATGATAACACAGGTATCCAAAACAAAACAAAAGCAGAACACACAGGAAAGGGGAAATTCTTAGATGATACAAATCAAGAGCCTTTCAGAAATGTGTAAATATAGTAGGCTCCTTATTGCGATTGCATTGCAGAAGCCCTCCGATCCAACTCTATCACAGGTCAGCCAGTTAATCAAAATGTCAGAGTACAGAATAAGAAAAATATTCTCATATCCATTTGTGTTCCATGCAGCAGGCACACAGAAAGGAAGTAAAAGGGAGGAACTCAAACCTGACTGCCGATTTAAATACCCACTCTATCAATCACCAACTGGACGCTTAGCCAATTTGTGCTCAAGTGTTCCCATTGTAAAATGGGTGCAACAATAGTTTCTCTTTTTCATAGGATTGCAATGGAGATCAAATCTTCGAATGTTATAAAGGTTGGAGGATTGACATATGATAAACACTATGTATTTGTTAAATAACATTTTTAAAAGGCCCAAATCTGCTTCTTTGTCTAGGGATCCTAAATTAGAGTCCTCCAATGCTTGTTTTTTGAGGGACATCAAACACATCCTTTATGCATTGTCTGTGATTCCTAGTTTTTGTTTTCCTTAACAGTGGAACAAAAATTTAAAGTCACTTGAGAAGCAATTTGCATATAGAATGTCTTTACACTTAACACAATTCCCAGTCTCCAACAATGTTTTTTACGGTTAAACAGATATAGTTCATTTGATCATAAACATTTCTTTTTAGTGACTTGCCTTCCTAGATGCTTTTGAAGCACTCAAATTTGTTTCATAGAAACAATTTTTTATACCATATTTCATCAGTTTATGTAGTCCTTTAAAAATTACATAATTACCACAACATGTACTACTCGCATAAACATACTGAATTACAAACATTTCATTCAACTTGACTGGTAAGAGAAGTAAGCTCTCCACTGGTTACCAATGTTTGGTAAATTGAGAGGTAATTACGATTTACAAGAGGAAATGGTGAGCATTGGTTAATGTGGCCAGTAGATTCAAATAAGTTTAGATAGAGAGTCCAGTTCCATTAACAACATTACTTTTGGGTTTTACGTGCTAGGCTGGCTTCTCGGTTCTTTGGAATTTAGCTTAAATTGTTGATTTCGAAATAGAGGGACCTCTTAATCTGACTTGTTACCAACAATAGCCCGAGAGATATCATCTTGGAAATTAAAATCAACAGAGAAATTTATTGCCATTCTTAAGATTTTAATTTTCAGGTTAAGCATTTCTTCTTCCTGGTTCCCTTTGTAAATTTCCCAGAATTGTCAGCTAATCCTTAGAATGATCCCTTTCTGTTCCTCCTACACAAGAATTTGCTAAATAATATCCATGTAACCTTTTATTCTCTATTTTCGAGTGACAAAGAATGGACCGCTTCTTGTAAATTGTTTTCTATTACTTACAAGGTATCTACTAAAATCACAATGTGTTCAACGACCTTTATTTCTCTTCAGGTGGTTACTTCAGATTGTAGAGAATCATTAGGCTGTGCTCAGCAGAAGACAACTGATGCAGTTTTCTGAGATATGCAGAAAACTACTTAGAAACCTACTGTACCAGCTTTCTAATCCATAGGCAGAAGCTATAAGGTCTATAATATTTGGGACCAGGCACACTGGTGGATTTGTGTTCCATGCAACAGGCCACATCGTCAAACAGACTGGGCTGGTCAGTATGGCTGCATATTTCCTAAGCATCCATATTAAACAGGAATAGTTCAGAAGACAAGGTGGGAGCATAAAATTCTCTTTGGTGTATGCAAAATAATTCCTCAATTTGCAGAATGAATTGTGTCATTTCTTCATTATTCCATTCAACAAGCAATCACAAAGTTTTCATAGGTGCAAAGCAAGCTCAGAATGATTTTAATTTAGCCAGTGTACCATGATATGTATTTGTGCCACCAGAAAATGAAACATCATGAGTTAAATAATAAACAGACCACCTGAAAAGCCAGCAATGTTGTCTGCCTGTGATTGAGAACTATAAGATGTTAGAGGGCAAGCATCACAGTTTCTATCATTCTTCTTTACAGAACTATTAACAGCCCATCCTTTTCAAGTGTCAATTACACCATAATGGCTCCTGAACCTGAGGACTACTTGGGGAGAAATATAAAGTGTATTGGCTGAAAATACCCAATGAATAAACACCAAGTTCTACTGTGAGCATACTGGCCATCCCCTGCCATTTGGATATGGATTTAAGAAATTTGTGACAGCTAATGAGAAAGCTTAAATATCCATGGCACATGTGTTTCCTGTGGAAATAAACCATCATGATTCACAAACACATACCACAGATCCTTGAACATTGTTCGAGAAAAGCCTCAAGTTAAAACAGGTAAAAGAGAAAAAGTCATGAACATCCAACAGCTGTTAAAAGTAATAATCACATTGGATCTTGGTTACAAGAGAGCAAAAGAAATACAACTTTTTACAGATGAAAGAGTCTCTATGACCAACATTTATTGTGGTCGGGACTAGAAAATAGAACAGAGGTAGACAACTTTTTTCCACACAATTTTGAATTATAAATTATTAATTATGCTCTAACAGATAAAGCAGAGAGGAAATTAATTTAAGAGATGAGATCTATTTTACAATTTAGAGAGCTGTTTTATTTTAATTTTGGGAGGGAATTACATTTTAATGTTCAGCTTTACCAAACATCTTTCTTTCTCTGAAATGAACTGTAATTTTTCATTATTTCCCTGAGGTGCCAGGGAAAGATGTCTATATGCCAAAGTTTAGAGAGTAAATTAGCAACACTATCTCAATCATCTGGAAAAGTGCTGTCCCATAGAACTTTTCTATGTCGATGGAAATATTCTGTATATACACTAATATGGCAGCCACTGGTCATATGTGGCTTTTCAACACTTGAAATGTGACTAATTTGATATTGGAACTTAATTTTTGTTTAATGTTCAATTTCAATAGTGCCACGTGGCTTAGTGGCTATAGTGCTGGACAGTGTAGTTTAGAGGATACCTCTGTCTTTCCCCTTTTTTTCAGGCAATTAGACCAGAAAGCTGGGGGTGATCTTTTGTAAATTAATTGTACGTTGCCCCTGTGAAACCTCATATACCCTCTCTTCTGCAAGCTGAGTCTCAGAAAGGGCTCTGAGCAAGGCTCACCAGAGCCCGTTTGAGCAAATATGCACATTAAAAGGATTTTAAAAAAAGGCAACAGCAAAGATCAGCCCTCCAGCCCCCTTTGCTGATTCATGTGCTTCCCTGTAGTCAGATATATTCCAGAGGACTTTGTCAGAGACAGCTTCATAATAATTCAAATAGTTTGACTTTCCATGACTTTGCATGTAATGGAGGTAAGTAAAGAAAGAGTTCTATGAGAGCATTTAGACAAAGAGAAGCTGCAAAACACTGAGGCGGAATATGGGAAGTATGTGTTATGAGGAGGAGTGCTACATAGAGGACGAGATGAAAGGAAAACACTCCCCAGCTATATTTCTGATTACAGAGAGTTGAAATAAAGAAATGTACTGTGGCAATGTAAAACTCTTCCTTGCTTATTATGAAATGAAAGATTACTAGTACTGGTCCTCCATGTAATTAATTATTTCCTAACTCTGTACCACAAATTTGCTTAGTTTACTAGAGGATACTTTCTGATTGTTCCTTTTACTGTTTATTATTTGTTGATGCATTTCTTTATCTAAATTTAGCTTTAAAGAGTCATAAACTTAAGAGATTTTCAATTTTAATGACATCCCTTGAGAGGGGGGCGGGGGAGGGGGTGGGATCGGGATTCTGATGCCATATGCCTTGACCATGGAGATATTGGTAACTTTGAACTTAAATAACTTCTTGTCACTAGCAAAGATTGTTTTCTACATAAACACATACCTGGAGGAGCAGATCAGAAGTTGGTCTGACTCGCTGTTGGAACAAGATACTTAATGTTCGATTCTGCTGTTCCAAATCAAACACTCTTGTTTTCAACTTTACACATTCCTCCCTTAGATCCTACAACAAACACATCGAAAGAAATAAAAATTCTATAACTGAAAGACACCTTTGCATATTATAACCGTACTTTATATGATATTTCAGACACATTAGTAAAAAATAGTATTTTTATTCTTCAAAGCCTCCAGAAATAAATCACACGCAATGCTTTCCTATCACATCCCATTGTCTGATAGAATTATTGTGTGCAGGGAAGACCTTTTTTTTTTAAAGCACACCTTGAAATCAGAAATGCATTAATCTAGCATACTATTTTTGAAGATGGTAAATCTTAGAAATATAAAGTCAATTTAAGTTTCTACCTATATATTTTGCCTTTTCCGTTTTCATAAAGGCAATCATAAAGCACGAAGCACAAGGACAACAATCTTTTTGTAGTGAATAGAGATTTGATGAACTAAAGAAACTATCACTTTTGATGGAGCCTTTCATTGTTGTCGTTTGTGGAAACGAGTTGAAATTCTCAGTGTTGTTGCTAATAGAGTCAGTGATGCATTTAGAGGGAGTGAAGCAATTCTGAAATGAAAGCTTTAAAAGGCCACTTGAAACTTGCCCATCCTTTGAACTGTGGATTTCTGTAACTTTTTCTATATTTTGGGGGGCATTTGGTCTTAGTGCTGGGGAAGCAGAGTAACTGTACCTATCATCCTTTGGGAGGAGCTCTTTTGAATAGTTCAAACACCGCAGAGACCTGTTCCCAGCTTTCATAAGGGGAGTTGACACAGGACAGTGTTAGGATTCTCTGGAATTCCACCAAAGAACTACCTTGCAAACTGACTTGTGATAAAGACGCTCATAGTACTTAAATGTCTATGACCTCTTTGATAGGGTTCGAGAAAAACCAGGTAGAATAAAGGCCTTATTCAAGGTTCTTTAAAACGTTTCATGATTTCTTCATTAAAAACAAAGAAAGAAAGAAACAACAAGGCCTCTGCTCTTCCCATGCAAAGAACAAGGGTCTGCTTATTGTTCTCAAATGCTCTCTGCATTCCAGCCACCCTTCTTCCCCAACTATCACTTTCCCTTCTCAAGCATCTCTTTCTTCCTTTCCAAGTCTGTCTACATGACTGACATCTGATTCAAACTCCATGTAGCTCCTCTCTGATGCTTTTATCTGGTGTTACTCAAAGATTGTTCTCTTTTCTAAACCCCAGAGAGCCCACAAGGCCTCTTATATGGCATTTAGCATATGCTACTTTGTATCGATTTGATCTTTCATGCTCTAGACTTATCTTCTTAATTAGATGGCCCATTAATGAAAAGGTTAGCAAAAGAAGATACTCAGATAAACAAAAGCACAACCATATTGTTCTTACACTCTTATTCCACCCCCTAGCACAGCACCACATTGTAGGAGCTTAATATATTTGTGCGATTTTTCTGTTAAAGAGGATGGTGATGAATTCTATTCCCTAGTGATGATGTGATAAAGAGAGTTTGAGTTTCTCAACACTTTTAGCTTGTCCGCCTACATATTCTGACGTGGGGCGGCTACAAGCTTTACTTAAGGCTCTGTAAGCAACAGAGAGTACCAGTCAACAGCTCTGATCCCCAGGGCCTCAATGGGAGTCACGGACTGAGCGAGCTTGTTCCGTGACTTTGTGTCAACCTAAGTGTGAAGCTAGAGAGATCCAGCTTCTGAGGCTTTACCTGAGCAGGTATCATCATATTCAGGCTTATTCATTCTACTTACTGGGGGCAAAGAAAGAGAGAAGCCAAGGTGTGACTCACTTTATAGCTTCCACCCTACTGACCTTTTTAGTAAAATGAGTGAAGCTTATGCATAGGATGCTTTAACTGACTGCTGACTACAAATGCAGAGTGGAGAAAAGAGAAGTCATGTTCAGAGCAGGCACCTGGGTGCAAGATCTGGGAGGGCAGCAGCCATCGAAGGCAGGGGCAGGAGTATGTATGGCCGTGTGTGCTCATGAGTATACATGCCATTTGGCAGAGCCCATTTTGGAGGGGGCTAGGCAGGGTTCAAGTTAAAAGGCTAAATTTGTTTTCTTTATTTAGAATTCAACTTCTATGTCTCACTTATGCTAATTTTTGTTCTCAGAATGTATGTAACACTCCCTGCTCCCAAACACTAATTGTTTTTACTACTGCTAATTATGTAATTAATAAAACTTGACTGTGAGGTAAATAAATGTTAATAGTACCACTGGGTGAGAGAACACCATCATTCTCATTTGCAAGTAGAGATATGGAAACAGGAGCATACATGTGTGGACTTACAAAGAGAAAGACCTGTAAGGAATGCCATCAGTAGTTTTTAGTGGCAAAACTGAGAAGTTGAAATTGTTCTTCAGATGGGTAAAAAAGTAAAAAGAAAAAGGAAGAAAAAAATCAATATACTCTATAGAGGATTTTTGTACATGTGCCCAAATTTCAATGGCAATTACTATTACTTAAGGTGGTAAAAGTTCATTAGCGGGAACACAATTTATCGACCTTGAGAACTGTTCATCACTCTTGGCTCATCCAGATCAGCACAGGGCAGAGGGGGAAATGGAAGGCATTAGGAATGTGACACTGGTCTTACAATCATGTATGAACAGAATTGAGCTGGACTGAAAATTTGTAGACATAAAAGAATTGCCTGTGTTGTTTTTCAATATTCTCATTCTCTTCGGTCATGCTGTGGATAGAAACTAATGCCAGACAGCTATCATCGCTAGGAGCTATAATCAAAACCATGTATGCGTGCCCACGTGTACATGTATAAACAGAACCAGACTGGATAGATGGAAAGAGAGAGGAAAACAACAATTTCTCTGACTACTACAGTAAGACCTGGGCAGAGTGGCATCTGACTGTTTTTCCTTTCTCTATGCTCACAATGAGAACCCACTAACATACAGGAATGTATGACATGTTTAGGCTGGATACAAGAGCTACTTTTCTGACCTCATCAGTTACAGAGGCAAGAACTAGATTATCCTTCCCAAGTAAAGTATTAAAAATAAAATAACTCTCCTCTGTTTAGATGCCAACATCCAGGATCTAGCTCTAAGCAGGAGCTGGACCATCTGTCCTCTCTCAAAGCCCTTCTTTCTCTGTGAACTCCCTAGTATGTCTCAGGTCTCAAGAAGAGGATCCCACTGAAAATTTAGGGTTGTATCTTCTGAAATAAAAAATGGAGACATGATGTACAATTTTATCACCTGGAAATAATGCCAAAGATCGACTTCATTTAATCTCATGTAAGAAAGTATAATGGCCTTTGGATTCAAGAAAATAGACAGACCTGTTTTCCTTGCAATATGTATATCATGATCAGTTGGAAACAGAGTAAAGAATTAATGCTGAATGTGAGGGCAAAATATACTGAGCAATGGGATATACTGATTTAAAATGGCCCTGTATATCTTAATAATTCCAAATCATAACTTCTGGGGACGATCCACATATTATAAGTTTCACCTGCACCTGGGATTGAAGATTATGAGTTCACTGCTATGGAATGTAGTTACCTCATGTTTTTAGAGCAAAATCATTACCAGACTCCCTGCTGAAGTAAATTTTTAAGAAAATTCTGATTGCTTAGAAGCAAGATATATACTGACATTATCACTATGGTATTGTTGAAAACTATTTAAACCTGATTTTTTTTCATGTAAAAATTATAATATAGTGGTATATCTATTTCAGAGGCAGTGTGTATCATGGGAATATACCATATCGGGAGGTAGGGGGGCTGGGCTCTGGGCCCACATGACCTTGAGGAAGTAACTTATTCTGGTTGGGGCTCAGTTTCCTCATCTGTGAACTGAGATACTGCATAAAACCAGGCTATTGAGAGAATGGCTCTCCCAGCTGCTTCAGATGGCTTGTTAAGTGCCCTCTCAATCCCTCCCTGAAGCTTAATGGATACCACACCCACCAGCCTCTCTAAGTGGCTATCACTGATACATTCCTTTCTCTTCCAAGGATTCTAAGACTTCTGTAAAAAGAAAAGCCATTGCTGGAAAAGGCTAGTCACATCTCAGACTAATCAAGGACCTCAACATCAAATACCATTAAAAAGTAATAAGGCAGGTCATTAAATGTGTGACCAAATAAACCAGATCTAATCAGTAAGAAGCAGTGAGTTCTGTGGTAAATTGAACACTTCAAGCCTTCCTCCTACAGACATTTGGATTAAAACATTTTAAATCTGGGTGATGGCTAAACAGTTCATGTAATTACAGTGAATTGAGCTCATTACAAAACCTGGTTGATAATCTCAGGATTAAATGCTCTCTAAAGTCCCTGGCAATTGCAAAATTTTAGGATCCAAAATAAGACTGATTTTGAGAAAGCTTGATTCCAAATTTATAATCATCTTTGACCCCATACGTCAGATTCTGAGTGTCCTTGCTAGCAAGGACTGGCAATGCGTCCAGAAGTTTTAAGAAATCTATTGGTTACCTTTTGTTTTATTTCCTGTGATCATAACTAATGATTGGATTTCAATGCATCTGTTGATTTTCATAGCATCTTCTTTGCAAAAAAGTATAGGGAAAAACAATGAGTGATTGGGATCATGTAGGCTGAATGGTATAGAGGACATGAGCAGGGCATTTGAGTGTAATAACCTTAGGTTAAAGTATAGGCTTTGCCACTTCTAACAAATGGAACTAGGGACAAATTATTTTTAGTGCTATATCACAGGGTTGCAGAAAGAATAAAATGACAGTGCATTTAAAATGCTAGACATGGGGTCTGACTCCTTGTAAGAGCACAATAAATATAAACAGACCCTCTTCAGGAAACCAGATCCTGTGTACACCACTGCTAGACAAGTGGACTCAGATGGCCTGACTACTCCTCTTACAAGGGAAACATGTAGGAGTTTTACGTTCTTTCAGTCTCAAGCAACAGAATTGTGTTTTGTTTCTATCCGAATGGTTGTATTGCTAGGTTCAAGATACAACAGCCTTATTCTATGGTGGTGAAGAAAAAAACACCATATTAATATTTGGTTACCCTAAAGAACTTGCAGATAAGGCTGAAGCCTTTGATATGCTGGAAAATAACTTCAGGGAAAAATGCTTCTCTTCCAAGTTCGGTTTTAGTGGTTAAAAAAAAGTCATTGAAAAATAGGAGAGTTATATTTTCGGCTCGTATAATTGACTTAATGAAGATAAACTATATTTCAGAAAAAAATATGAGTTTAGCCCACTTATTGATTTCACTTGCACTTGTAGACTTGAACCTATAATTTGGAGTCATAAATGGAAGTAAGCTGGGTTTAATATTGTCATTTTAGCATTATTAATCTGAAGGAGGGACAGTCTGCTCTCTTAAAGAAATCTACAGGGTTTTGAGATAAACTGAATAACTTAACTAAGGCTGTATGTGTAAATTTAACAGAAACTGATAAGTTTATGAAAATATTTTTTTCCTATTATTATTGAGAAAAGAAGTACACTCTGTTACTATCTGGGCTGATTCAAGATATGCCAAGAGAAATGCTTTTTTGCTGCCCACAGAAGAGCCATGGCAGGTTTGCCTTTGTGTCATAACAAATGCTATATTCTAAAATTGAATACTTATAATTTCATGTCAAGAATTATTTCTGTGATTTGGATAGATCATTCAAGATTTCTGTTTTTACCCTGTGTCTCCTGAGGAGGTGTATTTTCTTTAGAATTAGTTTTTTCATCCACATTTGGAGGACATTTTGTTTCCTATATTGTGCTCTTAATTAAAGAAGTTTTAATCTTTTTGCCGCAATTTTATAATCCCTATAAAAATTGGGAGGCACACGTTTCTGCAGAACATGATTCCTTTAAAATCTCAGAGAGCCCTTGGCATCTCTTTCTGCCTCTTCGTGTCCCTGAGGTATGCTATTGCACAGTAGCACGTCCTTCTGTGTCTTACTGCTTAACTGTACCAAGGTAGATTTATCTGTTTACTAGTTATTACTTCTTTTTGTGTAGCTATTTTTTGTGGCTGACCTGAAGAGTCTCATTTCCCTGTATATCGTACGAGACTTTTTTCTTGTCTGTTTCCTGAGGCACCATTTAAAAAGACAGGCACGAGAAGTCTTTCAACAGTTACACATAGAGCTGCAACAGTGCTCCCGGTGTTCCTTAGGTTTGTAATTAAATAAGCATAGAGTTTTCAATAGGAGAGCCACTGGAAAACTAAAGCCTTTGAAAAAAGAAAAAGCATTGAAATATGTTGTGAAAGAAAGTGAGTTGTTCTTCAACATCTGTTTCTCCTCTTCTTCCACAATAATCTGTCAATCAATTTTCAGCTGGGCACATACCCAGAATATAGGCTTCACTGCCAACTTCCTCAGGTGTGGCTGTGTGACCCAGGTCTATTCAAGGAGATTAAGTTGGGAGGTATGAAAGGTTTTGAAAGTCTCTTTTAAAAGACAGCTGGTATGTGCTTAACCCTTTTCATTTTCTTTAGGTTTTCTTTCTTCCTGATTCTTGGATGTGATGATTGAAGCTAGAGCAGCCATTTTGAACCATGAAGTAACCTTGGAAATGGAGGCCACATTCCACAGAATAACAAGATAGAAGCCAGGGATGGTAGGGACTCCATGGACTTTATGGGGTATGTCACCTGTACTGCCTACCTGTGGATTTTGATGCGAGAAAGAAATAACATTTAGCTCACTTAAGCCACTATTATTTTGGATCTCCGTTACTCACAACGGAACCTAACTGTAACTCTTACATAAGTGCATTCATATTTCATCATGTTACATGATGTCAACATAAAACCTGAAGTAGTTAAAACTATTTGTGGCAGAAAGCACATTTGAACAGAAGCAGTTGGGGAAGAAATTCTAGCAAAAATCATGCCTCTATAACATAAATTTGAAATAATATTTAAAATTGTTTTCAATTTAAAAAATCCAAATGCCATAAATTATTTTGATCTCATTAATCACATCCTCCCGAGTATGCCATATGATCTAAGATTTCCTTGAATAGAGGGAGGCTCCATCTCAGAGGGTAACTCAGAATAAACAAAACATAAAGGAATTACAATTTAGCCTCTGAGAAACATTATAGAAAGAGATGGGAAAGGTTCAATAGAATTCACCGAACCAGCCAAATTTGGGCAATTACCTACATTTACAAACTCTGCCCCAATAATATATTATATTGTCTAAAGACAGAATAGAGAGATAGCAAAGAAGTAGGTATAGAAATTTCACGCTCCATGCTCAGAAATTACCATTTGTGTTTTTCCTCCAACTTTATCAGAGAATAATTGACAAATATAATTGTGTATGTTTAAAGTGTAATATGTGATGATCTGATACATATTATACTGTGGAATGATCATCAAAATTAAGATAATATATTCGTCACCTCACATAGTTAACTGTGTGTGTGTGTGTGTGTGTGTGTGTGTGTGTGAGATGACGATGTTTATGATCTACCGTCAGCAATTTCAAATATACAATACCACCATTCATTTTATATTTATCACCAACTGATTCCTATAGGAACTGCTCTATATGCTTCTTTTCATAGAAGGACAACAGCAATTCTGGGAGGTGGGCACTGTTATCCCCATTTTACAAGAGGGGAACTAAGACCCAGAGAAATTAAATAACTTCCCAAACCTCAAAAATCTCTTGCTGAATTGTTGGCTTCTGTTAATACTGTCTGTAAGAGGCTATTCATTTTACAGGAATTGGAGGAATCCACCAACTTATTCAATGTTTGCATTTACTAAATAAAAATGATAGGTTTTCTACTCATCTGGGTCTATGGAAATATTTCATCTTCAAAAGGCTTTCTGTTACTTTACCAAGAGTTTGAATTTTATGATTCTATTGGTCATCAATGTTACTTCATATGCCATCTAAAACACAAACGATTTTAACCTAAGTGAATAAATAGAAAAGTATTGCATCTATCAATCACAATTTCCTAGTTTGACAATATGAGTTTCAATCTATTCACATAGGTATTTAAAATAATAAAACCAGAAAGTGACCTACCTTTTGAGTGAGGAGAGCTTGAACAACTTGGTTGGCTACCTTTAAAATATAAAGAAAAGAGTTACTGTTTATAATAATGAGACTATACACATGGACACTAATTTACCAATAAGTTTCCCACAGCTCACTGTAGCTAATTAGCTCCTCATTTGCCTCTTTCTTCTACTTCTAGAGAACCTGATTCTCTTCATAATAAGCCTGTCCTTCTAGGTAATATTTTGCTTTTTCCAAAGGTGACCTTGTTGCTAATTAAGATGGTTAGTCTGGACAGATTATTCATACCTTGACTTTCACATTTCCATATTTGGAAAAATAACATCCTTTCATGTTGTAAAGTACTCCAAGAAGGCTAAAAAATGATATAGTGCAAAACACAATCCTAATTATCTGTACACAGTTTCTACACTTCGCTGATTTACGATATCCTTTGCCTCTCCTTTCTATTCTTCTGCCGTGTGACTATTTCACTGTGTAAAATCACTTGCAGTAGAGCTAGGTTGAATAGTGGAGAATACGGACAACTCATTGTTTCCTATGTGCTCTACTTTCCTCCTCCCACATCTTTATTTATGCCATCCTTTTGTCATTGCTACCTGTAACAGTCTGGTAGTTGTTTACTCCAATATCCATTTTCCCCTTCTTCCTAACTGACCCTAATTTTTTGACTGGGTATATCATACTACATTTCCCAGTCCCCCTTGTATCTAAGTGTCACTTTGTGACAAACTTCTGAACAATAGAGTTATGAGAAGACTATTTTCTTGGGCTTACAGAAAGTCTCTAAGAAGAAGGGGATGCACCCTTCTTCCTCCTTTTCCTGTCTGGGATATGAAAGTGATGGCTGGAGCTTCAGCAGCTACCTTGACAATGGAAGTCACATATTAAATACCATTGGGTAGAAAAATAAAATAAGTCTGTTCTTGATAATGAATGGAGCTGCAATGTCTATCTCAGAACTTCTATGTGAGGTGAAAATAAAAGTCATTGTTATTTTGAGGTTTTTTTCCAATATAAAACCAAATATAGTTCTTACTGATATATTAATAACCCTAATTTTCTTCAGGTATCAGGCAGCTTGGGACAGTAGGAGAAACTAGGACCCTCTCAGTCCAAGGAGGTGAGTCTTGATAGGTCAAAGCCAGTCTTGGTAATTCCATTTCTTTATAATGACTGGCTTAGAAGTGAGCATGTGACACAATTCTAGCTAAGGGCCACAGGTAAAACCAATAACATGTCCCTGGTATTTCAAGGATCTGGCATTTTCTCCAGACAACCATTTATCAATTCCATATCTATTTGTACTAAGATTTCTTTTTCACCTGCAAATTTCAAAAACACTTTATAAAGAATCACTTACTAAATTCACTATAATCTTGAAGCTTTGTACCCATATGGTTACTGGTGATAGAATTAAGATGGACAGGTAAATTATGCAGTATTTTTTCAGCCACTATATAAGCATCAAGTGTGATAACTGAAACTGACAATATTAAAGATAAAGTCAGAATATTTAAATATCCTAGGTATAATGTACTTCTGTTTATTCATTTCATCCTTCATTTATTCTATACAAGTTTGCAGAGTATTTGCAAAGCTAGATGACTAGGATGTGTTCCTTGGTTTCAGAGAGAGCACATCTGGTAGGAAGTTGGCAAGAACACAATTATAACACAGTGTGATAAGCATGTCATCATCTTGGTAATTCTCACAGTTAACCAAAGGCTGAGGGATACACTTTCGTCTTCTTTTTCTCTTGACAACAAATTTATTTTGAGTGGTGCTAAACTGTTTATGCTTGTTTTTCCCATCTAGGCTAGTGGAACAGATCATGGTAAGAATGTTTTCATGGAGCTTAATTGTTTCTTAACTCAATATTGACAAAATAGCACAACCTTAACAACAGTTTGCTACCAGTAAGTCTCATAGAAAATTAAAATATAGGCTGTCATCAACCTGTGATTAGGAGGCATTCACACCGCAAGCGTTAATGACTAGAATCAGATTACCTATAATTGATTATTTGAATTCTATACATAAGAGGGATTTTTTTCCCATTAGAATCCTTTCTGAATTTACATGTTGACAATAAGGAAAAAAGAAAGGCCTTTCATTGAAATCATAGTTTTGATGAAAAAGTATTATTAGTATCAAAAAGGTATTTTTTAAAGTAGTATTAAAAAAGTATTTTTTTTTTCTTTTAGTCCAGACCAAGTTAAAGAAGCACACTTAAGAACTATCAAAGACCAAAATAAATCAAATTTTCCTTAACTGATACTTTTTTTTGTCCTTTCTCACTTTATTTACACATAATCAGAATGGTGATAAATGTTATTTAGCCCACACAAGTTGACCAATAGTATAATCTTGAAAATCTTTCAGTTTTTAAACATCCATTTCAATTTGTAACTGAGAATTTTCATTCCAATTTGTGAGTAACTGAGAATTTAAAATCAAACTGTACATCATCTATTTTATTCTCAGCAAAAAAAAAAACCCCAAAACAAACAAACAAACAAACAACAACAACAAACACAGAATCACCGAACTATTTATGCAGCTCGAATCAGGAACAATGTACCAAAGTAAATTCTATCATCAATAATTTAATTCTTTTGGATCTCAAACTTTGGATTTGATTTACATTCTCATAAAACTGCCCAATATCAATATTTTCTTTCCTTCCACCAGATTGCTCCCTCACTTAAACCAGTCTGTGAAAAAGTGGTCACATAAAATAACTTTCTACATGATTTAACAGGAGATATAAATGAATATCCTAACTGTAACAGCCCGCAGGAGTAAATATGTTATATCTCTGCAATCAAGTATGTTGCCTTATAGGCTTAACAGTCTATTTCTGACATAGTTCCTTCTGGCATGTACTGTGGACAATTGTTTGCTCTACCCGAAAATTGAACAAAGATACACAAATGCATTATTTCTTTACCTCCTGACATGTAATTTTATTGCCTAGAAGCACTCGCAGGTTTCTTGCAGAAAAGCAGGTGGGTTGTACAAGTACTTTCCTGGGTACTGTCTATAAAGATAGTTCCTGGGTTTTGCTGCTACTTTTAACTGCTAAGATTCCCTGATGCATCAACAGAACAGTTATTTGGAGCCTGCAACCTTTCATAGGTTCACAAGATAATCTCTAGAGTAGGCCCCTGTCCTCATAATAGCATTATACCCTTAACACTTGGGTTGCAAATAATCACACACCCACAGGCCAAGCTAATGAGAACAAAAAAAATTTCAGGGTCACCTGACAGCTTTCCTCTCCAAAGAAAGAAAAAATAGTGGCTGGGCTGGGCTGGGCTAGGGGGAATTGAAACATATTGAGCAAATGTAACAATCCAGAAGCCCCTGGCTTGTTTTACAACCTCCCTTAGGCTCTCTGTGAAGACCACGTCACTTTATTATAGGACAGTGGTCCCCAACCTTTTTGGCACCAGGGACTGGTGTGCTTATGAAAATCTAATGCCTGATGATCTGAGGTGGAGCTGAGGCAGTGATGCTAACTCTGGGGAGCAGCTGCACATACAGATCGAAGCTTCGCTCACTGGCCCACCACTCACCTCCTGCTGTGCAGCCCAGTTCCTAACAGGCCATGGACCAGTACAGGACTACAACCTGGAGGTTGGGGACCCCTGCTCTAGGAGACAAGCAGGGCTGCAGGTGAGACAGAGATGCCAATGAGAGGACCCAAGTACATCTCTCCTTTTCGCTCAGTAAGAATTCTGTCAAGTGAGCTCCTCTGACACTTGGCTGATCTAGGCACATGTCTTTGCTTTTCTTTGTTGTCAGACTTCCAGGGGTCATGATTTTCCTAGCACTCCCCTGGAAGAGGTGGGCAGAGGGAGGAGTCAGGGCTGTGGAGCTGTTAGTTATTTTATTGCAAAACAGTCCCGGAGGTTGGATAAGAAGCCCCACCTGGGAGTTTATTCAGAGAGGGAGACAATTCTTACTATATCCAGAAGCAGCCTAGGGCTGGGAGGTTAGAGAGGGGTGAGGAATTCAAAAGGCCCTGTGCTTTGACAGTCTTCTCCTGGCTGGTGGTCTCCCTTTCATCCTTTCACCTGCTAATTTACCATGCAAAGCAATGGTCATATCAGCAAAGTATTTAACAATTGGTCAGAAAAGCACAGGTTCTGGAATATGTGCTTTGGAGTAGGTTTCTATGCTTTTGAGTTTGGTTTATTGTCCCAAGGAGCATTGGGGTAGAATCACAAGAAAGGCTAGAGTTCAAATACTGCCTGTGTTGATGTTGATTATATACTGATAGGTACAGGAGTGGGGTGGGGGCAACCTTTAAGTTATAAAATGCAGGAGATGACAGACATATCCAGCGAAACCACCTGGGACAGTACCTAATATAAAGCAGTCACTTATAAGTGTTAAATCTGCATCAGATCACTTGAAATTCAGAGATTAAAATGAATTTTCAGGTAAGCAGTTAAGAAAGAATGGTTTGAGAATAGAGATTTTATTTGTCAAGAGATAAAGTGCGTGTGTATAATATGCTTGTATATATATATAAATATAAATACAAACTGCTAGGCACCTATATTACTTATATATCCTGTAAAAAAAATCCTGTAAAATACTGGGAGTAGGAGAAATTTGTCTAAACATATATGTAGAATTCCAGGGAAAACTCATGTGAGAATTAATTTCTGACTGATAATCTCCATTCATTCATTTAGTCATTCAACAAATATACATTAAAGACCAAATATGGGCTAAGAGTTGTGCTGGGTCTTGGAGAAATGATGATGACTGGAACATGAGTGCTGCCTTACGGTGGTGAGAGTCTAGGGCAGGCACAAGAAGTAGATCATCTGTTTATGCCATTCATGATCCATTCATGAAATGAATGTTTGAAGCATGATCCATAAACAGGATCATCCTATCTTCCATCTACATCTATCAACACATTGATTTTAAAGATGACTTAGGGCCCAGATGTGGGATATACATTGAGAATGTCCCAATCATAATTCCACAACCCAGTCTTGGCATACAGCATAGGAATCAGAGAGAAAGGTATGAACTGTTCTTAACAACCTACTTCTGCCTTTATTTAACCTTGGATTAAAAAAAACAAACTCAAGTGCTTTTTCCTTTTACTGAACTACATCCAAAGGTCTAGTTTTCCCTGCCCTTGTGCTCTGAAGTATAATGCGTGGAGAAGTCATGGCATCCCACTGACTGTATAGAGGCCTGGTCAAGTCTGATGGTCTGAAGGGGAGGCAGCTTCTCCAACTTCTGTGTGCAAAAGCCTCGCCTGGGGAGTTTGTTTACATGGCCAATCTCCTTACCCCTTTCTGCTTGAGAAGGGCTGAGTGAGAGCTGAGAATCTTCATTTGTAGCAACTGCCATACATCATTTTGACACAGAAGGAGCCCAGAAACACACCTTGAGAAACACTGAGATAGGGTTTTTGTTTGCTTATTCACACTATTGAGGAATTAGAAATAACCCACAATTTCTACGTGGGTTTGTTGTTCTATCATATCCACATCTGGCAAAGTTTTTATCCTCTTCTGGAAACTTTCTAAAAATGCTAAGGCAGACCATTCAGAGAACCTAAGGGTGATGGTTCCTAATTATGGCTGAATATTATAACCCACTGGGGTGCTTTTAAATTCTAACATCCGGGTTCCACTCTAGACCAGAATCAGATCAGTCTCTGAGGTGGAGCCCAGTTAGCAGTATTTTTTAAGCTCCTCAGGTAAGTCCAACAGGCAGGTAAAAGTGAGAACCATATGCCCTTCTGGATCTCAAATTTCACCTGCTCCAGCTCTGCTAAAAATGCCCTTTCAGTTCTGCCCGCTTTACCGCCCACCTACCCCCTGCTCCTCTTGTCCTTTGGAAACTGCAGTATGTTATCCCCTCTGTGTTCCCCTCACCTCATTGCTCTGTGATTAACCAGCCCCTCACTTCTACTGCTAGACATGTGGCTCCTTGAGCTCCTAGGGCCTAGGTGAGGCTGAACTCCAATAAAGGTGTGTGGGACACACCTGAATCCCTCTAAATGCAAGGCAGTGGTTTGAGGAGATGTTATTTTCCTTTTTCATAAGTGTCATTACCCTTCTCTACATGGGAATAAATTGCTGTTCAAAGAACTGTAGTCAAGGCAATAGTAAGAAGAAACAGTAATTCACTCCTTGCCAATAGACTTGTCTATCAAAGAGCTAAACAATGACCTTAGACTCAAACATTAAAACCAATGATCCCTCAAAGAAAGTCAAGATTGGTCCTTGTGTTTTGCCTTTGTACTGCAAGGCAAGGTGATGAGGAGCTAGTTAAAAGTGGAGGTGACAGTGAAGAGTGTGCATGCACTTGTGTGTGTGCATTTTTGTACATGTGCCTGCCTAGCAAGCCAATGTGTATCTATGAATGTGGGTCTGTTTCCTTCTGAATAAACACACCCTTTCATTAGAACACACAGAGGGAATTTCTGACTCCCAAGTGTTTTCCCCAAATCTTCAATATGTTCTTTATTTCCCAGATAAGATGAAGCAGTGGAAAAGGGACTGGAGAAAATTTTAAATTTATATTTTATCTACCTACGTATGTTTTCTGAAACCCACTAGCAAGGAAATAACTTACATGAGACCTTACCTTGTTAGTTTGTCTAATTAGTATAAAAAGCCTTGAAAAGAATCTCCAGTTGGCATTATTACTAATTCAACCTCTCCTTTGAGAGTGTTCTCTTACAATGCATGGAAACTGATTGTCTACTCTCATGCAATTAGTTACAAAACAACTGGCATGTATAATCAGGGGCGAGAATTCATGAATAGAAAACATTTGTATTGCTAAAAGGTGCTTCTTTGTTGCAAATCACCTCTTTGGCAACAGTTAATGTTGCAATTAAGAACAGAGGAACTCTCCCTCTAAAAATTCTGTCTTCTGTGGAAACTTCATGTGAAATGATTTTGTGGGTGAAAACTTATGTTTTGCCTAACACATTCTCATGAAATTTTGGGAATGCAGACATAGCGAATGTAAGAAAAACAGACTATGAGTGTCCTTAAAGAAATGCCGTGAGCTTTTTGATTGATGGGGAGGGGTGACTTGCAGAATTGTGTCAAGTATAAGACTTTTCTGTGGTGTGATTCACATAAATTTGACTTCTGAATACAGATTAGGTTTCATTGGAAATTTCTGTACAGGAGGTTAAAGTGAAACTTTGCTGATCAATGCATATGACCCAGGGGCAATGTTTGTTCCTTTAAATATCCTTGGATCTATTTGGTCTTTCTTGCTCTAAGCTTTGATTGGAACAAGAACCTGGGGAACAGGGGCGAGGAGTGCTGAACTGGCCTCATTAGATTCTGAGTCATCATTTTCCCTTTTATGTCAACTTACTTTATAGTTATTCTCTTAACTTTGGACATTGCATACAACTGCAGACACAATTTTGTTTGAGTAACTGAGTATACACACACACACACACACGTGGCTGGAAACAGTAACCAAAACATTAAATATTAATTTCCTGGGGACATTCTGAGGTTCTTCAACCACATATACTAACTGTAATGCAAAGTGGTGAAAACATGGCAGAGTGAGAGACGTCCTCAGAGCTCATATCTTGAAACAACAATAAGGTGAACATCTAAAACTGAACAAAAAACACCCAAACTGCACACCAGCACGTCTGAGCGTGGGATCTGCACATAAGAGCTACCACAGAACAGAACCCCAGGTGCTGGGCGGTGGACTGGGACAAATAAAGAAGCAACCTCTTGCAGCTGCAGGAGGTCTTTGTAGGAAGAGGGGGAGAGATGAAGGTGTGGTGACTTCCCTAGAAGTGCTGGGACTTTTCTACACTGCCAGGAGCAGGGCTCAGTCATCAGGGCAGAAAGCAGAGAAGCAGGACAGGTCAGCAGAGAAACAACTGTTGATTTCTACCAGCCTGAGTTGCAAAACTGAGGCTGAGCCACAGCCCCCAACCCACAACACAGAGGGACCTTCCCCCCATACCCTCTGAAACCAATCACCGTGGAGCCACAGGGGAATCTGAGCAAATGCTACCAAAACTGTTGCTAACACTGATAGGGACTGAAAATGAGAGTAGCGAGTGTGATTAAAATCTACAAGAAAATAAAAGACATTAAGCTCTATAAAGCAGGGATCCAAGAGGCTTAGATGCCACCTAATGGAAACTAAAAGAAAAGTGCCTTCTTTGCAGCAAGCTAAAGAGAGACCTTTATATAATTAATCTACTTTCTGGAAAAACAACAGAATACACTTCTATTAAAGGACAGGCAGAGAAATATTCCATTAAACATCATGAACAACCAAGGTGACAAGGCATCTCAGAAAGAAAGAGAAAAATCTTTAGAAAATAAGCTTACAGACATAGAAATATGCGACTTAAATGACAGAGAATTAAGGATGCTACTTCTAAAAAACCTCAGTGAGTCATATCAACGATTTCAGGAATTGAAAAAAACAACTAGATGAGCAGAGCAAGGAGACTGAAACACTCAAAAAGAACTAAATAGAACTTCTGGAGATAAAAAAAAAACACACTGCAAGAGTTGGAAAATGAAATAGCAAGCTTGGGAAATAGAGTCGACCAAATGGAGGAAAGGATCAGTGATCGAAGACAGAAATCTAGACATAAATCGAGAGGAAGAATACAAACTGAAGAACGGAAAGTAATGAAAGATAAATTCAAGAAGTAGCTGACATTAACAGGAGAGGAGACATAAAAATAACGGGCATTACCAATGGCGAGGAAAGGGAGCAGGGAATAGAAAGCATTTTCAGACAAATAGTAGACGAGAATTTCCCAAATCTAAGGAATGAGCTGGAACTTGAAATTCAAGAAGTCATCAGAACACTCAATTATCTCAACCCAAAAAAGTCTTCACTAAGACACATTGTATTAAAGTTATCAAAAATCAATGACAAATATAGAATTCTCAGGGCAGCCAGGGAGAAGAAAACGGTAACTTATAAAGGAAAATCTATTAGATTTTTATCAGACTTCTCAGCGCAGACCTTAGAAGCCAGAGAGGAATAGAATCAAAAATTTAAATTACTAAGTGAAAGGAACTACCAGCCTAGAATAACGTATCCAGCTAAGCTCTCCTTTAGATATGAAGAGGAAATTAAGACCTTTCCAGACATACAAAAATTGAGGGAATTCTCCACTATGAGGCCTGTACTATAGGAAATTCGGAAAGGAGTGAGCTCACCTAAAACAAAATAACAACTACAACAAAAATACATAATTAGGAGTAAAGTGACTATCAGGCAAATAGAAGCAGAGGGGTGCAACCCTTACTAAGAACAGGGCATTATAAGCTTAAATAATAATAAGAGAATTGCTATAGCAAGATAGCAATGAACGTTCAGCATACATAGGGACAAATTGAGATAACAATGACTGAAAAGGGGAGGATTCAAAGATACAAATTCGCAAGAGGAAAAGAGAGAAGGCACACACAGAAGAAAACGTATGACTATATATAACTATCTTTTTCCTATTTGTAATGGTAACCACACACCATAGAGTCAGAACTGAAATATATAACATAAAACAAGAAGAATCAGAGGCAAAACTCACAAAAGACAACCAAAATAAAGAAAACAGAAACACATGGACAAGGAAACAGTATGGAAATTGAAACAATCATCAAAAACCTACCAAAAAATAAAAGTCCAGGACCAGATGGCTTTACCAGTGAATTCTACCAAAAATTCAAAGAAGATTTAATACCTATCCTCTTCAAACTCTTCCAAAAACCTGAAGAGGAGGCAATACTTCCAAACTCATTTTATGAGGCCATTATTACTCTGATATCAAAACCTGGTAAAGAAAACACACATAAAGAAAACTACAGACTAATATCTCTCATGAACACAGATGCAAAAGTCCTAAATAAGATACTAGTGACCGAATACAGCAACATACTAAAAAGATTATACACCACGATCAAGTGGGCTTCATCCCAGCGGCACAGGGACGGTTCAACATACACAAATCGATTAGTGTGATACACCACATAAACAAATTAAAAAATAAAATCATATGATCTTATCAATAGATGCAGAAAAAGCCTTTGAAAAGATATAGCATCTATTTATGATCAAAACATTTAACAAAATCGGTATAGAAGGAACGTGCCTTAACATAATAAAAGACATCTATGACAAACCCTTTGCCTATATTATACTTAGTGGTGAAAAACTAAAAACCTTCCCTCAAAGATCAGGAAGAAGGCAAGGCTGTCCACTATCGCCACTGCTATTCAATATAATATTGGAGGTCCTAGCAAGTACAATCAGCAAGAGGAAGATATAAAAGGCATCCATGTAGGAAACAAAGAAGTCATATGTCACTATTTGCAGATGACATGATTCTCTATATAGAAAAGCTTAAAGACTCCACAAGAACACTACTAAAAACAATAAGCAAATACAGTAAAGTCTCTGGATACAAAATCAATGTTCAAAAATCCATAGCATTCCTATACTCTAATAATGAAGCATCAGAAAAAGAAGTGGAAAAAATAATTCCTTTTGCAATTGTAACAAAAAGAATAAAATACCGAGGAA
>NW_006442484.1:12239917-12248012 GCF_000325575.1 Pteropus alecto
TCATGAAAGTAGAGGGAAAATGTAAGTTCAGGTTTCTGGAGCCTGAACTGTAGTGAAATGAGGGAAATGATTACAGGTGATGAACTGTACGAGCTTCTTTTTTTGGAAGAAATGCTCTTGCAATGTGTAACTTTTTATATCATAAGAGAGATAATGCTTTTATTACAGCTTTTCATAATCCTATTAGAAAATTTTCTGTTTCAAAGATCCTGTATCTAACTGCTTTATTTACTGGATTTCTCTCACTTCAGTTTTTGGCTTTAGTTTTCTTATTTTAGTGACATTCTGCATTGGAATTTCAATATATTTGTCTACAACTGGCAGTTTTTGCAATACCAAAATATTTAAATTCCTCAAAATAGTCATTACCTATTTTCACCATTTTCCCTTTAACTTCATGTATTTTTTTAATTTTATTAATTTATTGAGATGACATTGGTTAATAAAATTACATAGGTTTCAAGTATACAATTCAAAAAAGTCATATATGTTCACCACCCAAAGTCAAATCTCCTGTCACCATACTTTTGTCCCCCTTTACCTTTATCTACCTCCTCCCTTCCTCCCCTTTCCTCTGGTAACCACTAAACTGTTGTCAATGTCCTTGAGTCTCTGTTTGTTTGTCTTGTTCATTTGTTGCTTTCAGTTTTATATTCCACATATGAGTGAAATAATGTTTCTCAACTTTTCCTGTCTGACTTATTTTGTTTAGCATAACTTCATGTATTGTTCTGAGAAAAGCTTATAACATTTAAAAGTTTTTCCAAGAAGATATAGAAAGGCTAACAAACACATGAAAAGATGCTCAACATCGTCAGCTATTAGGGAAATGCAAATCAAAACCACAATGAGATGCCATCTCACACCTGTTAGAATAGCTATAATCAACAGGACAAGTAATAACAAATGTTGGAGAGGATGTAGACAGAAAGGAACCCTCATACAGTGCTGGTGGGACTATAAATTGGTACAGCCACTGTGGATAACAGTATGGAGCTTCCTCAAAAAACTCATCTAAGAATTCATCTACCATATGATCCAGCAATCCCTCTACTGGATATTTACCCCAAAGACTTGAAAACTCAAATCTGAAAAGATATTTGCACACCAATGTTCATAGTAGCATTATTCACGCTGGCCAGGACATGGAAGCAACCAAAATGTCCTATGATAGATGACTGGCTAAAGAAGCTGTAGTACATGTATACAATGGAATATTACTCAGCCATAAGAAGAGATGAAATACTGCCATTTGTGACAACATGGATAGACCTCAAGATAATCATGCTAAGCGAAATAAGCCAGACTGAGAAAGTAGAAAATCACATGATATCCCTTATATGTGTGGTATAAACCTAAAAGTAACAAATGAACAGGACAAACAGAGACTCAGACAGAGACATGGACATGGACAATGGACTAGTGGTTACCAGAGGGTAAGGGGTGGGGAAGGAGGGGAGAGGTAGACGGGGTAAAGGGGGTCAAAAGTAGAGGGGGAGGGGAAGGGCGAAGTGAGTAAAGGGGATCAAATATATAGTAGCTGAAGGAAACTGGATTTTGGGTGGTAATCGCACAATAGAATATATAGATGTCAAATTATTATGTACACCTAAAAATTATATAATTGTATTAACCAATGTTATCCCAATAAACTTAATTTAAAAAATAATAATAAAAACAAACAACAAAGACAAAGTGGCCTGTGTTTCAAGGACAGCACTTCTTGAGAACTTCCTGACATAGATCACCAGGCCTACTCCCAGAGTCTCTGATTCTGTAGGTCTGGGGTTGGGCCTGAGAATTTGCATTTCTAACAAGTTCTCATGTGAGGCTGATGCTGCTGGTCCAGGGATCACATTTCAAGAATCACCGGTGTAGGAAAACACCAAGCACAACTGGGACTCTGAGGAGAAAGGCCACTTCCACTCTGAGGAGGAGAGAGGTATATGGTGGTGGTGGTGATGATGTCAGAATTGGGACTTGACTGAGCCTGTGTTCTTTATAGTATAACCAGTCACATTATGGGAGAGTGGAGAGGGGGATCAAGGTGAAGGAAGGGGTAAGAAAGATCAAGAGGAGTTTGCTGGAAAAGGTTTTCCCAATTGTTAGTGAAGAGAAAAAGACTGAAGATACATTACTAGTTTCCACTGGTAAGGTAATAGAATCTGATTAAATGTAGTTTTTCTTATTTTCTTAAAATCTGTGTCCGCTATATTGTAACAACTCTCAAACTGAATTCACTAGAATGACATGTGCAAGTTTTATGGTATTGGGCAAATTACTAAAAAGGTCAATCCATTAAATTAATAATTTCAATCACCAACAAAATCCCAGATGAAAGCTTGTCAGTGAGGCAAATGGGCAGTCCTGACTGGATGACACAGTATGTATTGATAGCATGATCCATGACAGAGTGTGAGAGGAATGGCTGAGAGAATGAAGGTGCTGCACACACTTCAATTTTCCCCTCACCTCTCAGGCACTGTGAAATGCCCACCATCTTTGCCTTCATCTCTTCATTATCGTCAAGTAATATTTCTCAGGTTTACTCATGCATGGGCCCTGTCTTCTTTCATTCTGCTCAAATTTTCTTCTTCACTTCCTTTTCTCTTCTTGGCTTTTTCTCAATATACTGATTTTTTCCTTCTGGCCGACAGCTGTGAACATCATCCCCGCCCACTCTATCAAGCATTTGCTTTTTCAGAAACGGCATCCAGTTGGAAATGTGGCGTGCCCTGACATGGCTTTTCTCATTCACGGGCTGGCATCATACTTGCTGGACAGAAGGATTTATCATACAGTGAAGCATCCCCTAACTGTGCCCCAAGAACATGAAACAATAACTGAAAGGAACTTATAGATGCCTGCATAGTGAAATAGGGAGAGAAGGAGAGAGGAAGGGGAGTGGGGACAGACCAACTGACCTTCCTTTTCAGTGTGCATGTGTTTACAACCTTTCTTTACAGGACAAAATGCTACTGTTCAGCTGAGGCTAGAACAGACCTATATTAAGATCTGACTAAGGAAATCCTAGACAGTGTGGCCTCTCATTAAGAACCTGTCCACCCCACTTACCTCATCAAGACATCGCTCATACTGCTCCCTTTGATTTTCATTTTCCAAAGCCAGTGCTGAGTTCTCTGCCTGCAGTAAGATATAAAAATAATATAAATAAATCAATAAAATATTGTATTATGTGACAACTTATTCAATACAGTTACTAAATATATCTCCTCAGGATCCAAAACAACCTTTTAGAACAGACTTAGACAAGTTTGCTCAAAGTACTATTATAAATATCTCAGGGATGACTTCTGTCTTATCTTGTTTCACAAAAATACATTACCATTTAGAGAAATATAAAACTTGATATTCTGAACAGGTAGAAAATCAAATCATGGTCTGATGTAAGAGTATTCTATAAAAAGATTACAATCTTTACATCATTCTATTAAAATGTAAATATAAGAAATGTTTTAATCCACTTCATTAAGACCTGTCACAGTTTTACAATCCAATATTTGTTTAGGCCATAGAAAAGGATCTCAGGTAAATTCACAAAAGCATAACTCCAAATGCAAACTAAATATGGTTTTTTCCTTGTTAATCAATGACTTTTGAACATAAGAAAATAATAAATTTAAGAACTGAATTATACTTAAGAGTCTTTCTCCCTCTCTCTCTTGTTTTAAAATTACTGCTGTTTTTGCCCCTCGGAGCCGTGTGGGTATCTGAATGCTAAGAAGAGTACTATAAGATAGCAGGTTAAATATGGTTACTAGGTTACTATGTGGAATAATAAAGGGGAAAAAAGTAATCACTATAAGCATATTACATTTTAAGAGGAACATGACATGGTAGCATGAGAACTGCCCTCCACATCTGGCGATTTAGGTCCAGTTCATCCACTGTTGGCCCCAGCCTGAATCCAGAATTGTGTGTTAACCCTTCCATGGTTGCGACAGTGACCACCTGCCCCATTCACCAAGAAAATCTGGCTGTAACTACCCCTTGACTCCAACCCTCTTTGACATTTGGAAGGGGTGTATAGTGCTCTGAAACAGTTTTTTTTCCCCCAAATATATGGCATCATTTTTACATGACACATAGATCAACGTTTTTTCTTTATACCTTCTTCCCATCAATTAAAAATATTCTTTGGTTTATGGCCGTGCCACCCTGAACGTGCTCAATCTCATCTGATCTCGGAAGGTAAGCAAGGTCGGGCCTGGTTAGTACTTGGCTGGGAGACCACCTAGAAATACTAGGTGCTGTAGATGTAAAATAAACAACCACAGTTTAGTTTTCAAATTCAGGAAATATAACATTAATACAATACCACAATCTGATCTATAGTCCTTATTTCAATTTCATCCATTGTACCAATATTGTGAAAGAGCAAATTACCTCCAGTTCAGAATCCTACCCAGGATCATGCATTGCATCTATTTGTCACTCATTCAGGATCCTTTAATCTGAAATAATTCCTTGTCTTTCACGTTGTTGACTCACCCTTTCTTTTCCTTCCTTCCTTTTCTTTCCTTCCTTTCTTTCTTCCCCTCCCTCCCTTCCTTCCGCCTTTCCCCTTACCTCCCTCCCTTCCTTCTTCCCTTCCTTTTTTATCAAAAAGTAGAGGCCAATCGTTTTCTGAAATGTTCCTTAATGTGAATTTGTTTTAAGTTTTCTCATGCACACTGGCAGAAATAGCACAGAAGTGATGCTGGATCTTTCTCAGTGCATCATATCAGAATCATATGACGTTCATGTGTCTCATTACTGGACATGTCAACTTTGATCACTTGGTGGACGTGGGGCCTGCCAATGTCTCTATTATAAAGTTGCTCTCTTTCCTTTCACAATTAATAAGTAATCAAATTTTCATCTATTTATTTTGGCAACCATTGATGAGTCTTCACTGAATCACTAGTTACTCCGGTTGCGAATGATGATTTCTACCATTTCTCTACCAAAATTTATGACTTTTCATTCTATCATAAGGAAGAACTTTTCCTATTTATTTATCAATATGTACTTTTCCTATTTATTTATCAATAACTTATAACATTAAAAGCATTATAAGTTATTGCTGTTGGTATTTATTTTGATGCTCAAATCGTTCCAACTTTGGGAAGATAAACCTCTTTAAGCTGTGTCCTTTTGATAACGTTTCCGTCATTTTAAGAAGACTTTCTTCCTTTTTTGTCACATGGAAATGTTCCAGGTTCATTTTGCTTTTTCCTTGCCCCATCCCTGAAACTGGCCATTTCTTTCAGGAATCCAACTTTCCTGTAGTTGGAGAATGGTATTTGGAAACTAAGATATGGGTGTTAATGTGTGCCAATTGCTACTGAGAAGTCATGGCTTCCAGTCCCTTTTCAGTGGGAGGATCTCTCTCTCTCTCTCTCTCTCTCTCTTTCTCTCTCTCTCTCTCTCTCACCCCCACCTTTCTTCCTTCCTTCACACACACACACACACGCACACACACACACATACACACACGCACACACGACCTCAACCTCCACAGAATTCTTCCTTTTCCTTTTTGCTAGAGCATACATACGTAGGCTGCCGACATCATTACATTTACTCAACTTTTTTTCATTCCCACAGTGCATACAAATCTGTTAACACTACAAAAAACAATACTAAGAAGAATTCACAACTTTTTTTTTTTTTTAGAATGCAAGTATAGAGTAAAAATACTGTGTTCAAAAGTTACAAGATTGGTTTCCCCACCCCAACTAACTTTAATGTGATTTTGCTATTCATTTGAAATTCAGTGCAGTTCATTTGTTTCTGATAGTATTCAAATCTAATTTCTCCTCTTTTTGTTAGTTTCATTTTATTTAGTTTTTGAATATGGGAAACATTAACATGATTCCACAAATCAAAATCATATTGAAAGGTATAGTCAGCAAGGTGTCACCCCGCTCCTAACCCTCTGCCTCATTCACATCTACCCTTGCAGGTTCTTTAACAGTGTTCATGACCCTTTTGTCTTCCTTTATTTGTTACTATCTAGTTAAAATTATGTCCCTTGACTCCCTCCTGTTGCATACATAACAACCAACTTTCCCTTTCACTCCATTTTCCTACCAATTCTCTAGACGCATTCTTTCTACTTTATCAAAGCATATCATGTTCAAGTATCTTCTTTCACCCCTGCCCTTATCCTTGTTTTAGCCTCTTTAATGAATGATGACTGAGGATGTAGGTGTTATACTTCTCTTTTATTGCTATAGCATCTTAAAGTTTTCCCTGTTCCTTTTTATCTTCACAACCACATCTCCAAATGGCATCTCCCCTTTTGATTCCTTCTCCCCAGGAAACACCGCCTCTCTGAGACAGCCGCATCAGGCCCCGCACACTTTCAAGCCCTGCCCTGCAGCCAGCACTGGGAACCACCAGTCTCCCCCTGTGGTCAATATGGAGCACGTGCTGTCCAACCTCCTCATCCTGGCAGAGCTTTCTTTACACTCTCTGCCACCCACCTCCCCTGGAACACACAGTCTTACAGCCATAGTTCTGTGGGTATTTGGTGTTTATTTTTCTATTTAGAAGAATATGAAGTTCTAGTGTTCTGTTTTCTGGTAATTCAGAAGGCATGGGCTATGTGTGATTTTATTTGTGCTTGTGATGATTTGAATGGTTTTTTGTTTGTTTGTTTTTTGGTTTTTGGCAGATGTATCGAAAGTTTCAGATTTAGGCCAGTCTGTTACTTAGCAATGAAACTCGGGTGCAGTGACTGAACTGGGATGGGGCACAAAAGTTGAGGAAAAGTGTTGAGGTAAAATCTGTTTGGAGATGCTCTTGCCACTGTCAGATCATCTCGACCGAGTCATAGCTTGGGTCTCAGGGTTCAAATTCCGGCTTCTTCTTCAGGTTTCAATTCTAATACTTGGCTTTGATCTCATTCCTCTGGGCTCAGATAGCTGTTTTAGCAACACCCCCAACATTCCTGTCCCTCAGGCAAGATGTTCTTTTCATTCTCCTCATGGATAGACACCTGCCACACAGCCCAATCCTTCTACCTTCACACTGATCACCTACCTGAACTTTTAAAGTATTGGTTGTATATGCATAGACTGCTTCTCCAATTTATTCCCCACCCAAACTAGACTGAAAGCTTTTTCTGACTTGTTGCTGTTTCCCTCAGGGATTGCTCTGGCCTGTCACACTGAACCTCCTCTGCACTTGCAGCTGGTATAACTTCTCATTTCCTCACTCAGCCCAGGTGGGAGGGCTGGTACCAGGTTATAGTTCCATCCCATTGCAGTTTGTTTACCTGGCAATACCAGGTTGTATAACCTTCTACCCTACCGGGCTAACAGTTCTTTAGCTAAAATACGAAGGAAACAAACGAGCTAATCTATAAAGTGACTTCCAGTTCAGATATTTGGATATAATGACAAATGGGGAAACTGCTGGAATTCTGATTCTATAAACTCACTGCTTTCTTTGGGGAAATTTAGCTGTTGTGAAGTACGCTGGTTTTAGTAAGGCAATGGCACAAAGGATAACGGGAAGAGATAAAAAAGAGAATGGCAATGTCAGATTGCGTTATTTTCACTTTAAATGTCTTAGAAAAAAATGGGTAAGGAAATAAAGCTGAAAATGGGAATTTATATGGGATATCTGTATCTCGCTCCTACCCACAATATCACATTGCAATCATACTACCATCGATCCATTCGAATAATTACCATCCTTACACCATTTACATTGCTTGTCTCACGTTTACAGCTCTGACGATCTATTACAGGCAAGTAAATTAAATACCTAAAGGGTGCTGGTGAAGACACAATAGTCACATTTATGGTTAATGTGTTCAGTTACAGAGACCAATTTAATTGATATAATTCTACACATCCCAGAGGACAATGGAGATATTAACAATTATGCTGGTGAAGTTAAAAATAATCTTGATCTCATGATTTTCTTTACTCCATTTGCATTTATTGGTAATTCAGGATTAACCTGCTACTGACATGAGACAACAGGGGGAAAAGGCAAGAAAAAAATGAAACCCCTTAATTAAATGTGATTTAAAGAAACGGTGAATATTTGTATGGCAGAAATGGGAAAGGATAAGATA
>NW_006442484.1:12248064-12264333 GCF_000325575.1 Pteropus alecto
TGTCACTGCTGAAAATTACAGTAATGACAACAAGGTCTTTTCCACTTTACACAAATATGTTATTAAATCAGTATACCCAGGGGGATGTAGTTAGAGCATTCAAGTGAATATAACAGTGAGTCTTTATGTTCCACTTTTTCTTCCATGACAATGAAAAACTTTTGCTAGACTGAATCCATGTTTTTGAGAATTTCCTGCTTTGTGTGGTTTTTCTCATGAATCCAAATATAGAGATCTAAATATGTTTCTGATTTCATCTTTAAAGTCATTGAAGATGTCTTTATAAAATTGAAGAGTTTCATAGAGGAAATCCATATTATTTTGATTTACTGTAGAGAATGGATCTGAATTAATATATATTTTTAAAAGAAACTATGTTTCTCAGAGGTCCTGCCTGTGAATAGATATGCTGGCCAGAGCTTACAAATGATTGAATAGACTGATGCTTCTAAACTGTTGTTCTATACTAATTCTCTAAGTGCTTATGATGTTCAAAAATCTCTCCATACTATAAAATTGTTCAATACATCTGTTATATTTGAATGTCGAAACTCTAAGGCCTGATGTGATGGTAAGCCCCTTTGGGATTTGCTTACGTCGGAGGGCTGAGCCCTTATCAATGGGATTAGTGTCCTTGTAAAAGAGCCTCTGAGAGCTTGTTATCCCCCTTCAACCATGCTAGGACACTCCTAGAAATCTCTGGCAATGCACCAGGACGATGGCCCTTACCAGAACTCAATCATGCTGATGCCTTGTTCTTGGACTTTCTAGCCTCCAGAACTGTGAAAAATAAATTTCTGCTGTTTTTAAGCTACCCAGTCTGTCCTATTTTGTTACAGCAGCTTGAGCAGACTAACAAGACATTCTTTTCTATAGAGCAAAGGTAGAATAGTTCTACACACAAAAACAGTTCCTTCTGTAGGACAGTTCACCTTTGTCCCCATTCATGTATTCAAACTTATATTTTTGCTGCTTGAGAGCACACACCATGTCTCAAGTCAAGCCTAGCCCCTGTTTCTCTCTTAAAGATCCAGTTCTTGTTCCCAAGGCTGTGCCTTGGTTCTGCTAACTTTAGCCTGGAATATCCCTCACTTTCCCATTGGCCTTTCTAAATTCTACTAATTTTTTGTCGTCTGGCTCAGATCCGAACCTGAAAAACTTAAATGGGGGAATATATTTAAATTTTAGAAAGCAATTTCAGATGTACAAAAAGATATCGAAACCATTACAAAGACTTCCCTTCCTCTTTCACTCTGATTCCCCAAAGATTACCATTTTCTCACATTTGCTTTATCATTTGTATCACACCTATCTATAACCAGAGATATTAAAAAAAATTTGCAAGTAAGTGCAGACATGATACCCCTTTACCCTTTAATACTGTGAAGTGCATTTTCTGAAAAATATATTTTCTTACATAACCAATGTATGCTTCTCCAATTCAAGAAATTAACTTGGCTACAAGTTATCCCTTTAACATCCTTATCAGGACTAAGATCCAATCCAAGTTCCCAGAGCTTCATTCAGTTATCATTCTCTTTAGTCTCCTGTAATACGGAACAGCTGTTTGTCTTCTATGACCTTGACATTCATCAAGAGTACAGGCCAGTTATTTTGTAGAATTTCCTTTAATTTGAGTTTGTTCGCTGTTTTTTCATGGTTGGATTAAGTATTTTGGGCAAGAATACCGCAGCAGTGATATTGTGTCCTTCTCGGTACATCGTATCCAGGGCCACTTGATATCGATTTATCCCAATACTAGTGTGTTAGCTTTGATCACTTGGTTAGGTTAGGGTCTGCCCGACTTCTCCACTAAAAAGTTATTAATTTCCTTTTATGACCAATAAATATCTTCTAGGAAGTTACTTCAAAACTATGTAAATATCCAAAGGTTTTGAGGTTGTGCAAATTTTTAAATATCTACATTTTGTTCATTAATTTTGGAATCCATTGACAATTTTTTGCCTAAACAGTTGTTACAGTGGTGGTCACCAAACAGTGCCTTTTAGATTCCACTATACCTCCTACACAGATTTCTTTGAACTCTATCATAAGGAGGGGCCATGCATTTTAACAATTAATTACAATGCCTTTAATTGAGATTAACAGTTTTATGAATATCATTAGTCTTCTCCAGCTAGACTGTAAGCCCTTTGAGACAGGAATCATGCCTTATGAGCTTCTCTTCAAAAGAGTAAGATTTAAGTTAGTGCATATTTACTACAATATTGGGAAAGTTAAACTCATTTTGATATTTATATTTATTTAAAATCAATGAGTTTGTGCAAGTAGTATATCAGGCATTTTTACCTATGTCCTCTCAGCGGTGGTCATACTCACACATGTGAATACATTCTGGTGTATTTTTTGATAATATCTTATGGACAAGTGAGAAATTACATAAGCGATAAACAATTTTTGCTCTTGGCATATGTCAATATAAATTTGATTTCTTATGATGGTGTCTAGAGTTTCCAAACAAAAACCAGTATACATCATCTGACACATTTTGACAACTGGCAGAATATTAAAAGTTCCTATTTCTCTATACTAAATAGTATGGGAGCCTGAGTTTTTGCTCCTAGCTTTTCAATGTTAATTGCACTCATGATGGGGACTGTCATAGTGGTAGATTAAAGATGGTTGCAAATGCGTTGTGATGTGTCTCCTTACATCTTGCCTGGCCCTTCCTGACTTGCTTGACCAATAGAATGTGGCTGACGTGCTATTTTGGAAACTTTCAAGCCCTGACCATGAAATTTTCAGATTTCACTTTGGCCTCTTGGAGTCCGGAGCTGCCATGTAAGAAGTCTGGTATCTTGTGGTGGGGTAAAGCCTGACCATGTGGAGTGGTCCTTGGAGGATGAGATGCCTTGAGCACTGACATGCCAGACATGTGAGTAAAGAATCCATCTTGGCAATTGATCTTCTAGCTCCAGCTGACACCACCTGAACTAGAGATGAATCATCCAGCTGTGTCTTTTCTCAATTTCTGACCCGCAAATAAAAGTCATTTTAAGCCTCAAAGTTTTGGGTTGTTTACATAGCAATAGATAACTGGGACAGACATATTTAGGAGATGAGCCAGAATATCAAAAAACAGGGGCTACAGCAAAAAGGAAATAGTCTAGTAGAATAAATAAATTAATTTCTTACATCGAATGCTATAATATAAAAGGATCAGAGCAAAGGAAAAATCAACTAACTTCAAATGAGGTAGGAAAGATATTACTTGAAGAGCTGATCTTGACCTTTGATGAAGCCTACTCAGTATGCATTCAAAACAGCAACAAAAGTCCTCATTGGGATGAATGAAATTGATATAGCTTTGAACAAAATACCACGACAATGCCATCTGTCTTGTATTAGCTATCAGAAATAAATTATCCAATCATGCTAGAATCCTGGGTATAGACATCGTCAAATTATTATGAAAGTGAATAATGTCAGACACTAGCAAATAGCCACTGCATAGAAAATCTTGGATTCAAGAATGATGAAAAAGGACAAATTCATAGTGCGCAAATTGAGCAGGGGTAGAGTGGTGTGGAGGAAAAAAGAAGGTGGAAAGAGGAGGATGTCCTCTAAAGCGAAAAAAGAGAAAGGAAGAAAAAATCCAATTCAGAGTAACTAAAAAGGGTGCACTTTCATGACTAATCCTGATGCAGTGGCTGTTTTTTCTCAGAATGACATCTTCCCAGCTTCCTGGAAAACCCTTCAACTCAACAAAGTCAGACAGGTCAGAATGAGGTCAGGAAAAATGTATTCCTCTAAAATCATGGTTTGGCTCCAAAGGTGGAAAAGTGTTTCTTTGTGATTACCATCCCGAATGAGAGTTCCACAGCATTCTAATTAAGCAATATACTTGCCGACTCTTGAGACCGTGGGCCAAGAACTTCAGAGTTAGCCTTCCAAGACAAACACAGAAATCCACAACATATCCATAATTACACTGTAGACTGTTCTATTTTGAAAGCTGTCAACAAACATTATGATGAGAAAGAATCAAGGGAGGGGCTAAGTGTGCCATGAGGCATGCCTCCCGAGGGTGTATGTTTTAATCTAGTAAAGTGACAGAAAGCCTGAGTACAAAGGACACCAAGAATTGGACCTGGATATTGCGTCTCCTTCCCTTTATCATCATCAAATAAAACTTATGGGGTTTCTGAATCATTCATCTTATCATGTCTGGTCACTGCAGTGGCCGTGTGGGGGATAGCTGATTAAAGAATAATTCCCAATGACTGTATTTAAGAACTATAGTCTCCACACTCAGGGAACATCTAGGGATGCTGTGCATCTGGGAGGCAAATTTCATCATCCTAGAAAATTTCAGGAAATAGTTAAAAGCTTCACTCATCCACCACAGGAATAAACATGGGCACATGTGTGCCCATTCATGCTCAGACACACCCTTAAAATGTCTTTGTTCATGCACTTAGTACACCTTAAGAACGCCCACCAATTCCAGGCCCAGCGCAAGGCCCTGGGGACCAAAACCCAAATAAAATATCATCCCTGTCTCAAGGAGTTTTGGAACCCATGCAGTAAGAACATCTTATGCAGGACCTGTCCACAGGTTCATTTTTGAAGAGTTGACCAGAAAACACTTCACAGTGAAACTTCTGTGTAATTCCAGAGCTGAAATCCTCAGATGAGGCTTTAGACCAGTGGTTTGCAAATTTGAGTATGCATCTGGATCCCTTCGTGTGCTTGTTAGGTCACAGATAATTGGGCACCATCACTGTCTGGATTCAGTGTATCTAGGGCAAGACCTATAAATTTGTACCTCTAACGAGTTCTCACTCAGGTGATGCTGATGCAGCTGGTCTGGGGACCACACTTTGAGAACTTTCAGATCAATCAGCTTCAGAATGAAAGCAGTTGTCCTCCCTTGTGGCACCCTGGCTATCATCTCCTTTAAACTGTTCAGGAATTTCTTACTGCTTCTTTGCACTTGGAAGCGGTCACCACGCTTGTCCTCTTCACCAGGGAAGCTTCATGAATCTCTAGAGGTGAATAGGTGCCTGTTCTCTGCTTCCACAATGTACCACCTGCGCATTTCTAGTAGAGTACCTACCATAAAGATTTTCACTTCAGACTGATAAAAATATCATACAATTTTGTACTTTGCTTTCTCTTATTCTGTTTATGAGTCTGCCTCTCTTCCCCCACATAAGTGATTTGTGCTGGGTAGAAAAAGCCCCTGAGAGGATATATCAGAGTGTGTGTGTGTGTGTGTGTGTGTGTGTGTGTGTGTGTGTGTGTAACAAAAACATGTGATTTGGAAAAATATTACTTGATATTGAATTATATCTGGAAAATAATAAAAGGTAATGTTTTCATAGTACAAACAGAAAAAGAAAGCTCGACAATTTTCTTGCCTATGGGGACGAGAAAAAGCCCCTGAGAGGATATATCAGTGTGTGTGTGTGTGTGTGTATGTGTGTGTGTGTGTGTGTGTGTGTAACAAAAACATGTGATTTGGAAAAATATTACTTGATATTGAATTATATCTGGAAAATAATAAAAGGTAATGTTTTCATAGTACAAACAGAAAAAGAAAGCTCGACAATTTTCTTGCCTATGGGGACATACAGGAAAGAAATCTATATAGAGAGTTTGTGGGTGGCAAAAAGGATATATCATCCTAGGAGGAAAGTAGGATATTCTAATGGGAGGTCACATACGCTTTTTTAATTGCTTTTCTATTTCTGTTTTTTTTGTTGTTGTTGTTTGTTTGTTTTTTTTTATAACGGAAAGAGGTCTGGCCTTTGAAGTCAAGTAAGCGTTTATTTTGATCTTGGTGCTGCCTCTTTCCTAACATTACCTCAGGCAAATCACTTGGACTCTTTGAGTCTGTCTCCTTGGTAAACAGGAGTGGAAATATATAACCATCAGTCTTTTGGGGCTGAATGAGATGAATGTAAAACGCATCTAACGCGGAGCTGGCCTGTTATAGATGGTATCAGTCAGGACAGAAGTTGTCCTATTGACTGGAGAGATTTCAGCCAAGAGAAGTGTAACCCAGGCCCTCAGAACAGGATATTGTAGGGAGCATCACACATAGATTGGCTTCAGGTGCTGGCTCTTTGGACCTGCACTCTTCCATTCCTACCTTTCCCCTCATTTCTCTCTCATCTCCTCACTCTCATTTATCAACTACCCTTTCCCTATAGAAAACCCTGCTTCTGAGAGAGTACTTAAAACTTCATCCACATTAAGATTCAAAGCTGATAAATAAAGCACTGAGAGGATTTGCATTTTAAGAGAAGATTAAGGAGTGAATCTTTAACTGTAGCATTTAGGAGTTAGAAAGTGGGCAGGTTTGCAGGAGTGCAGGATGAGCTGAGATAGGGCACTGCATTTCACCTTGAAGTCATACTATAAGTGATCACCTGCTAGACTTTCATATAAAGCCTAGAAGGTCTCGACATGATAATCTTCGGGGAGCTGAAAGGAAGAGTGCTACACAGAGTTCTTCCCAAACTGTATACATGAAACACTGACCTCTCTGATCTGTGGATGCCACTGACCCGGGTGCCTATCCCTATGCTGCCCGTCCCTTGGTCACAGCACCCACCACCCCCTTTGCTCTCTGATGGCTGGCACCATTGTTTTTCCACACCCTGCATTGTGCTTGGAACACAGAAGGAACCCAGACCATTTGTATTTCTGACTCTTTCCATATACACACTTGCATCCCAGGAGTGTGGACTGCAACTAGGATTATAAAAAGAAATATGATTGGTTTAGGGAGATGAATGCTTCTGTTTTACGTTTCCAAGGTTCTGTTTTTTTGTTTTACTCAAACTTCCTGTGCAAACACTTGTCACTTGCAAAGGCCATAGGTCTGACATTTTGGAAAATCACCACAGTTGCTGATCCCCTCCTCTCCACCCCGCCACCCCCAATGCTGTAAACAATAACAAAGAAGTCTAAGTAAATCCTTCAGATTTACAAGGAGTGGGAATAAGAAAGCCAGGCTGAGGCAGACACAAGGCAGTGGATGCAGTGGGATAGGGACCTGCAAGAACTGCACACGTCGGCCTCCCAGCAGCCCTGGCAGCCCAGGTCACAATATCACCTCTGCAAAACAACAAACTCTTGGCAAATGTTTAACAAGGGCTGTTTGGGAGACAAGAGCCTGCTTTATGCTTCTCCAGTTTCCATGGTGTAAGTTCTTCCACCATGACTGATTTCGAGCTACCAGAGAGAGTAGGGAGGAGAAGCACAGCAGCCCGCTATCATATAATATTCCCATCATACAGGATATAGATCTCAGATAATAGTAAAATGTTATAAAATAATTAGGAAGTAATGAGCTTTGAATGTGTATTACTTTTGTCTTTAATTAAATGTAAATTGATATAATTTCATTAATAATAATTGCCATGTTAATGACAAGCTCAAACTTCTTGAAAGAGTAACAGTTGGCTCTCAAAAGCTGGTATGAGCTGGCTTCTGCACACCATTGCTCCTATGTATCATAGAGCTCGAGGATAGCACTCAAACACCCATATATATCTGCGAAAACAAAGGGTGTAGTGATTATGTTCTGCTTGGAATTTCATTCAGGGACTTACTTGACCCAGTGGAGACCATCAGGCCTCAGCTTGCATGCCATTCCCAGCTCTGGTCTCTTTCTCAGGTCTGCTTATACAAGTTGGTTTTGGAAACTCAAGGATAAAGCACCATAAAGCTATTAGTACATATACCTTCTTCCTCATTAGTGAGGTTGCTTTCTTTGTCTCTGTACTTGCCTAGGTGGATTAATCTGGCCACCCCTCCCCTGCAACTTTGCCCCTGACCATCTTCCTTCATCCCCCTCAACTGGAAGAGGAAAACAGATCTATTCAGCCTGCAATAGAAGGTACTTGGGACTTGTGTGGATTCAGGGAAGTGAAGATTTGTGTGTCTGACAAGTATGTTTTCAAAGACGTGTATAAACATTTCATTATTCCAGTCATTTAATAGTGCTGTCAAATTGTTCCTATCAAAATTGAAAACCTCAGCCATTTAAAAAGTTACATACTTGAGATCAAGATGTAACATGTATTTTCCAAATCATAACAGAGCCAAAAATTCAGGTACTCTAAAATTCTTAGCAAAAACAACCTTTAAACGTATTTTACCCACTCCTTCTCCAGATGTGCTTTCAGAGATAACCAAATCTATGACTTTCAAGCAATAAGGAGACTAGAGTGAATTTTACAGGTTTGTAAGTTACAGAGATATTTCATAGAACTGAGAAATGTGAAAAGATTTGATCACTTCGTTGAGTATAGAATATTTGTGGCATTAACTATCAGTCATTTTAGAAGTTGGACTATGCAAAACTTGCTGATAGATTCGTAGAGCATGAGATTCTTTAAGAGAATGATCTTATCACCTCATTTAACTAAAGACCACGAGACTGTGGGGTAGATAGCATTAACTTCATTTTATAGATAAAGAAACTCTGTCGGTTTAAGTCCTTAATGTTATAGTGATATATTCTTTATATACACAGTCCTAATCCTTAAGTATTTTGGAGACCAAAATATAAGCAAATATAGCTTGAAAAAAGCCTAAGAGACCAGTGTTTATCTCCTCTTTAACAAAAAAACAGGCAATTTAGGTTGGAGAATCAACTGAGAATTCCTTCAGGAATAGGAATCTTGGACCTCTGAACTATATAGGAACCCTTAGACAAACCGGAAGAAAACAAGTACAGGCATGTGTGCTTCCGGAATCATTTTACCCCAAAGAGGAAGTCATTTAACCACGTAAGATAAAACTGCAACGATATCTCATTACACATGCACCAGATTGGCACAAATGGAAAAATTTTGTATGGCAAGTGTTGGTGAGCATGTGGAGCATCAGGAACTCTCATAGGTCACTCACTGATAGTAGTGCAAATCAGTACACTCATTTTAGAAGAGTTTGCCTTACCTACTAAAAGGAGAAGCTACTCATACCCTCTGACCCAGCTACGCTATTTCTAGGTATATCCACTATAGGCACCTGTGGACACATATACCAGGATGGCCATAGACATATATTCATAGCAGCTTTGTTCTTACCAGCCCTCAGATAGAAACAATTCAAATGAAGATTAACAGTACAGAAGGTTCATTTGTGGTAAATTTACATAATGGAATATTATATAGAAGTACAAAACAGTGGGACAGAGCTACCTGTATAATATGGATGAATCTTGCAATGATAGCACTGAGTAAAAGAAGCAGAATATATATTTAAGCAAATATATACATATACAGATACACACAAAATCTCCCAACGTGATTCCATATAGAAAGTTCAAAAACTGGAAAAATTAAATTACATTGTTAGGGGTATATACAGAAGAAGTAAAACTATTTTTTTAAGAAGAGAGGAAATGATTATTAAAAAATTCAAATAAATTATTGCCTCTAGTGAAGAGAACAAAAGCTGTGCTAAGAGAGGAGCCCACGGTGGATGGGGTGGGTTCTGGGCTACTGGTAATATTTCATTTGTTGACCTAGTAACAATTACTCAATTTTTTGCATTACAATTCTTTAACTGTAAATATACATTTTATGCACTTGTTTGTAGACACATTTCACACACGCACTTACACGTAATAGGGCACTAGGAAGCAAGGCTTGAAGGCAAGGGAGTTCTGGGTCTCAGTGTACCTGGGGAGCTTAGTTCCACTGCAACAGGATCAGTGGGTGGAGACTGGGTGACACTAATTAAGAAGAACAGAGAGGTGGAAGGAGCCAGATGCCAGGAAGGGACATGACAAAATATCGATTTCAAGTAACTAACCCCTGCAACAGTGACAAAGAGAGGTTACAAGGGAAAATGGGGAGATCAGAAAACATGTGACAGCAGCATTCCTGTCAAGGATGACCTACCCCTGAAATAAAATGGCAGCATTGAAGAAGGAGAGAAAGTCATATTTGAGAGAATTTAGAAGAGATTCTTCAGCTGCTACCCAGTACCTAGAGGAAAAAGAGAGTTGAGAACCAAAGATGTCATAAAGGTTTATATTTCAGGTCTCTGAGAGGGTGATAATGTCTTTAATAGAAATGGGGGACAAAATGAGATAAACAAGGTTATGGGAGATTTTAAAAGAAAGTCTATAGCTTTGCCATGTAATGATTTCTCCCTACAGAGAAGACAAAATCACAGCAACTGTATAACTCATTCCTAAGTGAGGTATGCCAGCGCACAGTGACCCTCTCCCTTTCCTTCCATTGTTTGCACGTTTTCATGAAATCCTTTTGTTCGGAGATGCTGTGGCCACCTCTAACTTTCCCTATTCTCTTTAGGGAAGAATATCGTCCCTTTGTTTAAGAATTCACAAGGAAAATAGTATTAAGCTTTAGGGAGATTGTGATTAAATTTCATTACCAAGCATAAACTCCGGCCTTTCCACTCAGGACAATGGCCTTTCCAGCAGATGGACATTGGAGAGTCGACAGAAGCCTACCTTCAGCCCTGCTCCTCGTTTTCATGTGTCTCCAACACGTGTGGGCCACAGCAGCTCAGAAGCACTCGAACGCTCAAAGCTTTCTGTCTTTCTGCAATGATGGAGTGCGATATGGATAATATAATAGCATCTAAGTAGTATTTAGTCTGGCTAGTACCTTTAGCTGAAACTACAAGGACATGGGAGATCCTTTGACTTATTTCTTTCATTCGATGTCCCGAAATTTCCACTGGTGTTAAAAAATTGTAAATAAGATTTGGCCATGAGGGAGGAGTTACCCTCCAATTTCCAGTAGTTTTCAAAAATAATCAATTTTGAAAAAATAATTAGTTTAATTTTGTATATTTGAGACATGAGAGTAAAATCTGGAAAAGCTCTATCCAGGAGTTGGAAATGTAGGTCTAATGTAAGACAGAAGCCAGGGGTAGAGTCATCGCTGTAGCTGTGCCAAAGAGAGCAAGGGTGCTATGGAAAATGATGAGGACGATGGCAATGAGAGTTAAGAAGTATTGATGATTACTATGTGCCAGGCTCTGTGCTCAGCACTTAATATACTTTATCTCACGTAACCTTTACAGCAAACTTTACTATGGAGAGACTGTTGTTATGTCCATTTTACCGATAAGCAACCTGAGGCTCAGAGAGATTTAGTGGCTTTCTTCAGGCCACACAAACCTAACTGAATCAGAAGTACTCTAAACCACTACAGTAAACTTTTTACCATTCTGAACTCCAAATTGTTTTGCTATGAGGAAATTATGCTAAACTGAATCCCCTTTTAGAAACGGTATTCCCTGTTTACAAGTCCAAGAACTAAAAGGGGGTGTATAGTTTTCCACTTAGAATAATTGGCAGGCAGTAGGATTTGCTTTGAAAACTGTATAGGGCAGGGGGAAGGAAAGCTAAGGCATTTATCTACCACCCTAATTCTTCTCACTTTAGCTTTTCAAATTTCCTGGGTTGCTTTGTGTGGGGGTTCGAGTGGGAGTTGGCAGATATTTTTAAGCAGTCAAGACCCTGAGGTAATAAGGGATGAGGGGAACTGAAATGTAATTCTTTATTGAGGGATGGGTAAAAGAAGCATAAACATCTCAGTTTAAAGCTCAGCTCAGGTACAATCATATATGTGTAGGGTTGAGAAGCTGGCAGTCACCAATTTTACTAAAAGATTTTTTTGTTTGAATTACACATCATTTTACCAAGATAATATTGAGTCGTTGTGCACACTGTGTAGTTACCCAGTGATGCAACTAAAAAGGTATTTTTACCTAGATGACGTCTCATAGAGATATTTCCAGCATAGTGTGATATCAAGAGACCTGACTTTTTAGTTGTAGTTCACGGTTTTAAGAACATTTTCTAGCAGCATGATGTGACAGAGAAAACATGCGGGAACACATGATTTCAAGCTCTGGCATTTACTTATTGTGTGACATTGACAAGTCACTTAACCTCTTTCTTGCCTTTATCTTTTTCTCCTAAACCTACTAGACCAGATTATCTCCAAAGTCTATTCCAGCTGTAAAATCCCAGATTAAAAAAAAAAAATTATATAGTAATGATCCAAAGATAAATAATAATAAAATCATGATTCTTAAGAAATGAAGAGGATCATACTTAATTTCTGTAACAGTACAACGATCCTTTATACGAAATTTTGAATATATATGGTGCTTACTTATTCCCTTCTTTGAGTCCATGAGAGAGTCATCTAATTTCCATGAGAACTCACAGAACCTAGCTGGCCTTGTTTCTCTAAACCAGACTTTGATGCAATCTGCTGAGGAGAGAGACGAATAACCAAACCAGAATGAAGTCTCATTTAGACAAACATGGATGAAATGTCGGGCTGTGCACAGCAAAGCTTATTTCCATGACTTAACAGGTGGCTAGGAAAAAAAACGTCTTGTTGATCTGATTAGAACAAATTATTATTCAAAAATTGTTCTATATAATGAGAGAGTATGTGTGCAGTTTATCTACGTGTGTGTGTTGTATCTTCGTGTGCATACAGCATGTGCCCATGACGTAGGTATAGGAATCACTCAAGTGCAAGCAGAGGAGGTCTAGGGAGAATTTTGTAAATAGAGTTTCATTTTATGGTGAAGGTAATGAGCACTGATATACAAATGGCCTGGAACAGTGTCTCATATTGTCTAGAAATGAGCAGGTTATAAATACTGTTCTAAAGGTTAACACCTGTTGCATTTCTAACATTTCCATTTGCTATCACATTAGTGAACTCCAGGTGTACTTTCTTTGTAACTTGTGTAACATCTTTTGTTTTTCAGGTTTTACTGATCAGGCTTGAGAGCCAATCAAAATGTTTGTGACCTCAATTACTATTGATTGAAGCAAATTGAATAAAACAAAACAAAACAAAAAAATGAAAACTGGAAAAAAAAAAACAAAAAACAAAACACACACACATCCCTACACATACATACAAAGTAGGGTTTTTCAACTTCAGCACTAGTGACATTTTGGGTCAGATAACTCTTTGTTTGGGGGCAGTCCTGGGCATTATAGAATGTTCCACAGAATCCCTGGCTTCCACCCACTATATACCAGTAGCTTCTCCCTTACTCAGTTTGGACAACAAAATTTAGACTTTGCCAAATGTCCTCAGGAAGGGACATACATATGTGCACACACACACACACACACACACACACACACACACACACAAATGACATCACATCTGTGCTTGCTTGCATGGCACTTTCAACTTCATGTATAAATTTTATATACTTTTAGAGTTAGAAGAGGTTGTAATATCAAGGTTAACCACATAATTTTATAGATAAAGGAAACTTCAGCCCGGAGATGTAAAATAATGACTATCCAGCCATTGTAATTCATCTTTTGGTATCAGACGCAAGAATACTGGAGCAGAAAGAGATCTCAACTTCATCAAATCCAGTCTCTATTTTACAAACAAGAAAATTAGATCTCTACTTTTTGTTTTTAGCCCTTCTACCCATTACATCGATTGTTTGGATCACTTGCTCTGATAGCTTGGGTATTAAATAAATCTTAACTTTTTTCAAGATGGTGTAATTTGTGCCTAATTTACTTAAAGAGACGCCTTCACAGAACATGTTCCCTTTTATCAAGTAAGTGACGACAGGTTGAGACAGCTCCAGGCTCAGGTCTCACACCTGCTGAGTTTCGCTTAGGTCCCACTGCAGTGAGAGCACAATTATCTAGTCAATTGCTCTGGAGGGAACATCATCTCAAAAACATGGCCAAGTTCACACTATCATAATTAATCAGACAACTGCTCTAGTGTGATGGCAGTTAACACTTCACAGACTTGGAATTGTCTTTTTAGCCCCAGAAAACACTATTCACATTAAGGCTGACTTCTATTTACATAAGCTGAGTCCTACATTTGGATGCTAATTAATAAAATATAACCATAATGTAATCCCACTTAAATGTTTCACCTCTGGGTAGAAATACATTAAGTAAACAACATTTTAAATAAAATAGAGTCGTGTCAATATATTTGCTATAGAAAAAAATACTTAAAATCCCTCATAAAATTCAGCCTCTGTATTTTTTAGAGCTGTCCTAGAATTACTGTCTTTTAAAAATGTAGTTTTGGGGGACTATCATGAAGGACTATATAAAGGACTATATTAAAGAGCTAAGAGCAGAGTTGCTCTGTGCATTAACTAAGTGTATATCAGGAGTTTGAAAGGGGTTGGTTGCAATTTGCAAATGCTAGTAGGGGGTTTCCAGCCATAACACAGTTTTACATCATCTTATGTTTGGGAGCAGAGATAAGACTTTTTCATACATCTGAGTGACGAGCATTTTCCTTTTCAAAACTGAAGGTTCTCATTTTCTATTAGCATTTGAGGTATTAGTTTCACAGCATTTGAGGACTCCAGAATTTCTACATATATTGATTTTTCACTTAACATTCATAGACAAAAGCAGTCATTATTGTGTATCACAATGATAATAAACCTCATTTTACAGCATAAAGGTAAAAAAAAAAATTGTATTTGTCTGGAATGAAGGACTGATTCTTAAATCTGATAAAGTCACTTATGAATCAAAGAGCAATCACGACATAGTTAAGAAATGAGCAATCTAAGAGAAGGGAAGATGGAAAGGAAGCATTTTATCAGGCACTGAAGGAAAAGTGAACGAGGATTGATAGATAAGATGTCCAGTTAGAACTCAACTAGCAACGCAAATCTCTGTTAGATATCACCAATAAAGGTCAAGGGGAACAGAGTTATGATAGTGAACTTTAAAAATTCTGACAGGAAACAAGACTACTGGTCTCCATATGCGTTGCCTTGCTATTCACATAAAAGCATTAGTCCCTTCAGAGAAAGGTTTATTGATTTACACAGACACTCATTTGTCACATCCTGTAGTCTACATTAAAAGCTGCCCAAATATTTCAAATGTACTCAGTAAATTTGCCTCCTCACCTGTGTGCAGTCTGGGATCTTGGCTATAAAGATATTTTCGATGTGAAGGGCTTGGTTCAAGAGAAAGGCAGCAATTTAACCAATGTGCAGCCTTGAGACCCCTCCCTGATGTCTTATAGACATCATTGCTTTCATGGTTGTTGGACACTGATGGGGAAATCATCATGTGAGAGGATCACAATGCATTAGATGCAGAGGGGATTCACCAAGGAGGGACAAGGCAGGATTCTTCATCTTGCTCATCCTAATGAAACTCCTTGACTGTCCTTGTAGTTTGTCATTTCTACCTGTAGGTGACTGTTGAATGCCAGGCCCCGCATTATGTGTGGGGGACAATATGGAGTATGGATGGAGGGGTGGCTATGGTGTCCGCTGATGTAGGTGTGAATTCTGGTTCCAAAACTTATTAGCACTCACCCTGGGCAAGTCACTCACCTTCTTTACCACTCAGGTTTCTCATCTATAAAATGGCAGTATAAATAATACGTGGGTCACAGGTTGTTGTGAGGTTCAAGTGAGATAATACATGGAGAACACTAAAACATAATGCTACGTTGCAGAGCTGTAGCCACTTGCCACCTGTGACTATTCATATTTAAATTCATTTAAATGAAAAATTCGGTTCCTCGGTCACACCAGTCACATTTCAAATGCTCGACGGTCACGTTTGGCTAAATGACTACCTTAGCAGACAGCACCAATAGAGAACATTTTCAACACTACAGAAAGTTTAGTGGGTAGCACTATTCTAGAAGTTGATATATATTGTTAAACTTTTGTTGACTAATACCTTATAGGCATTATTATTTAATCTGAGGCACAGGGGCATGCCTGATAGTCACTGAAAATTCTTTAATGTGTTGACTTGAGAAATAGATGTTGACAGACTTCAACTCATTATATTTTTATTATATTTTTTTCTTCTAAATCATGTTTTCATCTTTATCTCAATTTATCCTCATGATATCTTTGTAAGTTAAATATATTAGTGATATATCATTTTCATCTCACAGAGAGGAAAACAAATTCAAGTGGCGTATCTACGTTCTATGAGCAAACAATATCTATTCTTTGGAGAGTTTGGGGAGCAAGAAACAAATAAGGTAAGGAATGCTACTCAGGAGGAATAAAATTCTTATTTTCCAGATACAAAATTAATGAGAGTTATGGGAAAATGTGAAAAATACATAAAAGTATGAAAAAACAAAAATGGCTCAAAAGTACATGACCCATAACCACTATTAACATTATAGTGTCACTTTCCAGGGGTATAATATATATATATATACATACATATGTGTGTGTATGTATATATATATTTTCCCACACCATTAAAAATTATTTAGTAAT
>NW_006442484.1:12264408-12309269 GCF_000325575.1 Pteropus alecto
TATTATAGTTCACTTATTGGGTGATAATTTTCATTTTCTCTTGAAATAGAGTGGATATTTTCCCACACCATTAAAAATTATTTAGTAATATTTGATGAATGCACAAGAATTTATTATGAAGATATACTATACATTATTTAACCATTTCCCACTTACACTATTAAAAATAATGCCACAGAGGCCGTATTTAAACAAAAATCTCACTTTAAATCATGGATTATCTCTTTGGGATAGAGCCCTGAAAGTAAAATTACTGGGGTGAAAGCCTGAGAATGTTTTCAGATTCCTGATACCACTTGGCCTTCTTGAAAGGCTTTATTAATTTTCACATCTCTAGGAGCACATGTAAGTATCACTGCTCCTTCTCTAATACTGATGAGTACCATAAACATTTGGCCAATTTTGTAGGCAAAAACATTCTCTTTGTTATTTCATGTTTTATTTCTTTGATTACACATGAGACTAAATTTTTTTCTGTGTTTATTGGCTAATGATATTTCTATTCTGTGAGTTGGTTCTTCATATCCTGCACCCAGATTCCTGTCACAATGTTACCATTATGAATTTAGCAAAAATTCTTTTAGTTCTGATGTTTTCTTTTTCTCTCTTTGAATTTAGTTTGTGATATTTTCATATTTAAAACTTTTAAATGTTTATAAAGTCAAATAAATCTTTTTCCTTTGTGATTTCCTTCATTAATTTTATAACATTAGAAAGTTCTTTTCCCACAAGAGAATGATTACATAGTCACTTTTATTTCCTTTAAGTGTAATAATGTTTCAATTCTCTTTTTTGCTACATTTACCTTTTTAATTTATATGATATTTATATTATGTTATGCTGTCAGGTAAGCATCTTATTTTCTTCCCAAAAAGTGATGAAATTGTTGCAGAAAATTTACATTATCAGCTTTTTTTTGTTGTTGATATGTGACATCTCTTTCATAAGTGTTAAAATCTTAAACATGGTAGAGTCTATTGCCAGATGACATACTGTTTTACTGATCTGATCTAGAAACATAATGCCACTGCTTTAATTATTATAAGTCTGTATCATTTTCATGTCTGATATAGCAAGCCATGATTTATTCCTCTTGTTTTCAAACATTTTTTGTTTTTTCTATATAATGTATAGAATCATTTTATTATGTCCCCCCATTACATTCCTATAATCTAATTAGTTTTCATTTTCCTAAAATTTAATTCAACCTTTAAATTATTTTGGGAAGAAGTATTAGCTTTACAATATTTGGCCTTCCCATCCATGAACATGGTCTGTCTCTTTATTAAATTCTTTATTTCTCTCAATAGGTTTTATAGTTTTAAATGGGTTCTGAACTTTTTTAAAAGTAATATTTTACAATTCATTACAATTATACACTGAATTTTCCCCAATTATTTTTTGAACATTATTCCTCGTTGACAGGAAACATGATTTTTGTAATACTCATATCTGACTAGTTTATTGCACTCTTTTATTATTCTCAGGTTTTTTCCACTTGATTTTCTCAGGTTCATAGTACAGATAATGTTATTTGCAAGTAACAACATCCCTCCCCCGCCCTTTTCCAATAGACATGGTTTTATTTGTGAATCACATATTAAGCAATATTGCAGAACTTCCAAAACAATAACTAAGTATGCCAATCACTGGTGCTATGGGTCCTGACTTTAGTTTATATCGACATCATATTTTCTTATTGAGAGTGATATTGGCTACTAGGTTAAGATATTCTTCATCCTATTAAGAAATTATACTTTTAGTCCTAATTTACTAAGAGTTTTAAACAGGAATTGGTTTGGAATTGACTGAGAGGCTTTTGATCTATAATTTCTCTGGGGTGGAGTATGGGGTTTTTTTTGTTTGTTTGTTTTTTGTTTTTGTTTTTTTGGTCAGCTTTGGGTACCTTTCCATTTTATCCTAATTTCTAGAATAGCTAACAGAACAAAAGAATTATCTTTCCCAGATGTGGGACAGAAGAGGAAGGGAAAGCAGTGGGGTTTAAATGGTATCAGCATACATTCCAAATGGAGTCTAACTCCTTATTACAATACAGGCTAAGGGAAGAGCAGAGGAATACCGATTTGATGGTGGAGAGGAAAGCCATGAAAATTGATGGCAGATGACCTTAAGAGTTTGGGAGGCAAAAAAACAGCAACCCTCCTCTAAATATTAAAAACTGCATGATGGATAAGAGATTCAGGTACAAAAGAATTTTTTATGTTTCTTGAATGATTTACTATGTTGGAGAAAATTTACTGAATTTATACTATATACTAGAATTGTGACTTTCATATCATAATCAAAGTGTATGTTATTGAGATTCCAAAAGCATATTTTGAAATAGAACTTAGATTCTTTCTCACATTATGTCTCACATTTTGTTAAACAGAATTACCTGAGTAGAACTGCAAAGTCCAGATGGACAACCTTTCTGTTATCACAGGTAACTGAACCAACAGTGTATAGTATGCTAACTTCACTGAGAATTTACCATGTACCTATTAAATAACCTTATTTACTAATTTACTAAACAGTCTGCGTGCATCATCTCATTTAATCTTCAAAGCAAACTTACGTGTTGGTACTATTAGCCCCGCTCCCACTTTACAGAGAAAGAAAGTGATGTTCAATGAGGCTAAGTAATTTACTTAAGATCAGATTATTAGTAAATGAAGGACTACATTTTGAGCCTAGGTTCTTTTGATTCCAAAGCACATTTGCTTTTAACCACTGGGCTGCACTGAATACTTTGTCTACGAATCCACACCATTACAATATCGTGGTTCATAGTGTGAGGGTCTGAGGTTATTTGAATCGCAGCTGCCATTTATTAGCAATCTGAGCAAGTTTGAAAAATTCTGTAAGTTACAGTTTTCTCATCTGTAAAAGTGAATAACAGTACCTACTTCCTAGAATTCTCCAGAGAATTAAATGATGTAATGTTTTTAAAGAACTCAGTATATTGTCCTCCCCCATCCCCCTTTCCCTCTGGTGATTACCAGTCTGTTCTCTGTACCTATGAGGTTTTTGTTTGTTTTGCTCATTCATTTTTTTAAATTCCACATGTAAGTGATTTCCTATAGTATTTTTCTTTATTCATCTGATTTCACTTAGCATAATACCCTCAAGTCCCATCCATGTTGCTGCAAATGACAAGGTTTCATTCCTTTTAATGGCTGAGTAATATTCCATTGAGTATATATACCACCACTTCTTTATCCATTCATCCACTGATGGACACACAGGTTGTTTCCACATCTTGGCTATTATAAATAATGCTACAATAAACATAGGAGTGTATATATCTTTTCAAATTAGTGTTCTCATATTCTTTGGATAAACAGCCAGAAGTGGAATAGCTAGATCATGTGGTAGTTCTATTCTTAATCTTTTGGGGAATCTTCACACTGCTTAGTAGATGCAATAATTTATATTCTTACCAACAGTGTGTGAAGGTTTCCTTTTCTCCACATCCTCTCCAACATTTTTTATTTCTTATCATTTTGATATAAAGATGCCTTACTATTAGAGACTCACGCTCACACTCTTTTCCTTGTAAGAGAAAAAAGATATCTCCAATTCCACATGCCTTGAAGGTATCATTGGCATTAAGACACAGTGTGACTGCTACACAAAAAGCCTCTTCCCAAAGGAAAATGTAGATTAGGGTCATCTAGATAAGCATCCCATTTAATGTAATCATTCTTTATAAAGCTTCACACGCAACAGAAGTTTATTTGGTCAATGCTTTTATACATAAAAGCTTATTAGCTCCAATATGCAGCTCATCCTATACCTGGACACTTCTAATTGTTATAAATTATTTCTTTAGTTTAGATTTTTCATCCCTATAACCTTTATTCATTAACTCCTTTTTGCCTTAAGAGCTATATTAAATATATCTATATGTGGTTCCATAAGAATGTTCTTTAAATATCTACAGAACTAAATTACATCTTCTTGATTTTTCTTTTCCCAAATTAAGTAGGTTTTCTCTTCATTTTTTTCCTACAATACAGTTTTTTGATTCCTCATCATTTTGTCTGCTTTTTCTTTTCAAATAGCCACTCTGGTCTGTCAGTTTCTCTCTTGAAATGGGACTACTGAGAACCGAGCACTTTAAGATGTGGTCTAAATGGAGCAGAGTATGGCATGGCTCATCACAGTCCTTGGAAAGAACACTATCCTTTTCTTGAGCATCCTCTGACTTAGCTTTTAGCACACTCTTGACTCATTCTGAGCTTAGCTTCAACTAGTCTCCCAAGTTTTTCTCTTAATGCTAATTGTTTTTAAGCTTCATGATTTTTTAAGCCAAAAATGCACAAACTAACATTTATTCTTCTTAAATTTTACCTCGTTTATTACATTTCACTGTTCCAGAATATTAAGATACCATAGGATATTTAGAATCCTGACTTTGACAAGATCAGTTATTCTTCCATCTCAGCTTATATTGGTTAAAAGCCCAGATTCTAATCTTCGTGTCATTGATATAATACGATGGTTAATGTAGTTCTGAAAATGGACCTCTGTGGCATAATTCTGGAAAGATTTCTCTAAATTAATTAGTCATTATTTGGCCACATCTGCGTATAATTGGGCAGCAGATTATGCACCTATCCAAGTGAATGATCAGCCAACACACATTTTCATTCTTTCTGAACATTACCATGAGTCAAGAAAATAGATGTCTTGTTGAAATCCCGATGCCACCAAATTATGGCAGTCCCTTCACTAATAGCTGGATTAAAAAAAAAAAGTCTATTAAAAAAAATACCTTATTTTTAGTGAGCTCACGCTGTATCTTAATCATCATGTCTTTCTTTATCATTTGTTGCTTTCTAGAAATTTCCCAGGCACCAAAGTCAGGCTTCCTTTGCCATAGTTTTCAGAATTTTTTTTCCTTTATAAAAATGAAGACTATATTTTTTTTCATGTTTGGTCCTTTAGCTTATCTCCTACATGCCATTTCCTTGGAGATTATCAACAGAGGTTTTTGAATAATATCCAGTACATGGAATGTAATCTATCTGGGCTGGGGAATGATGACTCATGTAGAATAGCAAACTGCTTATATTCTGTTGCCCACCAATCTTGAGCATCAATTCACCCCTCAGGATAATTACACCCATCCTTCCCAATGTGAAGTACACTTTATAGGGACTATAGACAGAAAACAGGAAGTGACCACCTTTGCTATTTACTACTCCTGCTGCTGCAGATGCTGCTACTTTCGTGGTGTTACCCAAATATCCAAGTGGCTGAGGAATCATATATATGATTTTTCTTCCTAGAAGAATAGCAATAGTATCAGGCTTTTAAAAAGCCCTCACTCAAATGTGCTAAGCTTTGTTAAATCCTTTATAAAAAATATGTCATTTATTATTCACAATAAACCTATTATGGAAATACTATTATTAGTCTCACATTACAGATGAGAAAGCTTACAATTAGAGAGAGCAGTTAAGGACTTTGTCCTAGGCACACCTAGTAAGACATGGAGTCAATATTTAAACTCCAGTGTTCCTGATACCAGCAACCATGATATTAACCACTATGCTACATTGCAATTCATTTTAAAAATATAAATTTGGTTGGCACCAGAACTTTTTTAGGAAATTTTGTCCATTATTAACTTTTATATCCAATGATGCTATTCTTTTAAATTTGCGCCTCTTCTATTTTTCAAGTCCTTCCTTCTAGTGAATGTCCATAGCCTTTAAAAATCTGGTTTTATCATTCAACTTCCTGTGTGATAATATCACTATACTTAAATATCTCACTGTGACCTTCCCTTCTGCTCTATTGTGGTTCAAGAGGCTTATTATGAGTGTGTATGCATATGGATCACAAATGCAGATGCTGCCACTGTTTTCTAAGCACCTCCCACATGCATGGGCATACTGCCTTTTGCCATGCTTGAGTGGACTCACTAAGAAGAGAAAGACCCTGGTTCCTATCTTAAAGCGATAATGGAGAAGTGTCACCACAGTACAAAATTAGAAAATTTTATTATTCCCTGGGAACCCATTATACATGCCTATTCAACTTCCTACTGGCTCCTGTGAATTCTGAGGCTGCTAATTAATGGCTCTCCCAGGTCCTCTGAGCTGCCTGAGAGCTGGCCAGTACTTGCTTCTTGCTAGTGGTTGTATGCGTGACATGTATGAGCTGGTGAGTCAGGGCTATTTGTGGAAACTTGTACCACAGTGAGCCGTACCGTATAACTGGTAAAGTAGCCAGCTTAGGAAAGAGTTCCCATAGTTACCTGTTCAGCAGAGGCCTAACTCTCAAATCCTTCTGTCCAAAGGCAGATGCTAGCCTGAGGGTGTTATGTGGCAGTGACAGAAAGAGGCAGGCCTGGGGACCTCCTACAGGACCACGCAGGGACTGCTCCACCTGCCATCAGCCAAGGTCTCCCTCGGTGGCACGTTTCCCCTTAGGAAAGGTCACCATATTTGAGCTCAAGATGTAACAAGTGCTTTCCAAATCACGACAGAGCCAAAAATTCAGGCACTTTAAAATTCTTAGCAAAAATCAAATTTAAACATATTTTACCCCCAGATGTGTTTTCAGAGATACTGAACATATAAATTTCAAGCAATAGGAGGAAAAGAGTGAATTTTGTGCATCTGATTCCAGGCCTGGCAGGTAACTACTTTTCAGTCAAGCGCTAAGTAGGAGGATAAGATAATGTGTTCAAATGAAGAACCCATCCTAAGTCTGCAGACCAGACACTCAATCAGAGTTTTCTAGCATTCTTAATGGCAACATTCTATTTTGAGAGACTTCAGTCCTTTGTGGACTGTGTTTTCTTTCAGACAGCATCCACGACTCCACAGTTACATTTTTAGTGACCATTTATTTCTTAAAGACTAGGTAGGGTGTAAATATCTAACTACTGCCCTGCTTCCTATTGTTCCTTTGATGCTGATTTACTTCAAGTTTTCCTTATCTTCCAAACCATGAATTGGATCCTTGCAGACGTTCAGAATAATTCTCTTAGTTGCTGAATTGTTCTGAATTGCTCTGAATTGCTCTCTTTGCTTTCAGAGCAGGGAAACTACTTCCAGGATAAGTCAAGAATTTATCAGATGCACTGCTCTCAGCAGCCTGAAACTTTCAGCAGGCGCTCATAGCTGAAATCCCACATCACCACTACTGCTGATGGTTCCTTCCAAATCAGATGAGATTAATCATCCTCAACTTGCACAATCTGGCTTTAGTCTTCTCTCTCACCCCTCCTGACATGTGCAGCACAACTGTATGTAACTGATTTCTGAATGCGACTTCATAAGTTTCTAGTTCACTTTCAAACTTGATTTTTATCCTTAAAGCATATCAGAAACTATTCAGTTTTAACAACCTAATAATTGAATATGCTGTCCTTAAGTAAACTGCTGTGGTTTCTTCCCCAGGCTTATTAGCACTTAGAGCTGTGCTATGCTCTGGAGATGATAGCCGGATCGTTAATGGGGACGGCTCTGGTTTACTGATGATTCGCTATGTGCCAGGGACCTCCATACAGTTTGTTTATACAGAAATATGTGGTAGTCACTTAGACCTAACTTACAAGTTAAAAAAATAATAGAGGTTTTAATTACTGAAATAGTATTAACACAGATCTAACTATAGTCAGTCCTCATAGTGGCAGAATAGATTCTGGAGCCAGATTGCCTGGGTCCTGACATATTGACTATGTAATCTTAGGCAAGACACTTAAACTGTCTGTGTCTCAGTGTCCCCATGTGTGAACTGGAGGCAAAAAGAGCAGCTACTAATAAGGTTTTGTGAAAAGTAAATAAGAGGTGAAAAGTGCTCAGGACATGTCTCCTACACAGCTTTCAATAAACATTAGTTGTCATTTTAATTTTCATTTACTTATAAATCGGTGCTTTTCCCACAAGGCCAGTTCTAAGAGTTACAGATGTGAACCTTAAGCTTGTTAAGGTTCTCAACTGAATCCCAAGAACCAAAACATCTCAGACAGTGCCTTGCACATCATGAGCTTAAAATAAACATTTGTTGAACAAATTTTTGGATGAATCAGTCTTCAATTTTTAATATTTCCATGTCTGAAAATACCCACAAAGAACAGGGCTGGTGTTGACCGCATAGAGAAAAGTCTCATAATTTCCCATTCTCTCTATCTTCTTTTGGCATACCTATCCTCTTCTTCAATCTACAAGTAAATTTTTAAAATAATGGAATTCAGATTTATTTATAAAAATGAATCTGCTTCTTCATTTATCCAAACGGGCCCAGTTGGTAATACTTCCCAAGGGGTCCTTTTAAGATTCTTAAAGTCAACATACAGTTAAAACTGGAACCCATTTAATACACCTTGAAAAATAAGCATAAAAGCCTTAATTGCCCTTTTCTTGGAATACATCAATTTCTACATATAAAAATGTAGTACTGAATAACAGCAGTAAGCCAAATTCCTTTCAAATAGCACATCTGTATGAATACTAGCTGTCCATTATGTTTCCTAAAATCCGGGCAGCTGAATCATATTTGTGAAAAAAAAAAAAAAACTTTTTAATAAAACTTTAAAAGCCTAATTCTCATGCAGGGGAAAAAAAGGCATAGAAATCTCTTTTTTATAATTAATAAAAATCCTTTCCACAATTTTATGTTAATGTAACTCATTGTGTTGTCTTTTATTACATCAAATTTTAAAAAATAATGAATTGTAAAATATAAGAAAGATTGAGAGAAGAGATCTGGGTAATTATAACCAATCTCCTTTTTCAGGTATCGGTTTATAAGCCCTGACATAGCTGTTTTCTCTGTGGCCCACTCTCACAAATACTCCTATGGAATAATACACCTTTTAAAATATAACCCCATAGCACCATCCATCACATTTACCTAAAGTATGTCTAGCTTGCTAATTATTATTTTTTTGTTTTAAAAAACTAAAATAAAGTCATAATAATGTTATTATACATGTCAGCAACCCTTTTCGTATAAGGTCCCAACATTTTATGTCAGCAATGCTTATTGAAAATTCAAATAAGTTTCTTCCCCCATCGACTTCTAGTCGAGCTACTACAATGTCCCACACCGGTGGTCAGGTGAACTGAATGCTAGAGCTGTTTCACTAATAAGCAGATGAAACCCCAGCCCGTGCCTCCTCTTAATTCAGGAGTTTCCATAAATTGAAAGGAATAGAATCAGAATAAATTAGAAGTTTAAAAATAATCTCTCCCCCACCAAACATAACATACCAACTTCTTTAAAGACTTTCTGAAACCTAAAGGCTCTGGGTGGGGGCAGGAAGGCTGTATCTATATATTTTTTTTATTAAAAATTTTTTTTTTTTTTTTTAGAGAGAACGTAATTTGATCTTGCTACACTGCCTGGCTGAGGGCACCCTGGATTCTATGATCACTGAAGTTATTCGGAGCTTTAAGATCTATGCATTTTACCTTCTGTAAATTTTATTTCAATAAAACGGTGATAATTTTGTGATTCTGATAAGTCACAGACAAGGAATATTATCAGAGGCCATTTTGTAAAAAAAAAAATCTACCCCAGGAGGAAATGTATATCCCTGGATAAATGTGTATTGTGTCTTCACCATCAGAGTACTGTTTCATGACACCCCAGAAAAATCCTCTCCTGAGTATTCTCAGTGACAACATAAGATGTTGCCAGAGCTCAATCAGGCATCAGGTAAAGCTACGGCTAAAAATGCCTATCATATATCTTCGGTTTTAGAAATTATGTTTCTAACAACTTATCTAAGGACAAAAATTAAATGATAGAGATGTGCACAGAAGATTTAGGTAAAAGGACGCTCACTGCTGCACTGTCCATGTGATCAGCCTAAGTAGGGTCATCTGCTGTGTCTGCTGGACTTATGGCCAGGGCTACCCCGGAGTCCCTTTGCCTGTTTATATTCCTTGGAAAGGACATCTAAAAGGTGAAAAGTAGAATGTCATACAATGTTACATCACAAGAGAAAATGAGAGGAGGTGGTCATGGTGTGTTTCCTCCCAGCCTAACCAGATGTGATTCCTATAGAGAAAGGAGCAGGAGGCAGAAGTGGATGGGGCTATCTTCAAACAGGATTTGAGAACTACTGCTCTAATCACCAGAATGCCACTTTGGGGACCACATGCGACAGGGGAGTTCTTTCCAGTTCTTTTAAAACGTAAAGCGATAGGAACAAAATGTTTAGAACAAGGCACAGTAGAACTCTAAAGATGAGGAGTTATAAAATACCGAATGCAGAATATACCCTATTGGGTGGCACATCAGGGGCCCTGTGGGGGTTCCTGGAGCAGTAATATAGCAGAAAAGGCTCCTTCCATAAGTGGCCTTCAATCTAGAGCTGTGCGTATTGGAGGGTCAATTATAGAATGAAAGAATATGTTTTCATGAAATTCCTGAAATTTTCTGAAATAACTGGGGAATAGTTTCTCATAGGGAAGAGTAAGCTGTGCTTCTGTATCAGCTGGGGTGGGAGGAGATGGAAAAGAGCTAGCAGCAACATTTGGGTTCTTAATCTGAGCCCACATGCAGATGAGTTAGGGAGATTTGAGGGCTGAATTTATAATACAGTAAATTTAGGAACAAACGAAAGGCCCGATAGTAGGAGATAATTAAGTAAATTACCACAAATCCATGTAATGCAAGGCAGGGTTATGACTCAATGACTAAATGTGCGTTTTTTTTCTCTATATTTCACAGCCCCACTACATTCATTCTTACTGTTACCCCAAGAGCACCCCTAGACCTCACTGAGCAGAGGCAAAGCTCAGAGGAATTGACTACCAAAGTGATGACAGAAATACTCATGTCTGCAGAGGCTTCCTTCTTTTTTTCTCAGCAACCAAGGATGAGAAATTCTGCTGCTGAAGGAAAAGTGGGGCAACCAGGAGGGCCTGGTCTATCTTGTCTGGGGATAAGACCTTGCCTATGTGTAGGGTGACCATAGACTTTACGATCAAACATGGTCACTTTTGAGAGTGAACGAGGGTGATAACTAGATGAGTGACTACGACTTAAGGTACCCTAGTAGGCATGGGCCGGTGGACCCACGGCTACTGTTACAAATGGATCACTATACAGCCATTAAAGTGATGGTGTAAAACACACATCATAACGTGAAAAGGTTCCACTATGATATTATTTAAAAAAAAATCATGTTACAAAATAGTATATACATATGATCCTACTAAAATAGGAATATGCATAGAACAAATGACTGGAAGTCCATATGCTGATAAGAATGATTATTTCTAAATAATTGTATATAAAGATATTTAAATTCTATAGTTTTAAGTTTTTTTTTTTTATTAATGGACATTCATTACTTATAAAAGTTTATGTAAAAATGTGAAAGAAAGTAAATTGCTTAGGACCAAAAGTATAGTATCTATGTGGCATTAGCGGCTTAATTCTGAAATTCAACTACTAGACTTTTAGAATCATCGCTACTGCTTTTTATTGGATTTAAATTATAATTTTCTCAAGAGTATGACCTATGTCTTATTTCATCTTTTACTTCTTTAGAAGGGTTGGGATAACAGCAATTTGTGGTCTAGATATAGGTTAGTATGTGGCCTCCTTTCTGGGGTAATCAAATTGCAATATTCCATCTTAAGTCCTGATTTTTTAATGCAAGATTTACATAATGGTGAGAATGGAGCCAACTCAGTAAAAATGACAACTAATGTTTATGGGATGATTTCCATGTACCTCTGGGTCAGGTACTTCTCTAAGCTCTTTAAATGCTTTATTGAATCTTCATAATAATCCTATGAGATAGAAACTCTTATCATCACTATGGTATAGATGAGAAAGCTGAGGTAGAAAGATGTGGAATGATTTGTCCAAGGTAACTAAAATGTATAATCTATCCTCCATCTATAGTAACTTTTATGAGATTAGTAAATTGCTCTTTTTTTAGCCACTAGTCACTTTTTTTCAGCAGAAAAGACTTTCAGTGGTCTTCAATGCTTGCTAATATTTTAGCAAATAGCTGTTTTTTCTTAATTTTAATACATACCTTTTGATAACTCATGCATGAGATACATACTTCTTGTTGCTCGTTATAAATAATTTATGTTGAAAATGCATTTTTCTGTTATATAAAAAGGGCATTAAAACGATAGTTCACAGACTCAGGCAATAGGGCCCTTTGACTGACAAGATGGGACCTCTGGCTTGTCCTTAAATCTTCTGGAAGGCTTTGCTCATTAGTTATAAAAACTTGATAATGCTTCACTAAAGACATCTTTTCTGCTCTAAAATTCATAATTCTATGATTATTTTTATTTGCTGACCAACCTGAAGAACATACACCAGGTAAATACAGGGTAGAATATTAATTAACATGCGTTGACTTGATTGGCTCTAGGTAAGAGGAAAGCAGATCTGTGGGAGTACCTAAGTCCACTTGCAGCCATAGCTCTTAAATACTCAGCCCCCTAGGGCTCTTTATCAAGGCCATCTGAAACCCAGGCCTATAACTCTGATTCCTTTTAATGTGTCTTTGGGCTACAAACCATAAGACTTCCTACCAGTCACTCCGTCACTTTACTCCAAATCCCACTTACATTACTTCATAAATTAGTTTCTCTGTGGATCTTCCTCTCCCTCTGCAGAATGACCAATTTAAATTACCCTTAAATCATTACATTAAACACTAGCTACTATTGGCTGCAAGAGGAGCCAAGAAGTGTATTATACCAATTTTTAAAATGCTGTCCATGGCTTTTTAATTTTACCATAAAATCATATATAGCTATTTTATCATGAAGTATTTAATAAGTTTACCTTTTAAACTAATGGACTTTAATGGGTTCCTTAAATTTTGCATGTAAAAATCCCTGGGATGAGAAACTTTCAATTTCTCCTTAATAACTCATCACTATAAATCAGATTCCTTTAATATATTACACACCAATGTTGCAAGGAGCTTAGAAGAAACTTGTATCATTTCCCTCCTGGTGTTTCAGCCACAAAGAAAAGCTAGTTTATTTCTGAAAGGTAGTACTCAAAGCAATTTCATTTTATTTCCCTTCACAGAAGATATCACTCCCATAAAAGATTTACCCTTAAATATTGCAGAATGACCTGTTTCTTGGAGATTTCATTGGTTTCTCTCTTGCCAGAGATTTTTTTTCTATATAGGTTTTGTCTTCCATGGTATATTCAGTGTACATTTTATAATATAAGATTGTTGTTTTCATAGCCAGTAGTTAAATATTAATAGTAGAACACATTTATTGGATCATTTACCCTCCAATTAAAATGTAACACTAATAATGATAATGGTAATGACATTATAATATCAATAACGAGAATGGCAATGCTATTATAAAATAACAACATTGACTTATTTTTGGTCCTTCTCCAAAGCTTTGCATTTATCTAGATTTCTAAAACAAGAAAAAAAAAAGGATGATAAAATACTAGTTGATTCAAAGGTCAGTATAATGCAAATAAAATGCTTTCTGAAGATAACAAGTTTAGAAAAAGCCATGAAAAAAATTGCTTCCTGGATATTGCACAGGTCATCACAATCTAGTGCCTAGAGTAAAAGTTCTATAATAAAAGGTCTATACAATGCCAAATATCAGGATAAAACTCAAAGATGCTCTCAAAAATTCGTGTATTTAAACATCTGATTTCAAACAAAACAAATATATTCCCCATTCATCCAGAGAGTTGGCACCATGTTAAATCATGAATGATCTGGGTTAACTACTTTAATGATTAAAGGATCTATTGTTTCATTTTATGGGACAACAACCTAAAGTCAAAGGGGGAAACAGAAATTGTCAAACTTCTTCTATTTCAACTTAGCCAGTATGACCATTCTTATCGACAAGAGAGGAAATTAATATACATGCATAGTTGGACTGTAAATAGAATAGCCTTCTTGGTCGGAGGGGGCAGAAGGTAAAAGGAGAGAAATCCACACTTACAGGTAGAGCACTCCAGGCCAGTGTTTACTTCAGCTACTAATTCATCAATTGCCATGCCACAGAGAATCCCAAGATGACAACATGGCATACAATGGGAATATGTGGAGGCATAGAGCCCCTGGTAGAGAATGTTTCTGTCTAGCTTGCTTTGAATGTGTTCTATATAGTGGCACAAAAAGCCCACGGAAGCCTTGGCACCTGGAGAGAGGCTTGGGCAGGAATTGCTGCTGACGGGGAATCACTTACTGAACAGACATCATACAAATTGGCTAAATGCTATCAAGCCAAGAAATTAATGTAAACACCAATCATAGAATTAAGCACACAACATTTGATGCAAAACCAACAGGAAGATGATTGTATAACTTCTGAAAACAGGTATACTCGACCTTATAGAAATCAGATCAGAAAGGAAGGGAGAGACCAAGAGCAGAAGAAAGAGAGAAGGAAAGAAAAAGACAATAAAGAAGAGAAAGGGAGGTAAAAAATATGGTCCCTAGCAGATGTACCATATACCTACTGCAGTAGCATGCATCAGCTCTAGAGAAATTTAGGGTTTATGTGAAATATAGAAATTCGTCTCAAAGTCATTGAAAGATGCTATATCTAATTTATCTCCCATGCAGCTCCCTCATGGGCAGGAACCACTAGCAAAGCTATGAAGAGGCAAAGTTTGGCTTATGTCCCTCTATCTTAGGACCAGTGGGCAGAAAAGGTACCTTGATGGCCTGTTTGCAATGCAAGCTGTTGAAACCATTTTAAAATCCCAGCAGCAAATGAGGCTTTTGCCTCCATTCCTACGTATGCCCACCTGAGTGGCCCACCAGGTCCCGCCATGGCCACCTTCTTCCCTTACTGTAATGAGCTTTCTACTGGATTTTTCTTTTTATTTAAATTCCTGATGCTAAGTCATGAAGGAAACTTCATGTGATGCATTGATGCCAGTTCTAACATCAGAGAGTTTAGTTCAGTTTCAGGATTTATTAGCTCTGTTACCTGGGGCAGGTTACCTACCCTCACGGAGGCTCCATTTTTTTCTTGGTAACAATATGTACCTCAGAGGAGGTACCTGTGCCCCTTTTGCTGTCATATACAATGATCATTCTCAGGTATTCATCTTTCTTGACTATGTATTGAGTACTGTTAGTGGGTTGATTGTACAGAAAATTAGGCACATAAGTATGCTTAATTTTGTTTACAGATCCTCTCAAAAATGGGGGTGGGAAAAAGAGAAAGGTCAGGGCCAGGAATTAAGAAAGTCCTTAAAAATCATTGTGAAAATATTTGCTAATCATATTGATAAGAAGTTAATATCCAGAATACATAAAGAACTCCTATAACTCAATAATAATAAAAAATAACTATATTTAAAAAATGTGCAAAGGATTTGAATGGACATTTTTCTAAGGACTAACAAGCATATCAAACGATGCTCCACATCACTAATCATTAGGGAAATGCAAATCAAAACACAATGAGATATCATATCACCTCATATCCATTAGAATGGCTAGCATTGAAAAAAAAAAAAAAAAAAGAACCAGAAAATAAGTGTTGGCAAGAATGTGGAGATATGGACCGAGAAAGAGACCTGATTCTAATGACATTGGTTGGGCTCATGAATACGGTATGCAGGAAGTTATTTCTGAGCAAATGCATTGTCTTAATGGCTCAAGCCAGTTTGAGTTAGATTTTTTGCTATTTGCAACTAAGAGAGTTCTTACCAAAAAATATACTAAGAAAAAGCATGTTCTAGGAACAAGGGCTTGTATATGCAAAACTCCAGAGGCCAGGAAACCAAGGTCCATTCTGTGTACACAGTTCTGTGAGACCATAGAGGAGGTGCGAGGAGAGATTTGGAAGAGATGGAAAGGTTAAGGGCCAGCATTTTCCAATCCAGTGTTGCTCTGCCAGAACAGCTATCATAAAATGCAAATTTGATCTCAGAATTCCTCTCCCTTTCTTAAAATACTTTAATGGCATCCCAAAGGTTTCAGGATGAAGTTCAAACCCATTAGCTTAGCACCCAAGGCTCTTGATGACTTGCCTGCTCCTTCTCTCTTTAGTTTCATCTCCCACATTTCTCCCACGGGCACTCTGTGCTCCAGATAAATGGAACCACTTATAGCTTTCCAAACATGCGTGCTGTTTCATGCCTTTGTGCCTTCATGTTACATGCATTTTATTATTTAATACTCACAAGGGCCCTACGAAGTGAGAATTAATGTCCCAATTTTTCAGATGGAGAGAAAAAGGAGTATAGAGAATTTGAGGAATATCAAAATCTATGTAGTCAGTAAAAGGAGAGCTGGGATCTGAACATATGTATCTGACACCAGAGTTATTACTCTTTCTTCTCTGCCATCTTAATCCCAGTTCTTTTGACTTCTGGTCCATGGATCTGTATATTTGACAGCCTGATCTTTTAATGGAATACATACAATTTCAGAATTTCAGGGGTGGGGGCTGAAGAGATGTTTGCCAATCAATTCAAAGTACTTTGCTACTAAAAGCAACACGCTTGCATTTTCTTCATTTAATCCACAAATATAGAGTATCTCCTTTGTGCTAGGTCCTGAACCAGATGATGGCATGACAGAGGTGAACAAAGTCAGTCACATCATTTTCCTTTAAGGTGCTTAAGTAATCTGCTCCTTAAACGTGATTCTCATCAAGAAGACACCCTGGCTACCCATGGGAATGCATGCCTCTTGGCTTTCATACACACATTGAACTCCATCACTTCTGCTGAGGAAATATCTCAGTTGCATTATTTTAAACCAATGCCCACAAATTATATCAGAGATTAATTGATCAGCTAAATGGGATAAGGTAGAGAATAGACTGGGGATAAATCAATGAAGGAAATAGTGTGCTGTGTCTTATGTAGCTGAGATCAATTGTGTTATAGCTCACTTTGAGAGGCTGCAGACTGCAAAACAGCTTGTTTGGCCGGGTCATGAACAGGGCGAATCACTGATTTAATGACATGCGAAATTTTCATTGCCTTATTTAAACTCTATTTCTCACTAAAGTGAAAAACATTTCTTAATGGTACCAATTTTGCAGGCTAACAAACTAGGAATGTTTTCTTTTCTTCTAATTGGGACAAAACTGATAATCACTCAATAGGTTCTTTGTAGAGAATGAAATATGTAACAACTGAAAAAGAAAGAAAGAACAGAAAGCACAAATTGGGTATCAAGAATCCAGTGGAAATGAAAGAACAGTTTTTGTTTTTAGGTCAAATCAATAAAGATACTATTACACGATCTAACAATTATTTTATAAATCTTATTTGATAGAAAAAGCTAATTGACTTACGGTAGAAAAAGCTAATAGAGTTATGGTAACAAAAAATTGTAATAAAAAATAAAAAGGAATTGTTGAGAAATGGAAAATTAAAAGGGAAATTGCCAATGTCAAAAAGGCATCTATTGTGAACATAAAAATGTATCAATCCTTCTTTCCCCAACAAGAGCAAGATGGGGGCTGAGAGATTAAAAGCTGGACGTTAGCCTGGTTAACCTGAGTGAGAAGCCATTATGGAGCCATGATAGGGAAACTGAGCAACTGGTTCCGTAACCAGTGGGTGAATGATCCTTGCTGTCCCACAAGGTCTTCAGAGGAGAGAGGATGCAGTGCCCAGAGAAGCCCCCCAGGACGGGCCACCCCCATACACCTCAGTTGCTATTGGTGGGAGGGGCCTTTTTCTGCCCTGAAAATATCATGCCAGGCAGGAGACAGTCTATGAGCAGAAAAAAGCTCAGGAAAAAGACAAATTTTTTCATAACTGCAGCGGCCATCAAAAACCCACTCGTTTTTCTTGCACTGTATCCTGAGCCAATGAAATAGTTTTAGGATCGCAAAAAGACTGTATTATAGATGGAAGTTTTGTTGCAACCAGCCAGCCAGAAGCGAGGATGATTTTAAAAATATTAAATCTTTGAAAGGCCCCAAAATCCAAAGATAAAGAAAATATAAAATGTTACTGAGAGTTTTCTCCTTGTGTATCTTGTGGGTTAACCATATTTGTTCAACAAGTTACACTTTAAGTGCAGCATGTAAAATCCTAAATATTGTTTTTAATTCTTTTGAAATTACATGAAATTTCCTCTTATCAACACAGACCAATAAAACACAAACAGTCATAATTTCTGGAAGACGACTCTTAACAGTTCAGGTTAATCCCTTGGTATGAATTCAATTATAAAAGGTTTAAATGACAACTAATCTCAAAGCCATACATATACATTAGGGATTTGATTTGGGTAAGCTTAATGATTACCTGAGTGTTAACCAGTGGAAGTAAGAGGCAGGAAAACCCATGCCAAGTCATGTTAAATTATGCAGAAGCTAGAGAACTCTAATTGGAATCGAAGAAGAAATGTGTGTGTGTGTATATATACATATATATATATATATATATATATAAAAACGTGTATATATATATACACACACATATATATGTGTATATATATACATACATACATACATACTTCAAAATATTGTCATTATAGATTTAAAAATTTTAGATAGATCAAGACAGATTTTTTTTAAAGCTATGGAGGAAAATGGAGATTTAATATTAAAAAGATAGGTGTAAGATGGCTCCTTGAGATTCAGAATTATATGTTTTGCATATCATATCTCCACAGATGCTGGCTATGTCTTAGACATAGTAGCTATTTGCTACTTTTTGTGGGGTAGTTAATTCTAGTCTAAAGGTCATCTGTTACAGTTGAGAAACTGACTTGCCGACAGCGACATGGCCACATAAGGAATAAAAAGTTATAAAATTGAGATTTCCTGATTACCAGGTGTCATGCTGTTTTCATGATAGTAACTACTATGCTTTAAACAAAGACCGGGGTTTTATCACTAAGAAATAAGCCACAGGGGCTGACTAAGACAAGTTCATCTACTATATCGCCTTTGCTGTTTCTCACGAAGAAAAGGTAAAGAGGCAAAGTCCTGCATGTTGATTTATAATTGTTTTCTGGTTTCAAATATATAAAATATATTTATCTCTCCATGTAGACACTGAATTTCTTATCTTTCCCTTACACTTCTCCATACGCCTTCTGCAGTGTTTAAGTATGGTTTTTGAATGCAGTGGGAAGCAGCATGGAATACTGGTTAAGAGGTCAGATCAGACTGCCCCGGGATCCAATTTTGGCTTCATTATTTATTAGCTGACTGATCTTGAATAAGTTACTTGACCTATCTGCACCTCAGCATCTCCACCCGTAAAAGTGGTTATAACAATACTACCCATCTCATAGGGTTATTGTGAGAATTAAGTGAATTATTCATGAAACTCTTAGAATGATTCCTGGTACACGGTAAGTATTCTATAGGTATTATATTAAAATAAAATGCTTACAGAATGACCAAATGATTCTTTGCACCCGTACTAATTAATATTATTCAGCAGTTGATGAGGTTTCCCAACTACGATATGGCTTGAGAATTTGCTAAATGTTGAAAAACTTCATTTCTTATTATTTGAGATAAGACAAAAGATAAATAATAGCTATAACACATATAACTATCTTGTAAGGTGCTTTGCAATCATTTATTACTTACAGAAAAACCCAAGTGGGCACAAGGAGGAACAAAGTAGTCATGTTAACATCTAAACCTCATTAAAGTTTTATCTTCTTTTAAAGTCCAGGAAGACAAATGAGTTACCAGAGAAATTTCCTTTCCTCTATAAGACCTATACAGATATTTGAATATAATTGCTGAAGTAAATTAAATGGGATTTCCTAAATGGCCAAATGCGACAGTGGTTGGCGGCAGATAGATACAAATTATCAGGGCTGGGTATGAATTTCAATATCTAAAATAAAGTTGATATACTCTAGTAATTAGACCCTTATCTTACTGGGGTGTTTTATTTGAAAAAAAAAATTATTCTTGATATGAACATTATAAAATAAGAGTGATTGTTAATTATTTTTTAACAAGGCAAATGAGTAGATGATAAATCAAGTTGGGAAAAATTATCCTCTTAAAAAAATATACCAATGATTATCTGGGATGGAAAGTGTAGTAAATGACAAAAAATGGCCACGCATTTTTCTTCCTCATCTCTCTTTGTATATTTTTCACAATGACTTTGCTATCCTTCCCATCAAGATGTGAGATCTATTTCCAATCCCTTGAATTTAGGATGGTCTCATGACTTTCTTTGACTAATAAAGTTTGGCAAGACTCAAGTCATGGGAGTTCCAAGTCTTAGATTCGATAGACCTTATGGCTTGTATCACCATGGGAAGAAGCCTGATCTAAACCGCTGAAGGATGAAAAGACATTTTGAACAGATAGGCTCCATCTCAGCTGAGGCCCGCTAGACCAGACAGCTGATGGCTAACACCAACCCCCAGACATGTGACTGAGGCCGTCTTCCACAGCTGCCAGATGACTATAGCTGCACGAGTGATCCTTAGCAAAAACAGCATGAAAAGCACCAGGCCAAATTGTTGGCCCACAGAATTATGAGCAAGTAATATGGTTGTTGTTTTAAGTCATTAAAAATTTGGAAGTAGTGTGTTATATACAGTGCAATAGGTAACTGATATAAAAGGCTTTCAATGCTCTTAAAATGAAATCAGAATGAAGGAACTGTAGAAGATCAAACTGAAGCAAAGAAGAAAAAACACACACAATACTTCTGTTGTTTCTAACCAGTGACTGTTTGATATAGAATCTTTTCAAAATTTACAATAACATTGGAGAATTCTTGGCTCTCTATGCAGATGCAATTTGTTTTGCTCGATTAGTGTTACTTGAGCTAATAAAAAGGTAAAAGATCAAATATATGTTTCATATTTCACAATCTAGAAGTATTTGGGGACACACTTTAAGAAAATAAAATACACCAGATTTATTATGTGTATGAGAATAATTTTAAGTGTTATACTGAGAAGAAAGTATCTACCAGTGAATAAACACAAAGATCTTTCCTTTATTTAGATAGGCACAGTTCTCCAGGGACTGTGAGCAGGAATATGTGAGACTTTGCCCATGGTCAACACATATTTCCTTCAAGATAGGGATGAACCAAGCTCAATGTGTATAACATTTCCTCTTGATTTTCCTCCTTTTGTCTTTTTTGCTTCCATACTTCGTCTTCGTAGTCTTGGTCACTGTGACAGATTTGTGATATGTCAACCTGGCTACGCTGAATCACATGTCCCAGAATCCCCTTTGTTGTACATTTCAGAGTCATAAGAAAGAGTCATGGGAGATCTGGAGGACGGAAATGGAGCAGCGTCATTTTGTAGTTCACACATGTTGCTAATCTGCTGATTCACCTTGTTGGCATGAAGCAGTAGCTGGGCCTGCAATCGATCTACCTTCCTCTGTCTGGTTCCTCCTGAGTCAAGTCTGTGTGCTTAGCTCTGTGACAAAGGGCCCTTTCAGGATACCCTTGAAAAACCAAGGTCAGAAACAATGATATAATTTCAGTGCATTTTTATGAGGTTTCAGTTGACCGTTGTGGGCATCAGCCTACTTGTAACTTTCCCTTTCTGACTGCCTGCCCTTTAGACTTTAAGCTCTAGCTTCATTGCAGAAACAGCAGCCTTATAGAGACTTCTTAACCAGCCTCACGATGGTGTAAGCTAAGTCTCTGTAACAAATCCACTGGTCTGCTTCTCTGGTTGAACCTTGACTGGTATGGTCATTGTTTTTATCATAGGACACTGATAAAGTTATCCCCAGTCACCTGGTTGGTAGATCCTCCACATCTATGGAGAGAGATCAAAGAGCCCCCAAGAGGCTATAGAAATGGCTTAGAAATTTAGAAGTGACAGATAATGAAGATGATGATGATGATAGGGAAATAACACATCTATAGTCCATACTGTGTATAGGTTCTGAATGCTGACTCGTTTTATTCTACCATCAGCCCTATGAGACAGGTGCTATTATTGTATTTTTCTTTGTGCTTTAAGGTACAGAGACTAAATAACTTGCTAATAAGTGGAAAAGTCAAAAATTAAACTCAGTCATTTCGGCTCCAGAATCTTATGTATTATGCAGTCTTAAGTACTGTTCCATGGCTTCAAATCAACCTATATCTAATGGTTTTCATCCTTTGGTTACCTTGCCGTTTAGTAACATTTCAGAATGGAAAAGTAGCCTGTGTTACTGCATCAGGAAACTTTAGTTCTGGTCCTGATTCACCACTAACTTGCTGTGTAGTCTTAGACAGGCCATTCTAAACTCCTTCCTTATTTGTAAAATGATCTCAACATTCTCTTCCAGCTATAAAAGTTCACAATTTTATAGTGTTAAAGTTCTGAGGATGAAGTTATAAGGTCTTTGAAGGAAAACTGCTATATCTCATAAAATCAACTAATAAAACCTGTGACTGTGTATTTGACTTTCTTGCATTTTCTTTTCACCATTACCAATGTCAAAAACTCCTCTGTATCCCTACGTCATTATATTAGTGATTTTTATCCTTTTCATATGTGAGGACCCTATTCACACACATACACTTGCATGCATGCACAGAGCTGTGAATATCTACATAAGAAATGTACTTTCACTATAAGTTGATTGAGAAAAAATATAATAGAAAGTCATGCTATGTTTGGTAATCCTTTTAAGTGCAGTTTATTTTGTTAATCATAAGAACATCTGAAGGCATTTAAAAAACAATAGTACATATTCAATATACAGGAAAAATTTTATGGGGTTATTAATCTATGGAATTCTTGCGATTTACTTTTCACTTCTTTCTGGATTCTCTGAACACACACTCACATGCTAGAGAGACAAGTTTTGGTGAACTCTTCACTGTTATTCATCTACTTTAATTTTATTCAATTTATTTTACAATGTAACTATTCCCATCAAATATATCAAAAGGAAGACAGTTTTACAGGCCATGGATTTATTCTCTTTAGACTTACTCCCTATTTGTTGTTTTTATATCTGTAGATCTTTGGTAAGTACTATACACATTTCTGATCGGGGTTGTCATTTTTTCTTTTCTCCTCTTTATTCTATTTATTTCTTTGTATTCACCATCTTTTAGCAAAAAAATTCCAAGAATTAAAAAACCAAGAGGCAGGCTTCAAGTTTGAGACAGGGAAATAATATAGGGTGTAAAAGCAATTCGAAAAATTGGATAATGAGTCCAAGAAGAGTAGGATCTGACTACTTTTATAGGACAGAGTGCAAATCAATGACCTTCAGAATTTGGTCAAATCTGTCCTGAGCAATGGATATAAAGGAAAATGGCATTATTGGCACTCACCAGAAGGGTTAAGGTGACACTGCACTTGGAAATGTAACAATAGCTAAACAGAAGATGGATATAATAGGAAGAAGAGCCACGCTAGTTATTTTTCTTGTGTCTGAGCCTGTGTCAAGATGGGGTTTACTTTTTTAAGAAGGGGAGAGGTATGCTAGAATGCATATGTTATGACTCTCCTGAGTACATGCCCTAGAACCCACTGCCTAAAGGACACAGAGTAAGAAAGAAGGTCATGCAATCCATTCCTGGGAAGTTACCATAATTCACTCTTAGCTCCCTTCTACGGGCAAACTTGATGGGGGTATTGAAAGGGATACTCCAGGCATAGTTCAATACTACTACTTCAGGCAAATCTTTCCCAATTATCCTCCAATTTTATCCCTCAACCATGAGCTGAAGCATGCTTACTTCTATATTTTGCCATACTTCTGCTACTATACATGTGCCTGTACTGCACTACGAATGTACTGTACATCTTTCTCTCCTCTGTGATTGAGGGCAGGAACTGTGTCTCATTCATCAATCTGTTCTTAGTATCTAGCATGGAGCCTAACATATGGGAAGTGCTCAATGAATGTTAAATGACATTAAATAAATCCTGTTAGTTTACCCTCAAAATCCAAATTTGTGGTAAAAATTCAAGTGGAAATTTTTCTAAGTATGTGTAACAATTATCAGATATTGTGTTTCTCTGAGATTGATGATAACTGCCTCTAGTTCTATCTAGAAAAAGATAATAGTATTTATTCATTTGAAACACGATGAAAGACAGGCAAAAAGCCTTCAATATGGTCATGATCTCAATTAAAATTCTTCAACCCAAAAGAAATAACTTTTATATGATCAAAATGTATGAGTTCTTTCTTTTTTGTCACTGTAATTTAAAGACAGAAAGACACTATTTAGGATTTACATATAAATGTGGAGTCCAACTTCATTACGATGATTGTACCTAGAAGCCAGGGAGTTTTGAATCATAAATGTATTTTCAGAAAAAAAAAGTATTTTCAGAGGAGAAAAAATAAAAGAGCTATAACAATAGCTCTAATTGAACTGAAGACACACATAGCATGATCCCCAAAGAGCAGGCTAAACTGTTGAAAGCATCAGCAGATTGTCTATTCATTTGACATATTAGCATAGAAGGGGGCTTTTTGCCCAATGGAGCCTGGCCTCTTCTCCACGTATTTTGCTTTTGAAATCTTTGAAATTGCTATTTCAAAGACAGTATACTGAGATTTGCTCTAATCTTACTATGGAATTAGACAAGTCATTATAACTTTAAGTATAACTTGGCCAAGTCACAAATCTTGCTCTTGGGGTAAACATCTATACTGTAACAGAGAAGAGACACACATAAAGCCAATATTAGTTTCCTCTGGTGATGGTATGCAGAATCCATGCATGTAAAGTAATGGACAATTAAATACGGCAATGATCACTATATGGAAAACTTGTTCTTTAAAAAGTTGAACAATGACCTCAAACTAAAAATTAACTTTAAAAATCAAAGTTAAAGGGAAAAATATCTTTTAAATCAATATATTTTACCTCACTCATTAAAACATGTTCATTCATTGGATATTTATTAAAGACCTACTTGGTGTTCAAGGTGACCATTTCTAAGACCCACAAACAAGGAATCCCACATGATACATAATATTTTATCTCTAAGGCCCTCTGTAGTCTATTCTAGTTTGGAGAACTCTGTGGCTGTCTACACAAAATCCATTTCATCTCTAATTTGTGAATGTATATGAAAGTCATAGGACTGGTCAGTATTGATCCACTTTTTAGGGGGACTTATCTAATTAGAGTTACATTATCTCCCTTGTCATAGTGATTGGTCAATATACTCCAGGAATAAGGAATAAACCAATCAGTACATGGCTCTTCTCTGGCCACAGGGACTGGTTCAGGAAAGAGTACATAATTGATTTAGGTCTAGGAAGGGGAAGCTCCCTGGGAACTTTTGTAAAAGATGGTTCTGTATTTTTTGGTGATTCCTGTGAGAAATATTTTGGGCAATATATTGAGTGGACACAAAGCTTAGATCTGCTACACCCATTTATCTACCTTGAGGGAAGCCATTTTAGAATAATGTTAACACATGGAAAATGCAAAGGCAATGAAATTATGTAGAAATATGGAGGCCAAGCCTTCACCAAATAGAGGCAGAAGCCCAACCTATTTCTGAATTCTTTTAATACTATGGCAGCTTTAGCTGAGTTTTTTGTGACTTGAAGCCAAATGCATCCTAATTATTATAACTATAAGAGAAACAGTGGCATCAGAGCTGATTTCTGAAGGAGGAATATCATTTGACAAGTGAATAGTAGAGAGGAAAGTTTGGGGATCCCTTTCCAGGGTCAGAAAATTTCAGAAGCAAAAGCAAACAGGTATGAAAACACACAGTGTGTTCAGGATCAAGCATATCTCATGAAAGAACAGGTAAAAGGTGAAGCTAACATGCAGGTTGGTGTAGTGATCCTTTTGGAATACTAACTCTAGTGGCAGATGGCATTTGGACCAGAAAAGCAAAGGCTAAATACAGATGGCTGTTGCAGTTATCTGAGTAAGAGATAATCGAGGCCCTCTCTTGTACATTGGCAGGGAATATAGAGAAGAGAGGATGAGTTCAAAGAGTATGTTAATGATAGAATACACATCAGTTAGTGTCATACTCCATGAGAGGAAAAGAGAGAGTTAAAAATGGACTGTGATGTTTCACTCTTGAGACATTTGGTAAAGGCGAATGCCTTACCATTAATCAGGAATAAGAATTCACGTAGAAAAGTGAGTTAAATCATCTGAAATTAATTTTGGAAATATATATATACGTGTGTGTGTGTGTGTGTGTGTGTGTGTGTGTGTGTGTGTGTGTGACAGTTATGGTAACAACCTAAATCTAAAATAACAGGAAGTTAGATAAATTATGGTACATTTATTGAATGAGTGAAATTCTATACAGTGACTTATTAACATTTTCCTGTGGTGGCTCATTTGATTGATAATATTTCTGTGCCAGACACATCACCATAATAAAAGTTCCCAATTCTGTGTGGCTGCAGCAAGGTGGTGGGTTACATATTCATTTTAATACCATCTCTTTCTCCACCACCAATAGATCCCTTGGCAGCCTACAGTTGAGAACTATTATATAAGAGAATATCAAGAAAAAGACTTCAGACTTGGGGAAAAAACAAATAAAAGAAGCATTGTTCTGATGTCATCCCAGTTTTAAAAATTAAGAAAAACATATACATTCTGAAAAATAATTATATACACCAATATGTTTGTGGTCATTGACTCTGGGTGGTAGGGTCTGGAGTACTTTTTTTTTTTTTTACTTCTTTATAATTTCTATTTTCTTTTCCTAAAATGCACACATCTTAATTTTATCACTTTAAAAGGACAAGGTCTATGTTGGGTTCCTCCAAAGCAGATAATGAGATGCAGATTTGTGAGAAAGTGATATACTAAAAAGAATTCTTAGGAAAAACTAGTAGGTGAGTAAGGAAGTGGGAATAATCAAAGAAGGAGGCCAAGCATGGGTATATTACTAGGCACAGTCCCACTGGAGCTAACTTGAGGTCAACCCCTTATGGTCAAAGGAAGTGGAGACTTTATTACCTCTCCTCCTGCCCTTCCTTAATTAAGAGCTGTCCCTGTTGAGGTGCAAATGGTTCTCCTTGCATGTAGGAAAACTTGGGCAGTCTGCCCACCAAGAGACACAGCTGCTGGCTGTTGAAAGCACACAGGGGTCTGAGGGAATATGCATGGAAGACTGCATCTGCTAGAGATATTCATAATTCAAAGTCCTTACTGTTTTATTTAAAAATATGAAAACCTTCATTTTATGACTATGTTCATTAATATTAAAATGTTTACTTTTGGTAAAAAAAAAAGAGGCCTAAATATTAATGCATTATATTGGCTTAGAACTTCTTACTGTAAAGAGAGACTTGAAAAGTCTTACATTCTAAAACAAGTATGTTACAAATTAGGACTGCTGAATATAAAAACTTGATGACACTGGGGACACCAAATGTTGATTGCTGTTTGTTGGTAGAGAGCCAAGAGGACTGAAATTTGGGGAGAGAAATCTCCCTTCCTGACAGCTATAGGCCAGACTGTTAAACATCTTTGAAAAAAATCAATGGTGGTTTGAATTATTCAACTGGTATAAAACGGCTACAGTGGAATGTAAACTATCTGGCTTCCACCAATAGATTTGGGGTTGGCATCTATTATGAATCCCCAAATTACATACTCCCTAAGAAGGAAGAGAAGGAAAGAGACTGTTAGATTTGAGAGAAGTAGCCAACCAAGTTGACCCCATCACAAACTCTGAAGCTTTGACATATTTGCTAATATAAAGGACAGACCCACTGGTGCACTATAAGTTGTTAAGGCTGGTCTCCTTGCTATGTTTCAGTGTGGATGGGACCAGGCTATTCCAACCCCTGAGTTTTGAAGCTCTCTTCTCATTCCAATAAGTGGATTTTATACTAAACATTTCAAAAGGTATCTCTTTCTTCAATCCCAGAAAGCCCAATCATAGGTCTATGTAGGTGACTTCCAAGGTGGCATAACTTAAGATGTTCTGGGAATGTCCTGTAAGTCCCCAAATAGCTTCCCTCCACTTACCTCTGGGACACCTTAACATTATTTGAGAAATATTGCAAGTATACACGTAAGTGCATTTTCAAGCAAAAGAATCTAGGGCTTCCATTATGTTTTCGAAGTAATCCATGACCCATGAAAGGCTAAGGAGCTCAGGACTAAGAGTCAGGAGAGCTGTATTCTCTATTCCTGAATTGCTACTAACCAGTCATGTGATCTTACACTGAGGCTTTCCCTTCCTTGGCTTCAGATTCATAAGTTTCTGAGGATCCTGCCTGGTTATAGGTTCAATAATCCAGCATGTTCTTTTTTTGTGAAGTGGCAAATGGCCCCCTTTCAAAGATTGCTGGGGAAAATATCCAAATGCTTCTTTTTTCCCTGCTTCTTATGAACTCTTCCTCTAGCTAATGGAATAGTAATAAATTTAAACAATATTACTGGAGAAAAGTAGAGGGAGGGAGGAAAACACAGAGATGGGGAAAGAGAGGGATAGTAGGAGGGAGGGCAGTGAGAAGGAAAGGAAAGGGGAGGGGAAGAAACAGAAATGACTTTCACCAGTAAAGGTACGTCTAGGGCAAAATTGAACAGAACCAATAGAAGGTGGTTGTAGAATCAGACCTAGCCCTTACTCTCTCTCGCTTCCTCCAAGTATAGCTGCAGCATTCAAATTTTTGAAAGTTCATTTTTAAGAGATTTTCAATTAAACTAGGGCAGGAGGCAAGGGAATTACATACATGTGTATACTCTATTTCATTTTCATATTTTAAATTATCAAAATATCATGTCCTTTAGTGAGTGATAAAATACAATAATGAAAGAATTCTTTTACAAACTTCATTTGTTTAATAGTGACAATGTGAAAAATAATCTCTAAAAAACACTTAAACATTTAACTTTTGATCCTAAGTCTTCTCCCTACAGCTAAGTTTATTAAAACTAAACACATCTTGACATTATAAATTAGAAAAAATGAGAGGGCAATTACTATAATTAGAAGCCTGTGCTAGGCATTCTACAAAACAGACAGCAACAACTATTTTAATGCACTTTATTAAAAATTTTATTGAATCTCATTCATAAACGAGTAATAGAACTTCCACTCATGAATCAGGCCTGAATAAGGAAAGTCAAAGTTGCAACAACTTCAGCATTCTCTGTAGACTGAAATCTGCCTTCTTTCATTCATAGATGTGCTTCTTTCATTAATGGAGGGGAAGATAATATAATAAGCAGGGTAGGTGAGGCAGGGAAAATCTTTTAAGCTTTCTTTGGCTTTTTGACTCCCAATTCAGTACTCATCACCACCACTAATCATCAACATGAAAGAATTCTATTTGTACAAGTGCTTTACAGGCCCGTTTTTCCTTACTATGCACCTAATGTGCCAGGCCTAATCTCATAGGATTACTCATGGGAAGAGACCAAACTGAGATTGAGACTAGAGAGAGTCTCAAAAACAGAGCCCATGCAGTGGTCACCCTCAGGAAATATTGGACCATAGCTGCATTCCTAAACTTTCATGAGGTGTTTATATTTAAAATATATCAAATAGAAAGACATGGATTTATGATCTGTAAATGCTGGCTAAATCTCATCTTCTAGGAAAAGAAAGTGAAAACAAACTAAGTAACTGTAGAAAACTAGTGACAATCTGAATGTTTAACAACAGAATAATATAATGACATATTGATTGGTTATTATTCAGCCATTAAAATGGCAGCTATAGAAAGAATGTATTATTGTGACAAATTCTTATGATAAATTGTTAAATTTTAAAAAGTAAGTAATAAAATTTTATATATTCTTCTTCAAAGATCGAGGCCTGTAATCTTAATCTTATAATTAAGAAAAATGTACAGAAAATAAAACAAAATTCTTACATATCATGGGAAAGAGCAGTTAAAATTATGAGTGATTTTTAACCTTTTTCATTTATTTTATAATTATATTATAGGTTATAATATTCTTATAATTAAAGTACTTTTATATTGATAAGTATATTAATAATGAAAATAAATACAATGTTAATATCACTTAAATGACATTAACATACATGCATTAAAAATTTTAAATATTTCCTCCTACTCTAACTTGATTCTTCAACTGTTACATGAGGGTAAAAGCAAAATTACTAAAACCAAGTTATCAGATCTGGAAATGAGTGAAAGTTGGCAAAGCCCACAAAGTCAGGAACAGAGCACATCCTCAAAAGCAAGATTGCTTGTACCTAACCTAGCAGTCCCCGCCGCCCTCGCCCAAATCAGATGGCTGTTTCTGGCATAAAAACAAGTATAACTATTAGAGAATGTACTTAGAGGAAAAAAAAACTTTGTCATTGTCTCTGGGTACAGCATTTCTGTTTTTTGTCTGTTTGTTTGTTTGTTTACCTGCCTAGCAACCATTCTACCATCCTCTGGCATCTCACCCTGATTTTCCTTTGGTAGACCAGTTTTTTTTCACTCATGGTCCACACAGGTTTACGTAGAGCTGACCCTACTTCCCAGGTCCATGGTTATGCAATGGCCCATGCTGGCCAGTCAGCACAGCCTAATATGCTCCGAACTTGTACCCAATGTGAGTGTGCCCTGGGACTTTAGTGGGAATGACATTCTATCTACTGGGGTTGCTAGAGTGGTACCACAGAAACCTGGTGCTGGAGGTGATTATACTACCATTTGACAGTGCCTGTTTGAGAATGAAACAACCCAAAGAGAAGCATAGCTGAGAATACTTGATGATTCCTGGTGATATTGTCTAAAACCAGGATCGAGCAATGCTTGAGACTTATTACCTATCGCTGAAATTTTTATTTATGTGAGTCAATGAATTCTGTTATCCTCTTAAATTAATTTGAACTTTTCTGTTGCTGTTGTTTCTTTCAAACAAAAGACCTCCAATTTGTGTTTCTGTAATTACCCAGCAAAGTGTACACAAACATACTTTCTGGTTAAAAAAATAATTGCTGATTAAAAATGCCACTATGGTGCTATATCAGGTCATCAAAATTGTCTGTGATCATTCACTACTGTTGTGATCCACTGTAATCTTCCGAATCCTTTAGGCAAACATATCTGAGCATTTTATAAGATGCTAAATAGAGGGGCAAATAGCAAATCAAATAGTTATAACTCCTTGATTTACCTCAAATGAGTATGTTATAGTCCCTTACTAATTTTTCAAGCCAACCAGTTACTTAGATATGCTCACTCACATTTAACAATCTGAATATCTATGGCATTTAAAAATAGGTTTCAATAAGTAAATATTAATTAATAAAGCAGAAAAAATAATGCCTAATTAGCCATCTTTATTCAATCTGAATATAGACTTTACAATAAACATTAAACCTGAAAACGTTATTAGTGGTAATTCAATATAGTACAATAGATCAGTGATTCTCAATCTTCAGCCTGCATCAGAATCACTTGAAGGTCTTGTTAAAAACACAGTTGCTAGCCATACTTCCCAGAGTTTCTGATTTAGTGGGTCTAAATTGGGGCCTGAGACTTTGCATTTTGAACGAGTTCTCAGGTGATACTGATGTTGTTGGTCCAGGGACCACAGTTTAAAAATCACTTATTTAAATTAAAAAATGTTTAGCATTTTGGCATAATTGCTGGTATTTATTTGGTGCCTCTAATTAAAAACACGAGCCCATGTTTTCCAATATCCAGGCATAGCTTAGATCTGAAAATTCTGGAATAAAGATAATGTGCTTTAAAGGTAGATGGGGAACAACAGAGTTTCAAGTAATCTGGACAAAAGCTTGATTAAAATAATTCATTATGGGAACCAATCAACCTTAATTTCCAATAGATGACATGACTAGTCAGGCATTCTGCTACATCAAGCAAAAGTCAGGCTTAAGTTAATAGTGCCCTGTTTCATTTATTAGCAAAGTTCGCTAGGCCAAAGTAATCAAGTATATCAGAAATTTCTAGTGCCTTTATACCACTGCCTAACAGAATTAGGTGGTTTCTATTTGCCAATAGGATGGGTAATTCTGAGGAAGAACAAATAAACAGGTTAGCAAAATCTGGCTAGTCTATATCGTTATTAAGATGAGAATATAATTCAAAGAATCTGTTGATCTCCAAGTATAATGCCTTATTACTTGTAATAATTTGATAATAGCAATCCATTTATAATAGTATAATGCCTTATTACTTGTAATAATTTGATAATAGTAATCCATTTATTTCAAGTAAGAGATTCTCAGACTTAAAAATATAAAAAGGTTACATTATCCAGCTGTAAAAAAAGGAGGAGGTCTTGCCATTAGTGACAACACAGATGGACCTGGAGGGCATTATGCCAAGTGAAGTAAGTCAGAGAAAGACAAATACTATGTGCTCTCTAAAACAAAACAAAACAAAACAAAACTCACAGAAAAAGAGATCAGATTTCTGGTTATCATATGTAGGAGGTGGGGGAAGGAGAAATTGGATCAAAGTGGTCAGAAGTTACAAACTTCCAGTTATAAGATGAATAAATACTGGGGATGAACTGTACAACATGATAACTATATTCAATGCTGCTAAACTGTGTATATGAATGTTAAGAGAGTAGACTCTAAGAGTTCTCATCACAAAAAAAATATTTTTTTCTTTTTTTTTCTATCTCTATCAGATGATGAGTGTTAACTAAACTTATCGTGGTAAGCATTTCATGATACATGTTAAGTTAAATGATTATGCTGTACACCTTAAACTTATACAGTGCTATATGTCAATTACATCTCCATAAAAGTGGAAAACAACAAAATAGGAAAGGATCCGAACTGAGTTCTATAGCGCCAAAGTACAACATCCTCCTGGCTTTCTCTAGACTTGCCAAGTGAGTTTTCTGTCCAGTGATAAAACATTCCATTTTCCCTTATGGTATAACCCCTGATGAAGTAAGAAACTTTCATATTTTAACAACTAAGATTAGATTGTGACAGAAACTTCATGTTTCTTGTTAAGTTACATGTAAAATATCTTCTTTGACTGGATAGCAATATGAATATAGCCCATTTTAGAATATCTCATCAAAAGAAAATATATTCTTTAAAGGAAAAAATGTGCCAATGTTAGCTTTAAGGCTCGTAAATTGCAATTGGTGCCTCTAATTATATCCTCTAAAGATATTTATTTGTCTGCAGAGAAGAGGTATGATAACATGGATGCTTAGAGCTGGAGGAAATCTTACAGACTGTCTTTCCAAACCCCTCTTTATATAAATGAGAGAAAGGAGCTCAGAAAAGAAAAATTTCTTGTCAGAGGAGTTCATTTAGCTATGAAAACTATGTTACTGGTCATAAAGTTTCTCATTTCTTCAATGGGAAGAGTCACCTTTTCAACATATCTGCATATAACAGAGCAGGGCAGAGAGTATATATGTTGCGTGACAGACTCAGAATCCAGAAAGGCCTTGAGAGCCTGGAGCAATGGATTACAAGGGAACACATCCAGCTGGGTGAAACTCAACTCGAGTCAGAATACTGCTCTGCACTCTACTCAAAAACAACTGTGCAAAACAAGGTGGGGAGATGTGGCATCAGCACATGGGGCAGAAATTTTAGGGATACAGACCTGGGTAGGGACCTCAGCATGAGTCAAGAGTGTGCCCACATGCCTGGTCTGCTTGAAGAGTCATACGGCATATGCAGAAGGGGGAGAGGGACAAGACTTTGCTCTAGCCTTCACTGCTCAGATGGGATCTTGAGTTATGTTTGGCTGGATTCCACATTCACAAGGCAAATGGAAGAATGAGATCAATCAGGAAGAGACTGAAACCATGTCACAAAAAGCAACAGCAGAAGAAACTGTGGTTATTTAGTCCAAAGGAGAAAAATCTTGGAGGGGATGTGAGAGAGATCCCTGAATGAGACAAGTTGTCAGGGAAAAGGAATTAAATTGTTCTGAGTGGTCTCAGGTGCTAGAACTAGCACTCATGGCTAAGACTCCTGGGAGACAGACTTCAGACAAGTAATTCTAAAAGATAAGAGCCATTCAAAGATGGATGATAGCTAAATGAAGTTTTCACTAACATTTTACTGAATCTTTATTATCTGCCAGCTTCTGTGCTGAGGAACTTTTGATTGTTCCCTTATTTCATTCCCCTAACAATCATGTATTGAGTACCTTATTATCCTCAATTTAAATATGGACTGCTCCAGTTTGGAAAGATATGGTAACTTGTCCAAAGACACATAGCCGGTTAGCATGGCAGCCTGGATTAGATTCAGGATATTTGTTAAGCCTACACTACACTGCTTTGGCCTACTTTGGGAAGGAGGCCGTTTCCTGTCATTGGGGGTGGGGGCTGGAGTGGTCCCAATGTGGGCAGACAGGAAATTGAAAGTAACCTTAATATTCTCTTCCAATAAGGAGAGCCTGAGATTCTATGTTTTGTCCTTGGAGAGCCACACTTTGAAAATGTTTAGCTATAATGATATAAACAACAGAAAATTTTCATATAACCAAGATGAAATGATTCCAGGGATACTGTGAAAATGTCCTGGGAATCTTCCCAAACTCCATCCTAGCCAAGGAGTTACTGCCCTTCTGGAACCAAGAGGACCTAGTTGAGGGTCAGGGTGGGGGTACCTGGTAAGAGGAATAGAACATCTGCATAAGTGCCTGGAGAAGGCAGCCAAGCCCAGATAAATGAGCGACTAAGGGTTGAGGAAAGCTTTTGCTTAGGTGAGTTCAGGGGTTAGAGAGCACCTCTCATTCCAGAGGCAGAGCCACAGGATAATCACCATGAGTACAGTGGAGAAGGCCTTGGGCTCTGAGTCCCAAAACAGGGGCCGCAAGCTGGTAGGATGCCCCAGATACCTGGCAGGGGATACCTACCTGGTCATTGATCCTCAGGGGACAGAAGAAGGAAACACTTGGATGATATGCTCCCTACATACACACCACTAAGAAAATTAGGGCCCTGGGAAAGGGGCTAACTGGCTAACTGACAACACTTCCCACAGTCCCACTTAAAGCATGAAACAATGGAGGGTCATTTGTCTACTGCAGGTGGTGGGGACGGGGGAAGAGAAGTTGGGGAAGATGTCAGAAACACCATCAGGGGTTTCTCCAATTCCTTAACTTGGAAGGAAGGCAAGACAGTTGCATAAGTAGGGCAAGGGGAATGGGCAATCAGTGTCAGCAATAAAATCACCTAAGAAGCCGAAAGGAGGATCCCTAAGAACTTGCAGATTGATGGAGGTAATATCCCATCAGCTAGATGCTCGATGAGACATTAAGAAAGCAAAGCACCCAGGGTTAACATTCATAATAGGTCACTTTTCCTACAAGCTGGGTAGAAAGAAATACTTCAGTCTTACCTAAAGGAAATAACCCTTAAGATCATGCTATTCAATTTAAAATGGAAGAAGTGTCTCTTATTGTGCCACACCCTATGCTAGCTTTTAAAAATATCACTTTTTCATCTAAATCATCTGCATATGCATTACTACTCCCACTTTATAGATGGGGCACTGAGACTCAGTGTGTTAATGAACTTCCCTAAAGTTAACAACAAGAGTAGGATTTGAAGCCAGGACTCAAGAGTTCAAACTGCTCATTTCTACCACGCTGCCTAAGCATTAGGAACATTTAAAGTCCAGAAAAGTGCAGAACCCAAAAGAGTAAGCTCTCTTCTTTGGCTAATAGATAAAGGCAAGTCACACTTGTCTTTGTTAGGAAATTCATATTCATTTGCCGGTTGTCCCAAGAGATTTGCATTTTAATACAAAACTATCAAAGTGGGGAAGGGAGCTAAGCATAGAGGAAATAAGTGAAATGGGGGAAGACACTGATGATGTCAGAGCTAGAGGGGATCAGAAGGGAAGCTGGCCATGCAGATTGCCCCTCCCCTCGGGTTAATTGTCAATCAATTTCTAAGTCTGCTTCTGCAAAAGAAGCTGAGATGAGGTTCTCAGCAAGATATTCTTTAAGAAACAGGCTGTCCTCTGGCAAAGCCAAGGTAGATGACCTTCTAAAGCATCCAGAGGAAAAGAGGCAACTGATACCATTTCCAGAGCCATTTTCAGGGTGAACAATGGGATTTAATTCAGTGGTCATGAGTAATCTGGATGTTTTGCTGGTCTTTGGAACTTATAATGACTCTGTAGGGAACAGCTGCCCTAAAAGCAATCTGTCTATGGGTGCTGACTAAACAATCACTGCTTCCCACCTCTCCAAAATGACTCTTCTCTAATTTCTGTGTTGAAAACTGACAAGTAAATGAAAACTATAAAAAGAGAGCTAGTAGCTTCACTTCCTGAATTCTTTACCACCTTCAGAAGTTCATGTTTGAGGCCAAATTATCACAAGATTTATTTTCAAAAAGTGAGAGTTATAAAGCATTTGATCAAAAAGGATAAAGTAAATTAACAGGTGTTTCCTTTACATACAATAAAAAACTCAGTCACACAGAGGGCATGTTACTTCTATTTAGAGGGTCAGAATTGGTGTAAATGGTTTCTTATTTGTCATATTCTTAATGTGAATTCAAATTTAAGATGGTAATCCTTAAATTAAAGACAATTAAATATGCCATGACATATAAATCGAATGAGAGAACTGTGAGAATTATTAACTTTTAAGTTGTTAATATTGGTTTTTGGTTTTTTTGAAAAGCTCTTATTTTGGATGTTAAAAAATAAAAAAAGACAAACTATGGATTAGTTAACTCTGCTTAAAAGTCATTAAATGACATTACACAGCAGTGCTGATTTAAAAATAAGATATGTTAATTTATGCACTGGTCGAATAAATGAAAACTAGAAATGATGCAAAATAGGTGAGTCTATCCTGGGCTTTGTCATTTCTTGGTTTATCAGTATTAATAATAAAGTGTAATTTTAAAATGAAATGATTTCTTCAGCAGATAGTGCACCATTCCCTGCAGCTGAAGAATAGAAATCAGATTAGGTCTATGACTATAATATCTTGGTCTGCCATCACTTCAGCAGAGTCCCTCTTCTTGTTCTAAATCTTCATATTCATATGCAGAGTCTGCTGCCTGGGAGATTTAAGCAAAAGCTATGATTCAACCCAGTGAGCTCTGTCCAACAGGAATTCAAGGTGAGATTGTAACTCACTGTCCTTGCTTTCCAAGAGCCCACACTCTAGCGAGGGATGACAGAATACTTGATTTCTTTTGGAACTTAAATTCTAGACAAAGAAAACGAAGAATTGACAAACTCACATTTTGGGGGATGTACAAAGTGCATTCCTTCACCAGTTTCAGTTGTCACCTGCCTAGGTTGCCAATGAACTATCTTGTGAGAATTGCTTCTTATTCCTTGGGAAGGAAAGATTATACACTTTCTGCTGTGAAATTAGCCCCAAGGCTGAGATACACAAACTTGCTACCAAAACTGAAATCACCCTGACCTGCTAGGTATGGGGGCTTCCAAAATCTTTCTCTGATTCCTTGGCATCCTTATAGGTGCCTCCTGAATGAATGCCAAAGAGAGGGAACAGTCACAAGTGTCTGCTGGCTGACTCAGATAATGAGACTGTAATAATGACTTAGTTATTTTTATGTCACCAAAACATATTCCACTTCATTTACTACTTTCTATGGACACTTTCTCTGTACTTTTCATGATACAAGAGTATGAGTGAGGCTTCCTGAGAAAAGTGGGTCCTTTATGAATATCTGGTCTGAGGACTCATTTAGCTTTATGTAGGTTTGAAGCTCATTGCAACATGATTCATTTAGGCTGGTTATGTGCAGAGAGCAGCTGGCAGCAGGTACACGAATGGCTGCAGAGAGAAGTTAAAAGGGATTGTTGCCTGCTAAGAGGAAAGAAGAATTGCTTTAAGGGCTCCCTAAAGCTAAGAGGGTAGAAGAATTGCTTTAAGGGCTCCCTGAAGCACAGCATCCAGCAGCAAAGGGGCATTGGCAGGGAGACAGAGAAACAGCGGCAGCTGACGGTCTCTTGACAAAGAGTTGGAAAAAAACATCAATTGGCCATTCAGAGCAAAGGTACGATGGCCAAATCTGAGTCGAGGAGGTAGAGTAATAAATGGTGACGAGGTCTTTGGACAGCCTCAAAGAAAAGGCTGCGTGAGAAGAAGAAACCCATCCTCCAGCTTCTTCATGCAAAGTCGAAGACGAAGACACCAACACAGATCTTGGCCAGTTGGAATCTGGCCTCCTGGAAGCCCTGGTTTTTGAAATGACTACAAACCCTGGTACAACATTTTGCTCCTTGCCCTCCTTCCTCCTCACATCTCCACTTTGGCAAGTGGATAGCAATCCCTAGGCACAAATAAATCAAGTTGAGAGCCTCAAATGCTCCAGGATTAATATAAGGTGACTGGCGGATTCATTATAAACAATTCATTATGTGGAAGGAAAGAAAAATGCAAATGGACTGAAAAGGACTATGCCACATGGAATTTTTCATATCCCAACTCAGAAGCAACAAGGATCCAGAGAAACAGAAAAAAGAAACATGGTAAGGAAGAAGGACAAGAGACCCTCTCCCCTTCTCATCTCCCCAGTGATGAGAAAAAGGAAAGAAGCTGGTGAGCAAGTAAAATATGAAGATTAGTGACGAAGAAAACAGTCCAGAAGTCTAAAAGCAAACTGTCTTATGGTCCTCAAGTCATCTGTGTGACTCACTAAACTAATGTCCCCTCTCAGATACTCCTGCAGCCTGTGTGTATATGGGGTGTGTGTGTGTGTGTGTGTGTGTGTGTGTGTGTGTGTGTGTGTGTGTGCATGCAATACAAGCAAATGTAGGGTATGTGTGTCGGTATGTGTGTGTGGGTGTCTGTCTGTCTGTCTGCAAATACAAGCAAATGTAGGGTGTGTGTGGGTATGTGTGTGTGGGTGTCTGTCTGTCTGTCTGCATGTCTGTCTGAATAAGTAAAAGAGAATGTAAGGATGCCAGGGTGATCAGAGAGGAAAAAGAACAAAGAATTCTTCTCTTTGAAAATTGTTATTTTATAATAGGTAAATATGGAATAAAAAATTAATTTTTAAACAGACCAAACTTTAATCTGTTCGATATACATTTTCTCCTAGAATGTACCTTACTAAAAATATTTTTGAAAGATTCCTTTCTGAATTGTGCGATCAGCTAATTTAAGATCCATATAAGATTATTAGATAAATATCTTTGTATATTTTCCCTAAAAAATGTAACCTGTGAATTTACCAAATTGATATTTGGCTGGCATCAAGAGGTTGCAATATTACATAATTGTTATAATATCATTATTATATTCAATTATACTTATTAAACCTATCGTAATAACTACTTGATAATGAGTATGGTTTAGATCTTTTTCTGGTTATCAATGAAGCTCTTACATCTTTGCAATGAAGCCCTTGGGGTCAGTTTTTGGACACTGAGGATTGGACAAGGCCATGAATGGGGTCTGCACTCAAGAATTTACATTCATCTCAGGAAATACTGCTTTGGGGAGAGAAAACCTGTTTGTTTTCTTATTTGTCTCTCTCTCAGAGAACTAGACTGCAAGGAGATTTTTGGTTATTAGGCTTTTTGAGGAACCCATTTTATCGTATGGATTTAGGAATGCCTGCCTATCATACACTGTTTGCCTGTAGCTGATCTTTTTGAGCTGGAAACACCTACAGAGCCACTTGCCCAAGTTACTGAAGTGTACGGGAGGCAGTCTCCTCTAAATGAATTCATGATCATCTTGGTATTTTATGAGATTACCAAAACCAATTTAACTTTGGCCCTAGGCACATACAAAGCAAAAAACGATAATGATGTCACAGGAAAAGTTGCTTTTCATGTGTCTAAGAAAGCTCCCGTGGACGTGACTATAAATGAGAATGAAAGAAAGTGAAAGAAAAGCCTCTGCCTTGAGAAAAGAGATCCAAAATTTCCACATTGATAATGCTCCTTGTTGTAATTTTAAAAGTATTTCTTCCTTTTTTTCTTTGCTATGTAGAGACACTGTCCTTTCAAAACAAATAACAGGCACATTTTCAAGTTGTATTTTTTTTTTAAAGCATAGCAGAAACCTGCTTCCTAGAAGAGCCACACTCTACTATTAGTTGAATACTTGTAAACATTGAACTCTGAAAGAGAGGTTGAGTCTAGCCTTGGTACACTGTAACTAATTAGAAAACCAGGAATGCTATTCAGTATGCCAAGAACATTCACATTTAGAAAGTTAAATTCACAAATAAAAACAAAGACATATTTTAGATAGTTTTGAAATAGGAGTAATTACCAAAACTAATACTGTAGAGATTCTTATACCCATGACAGCTCGTATTTATAATCTCTCCTCTCACGTCCAAATCTTAAAATCTCTGATCCATTATAGTACTTTGGTCACACTGCTTTGGTTATAAAGTAAAACTGTATATTTCCCGCTCTCTAAGTAGTGAGACCCTAGGGTTGGAGCTAATTTGAATGCTAATGGATTAGATCACCCTCAAAAAGGCTGCCATCGGAAATCAGAATAAGTGGATTTCTTACAACACTGCATAGTTTTAGCGTGACCGTATTACCTATTACCATATTATTAGAGTGACTCAGCATGGAAAGTCATTTTTCTGGACCCCAAACTAGAGACACTATTTTTTTTTTTTGACTTCTACTGATTTTTAGTTTCTTCTTTGTACTTTTCTGATTCTTTGACTTTACTTTTTAAATAATGAGACTTTGTCATTAACATATTTTTACATGGACTGTTTTTTTTTTTCTTTTCCAAGGCTTTGTAACATTTTCTCCTGGCAAGCTATTAGAGTATAGAATGCTGCGGTTCTGTAACTGGAACTGCTCATCAATCATACTGCTTTTTGAATCACAGCTTGTCATTTTCATTCATGACTCTTAGGTAAGTTACTTAGAAACGTCACATTGAGAACATACCCACGATGCACAAAGAATCAAGATTTGGGGTTTTGTTTTCCAATTATACTCATGATATACTAGGCTTAATCATACTTTGTAGAGAAAGGATTAAAATGCCTAATTGGCTGTAACTAAGTGAACTGAGGTCTTTTGATTAATCAAGCCAGCCAGCTTTCAGTTTCTGACATCAAAATTTATACTTGCTGTGAAAAAAAGCAAGTACAAATTTCGTGGTTACATAACATTAAACCAACACACAATTAACAACACTTTGTTCTAATTATCTCTGGGCACAATTAATGTTGGCCCTATGGTTCATTTTTCTTCTTTGATAGCTTTTAGAATATTTATGGAGATTAGGCCTTGATGCATTGGCTTTCTCTAAGATCTGAGTTTTTCTTACAAGCTCCCACACAAATCTGAGCCTGGCAAAGTAACATATTTATGCAGATTAATTCCGGACTTATGGCTTTTTCTATCACGTGAGGTGTTGCTAACAAGCTTCTACCCAAATCTGGCCCTGGCAACACAGAGAAGTAACAGGTGCCCTAACTCTCCAGCCTACTACCTCACACTGAAGATTTTTCCTTTCTCCCTCAGCAGTTGGTCATAACTGATAAAAGGTTATGTTTTGATTGAACAAGCTTCCAGGAGTTGGAAGGCCAAAAGGGCTGCTATAAAAATGCAATGTAGACACTAACAAAACTCAAGTTAAGAGGAATGCTCAGTTGTCTATTACTATCGGGAAGCCTAAACTGCAGACAAGTTCAGCTCCCTTACATCCACAGTCACGAGACAAGCAGAAACCCAACGAGAGCTGATCAAAGGCTTTTGGTAATTGGTACAACTTCAGTTTATGGAATGCATGTATTTATTTTTTTCCTATATTTCAAAGGAGCTTCTTTCACAATCAGTGGGGGCCTAAGTTTTCAAGCCATAAATATTCCTTCCATGGCTCAAGTCTGTCTGTACTGCCACTCGGCCTGTTTGTTTGCCATTTTAATTTATGCTGTGAAGCTAGGCTAAAGAATCATGGTGGTTGCAGCTCCATGGCATTGCAGAAATTCAAGAGGATGTTAATTAAGAACATCTCTAAACAGATTATTTCATTAGACACTTAGTGAGTTTCAAAAAACAAACACCGTTAGCTCTTCATATATATGTGTTGGATAGATGGGTAGCTCCATGCACATGTACTTACAGGACAGACAAGGCTTTCAGTTTAATTTCTGGCATATGTAGCCCAGGCTCCAGGCAGGCCCATGTCCTGATGCCTTCTTGAGGCTGCTTCAAGCCTTGCTGCTTTTATCCAGGTAACTCCATCTGCCTTTCCTCTCCTGCTTGCTTAGAAAATGTTTATGGAGCCTCAAAGACTCAGGTCAAATGGCACCTTCTTAATGTCTTGCTTTCTCCAAAAAGAATACAGTTAGGTACTTCGATGTTCCATTGACCCTTGTACATGCTTATATTAATTTTTTAAAATGTTAATGTGTTATTTTTATTATATAAATTAATATGTTTGTCTTCCTTCCAACAATCAACAAATGTGCCTCAAGGGCATAGAAAATGCTTCATGGATCGTTGTAACTCCAGCACCCAGGGGTAGCCCAGGCCTAGAGATGGCCAAGACGGAAGAAGGGAAAAAATGGGGAAAAAGGGTCAGGGAGCTCAGGAAGGATGGAGGGAGGGTAGGAAGAGAAGAGAAGAGAAAAAGAAAGAAAATGCCATAGAAGAAAAAAAAAAAAGACAATATCTAAGTAGCAACTTACCTTTCTGAGTGCCATTCAAGCAACTCTGACATTTAAATAACTAAAACCCAAGAACTTTGTCAAATTATGGAACTGCTGGGACTGTCACTTGTGATGCTCCACCTTACAGTGGCCAAGATATGAGCTTATACCCATGACATCCCTCTCTGTAGTCTAGGAGTTTGGATGGAACTACTAGGAAAGAGATACAACCTTTTCACTGCCGATCAGTGGTATACGAGCTTGAAAGCTTCTGCCAGCACATGGAGAAAGCCTGCCTAAGAATGAAATCAACTTAGAAGAGAATTAAGCTGCAAGACAGAAAAAGCTCCCTGATGTGGTCTGAACCTTCGCATTTAATCAAAGCCTTCATCCATTGTTATACGCTGGTTTCTAGTTACATGACCATTTTTTCTTTTGTTTAAGTCAGCCTAAGTAGGGCGTCCATGACTTGTAATTGAAAGAGTGATCACAGTGCTTTGAAAGAATAGCAGGATTGCCTGTATTACAAAGTTTTCTTAAGAATTTAGATCAGCAGCCCATGGACCCTCCTATCCTCCATGGACCCTCCTATCATTTTCCACTATATTGAGCAGTAATGATGGTTCCTTGGAAAGTGGCTTGGGTGCTTTTTCCCTAACTGTGCTGGCCCCATCAGATTAATTTCTGGGATTCTTAATTTTGGAGAGCCACTGATACTTAAATGGATACGAAAAAATCTAAATGCCTACCTGTATAACTTTTTTAAAAGAATAATCACATTTTAAATATTCTATTAAAATATTTGCATATAAAGACTTATGGACCTCAATGCTCATCACAACATTATAATAATGAAAAAGTATCAACAACCAAAGTAGCCGACAGAAAGAGATTAAATAAATGGTACCCGGCATCCATTTGATAGATTTCTACACAGTCATTAAATCATATTTTAAGGAACATTGAATAATGGATGAAATAGTTCTCATATGTTACAGGAAAGAGGAAGCTACTAAACTGTATAATAGGTGATATTTTATGATTTCCTAACTTAAGAGTAAGTACAACAAAGGAAAGAAAAGACTGGAAATATACATGCCAAAATGTCAATATCAAATATTTCTGATTGGTGTAACTGTAATTTATATTTCCTTATATTTTCCTAATTTTCTATAAGGTGACTATTTACTACTTTTATAATCAGAAAATTGCCAGGGATTTTTTTTTTTTTTTAACTTCAAGCCCGTAAACCAAAGAGGAGTTTTGTCTCTAATCCTAGTTGCTAGGTGACCCACAGCTGGATACAAATTAATCAGGAGAAAGATATACACCAGATACTTTAAGACAGGGATGTCTGGAGTTACCTGTCAGCAAGTTGTCACAGAATCGAAAGATTAGAAGGAAACAATTAAGGATTTCTATTCTGACTATCAATGGCATGCTGCTTTGTAACTTGAAAACTTTCCTTTTATATTGTCTTAGAATTGGAGAAGATTAAAAATAAGAAGACGAACAAGGTAAGAACTTGAAGCCAACCAGGAATGCTAAGAAATTAGACTATTTCTCTCATCAGCAAGGAACTGAAGCCAAACCTGGGCGTATTATACCCACAGCATGTCAGGGGAGCCATTAAAGGCAGATAAGAAGACACTTCAGAGCACTTTTGAGTACAAGCTTTCTTCAGGCTCAAAAGCACTCTGGTATTGTCTATGTGTGGGAAGGGTGTCTGCATCTATGCTTGAAGAACCAGGGAAAGTTCTACTCAAGATTGGGGGCCAAGAAATCTTAGAGTAAACTGAACTGAACCAGACCTAAGGTGTTTGAAGAACTCTGACTATCACTCTAAAAGCTGTATCCTGGGTTCTCAGTCCTGGCTGTGCATCTACATGACTTGTAGTGTTATGTAAAAACACACATGCTTAGTCTCCATCTTAGTCTTAAAGACTTGGAATTTCGCAGGCTGTCTTCTAAGCATCTGAATTTCTGGAAGTTCTGTTTCTGCATGGGTTTCAGCCCTTTTGTCTAATTGCAGATTTCACTCCTACTTTTATATTTCTCTCTCCTGCATTGTAGATTTCTCCCTTTCCACCAGGTCATTCGCATCAGTACACTAGCTTGCCCTAGTGTCACCTGTCTTTTTAAAAGAGCTTCTCTTATACTGTGTCTTTCTTCAGGTATGACTCTCTCCATATCAGCTCAATCACAGGTAAACTTCTCAGAAAAGCTGTCTATATATGCAGTCTCCATTTCCTTAACTTTGTACCCACTCTAAACAGAAATTGTTGTTATCAGCTTTTAGCTGACCCATTCCTTCCGGAGCCAATGAAGAATTCCAAGCTTCGTCTTCCTTACTCTCTTAGCAGCTTTCGACAAGGTTGCCCTTGAGCCACTTTCTTCTTTAGGCTTCTATGACACCTCAGCCTTTCTGATTTCCCTGCTGC
>NW_006442484.1:12309317-12309550 GCF_000325575.1 Pteropus alecto
TCATTGGAGAGGCACCCAAGGGTCTGTCCTTTGCCCTTTTAAGGTCCACAATTACACTGACTTCTGATGCAGTCTTATTAAGTCTTATAACGTAGACTGTCATCTATATGCTGATGACTCTCAAATCCATATCTCTAGCCCTGACCTTGGCCTTGGATATCCAACTGCCTATGGAACATCATCACCTGAATGTTTAATAGGCATTTCAAATTAACATGGACAAAAAAGTCCTG
>NW_006442484.1:12309579-12321444 GCF_000325575.1 Pteropus alecto
CCCTAAGTCACCTCTCCTCTAAGCCTTTCCTCCCTCAAAAATTTAGTACAACCCCCTACTCAGTTACTAAGGTCAAAAAAGCAGAAATCGTCCTTGATTTCTCACTTTCTCTTATATTTCACATCCAATTTATCATTAATTCCAGTCGATTTTACTTCTAAAATATATTTTTACTTGACCACTTCCTACCAGCATAGCATAGTAGAACCATACAATTGGAGTTCAAATTCTGACTCTCATTCTTACTGATTATGTGCCCTGGACAAGTTATGCAAACTTTCTGGAGCTCAATTTCTTTGTCATTAAAATGAGTTTGATAACAATCACATCTATCTCATCCCACAGGGTTGTTAGGAAGATTAAAATAGTGTGTGTTTGTGTGTGTGTGTGTGTGTGTGTGTGTGTGTAAATAAATAAATTGGAAAAGTGCTTAGTGCATATCAAGCCGTATATAAGGGCTTGCCAACACATTCATCATTATTCCTCACCAGTCCAATGATATTATTATATGGTTTTATTAGTATTCTCTATTATTCCTAGGTACCCACCCTAGACCAAAACACTGATACCTTTCATCTAGAATCTAAACAACCTCATATCTATCTGGTCATCCTACCTCTACTTCTGTTTTGCTATTAGCCCATAAAGCAGCAAGAATTGTTTTTCTAAAGCACAAGTCAGATCATGTTACTTGCCTAGTTAAAAATCTCTAAGGATTCCCTTCACATTTATAATTATATCCAAAGTATTTACCAAGACTGTGGCCTGTAGGGCTTCACAGGGTCTGTCCCCTGTCTACCTCTCTCAACTCATTTTCTTCTAGTTTCTTAATCTTATACCTCTGTTGCAAGACAAAATTCTTACTTCTGTTTCTCTAACTTGCCAAGCTTTCTACCATCTCTGGGCTTCCACATGTGCAGTTTCTTCTTGTTCTTCTTTCAGATCTGCACTCAACTATCTCCTTTATCTTATTTATTTTGTATCTAAATGGCCCAGATGCCATTGTAAGTAAATACCTGTCCCATTTCCATTCCCACTCTCTATTACTATATCACCTAATTTTTCTTATTCAGAGGCACTTATTTGTTTATTTATTTGTTTCTTTGCTTCTTTATTATTTTATTTAAATATGTTCTTTTTTGTTTCTGTTCACTGAGGTTGGGGAACCATGAAAATTGATCTAGTCCTGCTGTCTAGAACAGCATTTAGCCTATAAAAGATATCCAATAAATATCTATTAACTGCAGTCTCAACATATAACTGTAATGCGTAGCCAGGTTTGATAATTACTATTCTAATCTATCCCATTTTAGACAGGAATCACTGATTAACAAAAATGATCATGCTTAGCACTTTAATTGTCATACTTTCATGGCAAGATATAACTGAGTAGAAAAAGCTCTTGCTCGCTTTTTACATATTTAATTGCCATATTTTTCTGCACAAAAAAGTTTTTACTATAAGACACCAAGTTCTTCTGATCTTGAGGCTATAGCTAAGGCATCGGCATTTATGTGGAGGCTAGAACTCCCTGGTGGTCTCAGGCCTGTTCTCCCCTTGGCTAGAGCCTAGGAATCAGAGATACTGTGAGAGTTAAGGGTGAGCTAAGTGGATATCATCTTCATTTTTAGTCAGGTAGGAAGTTGGTCAATAAGTGGGGAGAAAGTGCCGATAGGGATGTAGGGAGGAAGGCGCAGAAACAAGCAAATCATGTGCTTCAAGGCATGTGCCATGAACAAAACTGGGGCCTGAGACAAAATCTAGGAGTAGAGAACAGGAAACACACAGGTCAAGTCAATGAATCATGGAGGGTGAGCCTGGGAAGATTCCTTGAATCAGTGGTATGGGATGAGGTAGAGAGAGGAGGAGTCCTTTGATAGAAGGAGGCTGTGACATGTAGAAAATGATGATCTTTATTCTGAGTAAGCAGTCTCTGAAATAGCAACCTTTAAAATCTAAACTTAAAAAACATAGAAAACACCACACCTAAATGTTGGGACTTAATGGCACTTAGAGAGATCATCTATTGCATACAACTAATGCTGGATGCAAGAATTGTTGACTAAAGTATAAAGACCTCTGTAAAAGAAAAAAAAAAATACTGTTTTTCTTTTACTCAGTAAGGGTTTAAGAAACATTCACCACCAAAGATATTTCTAAAATACCTCTTGGCTTGATTAAATAAAATATCCTTCACAAAGTTGTCTCAGTAACAAGTAGGTGAACTAAGAGCAATTTTCATTGTAATCATAAATAAAACTAACAATTCAGTACATGGTTCTAGGGAAGTAAGATATTGTAATATCCACTCATTCTTATTGTTAAATCCAGTTAATTTAACCTCTAGACAAAGCTATCAATTTCCTCAAACTCTTAGAAACCTCAGTGTCCCTTGAGAAAGCCTTCCCACGTTTGACAGTGATTCTCTTAAAATAACAAGAGTATGAGAACCTTTTGGGAGAAAGGGATGACTTCTGGCCATTTTCCCAAAAGGGGAGCTGCAAGAGGCTCCCTAAGTTGACCTCTCTTCTGCTCGTTCGTGACACCATTTGCTTAACCTCCCAATCTTTAGTCACTCTAGTGTGCAGTAGCTGAATTTTTTTCATTCATAGTTCTTATGTTGATCACTGTATCCAGATAAACAGGAAAAAATTATTTAAGGGAAGGCAGGAGCCTTGGAGTAAGTGCTAGAGGAGACCATGGTACAAATATTAACTCATTTAATCCTCATTACTTCCCTGTTTGGTAAATTACCATTATTATCCCCATTTTTGCAGCTGAAGAAACAGAGACACGTAGAGCTTAATTAACTCACCCAAGGTTTCAACTTAGAAAGTAATAGAACTGGGATTTAAACCAAACCCTGGGGATCTGGCTTCAAAGTCCATAATCTTAACAACTTTGTTTTACTATAGTTCAGGAAATTAGAATAAAAGGGCATGCTCACTATAGACCATGTGGTGGATTCCTCCAGGAGTAGAGGAATCGGGCAGAGAAAATAAGTCATTGCTGGGTCTTGTTTCTTCACATTACTGAAGTTTTCAGGATTCTGTAGACTCTATAGGAGGACTATATTTTTCAAGGTTCTGAAGGCCCCTTGTACCTAGTTTAAGAAGAGATGGACTACCCATAGTCCTTGCTTGAAAGTAATTACTTCTCAGTTTTATATGCTAACAGAAAACTTAAAGAAGATAAGCCAACTCATAGAAAAAGGCATCTTTGCTGAATCGTTCAGCATGTGAACTCTCAATTAAGAACCAATAACTGGAATGCTCTTCAAAAACTGCTACAAACATTCAGGAATTAACACTTGGACTGATGTCAAATGCCATTAAGTAATAGACCAGTGGTTTCAAACTGTGTTTTGAAGAACTGTCGTGGTTCAAAAACCTCCCTCAAGCACTGAGTTAAGCTTCACCTCTACTTTAATGTTTTACACATTGAACTTCTACACAGATTTTTTTTTGAAATAATGATTCTCATCCTTAAAATTTAATCTTTTTATAATCATTATTACATAGTATTGAATATTTTATTAATTCACTGATTCATTCATTACATTAGGTATTGGGAAAACAAAGTAAAATATCAAATAGCCCTTTCCTTCAAGGGGCTTGCAATTTTATGGGAACTGGTCCAGTTTGAGGGCTCAACTGAATTTAAAATGAGTTATTGTCCTACGTACTCTTTTTAAGACAATGCAATTATAGTCACTAGGTCAAGATTCTTTGAGCATTACAAGTGATGAGCAAAAGCTTGTCATAAACAAAGTAATCAAAATGGGAGAGACTAGATGCTATTAGTCTGCAGGAACTGAGAGAACTGAGAAAGGAGGATTTATACTTACTCAAAGCCAATGCTAATGAAAGAAGCAGAGCACTGTTCTTTTTCTTTAAATGTGTAAAAATTGTTTCATTTCTTACCTCTAGAGCTTTCAATCTTTCTAACAGCAATTTGGTCTTTTCTTTCCCCTCATCTGCACTGCTGCTTTCGCTTCTTGAATCTTCATCTACTACCATGTGAAGATCTTCCAAAGTTTCCTTGTGTTTTCTCTCATCCTCTGACAGTTTTTCCTGAAGCAAGAAAGAATTATTGTTTTCAATAATCTCCACTGAAAAACAAGCAAGAGTTTATGGCTGAAAAGTTTGGAATCTCCCTATTGCTTTTGCATTCTTTCCAGGGCTGAGGTAGAGAATTTCCTAAAACAAATTCTGAGTGGTGCTTATATTAGTAAACACAGTAGATATTTTAAAATAAATCCTAGCAGGACAAAGCCATTGGGTCACCATCTTCAAATGCACACATCCTCTGTCAGTTGGAGAAGTGACCTAGCCAACAAAGCCTTTGATGGCATCACGCGGTTAATCTATTTTTATCAGCACCATGGAATTCAGCTGTGCTCTAAATGGGGGAAAAATGAATCAACCTTCATACCTTGATTAGCAAACAGTTTAGCTCCTCACAAACGGATCATTAAAATCACTGGACTTAAAGTCATTTAATTAATTTAAGGAAAATATTTAAGAAATATTGAAATGATAGTAAATTCGATATAAATTCTTAGAATTCAGAATTCTAAGCTAAAACCAATTAGTTCTTCTGGCTCAGTAATGACACAGCTCTTAAGGACCTCTCAGTCCCTTTTCTAATACCACAAAATTTGTAGTATAGCCTTGAGGCAGACATACAACATTATCTTGTCCTGCCTCCTTGTTGGAAGCACCTCACTCAACCTTGTCTCTGGCAGCTCTTTTAGAAGTTGAGAAGTGTTCATTTGAGCTTCATGACTGGCTCTTGTTTTCAAGAGAAAAATAAAAAAAGAAATGTCAAGAGATTATCATAGGAAGAAAATCTCATCCATTTTGTGCATGTAGCAAGACCCTTGTGCTACAGAACCAGGTGACATTGCTCCGTCACCCTATTTAATTCTAACTACAACGCTGCAAAAATCAGTGCCTTCTCGCACGTAGGAACACCAGACAGCACTTCATCACTATGTTTGGAGGCCATTTTAAACAGTAAACAAAAAGCATAAAACGTGAAAAATGGGGCACTAAATACAGCACAAAAAAGACTTTTTTTTTTTTTACCGTATGACAGCTGAAATAAGAAAGCAGAGTGTTGCCTTGTTTGACTTCAGCTGAGAACGTGAGTGCCAGGTGACAAAATTTTCACCACTCTGCGAATGTCCAAGAATGACCATGAAAGCACTGCAAGTGATGATCTGGGGGACTGAAAATAAATTTAGGGAGTAGGCAAATTCACAAATACAGAATCTATAAATAATGAGGATCAGCTCGACTGTGCGCGTGTGCACACACACACACACACACACACACACAAAGGCACACATATCTAAAGTGTCAAGGCACAGTGCCTAAATATCATTATATGAAACAACTGGAAATAATTCAAGATAATATAGATTATATATGAGTATTTAGATTCTATAAAACACAAGAGTTATTTTACATAACTTGAAGAAAGGGTGGTCAATGAGGACTGTGAGGTGTGATTTCATGGAAATGGAACATGACTTATGCTTTGACAGTGTGATGACAACTTAAATAGTTAGAGAGGCATAGAGTGGGATTTTTGGTCAAAGAGTTAACTGAAACAAAGGTTCCCAGTCAGGAATAAGTTTTTTCTTTTTTGGTTTATGAAGAAACCAATTAGTATAGCACACACACAATTTTGTTTTGAAAGAGTGGTTGAAGAGTAGGATTGGAGAGTAAAAGAGAGAAGTATTCCTGGATATAAGAAAGAAAAATTCAGACGTAAGTCATTCATTCATTTATTCATCCTGCAAATGTTTAGTGAGCTCCAACTATTGGCCATTCACTCTTCTAGATGCTGGAGATATGGTAAAGCTCAACGAAGATACTTTCAAATGATGGGAAACATAGCAAACTCCAAATTAAATCAGTAAATTATATAATTATAGGTAGTGCTAAATGCTATGAAAAAAATCAAACATTATAATGTGACGGATGGTGGTATGTTAGGGACAATATTCAATATGGTGACTTGAGTATAAGGCTGTCTGAGGCGGTGGCCATTTAAGCTGAGACCAACTGTTGAGAAAGAAGCAGTCATGCAATGGCCTGAGAGAAAGGCGTTCCAAAGAGAAGGACAGTAAAGCAAACTCTCAGTGGTTAGGCTAAGCTTGTCTTGTGGGACAGCTGAGAAGAGTACATGCGATGGGCTTATAGTGACTAAAGAGTACAAACAGTAGCAAATGTGATCAGCAAGAGAGCTGGACCATGGAGGCTCTTGAAAGGCATAGGAATGGGTTTGGATTTTATTCTGAGCGCAGAAAAGAGGAATTGGAGGCTAAGCAGGGGAGTGATAGGTTCTGATTAAAATTTTAGGAACATCGTGACTGCCGCAATGGGGAATGAGCTGTGGTGGTAAGGAGCTGGGAGACCAGCTGAGAGACCTTTACACAGGAAGGGATAAAAATTAGGAATACTTGAAAGTTTCAGATAAGGACTTACCAAAAGCAGTTCTCATACTGGATTGGTAGGTCAGAAACTCTGTATTCAAAGCTCTGCTTTTACGCTTTTGCGCCTTGCTGGGCAAATCGCCAGACCTTTTTTAGCCCTCAGTTTCACCTTGATGTAAAATGAAAGAGTTGGACTAAATGTCCCACCTAATGCTAAATTTCTAAGAATTCAATTACTCAAGACACAATTTTCAGGAAGGAAATTTTGTCGATATGTTCAATGGTAACAGAGATGACAAAAGAACAGAAAAGGGACCTCTCTATTTTGTAATAAGAAGGTTGTTAGTGGGGACCTGAGAGCTGTTTGACTAAAGTGCGACGATGCCACCCAAATTGTCAGTGGTTAAGCAAAAAATGAAGAGAGAAAATAGAGGCAATTTTCTTAGATGCTTATTTGGGCGCTTGACAGGGCACGGAAGGAAATTTAAAGAACCGTGGCTGAAGGGCATTGCACAGACAAGTGGAAACCTTTTTCAAGATAGAGCAAACCAAGTTGTTTGAAGAACTAAAGAGAAGAGGGAGCAATGGAGATGGCAGCAAAAGTGGGAATGTAGGAAGTAGAGATCTCCAAAATGGTGAAGGCAGAAGATGAAGGGCATTGGTGTGAAAAGTCAAGGTTTTTCGAATGTGGTTCTCTGCAAAATATCATTCTGCAGCCTAATTTCCCAGTTAGTATTTCTAAATCATTAGTTAGTGCCTAGCTTGGGTTCTTACAGAATAGGATTTGAGTGCATGTAATTCATTTGAGAAATGCAGGCAACACCAGTAAGGACGTGAGTCAGGAAAAGGAGGGGGCCATTAAAGGGATATATTACTAGGTAACTGAAGCTAAATCCATAGGAAACTCAGGGAAATGAAGTAAACATAGGCCCCAGAATTATCCCACCCCAGGAGTGAAGGAGTTGGGGTATCTACACATCAACTTCTGGAAATCAATGGTGGAGGGAACCCCTGGGTATCATTCTCCTGGCATCTACAGCCTGCCACAGGCAGTGAGGCGCTGCATGCCTCTCACATAAAAGTACCCTCTGACACAGACAAAGATAGCTGGAAGTAACAGGAGCACTCTGGATAGTTCTGGCGTAAGAGCGGGGCACTGCCGATGTCCACTGCAGGTAGGGAGCAGGTATGTGACTACTCTGATGTGATATCACCCAGGAAAGAAAACCATATCTGTATGTAGCTCAGACTACTCACTGACCTAAAAGCACACTTCCTGGAGTTTTATATTCTAAAATATCCTAAAATAAATCCAGAGGGTAGAGTTATCTGTCCTGTCCTTTTCTTTGCTCTTGTCTCTTCATCACTTACAATGACAGTGTTAGAGTATAATATAATAACAAGAAAGAGGGAAGATGGAAAGGATATATTTTAAGTAGATGAACAAAAGGGAAAAATAAGAGAGAAAGTGGTAGAAGAGAGAAAGGTCCAAGAGAATGGGCAGGAGATATGGCTGTGCCCCACTGACAGATCACTGTTGATTTCAGAAATGACAGCTGTTGAACTTATAAAAGCATGACGATATTTTTAAAAAATCAAGTATATGCATTCTATTCATACATAAGTAACCTAAGTTGTTTTTTTAATCAGAAATTTCAATTCCTTTGTTAATTAATCACCTGTGATAGACATGGTAAAAAGAGAGAAAGACAAAGATCAGAAACATTTGGTTTTAAATAAAATATATTCTCCTTATGAACCTCCAAGAGAGAAAAAAGAAAAATAAGCCAAGTCCGCTCCTGAAAATGCTGAACAATGAAGAGAATGAATGGATACCAAAGGTGACCTTTTCTCAGGTTTCAGTTCTTCATGGACTTTCATCAGCAGTGAATTCTACAAAATTGAGGCAACCATAAAAATGAATTCCACTCCCCACATATTTCATATAGGGTTGAGACCATGAGCTTGTTTACCTCAACAAATACCAGCTGGTATGCAGGAAGCTCAAGATTTAAGAGCTCAGTTAGCATCTAAAGGTTTAAATCAATTTTTGCCTTGTTGGAATATAAAGCAATCCTTAGAGCTATAAGTTTCTCTAAGTGATAACCAGAATAATGATTCATTTTGTGGGGAACCCTCAATTTTTTGTTCTCAAACAGTCAGCATCATGAGGCCTATGTAAAATAATATCAAACAATAGAGAGCTCTGTGATGCATCTGTTCAACTCAGACAGACGACAGTCCAGGGAGCTCAGTCAGTTCAAAAAGCAGGAAGCAGAACTCTTCACCAATGGCCAGCAATCGTTCTGTCAAAAACATTACGGAGGGAAATGATCCAAATGTGCTTCCCCAAAATGTGTCTTATTCATCTTTTGGTCACCAACTTCCCCCAGCCCAGCACACGATGGGAAGGTTTCATGAGGTCGTCTTATGTTATAATTAATTAATCCATCATCCAACAAATATTTACTGAGCCGCTGTTATGTGCCAGGAACTATGGAAGATGCTGGGGTTACAAAGTTGAATAAAGACACACGTGGGCCCTGTTCTCATAAAGCTCAGAGTCTTATGGAAGGAGACAGTTAATTATCAAACTGTCACAAGCAAATATGAAATAGCACTGCAATATGGTCTGGGAGAAGAAGAGTTTCCAGGAGCTTCGAGAATCAATAACAGAGGGACACAAAAGAGAGGCCAGGAAAGAAAATGTCCACAGTTAACACCATAGGAGTTAACCAGGAAATGACTGTGAGGTGGAAGGAAGGGCGGGCGATTTAAAAAGTCTGAAAGGAGGTTTGTGTAGTTGGGGAGTGAAATGAGACTGGATGGGCTGATGAGGCCAGGTCACAAGTCAAGGAATTTTGCCTTTACCCTAAGGGAAACGGGAAGCCATTGACTGGTTTGTGTGTGTGTGTGTGTGTGTGTGTGTGTGTGTGTGTGTGTGTGTAGGGGGGCATGACATCATAGGATCTGGGCTCTGAAACAGCTCTCTGGTACAGTGTGGAGGATGGATTGAAGGGAGGTTAATAAAGACATGAGAAAAATAAGATGCTACTGCAATTATCTAAGCAGGAGTGGTTGAACTATGATTAAGATTACAAGCTCACAAATGGGACCTCATAGTTTGTAAATCATCTTGTAATTTTGATTCTTTAGCATGCGGTTCTTCCAACAATGACAAATAACTAACATTTCCTTGGGTCCTTGTTCAGAGAGTGGGCCAACAGCCACTGGCATCAGCATTAGTGGGAGTGAGGACAGAAGTGTTACTTGTTTAAAATTCAGATGCCTTGGCCAAATCTGGCTCTAGTGAATCACCATTTCTAAGAGTGGGGCCAGGAATCTTTAATTTTAGGGAACACCCCAGTAACTCTAATCCATATCGAAGTTTAAGATCCTCTGGACAAAGATGCTCCACCATAGAACATGAATCATTTTCACTTTAGGTAAGTTTTCGAGGTTACTTATTTGCTTTAATTTTTTATAATTAATAAGTATATAAACAGATAATTAATTATTCAAATCAATACTCACTGAAGAGTAAAGGGCAGTGGCGATTAATAGTATACTTGGACTATAATTGTAAGCCAAGCAAGCTGGGACATATTCATCCATAGCTTGTTAAATACTGCTTCTGTAATAGATGTCAGATGTTGACATATATAAAAGAAACTATTCAATATTAGTGTGATGAGAAACCCTTGGAAAATTTCTGCGTTCTGAGATTGTACTTTTTCATGCAAGCAGATGGCATTAACAGTTTGTAACTACTTTCAATGGCTTCTCTTGCAAGGGGTACTAAAGATAGGTTCTATCTGTGTAAATGGAAGGAAAACAATTCTACTTTGAAAGCCTTCTTAATTTAAAAATAATGCTTTCTAGCTTCTTGTTTTTATAAAAAAAAATAAGTACAAATCTGTCCATCAGTTCCTAAATGAGGTAGGAAGTGGCTGTTGTTTGTTACAATGGTCTCATAATTTCCATAGTAAGAAAAGCAATAAAAGAAATTTAAATATTCTTGTCCCATTGTCCCTGCCCCATGCTCAGCCCCATTGGATAGGTGTGATTTCCTGGTTGTATGTACAAAGGCTCATTTTCAACGCAGCAGCCCTGCTGTTTTCCACCCTATCACTCAGGGAATAACACCAAGTCTGAGCCCAAGACTGTGAGGATAATTGAAGAACTCCAATTAGAGCAGAGAGGAAAGACAGTTTGTGTCACATTTGGACATTTCTTGGCATTTCATTTGACAGGATAAAGGGAGAGTTAATGTTATCTGTTTCTTGAGGTCTATCAAGTTCCATCTCACTGTGATCTATTCTTATCCAGGGTGAAAACACAGACCCATTTTTATCGAGTTTTAGAACAAGTAGAAGTAAGAAATCTACATTCCATTTCTAGCTCTGCCACTAACCAGTTGTGTGAGTTTCGTCAAATCACATAGCTTCTCTGTCCCTTAATTTCTTCATTTGTAAATAAAATGCACAGGAAGACACTAATTCAAATTTGTACAATTTGATCATCTGTAAAAACTCAATTTTGACGGGTAAGTATTTAAAACACTGCTGAAGTTTGGGAGTGTTAATCCAGAATGCCGCAAATTTTAAATCTGCCTGCCTAGAAGAAGCCTTGTCTAATAAAATCGTTCTTTCTTCCTTTCTTCCTTTCTTCCTCTCTTCCTCTTTCTCTCCCTCTTCCTTCCAATCCCCTGACCCCATCTCTCTCTTATATGAAACACCTTTCCTCTTTTTGCTGTGTATTTTTCTTGGCCCCAACACAGAAGTCATCTAATCTAACTTTTGCATTTAGCACATTTCACTTCCTGCCTGTTAGAAATGAGAGGCCTTGTGAGCCACACTGAGTGAAAGTTTAGTGAGACACCCGAACACCCACAGGAAAACATGCCCAACCTGAGTCCTCTCTGAGGGCATCTGCTTATGGGAGAAAGAGTTCCAAGTATCTCCTGGTTGTAAGGCTTTAGAAATATAAAGAAAGTTTACTCATCTCTCTATTTTTATGATTTTTGATTCTGATGGAAGATACAAAACCTACATAGAAATACTGCGAGTATGCTGATGATAATAATACTTATGCTCTGTTCCAGCTTGTTCATTGTTTTTCTAATGGGAATTGCCCTTATCTCTGAACACTGCTAAAAAAACAAACAAACAAACAAAATAAACAAAAAATCCTCAAGTACATGTAGTTTTCTAACTCAAAGATGGCAAAATGAAATCATAGCAATATGAACAGACATCTCGCTTTAGAAAGCTAGTCAGTCTTAGAAGTTATAACAGAATTTTCATTTTGAACATCCATCCATGTGCAAATCTACCTACTAATTCATAGTAAAAATATAAAAAGCTATAATTTAGGAATGATCACATAAGGCATAGATTGGGGTGGTGGTTAGCATGAAA
>NW_006442484.1:12321475-12345173 GCF_000325575.1 Pteropus alecto
AACACCTCAGAGTTAAACCAAACAACCTCTCACATACCATTCATTCATATGCTCGCAGCAACTGGAATGTGGGGCAAATATTCCAGACTCCCTTGACAGACAGAAAACAGGCTTTGTTCAGTCATAGAACAAATAATTTGCTTATGTACAAATAAGATGAAATGTACAACACAGAGGATACAATCAATAATATCCTAATAACTTCACACAGTGTCATATGGTTACTGGACTTATCATGGTGATCCCATCATAAGGTATATAAATGTCGCATCACTATGACATACACCTAAAATGAATAGAATATTGTATGTCAACTATACTTTAATGAAAAGAAAAAGAAAACAGGTTCTGATAGGTTATTAAGTTACCTGTTTAACAGTAAGTGGCAGAACCAAAATTAAAATAGTTCTGATTTCAAGTGTCATGCTCTTTCTCCCAGCTCGGTTACCTCTTTCAGACTTTCCCATGAACCTATAGCTCTATCTTTAATGGCAATTCTGAGAATCTGTGATCTTTATTCAACTGTGAACCATGTTGCTGACAGCATCTCTGCCAAGGCTCCCAGGCCATTCCTCCGGGGAACGGGCGATTTTACCGGAGATGTCAGGTCTGGCCTCAGATAACTATCGGCAGAACAGGTTCAACAAACCTCTGCCACTTCCATAGTTAATGATGGTTCAATCAGTTCAAAATATAAACACACACCATATTACAAGCTAAATGGAAATGTAGAGGCCAGCCGTCTGGCTGACAGCCGCCCCAGTGAGCCCCGGTGGCATCGGCTTCTGTGATTTATATACTCATTTGTTTTCTGGTGGTGGGGAGGGTGCACAGAATATATTGTCACTTTAGATAGCACTTCGGCAAATACCATAAAAACATTCCCAGGGATCGCTAGCAGCTTTTGTTCAGCACTAGCATACTAAATTAAAGGGAGAAAAATAGCATCAGATAAATCACGGGATTTAAAAAGTCGTCCCAATTTGTTCATAGTTTAAGCTTACCACTGTCAGGCAAAACATATAAAACTCTTCTTTTTCATCCCTGGATTTGACTTACAAAGTGAACTAAGCACACAGTAAAATCCTCAAGATTAAATGTGTATGATGGATAAGAGAACAAAGTGTTTTCTTTATGTCTCTAATATGAACTCACAACAATTCACATATCAATTCACATCTACTCCTTATTATTCTTCACTCAAAACACTCCTCAATGTTGCAGACTATCTGCCCTATTGAACATCTCTGTAAAGTTACATGAATAAATTTTCAGATGATACTTATATATCGCCTGTTCCATCTATCAGTAACACTTGTTTCCTTAAAAAAAAAAAAGTTCAATTCTAAAGGCACTTTATACAAAGGGAAACTCTACTGTGGAATAGAATGGTGTGAAAAAGTGAGCTGTAATTTTCAATAAAGGTATGCTCCAGGTGACTGGACATTTAAGAAGATTAGCAGCAGAAACTATGTCATTGTAGCTCATGGATGCTGTCTGAGTATAACCTGAGCAGAGAAAAGCCAAAAATGGTAAGAAAGTCATATAGATGGGAAGTTTCAGTGGTTAATGGTCAAACTTAAACACTTGGAGGTATTAAAAATAACTCATTCTTTAGTGTCAGAATTCACATTTAAATTCATTCTCTGATTTCTTCTCTTCTCTCCTCTCTCCACCTCTGTCCCATTTTCTGACATAATTCACTGGTCAAGGGAGCCAGGGAGCCACTAGAGGGAAGCTGAGATCATGGGCTGAGCAGTGGCCATCCCAAATGAATTATAATTCAGTCATTGACTAATTAGTGATAGGGAGATGGCTATATTTACTTATGTCTTTTTATATACATACAACAACCATATGTCTGAGATTCCTGAACAGAATTGTAATTTAAAGTAAATTTAAGCAATTACAAATTTCTCACTAACCTTGTGAATACACAGTCAGATGACCATTACATCTAAATTTTTTTTTCATAAAATATGGTATACTATACTATACTATATACTGCTTCAATTACATATATAAATCTGACAATTGCTGGCAGAGAACTATTTATATATCTTCTGAGTTTCTTAAACTGAATGTATTGGCAGAAAATTGCCTCTAGTAAAAAAGAATTCTTGTTTTCAACGATAATAATAATAAGTAGTTCATATGGAGAAGCCAACTTGTCATTGCAAATTCAGTAAACAGATATTATATGTAGTTCTCCAGGTCCCAATTATAATATAAGACCATCAGGAACAGGAATAATGTTTTATATATCACATCTTCATCATCATATGCTGTACAACATAGAAAGCAGGCAATAAACGTCCAGTATTGCTGAATATGATAAGCTGAATGAGGGATGATATCATCTTTGTCTCTGAGGACTCTGTGAGTAAACCTTAAGCTGAATTACTTTTTCTTAAATACTTTCAATAGAAAACTATTTTTAAGCAACTATCTTGCTATCAGAAATATGAAGACGAATAGAATATTTGCATAAAAGAAAAAAAACACCTTTAAATAAACTTCCATTCCTAGAAAATGAGATTTTTGTATGCTTCTCCTTTAACTGACACCCCACCACATGCATCTCACACAGGAACACAACACATCATCTTTTAAGTCGTAAAGCTGTCTATCCTAAAATGCCCTGGGAATTTCCGAAGACTCACAGATCCGCTCCTAATCAAGGTGCTCTGTTCCTCCCACCTTCCTCCTTCCTAGGCTTACCTAATGAAAGAGCTCTAATGAGGTACATTAGTTGTACTTTTGAAAGTCAGAGATGGATTATCTAGTTAATTCTCTTGCGGGCTCATGTCAGAACAGAGTCTCACCTATTTGCGCCTAAATGGAACTTAAAGATAAAGCAAAAATATTACATTTTTTTTTTTCTAGGACATTATATAATACTTGCTTTCTCTAGTCAGACAAAACTCAGTGCATAGAACAGGGCTCAATTGTTTGAGGATTTTACTGAAGAAATTTTGCCAGCAATATTGTCTTGGTGTGCTTTTTGACATTAAAATTATTATTTTTATCTCTATCCTCTGAAGACGGCAGGAAGCTATCAGAAGGTGATTCTTTGTCATCAAGTGGGATGTACATTCTGACAAGCCATTCATAGCCACAGTGGGAGTAGAGAGGCAAAGAGTGTTTGATGAAGACATCTGTAACCCTGCCAGATGATTCATCTTGGAAAAAAAGGTAAGAAAATTCAGATAGATTACCAAGAAATAAGCATGATCCTAAATACATTTAGAAAAGTCAGAATATATATATGTACATATGAAAAGCAATATAAATGTGCATCAAAAACTTGAATAACCATTCTCTTCATGCAAAATCTCTGAACATTTAAATAATGAACTAGGCAAGTTATGATTCCTGAGACAAAAGTCTCCCAGAGGTCTCCCAACTTACTCCAACAAATAGTCCTCTAGATCCCACCAATAGCCATCTTGGTGCTAAGCAACTTTCTGCTGCCACAGGAAGAAGGAAAATATAAAACCAGCTACTGAACTGGTTTCTCATTCCAAGTCTGCCATTATGGGCAGTGTGGTCTTGGTAAAGGCTCTTGCTTGTCTGTGACATTGTTTCTTCATGTGCAAAATGAGGTGGCTGGATATTGGAGGTTACTTTCCTCCTTCTGAGCATCTAAGACATGATAACTATCCTGTTCATCTCTACATAGTGACTGACCATCGCATGTCACACTACAAATCTTTCCTTAGAATATCGTGCATCGCAGAGCCTGGCCACCTTGTGTACAGCAACATGGCAACAGGCAGCTGGTAAACATGGCCTTTGCTCTTGTCTACCTTAGTAACTTATGAGATGATCCAACTCTTTCCAAGCAGCCCTGGTCTCCAGGACATCACATGATCACTTTATAGACTCTTCCCATCACTAAAACATTAGCCCTGAAGCACTCCGTCTATAACTTTTACTATACTGTAGGGATTCTGCCCGGTTTTCAATGTCTCTCAGCTCAGCGGCTTTATGTGCCCAGAACTCTCTGACACTGGTAAGAGTCAGAAGCAATTATAGTTCAGGCCACTCTGGAAACTCAGCTTCAAGAGGAAGGCTTTGAAATTGTTGGGCTGACAAGAGTTCAAGTTCATCGTGAGGATTAGCTGTGGGGTCTGGCACAGCCAGATTTGAGAACCGCTGGTATAGAATGCAATTAATGTTACCCCTGCAAGACTATGGGACTTGGAATCAAAAGACCAAGACCATTGCAACCTGAGTCTGTGTGATGCTCGTAAAGTCAACTAACTGCTTCTGTGAAAATCGGTTTCTTCACCCATAAAGTGAAGTCGTACTTTCTGCCCTTCCTATTTTGAAAAGTTAATGTGAAGATCTAAAGAGATGATGTTGTTAAAGTATAAACTGTAAAACACATATTAACTATTATTGTGGCAATTTTCACTACCAGTTCTCCAATGATGATTCTCTAATGCTCAGGAGAGAAAAAGAAAAATGCGTAGAGAAGAAAACCATACAATAATAGAAGATTAGAAAAAATCAAAGAGAAATTTAGCCTAATTCGTATCTTTTTATATTTACAAGTTATTTTGTAAATAAAAAAAGATCATAGGAGAATCCTTGCGATGGAGTTGTTTTCACATCCTCACTTATAATCTCAGTAGAAGCTTACTAATTCAGACTAAACTATAGGCTTGGCCTTAGTGGGGAGAAATAAATTTACTGGGCTGATTTTTTAATGTAGCGTAGAAACAAAATTTATTGGGTGTATGTGGTGGCAATCCTACCAAACAGAACACTCTTGGGAAAACATGTATTTTGATTTGTTTACAAAACAATGGACTCATCATGATGATGATCAATCTTTCGTTGTTCATTTAAACAGATGAGGGAAGAATATAAGCCATTATAAGACCCCAATTCAATGGCTTTGCTCCAAAAGTTTCTTTGAACCTGTCAGTTTGACATGTGGTACACTCCACAGAAGGAATTCATTAAAAGGCCCTAGGATAGCATATCAGACCTTCGACAGTTACTGTAATCATACTAGCCTGTGATCTGGGTCCGGAGAGTGTGAGGTCAGAAGAACAAAGGGAACAGTGTCTTCTTTTTCCTTTTGTATGCCTATGGCATCTGGAAAACTGTAGAAATGATGGTTGTAATTTGTAAGTTGCATTTTCTAGCTTTCTCTTCACTTCTCTATCCCAATGCTACTTCTTAACACCTCTCTCTCCTGGTACCCTTTTCCAAAGCAAAGTGTCATCCAGACTTACTTAATCGATACAGAGGATTACAAACTCCTAAATTACTTTAGGAAAATTATTTTCTTTTGTCTTTCTCCTCTGAATCCTGTATTCTAAATCTCAGTTTCTTGAGATGAGTTGATAGAGCAAAGCCCTCAGATTTAACTGGTTCACACTAATATGCAGATGACTTTTTCTTAAGTACAATAAATTCTCACTTTATGGATAGATTCTCGGAAACTGTGACTTTAAGTGAAAAGGCATATAACAAAAGCAATTTTACCACAGGCTAATGATACAAACAAGCGTTACATTCCTATGGCATATTTCTAGTCACAAAAACATCACTGAACTTCTAAAGATCCCAAAACACTTCTGATATTGAACATTAAGATAAACGTGAGCTCTATGTACATTTTAAAAAGATTAGTAAAACAAGTAAGATAATTCTTTTCCAATCTGCTTATTCCATTTGAGTGTCGCAGGTGGCTGGAGCCTCTCTCAGCAGCTCACGACGCCAGGCAGCACCCCACCCTGGAAAGAACACCCTTCCATCACAGGGCACACTCACGTACACCCACATTCGCTCAGACTGGGACAATTAGACATGCCGGTTCACCTGATGTGCACATCTTTGAGATGTGGGAGGAAACTGGAGTTCCTGGAGAAAACCCACGCAGACATGGGGGGAACATGCACACTTCACACAATAGTGGCACGAGCCGGGAATCAATTTTTTTTTTTTCTTATCAACGTTATAATAAAACGACATTGAATGAAATGTTCTTCAAGGACCTGCTATATTTATTTTCTTGATTCTTCATCATGTGGAATAATGCTTGAATAGATGAAACTTCAGAGAAATATCTAAATGAGAAAATATTGCTTGAATAGAGAAATATCTAAATGAGAAAATATTGGTAGATAGGGTCTGGGGATGATAAGATTGTGCAGTGGGAGAAGCCACCACCCAAAAGGCCAGTCCTGTCTGGGAACCTGACCTGGGTTTAGCACTCCTGAAATGTCCACATTTCTCAGAGTTTTGTCATTTTCTCCAGTTTTGAACCTTTAGATTTTTAACACCTTCCATGATGCTAGCTGCTAGGACAGGCTAGAGTAAGACAGTGTAAGAGGAGGAATTTGACTGTGTGAAGAGAAAGAACAAAAGAGTAGATAGATAGGGTTAGATGGGTAACAACAGTATGTAATAGCTACTGTTCCTTGAATATTGAACATGTGCTATGCACGTTATCATGCACTGTCTCCAACTGTTAGATGAAATCACGTCTGGGAAAGCACTGCAAAGACAGCAGCCTTTCTGTTTAGCCTTATTACACCCATTACGAAGAAAAGTGAGACCCAAATTGATTAAGTTTCCCAAGATGACAAAACTAACTGAGACTGGAAAATGGTATCTACTTCCGGGTCCGTCTGACCCTGAAACCTTTTCTTACTTGTATTCCCCTTCATGCATTCCGCAACCACTACCCCTTATATGTGTGGGGTTTCTAGGAAGCTAGAGGCTGCTGAGAGTGCATGGCATTCTTTTTAACGGTGTACAACCTTTCTTTCCTCAAGTTGCTTCTTCCTATTATTAATCTCAATTAACTCTTGCACAGGGACAAAAAGAAATACTCAGCACTGTTTGCATCTATGTTTGAACGAGTAACCAGCAGACTGACGTGGGGTGGAAGGAACAATGTTTGTTCGGTGAACTTCACTATCTGCCCCCTTTAAGAGCCTGAGAAGTTTACAAACCCCAGTGCACAGGGGGTGAATCCTTCATCTTTGGACACTGGCACAGCTGGCATAGGCCTTAAATGACCTAAGATTAGATAACTTCTCCCTCCCGGTAACAGCAAAATATTAGTGAGAGGAAAAAGAATTCTCCATAAGAGAAACTTTCTTAAGAATCTTCTGTATTTCTTCTCATAGATTTGAGCTGGCTAGAAAAGAGCTTCATGAACATGGTGTTGACTGACTCATGAGCCTAAAGACCTATTAGGATCACCTGAGGATATTTTAAACATATCAAGACCCAGACTCAACGGTTGGAGATTCTGTGAAGCTGTTCTGGGTTGGGACCCAGCTAGGTTGAAAACTCATTCAGTATTACAGTGAACTCGAGTCCTAGAGAAGACGCTTTGGTACAGATGCCACTTTTCCCCAGTCCGGAGCCTGCGGTCCAGGGCTTGGGGACAAGCTTCTGAGCCTGCAAGGGCACTGGTTCTGTCTCCTTAGTTATGTCTGTGGGGCCAATTAACACCTGAATCCCATGATGGCTTAAGTGCACATAGCAGACCCCCGGCCAGATCATTTTTCTCTCACCCTGCACGTGGTGATTCCTCTTCATTGCCATGCTGAGCTCACTGTGCACACAAAATCAATAAAGATAATATAGCTGAAAGGTTACTGCAGAGGAGAGATCACAGGAATGAAAGTGTATTTTTTTCCAGCAGGCACTTTCCATTTTTTTCTTAACTACTTCCTAATTTCAAAATTGTACAATTTCTTCCACAAACTATTCTATCTCCGTTTTATAAAACATTGATATTGCCCTAAAAAAAATAAAATTATAGTTTTGTAGCCTCAGGTGGCTTAAGAAAATAGGATCAAAGATCAAGGATTGATTCATTGTGATTTTGCTCTGTTCAAATTCATTCATTTCCTAAGAGAAAGAAATAAGTGATGTATCTGGTTAATGATCTGAAGTGCCCAAAGTATTTGCCCAAGCCACACACTTACTAAAGGGCAACATCTTTTGGATTCTATCCACAAAACTTCCTGGCCGGAGACACTATCTGAGTATTCCAACATAAAGTCTGGTCCTCTGCCGAGATGAGCTGAGGAAAGTAGTTCGTGTTTATTGTCAAAAACCCACTCACCTGTATGAAGAGAAGGTGCTTTTCCAGGGCACCATTTTATTCATAGGCTACATTTGTTTTCACAGAGAGACTATATTCTGCTTTTATTTGATAAGAGTTCAGTCCAGGGTCAAAACATCTAACAGAAAAAATATTCATGTCTGAGCAGAGATTTTAGACAGAAATTGAGAACTAGAATGTAGAGTCAGAACCCATTAAACCAAGGATTTTAAATTCCCAAGAAGTAGGAACTATTTAAACTCTTAGTGATATTATTTAAATCTCATCTATTCCTTTCAAAGTATTTAATGTGACATTGGAATTACAGAGGTGAACATTCTCTCTAGTCAGGTGTGCTAACAAGCTAATGCTCCCAAATGAGACTGTTTTGAAAACTTCTGGAACTCTAGAAAGCTATTTCTGTAGTGTAAAAATCATAAATTCATCATATAGAATAATTTCAAAGAGAAGAGAAATATTTTATGTAGGACACACTTTGGCTGTACTGAATCTCATCCCACACTTTGTCTTTGAAAAAATTCCTACCTTCTTTATCTAAACATATGAATAAAGGATGTTGCTTTAAACAAAATAAAAAGAACAAAGAGGAAGGAAGAAAACTGCTTCCTCAAGGAACAGTTTCAGCCCTTTAAAACTTAATACATAATAAAAATATTCCCTTTATTACCATTACCCACCTCAGCAGCTATTCAAAGTTCACAGCAATTCAAAGAAAAGGCCAAATTTCTTAAAGCAGAATCGAAAGCACTTGAGACTTCCTGAGATTACAGGCCACAGACATAAATAAAAGCACTCAATAAAATCTTTTATATCCTATTGTGTATTATGATTTTATAAATATCTGTGCAAAGACTTAGTCACTCTCCCAACAGACAGTAGAATTTCAGATCATTTTTTCCCAACTGGTATGAATTCACTGAATGTACTGACTGCTGATCCATGTATTTGCATTTGTTTACCTTATTTTGTGTAGGTAAAAAAAGAAAAATGAAACACTTTTCTGAATAACTTGTATAAATTAGAGTCAAGTTTCTAAAGACTTCTAAAGAGTTCAGTTCTCTTGGCTAATTAACTGCCAGTGCACTTACTGAAAGAAGTATTGCATGTGAAAGAATCAGTATATAGACACAATATAGATGCATATTCAGTTTTGCGCTGGACTGAGAATTGGACTCCGAACTTCATCTCCATTTTCTCCTTTGCAAAATGAGGGAACACTGATGATGGAGTGGATGGGTATTGGAGTACCTCAGTGGTTGCCAACACATCTATGGACCAGAGGAACCAAGATGACCCATATCATACTTGAAAATGATGAAACAAAACAGATCATTCTAAGTCAAAAACTACAAGGAGGCTCCCAGACAGCTGAATATGCTACGATTCTCTCAAGTGATTCTGATCTTCAATGAGGAAATAGAGTCAGGGACTTTGCAACTCTCGGAAACCACAGACACTTCAGTTTTGCCCTGCATTTACACATGTTCATGAAAAAAAAAATGCTATTATGTTAGAATTTTGTAAAAGTCACACTTTAAATATACTAGAAATATTGCTATTTTTAAGAGAGCTTTCTTATTTGGAAAAGGTATCTTTTGTAATTGTTTAATGTAATTTCTTAACCCTAAGTTTTCTTTCTAGTGCATTTAAATTTTTGAATTCGCCTAAAGAACACTTAAGCCATAATAGGCTTAAGCCATTATAGGAAAAAAAGGAGGTGAAGTTTAAGTTAAAAAATATTCTACCCCTGATAAGAATTATCACTTGTGAAGTAACACCTCTGCCAGGCCAGCCTTGGGCTTCAGTGAGGAGGATCCCAGGCTATGTCACATACTCTCCGTGTGCATAAAAGGAACTGGATATATATTTGATGACTGACAGATTTTAGAATAACTAGAAAGGTTCCTTTTGCTCAAGCATCAGCTGCTTAATCACATCTGAGAATACATTTAAGGAATTATTTAAGAAAAAATTCATTTTGATTTTCAGTTAGATCATTTCCAATGGAAAGAATTTGTATAACGTATTATATTGCTTTACATACAGGCTAAGAAATCAATGACTGAGCATAGACCATCACTGGCAGTAATGGAGTTGGGCTTAGAAAATGCATAGCTCAGGGCTCTCCGTGAAGGTAAGACAGAGTAAAGAGGCGGAGAGAGGCAAATCTGGACACCGCTGCAACATGGCTGCAACACTATGTCCACCTTTCTCTGTTCTCTCCTGGGTCAGGGACTCACTGCAGCTCTTGACAAAGTTTCTGCACTTAGTTTTTATGGTGACCTGTTCACCCAGCTAAAAGGGTACAAAGGAGCTCAAATGACTTGACACTGGTAATGTGCCACTTTGGGCAAGCAGTTTAACCTTTTTGTGCCTCGGTTTCCTCTTCTGTAAAGTGAGGAATATACTAGTACCTATTTCAAAGAGTTCTCATGAAAAGTCAATGAGCTCACACTTGTACAATGGTTAGTATATGACCAGCCCATGGTAGATGCTCAGCAAGAGTCGGCAGTGTGGGACACAGTGGTATAGACGGATGCCCTCTGCACTGCACTTAGTGTAGACCAGGCCTCACAGGATTGTAAAGAAGTGTCAAAACCCCAAAGTTCTAAGAGCAAACAGAAACCCTAGAAATTACCTTTCTGTCCTGAGAGTTGCCCCTTGTTTAATGTGTTAGTCCATGTATAAAAAATCAAGCCTTATTTACAGACAAAGAAACTGCTCATAAAAATACAAGCTTTCACCTCTTTTGAGATGTGACCATCCGTCCACACTGACATGTATTTCTGGGTCATCTGAATCTGTTGCAGCTGTTGCTGGGCCACAGTTGCTGCCTTTAGGCCAGACAGAGGCTCTTTAGTTTGCCTCAGTCTCTAACTACTCCCTACTGTCCTTTGGCATTAAACCAGGTGTGGGTTGCTACAGTATGGTTTTCAATATCAAGACTTTTATCTTTTAATTAAAAAGAAAAAAAATCAGAAAACAAAAACAAAACAAACAAACAAATCCTCTCTCTGTACTTATTTTCTTATCAAAAGTAGAAAAATAGAATGCAAACTCCAGAGGACACTTGATTTATTTATTTTCCCATACCTGGCCTGCTTTAACCATTTGCATTATTTGGCAACTGTAGGTATTTGTGTTTGTGATTCCTAATCTAGTCCAAAACCTCCGCTTTTACAAATACGAAAAACAAGGAATCTCAAGAGTTTAAGCGGCTGCCTGAGTTCATAAGTCTTGCTAGTGGCAGAAGCTATTCCACAGACAGCTCTTTTTTCGCCTTGCTAGTGTTTCCACTTGTCCATCAACTTATTTCTTTTTCAATTAATTAGCTTATGCAGGTTCACTTTATGTTCCAGAGAGAAAAACAGAAACAGGAGGAAATGTACCAGCAACAACAGAAAAGCACAGACAGTAGCTACAGATATGAGAGGACTGCAAGGGAGTAATCCCTCCCTGGTGTCAGGGTTTTTGGTATGTAAGTCAGGCTGCTTGTGTTTAAATATTTTGACAGATGAAGCTGAAGGAATGATGCCCCTCTCCAACCAGTTACTCCATTTAATTCATGCTTAATTGCCCCCTTCCCTATCTAATTGTGATTTTTTTCTAATGTTTCCTAACTTGACTAAATGAAATGATGGCCTGGATGACAAGAATATGAAACACAGTACACAAGAAACCCCCAAACACCTAGAGAGAACAAACTGGAGAAAGAAAAAAAAGCTGAAGGGAAACTGAAGATGCTTCTACTTATTCAGGCTCCTCTACAATCTTTTGAGATCTTTTATTTCCCTCTAACAAAATGATTGCTCTTGTTGCTACGTATAATAATATTTCTCTTACTCGTGTTTTTGTCTTTCTCACAGGAAAATGACACGCATGAACATTATTTAGCTTATGAATTTATCTTTGTTTACTTTCACTTATTTTTATATTTTGAGACATGGCTTTCCCTTTGTGAACTGGGGAGTTTGTGCCCAGTCCCCACCCAGCAATCAAATTATTCCACAGATAACTGCTCAGTTTCATTCCACATATCTCATTTAGGAAACTCTGTGACTTATTCCTAGTTCTACCACTTAGCATTTGCCAGAGTCCCTCTGAGACTTATCTGTAAAAATGGGGATGATAATATCCATTTTAGAGGTTGTTGGAACAAACAAATGACATCCGTTTTGTGTAAGTACTATGTAAACTGTAAAGCACCAAACATATGTGTCCTGATAGTCAGATGTTGTATTAAAATACTGGAAATATAAGATGTTCTGAGAAAGGCAGGCAGTGGGACTCACTAGGAAGCTCATGACTCTTGAGTCCATTTCAAGAGACAACAGAGACTAAAAGAAAAGGGAAATAAATTATTAAAAATGTCTGAGGCAGAAGGCAGAGTCGCCAGGGAGAACAGTGCAACAGGTTTAGTGGCGTCTTCCTTCGTATTCCCAGAACCCTGTGCAACCTGCTATTTTGACTCCTATCACGTTGTCACACATATTTATTTGCCTTTCCTCTCCCTGTCCAGCATCCTGCGAACAACGTGAGATTTCCAGGAAGAAGGTTCTATCAGGCAGGCACCTTTGTGTCTCTAGCACTTAGCTCGGAGTCTGCTAAGCACCAGCAGCCTGCTAGATTAATGTCACCTAGTGTGATAGATAGAATAAGGTGACACCCCCCCTCCCCGCCACACACACACTCCAATGCCCGCATCCCAATACCGGACACCTGTGAATATATTACCGTATATGGCAAAAGAGACTTTGCAGATGTGATTAAAATGAAGATCTTGAAATGGGAAGATTATCCTGGATTGTCTAGATGGGCCCAATGTAATCACAAGGTCCTTATAAAAGGAAGGGAGAAGGTCAAACTCCTTTTTCTAAGGAGATATGATAATGGAACCAGAGCTCAGAGTAATGCACTCTGAAGATGGAGGAAAGGGCCACAAGCCAAGGAATGCTAGAATCTGGAAAGGCAAGGAAACGATTCTGCCGTGAAGCCTACAAAAAGAATGTAGCCCTGCCAGTACTGTGATTTTGTACTTTTGACCTCCAGATGTATGAGAATAAATTTGTGTGGCTTTAAGCCACTAAATTTGTTACAGCAACAGGAAACTAATAGACTTATATAAAAAAAAATAATTGAATAACTGTCATTTAAATAAATTAATGAGAAAATAAATGAATAAACGAATGAAAAGAACTTTAGATAGAAAGTGGAAAGGCTTAGGTTCTGATCTCAACTTAGATAATAATCAGTGGGTAACTTGGGACCTATCATGTAATCTCTCAGTATCCCTCAGCATAAAGAGCTGAGGCCATGGAGTCAGACAGACTAGGATTCAAATCTCTTCTAGGCTATTTCCAGGCTGTGCATCTTTAGGCAAGTACTCACCTCTCTGAGCCTACGTCCAAATTTGTAAGATAGGGATAGCGAAAGTACCTCCTGTACAAAGTCGTCGTGGGGGCTGAATGAGCTACAATCTAGTCACATTCAATGGGACTCTGAACTAGGTAAATTTGAAATTGTAGTCACATAAAAATGTTATTAATGTCACTTCATGCAGAAACACTGAAGTCATGTAAATTCTCCAAATTAAAAGATGAGTCGAGAACTGCACAATGGCAAAACTGGTAAACTCTAAACTATCGACTGCCACATGGTGGGTCCACCTCATCCTTTGGGAGAATTCATGTTGAATTATGCAAGTTATAAATTATACTAGTAACAAATTATGAGAGATCTTCAGGAACACACCTCTTGAACAAAATATGACCACGCTTTAATGCAAAACAATTAGCATGGGCCTGGAACAAAGAAAGCTATTACTATGCTATTATTACATTAGCTCAATGATAAAAGCCTCAAAACAAACACTTCCACAGTGGAAAATGAAACAAACTCAGCTTTCCTATGGGCCTATACTTTACACAGGCCTCTGGCTCCTGTCAGAGAAATCTTGCTGTTGGAAAATCTGAGTCAGGTGTGCTAATAACATCCCACATTATGAAGAAATAAATCTCCCGGTTCTCACCTGAAACACAAGATTTGGCTTCAGGTAGGTATTAACTCTGTGCTACACTCTATCATCACGTACCTCTTGCACAGCCTATTTTGCTACTGTCAGCCACATTTAGAATATCAGAATTTGTGAGCTGGCAGGGACCTCCCTGGGCCTCAGTGCTACCTACCAAGACTTCTCTTTTTCTTCTCTCTACTCTCGTTTCTTGAATCCCCAGAGAACAAGGTTGTGTCTAGTAAATACTACAAGCTCAGTAAATATCTACTGAATGTGTAAATGACCTATGGGTCATGTAACCCATGTCTATCTCCTACTTTCCAGATAATGAGCCAGAGGTCAGTTAGAGCAATGACTGAAAAATCCCTTTTTGTAGTATTAATTCCTCTTGCAGCAGCAGTCCCCAGACTTTTTGGCCCCAGGGACCGGTGCTCTTATGAGAATCTATTGCCTGATGATCCGAGGTGGAGCTGAGGTGGTGATGCTAGCACTGGGGAGCGGCTGCAAATACAGATTAAGCTTCACTTGCTTGAGGCCGCTCACTTTCTGCTGTGTGGCCTGGGCCACTGACCATATGGGTCTGGGATCTGAGGGTTGGGGATCCCTGCCTTTGAGGGAAGAGTTGATTTCCTAAATAGACTGGGTCATAGAGGAAAACAGTTTTAAAACACATTTTTTAAAAGTGTGTCTGTCCAAGTAGCTCCTGGCTTCACAAAATGAACTCTGATGATGACGTTAAGTGTCTACACCACAGATTTGACTAACAAGTGATAGAGAGATCTGAAAAAAATGATCAAAAGAAAATAAGAACCTGGATGATTCTTAAGGAGGAGATTTTAAAAAGCACAATAGCAATGCTGAATTATTAAGTTCTAATTGAAGACTGGTATGACCTGTGAGGGGGAGCAAATTACTTATGTTTCAGATTCATATGACTCTTTTAGGCTTCATAGAACTTAATGCAGGATCAAGTAGCCTTTTGTTTTTACTTAACCTCAATTTTCTATCAAAGCAGATACAATGCCAGGAAAGACTCAGGGCTAGGAGAACTGAAGTCCTTACCTTAACTTTAAGAGACCTCACATCAGGAAAAGCAGAGCGTGTATTCCCTATCTATGTAAAGACCATCTCCTTAAGAAAAATCTAAATCCTTTCACAAGAAATGGATTTTACTGATTTTTCTATTGTCTTTATGGTGGTAACTTTAATCTCCTCTGGGGCAACTTAAGTCAACTCTTTTCATTATATTCACTGGAGATGGAGAACGGCTGTCCCTTTGTCCCAAGGTAGTCCTGTATATGTTTCAAGAGTCAACTACTGAGGACATAAACTTCTTAAGGCTAACTTTTCCTAGATTTTTTAACTTTGTATGATATCGTGACTTTTATGATCAGATTCCTCCCAATCTTTTTCATAAGAAGTTGCATTGCACAGCAACCCAACCCGTGAATTCAGGGAAGCTAGTGTGAAAATATCTTTACCAGCAGGGTTCCTATGCTTGCCTCCTCAAACCCAACTTGTTTTTTAGCCCGCAAATACCAAGAGCTGCCCAGCAATTACCTCACATTTCTGCTCTTTTCCTTGCTTTCTGTAGATTTTTTAGCTCTCCATGTATAGTTGTGCAATGGATACTAGGGCTCTATTTGTGATTTAAGTGATTTTCATTGAAACTCCTCAATTTATCTATATAGTGTGCCTATGCTCTATACCTGCCAGAGCCTTCTCATCTGTGTGGCCAACCTGGGTCATACTCAAGTTGTCCTGCTTCCCAGCATGGTCACTTTGCTAGTATTAAAGAGCCATGGAATAAGGCCTATGGGAAGATGACAATTTGTTACTTCATTGACCAGTTACTCTCTTTAGACCTCTCTAGATTTCACATTGCCTGAGGGGCAAGGCCATACCCATAAGCACAGGATACAAGCTTGACCTCATCCAGCTCTTATACATTCTCAGACTCAGTTATACTTTTTCTCATCTGACCATTATCTGGCTACCCTGAGCATCTTATTCTCCATGAGCCTGCCATGCAAATTCACACCACTGCCCCTTCATTTAGGCTTCCCCTCTGCCTCCAATGTCCTTCTTCTTATTTTCTATTCTTCAGGCCCACCTCAAATGTCCAACTGATGGGAAGTATTCCTGTCTGGAAGTATTCCAGACAGGTTGAGTCACTTCCCCCACACCCCACCTTGTTCCCAGAGAATGCTGTAGATACCTCTTATAGTTCTGATTGCAGAGAACTGCAATATTTTCGATGGGTCTCTCTGTTTCACTGCAAAGTTATTTTTTACATCTTCTTAAAAACAAAATCTATAATTTCTTTCACAGGAGTTCAAGAAATGAGTGAGTTATAGATACAGAGAACATTTTGAGGGTTGCTAGATGGGAGTGGGGTTGAGATGGGTAAAAAAGGGGCAGGGATTAAGAAGTACAAATTGGTAATTACAAAACAGTCATGAGCATGTAAAATATAGCATAAGGAATATAGTCAATAATATTGTAATAACTATGTATGGTGTCAAATGGGTATTAGATGTACTGGGTGATCACTTCATAAGTTATATAAATGTCTAATCACTATCTTGTACACCTGAAACTAATATAATAGTGTATGCCAACTATAATTGAAAATAAATTATTTTTAAAAAGAAATGAATGAGTTAAATAAACATGTACATGATTCTTCAAACAGAGTAATTATATAGCTCTGAGAATCAGGATCTGGATCATACTTGCTTATTTACCTCTGGGTTAGGGAAGACAGAGCTAGAAAATTAAGAGAAAAACAAGCTGACCATTACCCAATCAAGAGTAAGAAACATGGTGTACCTGATAGACCATTATACTAACAGTTTCTTCTTTTTTCTGCTCTGTAGATCCTTGACTCTGCAATAGATTTCGTACTGTTTCTTCCATCCTGAAAAAAACAAAAAAATAAAAATAAATTTTTAAAGAAGGTTTCCTATTAACATGAGTCTGTTCTAGTTAGTAGGAATCATTCTTCAATGTATATTTCCTAAGCTTAAACCTGAAAATTTCTTTTCTCTTCTCTTGCCTTCATCCCCTATATCAAGAGTCTGTCATAAAGTCCTTTAAAATCATTTTTCAGAATGTCTCTGAGTTCTCTCTTTCTTTTTACCACTTAGGTCCCTGTTTATGTACTCATGAAAACATCTCCCAATATCCTTCTCCATTTTCAATTGTTCCCTTTTAATTTGACGCAGTGTCACCACATTAATCTTCTTGATACCACTTTGATTTTTTAAAATCAATTCTCAAAGTTGACAAATATCACATGAATGTATTTTCACCATATACTGTGAAGTCTTCCCATGGTGGTCTTCTCATGCCAGCACACGGAGATCTACTTTATTCTTTTTAGCTATTTCTCTGTATTTCACCATGTGACTAATGTGACACCATAAATTATTTAACTATTCTCCTGCTGACAGAATTGAAATTACTTCAAAATTTTTGCTATTTCAAACAATAAATATCTTTATACACGTCTTAGTACATATTTATGAATATTTCTATAGTTATAACAGATATTGTATGTTATGATCCTATTTTGTTTTAAATAACCACACTACCTCTAAATTGTCCAAAAGTAAAGAGTGAAACAAACACACCCTTTTCCATTTCCAGACGTTGTCTTATGCTATGACTACTTCTTAGAATGCCAACACCCTCTTTATATTCTCAAATCCCACCCATCTTTCAAAACCCAACTCAAGTTGCACTTCCTAAGAGATTTCTTCAGTGGTCTCCCATGTCTTTGAATTTGTATAGCCTTATACTTTAAATCATTCATTCTATAACTTAAAAATAAAACGACACTTTAAATGCTCAAATATTTCATATATTCTTATCTTGTCTTCTGAAGTAAATTACTATATTTGGTATAGAAACATGTCACATATTATGTGTCTCCCTTAATTATGCATGAAGTAGGTATTTGATAGACATTGTTATATGAATCCTTTGTTACTTTATTTTAAAAAATATTAACTACTTACTCTGTGCCAGGCATTCATTATGTATATTTGAACTGTGTTTGAATGACCTTGTCCTCGGGGCCCATCCATGAGGATTCATGGACCAGAACTCTGAAAGCAGAATACCTGAACTAAATGCACTGAACACAATGCTCCCTGGTCCAAAAACTGAGCTCGTTGTCTCACAGTTTCATGCTGAAGCACGTTTTTTTGTTTTTGTTTTTTTTGGTGACTCTGTATGATACTATTTTCAGAGAGAAAGCAGGCTGGTCCAGCTTCTCTCTCTTACTTAAGGTTTCTAGCATGGCAAATTAAGGGCTCTAGGATGACCATGAATTCCCTGAAGTGGCACGTAACCAAGGCAGTGTAGTTCACAATGCCAACGTTTCTAATATGGCATACAACTATTTAGCAGCAGAGTGAGGAACTAGTTTGCAAACAAAATTGTCCAGTCGAGGAAATTCTGCCTTTACAGGGAATAGCACTGCAACCCATTAAGGACTTCAAGAAGACAGTAGACACCAATGATGAGTGCTCAGAGAATGATGTGTGACCACACATTTATGCAAACCACCTCGTCTTGTGTCCAGCCAGGAAAAAAAAAAATCTGTTTCCTGTATTTTCACAGATCTTATGTTATTAATGGTAGCAACTCAAAATTATATAGTACTGTGAGCTTGTCAAAGAACTCTCTCATCTATTTGTCATTATAATGTACTTTTAAAATATCATTATATCTACATGGTAGATGAGAAAGCCGAGGCAACAGAAAGGTTAAATGGCTTACTTACAGGATCATAGTTAGTTGGATAGGGAATTAGGATTAAACCATTTTTATTGACTGTAAAAACAGCCGCTGCTTTCCCCTAGGCTTTATTTCCATGCAGGGAAGTATTTTAATTGAAGAAGAGTCTCAGCTCCTAATTAGGAGTTATCTTGGTGAACACTTATTGGCTGCTGAGCCCAAGAAGGCACAATATTTTTTCTGACTTGAAGAAAGCTTAACATCTGGTGGAAGAGACAAACTAAGTTTATGTGAAAAAAAATAAGGGTGAAGAAGTCATGAATTCTGAAATAAAAACTGATCAGAGCCAATCTCTAATACTTTATGTCGCTGTACGTAAACAGAAATGATCTCTTGAACGGTAGTAGAGTTTTCATGATGTGTGCCAAATCTATCATAGATAGGAAAAGTAATGATAAACAGTGATGGTTTACCCAAGGTCACTCAGGTTATGTATGACAGATCAGGAACTAACCCCTGGTTTTCTGAATATTAGTCTACTTTCTTTCTACCTTAGCACAGAGGCTGGAGTTCTTTCTTATTTCAATCCTTATTTCATTCATTTATAAAGATTTGGCATGAATGTGTCCTAATAGTTAGAACTCAGTTAAAATTAAAATTGTCTTTTAAAAAAATAAAGTACAAAAAAGTTAAAGTACAATTTCTCTCTATGCATATCTTGCTGAATTATCTCTTCTGTATAATTAAAAGTTCTATGCACAGACTGCTGGATCAAAAAGAAAAAATTATCTATTCACCTTTCCTATATTTTTCTTGTTTTTTTTTTTTTTAAAGGAAAATAAGAGATGGACAGGAAGTTGTTAAAACAGAATCTCAAGCATCCCAGACTTACAGTAATATTGAGAGCACATTTCTGGCACTACTTTATGATGAATTAAAATCAATTACATTTCTAAGCTACAATTTGGAACAGAGTTTCAGGGACCAATCTCAACTCCTGGTAAAAAATTAAGTTGTCTGATCTTTTCATAACCTTTATGAATCTGGTCGGAGAGACAATATTTTGAACCTGATGAGAATATAACATTATTTATTTCCTGATGACATCCTCTTTTTTTTTTTTTTTAAATTCTCATTTACCAAACTTCTCTATTTTCCAGAAAATCAAAGACTATGAGGCATCATCCATTGGCGTTCGAATGCCCAATGACATTTTACTTCATTTTATTATTTTGATAGCTGAGGTATATGCATTACCAGTCTGCACACAGAATAATTTTATCATGTTTCCCAAATGTGATTAGAAATAAGCCAATTCTTTTCCTTAGGTCAGGTGTCGGCAAAGGTTTTTTTTTTTTTTTTTTTTTTTTTTTTTAAGTTGCTGACTGGCACAATTTATCCTTAAACACTGACCTTAATCAAAGTCTTCTAGTTCCTTTTTTTTTCTTCTGTCTGACCTAAGTCTAAATCCTTTCTTCTAAATACTGATCAAGTAGCTAATATAACTAAAAATATACAGGCCAAAAATTTTTAAAGCATATTTATATTTAGTGAAATATAATGAGGTTTAATGAATAATAAACTATTTTTAAAAAAGTTAAGACCTACACAAGTCAGAAAAAATAAAATTCATATGCAAACAGTGTATTTCAGGTTAAAATAAAATTCATATGCAAACAGTATATTTCAGGTATGTATATATATATATAAATCTAGCTATTTTATTTCATTAAAAATAGATTCCATGTTTTAAGGTACATATCATTTAATTAATAAATTCCTACAATAGTATTTCTTCTGGGGGAAGATAAAAACCCAAACAAAGATAATTTTTGCTTAAAAAGGGCACTAACTTAAAGTTAGGAAAATAGGGCATTAAATAAGAACATATGAACAACAACAAAAACAATTCAAAACCGCACAAGAGCAGGACTAGTGAGGCTTTGTACTGAAAGTCTCGCCCTGAGCCCAGGCACCCGTCTTTGTCAGGAACCCCTATTTAAAGTACAGATCACTGGGGTACTTGTCATTGGACCTAATGTCCCATAGAGAAGGTCTCTCTAGACACCAAAGGAAGATCATTCTAGAAGTAAATGTTAAAAGATAGTGGTTTCCTGAATCCCTTCAAGGCAAGAAATCACCTAATCATTCAGGGACTGATACGATCAGATTTCTTTACATTCGGAGAATATGATTTGGGTCCCAAAGACGTTGACTTATTCAGTAAAGAAAGTACAATTAGGAAACATGATCCTTAGGAGCTGTTTCTTCTAACAGCATGTAAAAGAATGCGGACTTTTCCACAGCCCGTCCTTTCTCTACAGATCTAGCCTCCTATTTTGCCACTCTAGGAAATCATCAGAACATCAGACTAAAGTGTCCTTTGACACCATCTATCATCAGATATTCAGTTTAGCATAACTTTATTTTTGACAGAAATAGAACAAAATAAATGTAAAACAAGAAGCTACCTTCCCCAACTCAAATTGGTATCTGATGGACTCTTCAACTGAAAGCTGAACTGAGTTATATTTTTTAAGAAATATTTTAATGTTATTTGCTGATTAATAATATAAATTGATAATAAAATTAACAATAAAATTGCTCAATATTCCCATACACTTTGTTATATGGGAGGCTGCAAGACCATAACTCATCCACTTCTGCTAAAAGTGCACACCATATTCTGTTTTATTCACCTATACTGTGAAGTTTGTCGAGAGCTGTTGCTGTGAATTGCAAATTGCTTTTCCTTGTGTTTCTCTGCATTTGATTCCCAATCTTCCCACTTTGCAAAAGTGTGTCGACTTAACTAAGAGTGCTACCATGATTAAACTTCATCTTAAGAACATGAAGAGTAGGACTGGGGTTAAAATAGAAAGTTAGTATTGGGGCTTGAGTCATTGCAGCACCTCTCCTTCACCTCAGCCTCCTCCCCATGAAAGCACGGTGTGATGTGACCTCATATAGAGGACACTACTCATCCTGGAAAGTCAATGGTCATTTGAGGACAAGCATACTTCCTGTATCTGCTGGGAAAATGAAGAGTTACAATAAAATACTAGCTGTCTTTCACTGGATGCCTATTAGAAAGGTTAAAAAAGTTTAAGCACACTACAACTGGATTATTTAGAAAAAATACTGATTTATTTATTTTTTATATAACTAAACTCACCTTCTTCTTGAGCCTTATATACTGACTAGCATTAACTTTTGTCTCAAATTTGAGTTTAAATGTTAGACTTAGTCTAGCTTGATGGATTTTTAATGGATTTTAAAATCCATTGAGAAACAGGTGTCTATCGATAAGAGAATACACAACCGTTATATATTTCTTACACTGGAATACTATTCAGCAATCAAAAGGAATAAGTTAATAAATGTGATGATATCTAATAATCTCAAAAACACTACATCTAGTGAAAGGAGCCATACACGAAAGACTAAATACTATGATTCCATTTATATATAATTTAGTACAGGAAAAATTAATCTCTGATGGAAATTTTAAGAACAGTGATTTCCTAGGAGGCAGAGAGAAGGCAGAGATGGGCTGGGAAAGAACACAAGAAACTTTCTGGGAGATGATCATGCCCTATATCTCAGATCTTTATAGAGGTTTGTATTGCACAGATGTATGCATTTGCTTAAATTCATCCAATGCTACATTTAAGATCTATGTATTTCATTGTTTCTAAATTTTACTTTGAAAGAAAAAGAATTGTAAAAAATTTTGGAACTTTAGTTAATGATATTCATGTTCAAGTATGTACATAATTGGGGATAAATTGTATTGATGCCTGCAACTTACTTTGAAATACCTCAAAAATTAGATTGATAGATGGAGAGAGAGAGGGCGAGATGGCTATATGGCTAGATATGTAAATATCATATAAGCAAGTATAGTAAATATGAGTGGTAGAATCTAGTTGGTGGGTATATGACATTCATTGTAAAATTAAAATTTGTTTAACTTCTCTGTATGTTTCAATTTTATTATAACTAATTGCTGACAAAGTGTTATTTTTTTATTTATTTTTATTTTATTTTTGTAGACCATTTATCTCCTGGATAAAAGTGTTTAGCATCTCAGAAGAGGAGTTCACTGCTTCTTTTCTATAGAAAGTTCCTAGCCATATGCATATCTGGTTGGGTGGATCATGGTCTTTGGAGAGTAGGGAGACTTGAGTGTGGTGCCATCTTATATCTGGACAGAAGTCCATTGTCTCCAGGTTTGTTGCGGGCCCTTTTGGCTCTAGGTCTGAAGGTCCTTAGGTTATTCCAAGTCTGTTCATTCTACTTGGTCACAGCTTTGTGGTACGTTTAGCACTCTGACTGACCTTCACTTTAGCCTCTGCTGGCTGCAGTGCCCTAAATTTCAGGTGCCACTTCCACCAAGCATGCTGATCTGGCAGTCTGTCTCCAGACGTTCCTGTAAGGGTGCTCTTGCTGCACCACAGCGGGTCTCAAAGTAAGCCCACTGGCCTCCAGTCGGCTTCTAAACCACACAGAACGAGGGCAGCCTGGAAAGATAAAACCCAGGGCTTCTTTTACACATGAGCGTAGTGGATCATCAAGTGGACATGGCCATGCCCCATTTGATGTGTGGGCATACAGAGACTTGGTCTTTTTCTAAAATATTAGAGAAGAAGCAGAGATATATAAACACCCATCTGTCTTCCATGTAATCTACCATATAAAGTACTAGTTTCACTCTTCTTTTCCTTCATCCTTTTTCTGGGGATCTGCAGCCTTCTCATTTCTTCTCAATATCATGTCTGGCTCCTTTCTAACTCCAATCTCTTGGCTAAGTTCATTTATGTTATTTACAAAGG
>NW_006442484.1:12345233-12395462 GCF_000325575.1 Pteropus alecto
GGTCTTTCATATATTAAAGGAAGGAGAATGAAGGAATCTGGGTAATCTTTATTTAAAATGACAGTATCTGCACAAGATCTCATCTTATTGTTTAATCCTTTTTTTGTAGAATTTGCATATTTCTACCTTCATTCTCTTTGAATTCCTAAAGAAAACTAGAGAAAAGCTCTAGAATTCAGAATGACAAAATAGAAAATCACTTAGATTTTAAATATGTATTTATATATTACTTTGTTACAACTACTCCATGGCAAGCACTGTTTGACTTAATCCTTACAAGTCTACAGGGTGGGTACTACTATCTGCATTTTTATTTTTATTTATTTACATATATATTCATTCATTTATTAATTAATTAAAAATGAAGAAATCGAGGTCCCATGAGAATAAGGAACTCATTCAAGGTCATACTCCTCATAATGTTAGAATTTACACTGGAAGCAGTATTTGATTCCAAAACTTGAAATATTTTTCTACTGTGGCAAAACAGCATTCAAGCAAATATTTAAACCATGCTAGTGTTTACTTGGTGGGGTATGAGCATTTTCTGCCATTTCGTTAATAATGTGTCGATATCTCGATCAGTGGGTTCTTGTTACTTGCAAATGTTGTGTACTTGAATTCAAGCTTTCTCCCAATTAGATTGTTTCTTCTAAACCCAGGTTCACACACAGTGATACATTTTAACATCTGTTATTTTTAGTACAGTTTTATATTATAACCTGTAGCCCAAATAAATACCTGTAGAAGCATTCAATACTAGCTATTCATGGAAAAATATACTCTACCCTCAGGATACTCTCCATTCCAACCAAATGCCATAGAAAACACTAGCCAACACTTGACCTCTTCTTTCCGTAAGGGAGAAACCCTCCTTTTGTGCTTTCTTAGCACTCTAAGCTCTTCTCCAAGGTAGCATCATAGCACCTTGTTAGCAATTTAATTTTCTTGAGGTCAGTGACTGTGCCTTATTGTTTATCTTATCTCTAGCAACTAAGCATAGCTTCTGTTACTGAGTAGGTAGTCAGCAAATCATTTTTCAGTAAATGAATGAAACTAATAGTTTCTTTTTTTTTTTCCACTCATTCCCTGGCGCCTTCCATTTTCACTTCCCCACAGACCTACATGTAGATCTAATTGTTCAGAGAGAAGTAGTGATAAATGAAAGGTGCCAAGGAGCTAAGTCTTGAGCTGTGACACATGGAGCTAAGATGCAGGGCTCCTAGTCATTAGTAAAACAAACCAAATATCTTCCAGATATAACTCCATGCTCTTTCTGTCACATCAAATATACAGTCCACAGTCCATATGTTTTATCTGCAGCTAATTAGCTTAGTTAGTTAGAACAATATCCTAATGAGGCCAGGGTTCTAGATGCAATCTCTAGCTTGGACACCCGTTACTACCACCAGACTCCTGGCAGTGTAATCTCTTCCAAGATAGCCTACTGCTCTACTGCTTGGGGAGAGAGGATTTCATTATCTTAATAAAGAAAATATTTTGCAAGGCTTTCCTATCATTTGCTCTTAAATTTATTTTTTTCCATTCTAATTTTATTGTTTTCCTGAGAAATCCATCTTTTCTATCCATTTTAATTGTAGTGCAAAGCATTCCTCAAGTTCGGGAGTGAAAAGAAAAGTTGACTAATTTTCAATTCCAAGAGAAACTGTTCATGTGGAAACTTTGCTGGTTTAGAGCTGGGTTCTACCCAACTGCACCAACTTGTTTCCTTAGAAAATGAGAGTTTCTTCACTTAGAAGCTAGCACATCTAAGCGTGTAAGCAGGGACAATCCCCAGGTCGGCTGTAACTGTGCTGTTCTTAACCCAATCTCTGCTGATCCTCACTGTAACACTTAGGAACAGTAAATCTAAAGTGAAGATAACTGAAAACTAAGCCAAAACTGAAAGTCACTCTGGATAAATGTCAAAGGGCTGGAATTTGTTATTTCTTTCCTAGATGATATATATTTTTAATTCGGCACAAATTTTGCAAGAATAATACCACTGCCCAGAAACCATGGGGCTCTAATTCACTCACGGGGATGCCGCACCATTCATAAACAGATTGAAAGGTGCTAGTCCAATTTGAATTATTGCATCACTCCAGAGCCATCTGTATGTGAGCAGAAAGCAACATAAATTTTCTCAGAGGCAGGCTTGTGCTGATCTTGCATGGGAAGCTCACTGCACGGAGAGAGGCCGATTTGGTGAGGGCAAGGAAGCAAGCAGAGATATGCATTCAGACAAGCTCCATTTTCCACATGGAGTTGAGGGAAATCCCCTGAATGTTAACAAGTAAATCTCAAGGTTTTTTTGCTCAACGATGGCAGAAAACAAAATTGCATTTATGGATTCATGTGTTTGTAGCATTAGAAGGGAAGGCAGGGGTGGGAAAGAGAAGGAGAGAATACCCCATGTGTGCCAGTGACTGTCAGGAAATATACTTCGCTAGCTTTCATAATCTTGGTTAACACTCTGAAAACAGGGTTGATACTCTATCCCAAGAATCGACACAATGTCTACAAAATAGGTTACCTCTATCAATGGAATAGGTTTTTAATTAATACTATAGTTACTAATTAATGTGATTAATTTTATTAACATAAAATAGTTAATAGTTCATATAATCACCCATGTCCAGTCTCATGAGCTCATCTACTTAACATTAAAATCTCCTCTTGTAATGTGTCCTGACAGAATTCTTCAAAATAATGAATTTCCACAAATAAACCAGGCTTTAGTTCTGTTTTATAATTTATTTTCTCACATAGTCTGAAGCACAAATGTTCTTTGAGTCTAATAATGCTCAAAAGAACTTTGAATTGCCAAGACAACTACTTTTAATATAAATGTATTTATGATTGGGGGAATAGATCCTTATAGCTCAGTATCACAGTTGGAGAAACCTTGAAGTTACCAGATAGCTCACTTTATTATTGGCTCTCAATATTTATTCTTATTGGCCACTGTTGATAGGAATAATAAAAATATTTTAATATATCATGAGAATACACATTAAATTTTAATTAGAGGCTGTTCTGTTCTAGAAAACTAATGCTACAACTTGGAGCCTCGTTTTCTCATTTTTTAAAATGAGAATTTTATAATTTTATCTTGATCAAGAAAAAGTAAAGTATGGACTGGATAATCACGATTTCTTTCTTAATATGCACTATGCTTTTGCAAATTTAAATCCAGCAATGTAATGATGTTAGATACTCAAAGTGAGGTACACCAGACTCTGTAGCTTCATGGATCCCAACAGAGTATTCTTCACTGGGCCCACTCTTTAATTCACATGCTTCTTATATCGTTTGAGCCACAATATTTCAGAATGGCCTCTTCTAAGCAAGCAGGTACTGCAAACCACAGCACATCCAGAAAAGTGGTGTTAATAAATCCTCTCCCAGACTCAACTCTGTAGCCACAGTACAGTCGGTATATCTCAGTCTCCTGTACTCTCTAAAGAGGCATCAGTGGGCCAGGGAGGAGATGTTATTATCAGCTATGTCACTTAGGACAAATCATTTATATTTTTTAAGCCTCATTTTCCTTATCTGTAAAATGGATATATCACGCCAGTTCTACTTACCACAGTGAGATGTTATGAGAATGCAAAGATATGGAATGCAAAATGTTATATAAGTTGGTACTTATTTTTATTATGGCTTTAAAGATAGTTCTTTCAGAAGTCAAGGCTCTCTGAGTTGTCAGTCTTTTGGTGGTGCTATGAATAGGGTAGGAAAGAGGCTTCTTGAGAGCATCAGCCAATCAAGTTAATACCATCTTTGCCTTTACTTAGAAAGTATAGGAAAGCTAAAGACACGCTTCTCCAAGTTCCGACAACAAATGGCTTGATGGATAACCTACAGTATTAGTCGTGAAAAGGTAGGTTATGCTGAAGTAACAAACAACCTCACCATCTCAGTGACTTAAAAAAATAACTGAGCAGTTCAGCAATCAATTGTCTTCCACAAGTAGGGTGGTTTTGTCCTGGTTTCCAAGGACAGACCAGTTTAGGTCTGTTGTCCTGGCATAATGATTAATAGCATTCTTTTCACTCCCCAAATTGTCCTGGATGATAAATATTATGATTTTTCTGTCAGTGGAATAGCACAAATATTCAGGCTGACCTACCCTCTCAATAAGAAGTCTTCACTCTTGGCTAGGAAAAGAGAGACTGGAGAATTTTGTAGAGATTTTTACTACCTCATCTTAGTGACAGAATTGTCACTCTTGTTTAAAGGCATTTGGCCACAATTAGTCCTAGGGCCCAACTCACTGCAAGGGTAGCTGATATGTGTAGTCTTCTGAGCACTCGGCAAGGAGAAGAAAACCAGATATTGGTGCAAATATGGTGTCTTCCATCTCTGCATTGTCAGAATGAGGGCATATATGGAACTACCTCTCAGCGATTGCCTGCCCTGCCTGTCTGACTACACTCAGTTATCTCTGGAAGACTTGTAACTGCATACAAGCTTCATTTCTTCAATATAATTTTTTTCTGATTCAAGCTGGTTTTGCCCAGATAATGGCACTGTGACTTGCTTGCTTTTTCCACTCTTCTTTCCTGTATGCCCACTCCTTTAATCTAAGCCTTAAAACATAAGATCTGTGAAGACTAATAAGCCAGACAGAAAAAGTTTAAAATCACATGATATCACTGATATGTGGGATATAAACCCCAAAGCACCAAACAAACAGGACAAACAAAGACTCATGGTCATGGATAATAGACTAGTGGTTACTAGATGGTAGCAGGAAGGAAAAGGGGGAGGTAGATGGGGTAAAAGGGGTCAAATATGTGGTGACAGAAAAAAATTTGTGGGCGCTGAACACACAATGCAGTATATATATGCCTTACTGTTGAACTGTACACCTGAAACTCACTGGATTTCATTAACTAATGTCACTATAATAAACAAACAAACAAACAAACAAACAAATAGATAGATAGATAGATAGATAGATAGATAGATAGATAGATAGGAAAAAAAAGACTCAGGTCTAGGGTCATGGGGACAATAGGTTTTGGTTACACTAAAGATAACATCTTAGCTTTAGATATGTTTCAGCCCCAGGCCCATTTAGGCAGAACAACAGTCCCACAGGCCCTGGGGACCAAACAGGAGGCACCAGACTGATTCCAGACTTCAACACAATGATCAATTACCCCACCTTCTTTAGTTTCCATGACAACTGATTTTTCCCATATAACCTGCACTCCCAAGTGGGGGTGGGGGAGTGGGAGAAGGTTGTTGAAAGCATTAGCTCACCTGGATCTCTGGGACTTGCAACTCCCTGAAATAAATCCTTACTTTCTTTGCTGCAAACCTGCCTGTATTTCTTCTTTAATTAAGTTGCGCAGGCAAACAGAACATTTTTATTCCAGTAACAGACTGAGCACCGAAACTCAAGAAAGGCCAGCAATGTTGGTCTTGGCAGCTTTTTCCATTGAGTGTCACTTATCTATCTCTGCTAGGTGACTGAGCTGTCACTATTGAGACTCTTCTTTTACCTCTCAACTAGATATTGATTGTCACCCTTCTTTCGCTCATGCCAAATTGATTGCCAGCCTATGCAATTAGTCTCTCTGAACTCTTTGAATTGTCCACGAACGTGTTGCCTCTGATCAAGGAATCTTCAAACAAACACTTTCAAAGACTGCTTTGCTTTGAAGAACACACTATCAAGCCTTCAGCATGACAGATGATAGACATGTTTTTGATGCAGCCTATTTTATAGTAAATATATATAAATGTGGAAAAGCAGTTGTATATTCACGAAACTTTTGTAACCTTCCAAGTTTCATTGGCAAAAAAAATCGAAGAGGTGGTTTCTAGCTAGTGTTAGTGGAGGGAAACATCTAATGTTTCACTTCTCGTTAGCCAACAATCCTTGTTTAAAATATCATCACTCAAGATACGGCAATAACCGGTATGCTTGATCCTTAGAAACTCTGAAGTGTAGAAACTTGTCAAGATTTAATAGGTAAAAGTAAAAACTGCGGGAAAAATAAGTCAATTTAAAATATGCTTCTATTTTAGATTAAAAACAGAAAAGGAAGCATCAGAGTACCATTCCTTATCCTGGGATATCATGAAGTGTATTGTGTCAATCATCATAATCATCTGGTATTTAGATAGAGATGTTTCCGCCAATTATCCTAAGGAAAAAGAGATTGCTTCCCTTCCCTCCTTGCTCATCCAAATATTATTATGTATCCTTCAGGCTCCAGCCGAAGTCCCATCTCCTGCTTTCCTGATTCCTCTGGCTTGGAGGAGTCTTTCCAGGGAAGTTTTCTTCCCTGGGACACTGCAGAAAATCACTGGTGGTTTTCATTAAAAGTTCAGATTCCCAGGTCCACTCGAGACCCAGTGAACCAGAAACTCTAGGAGGGAAGCCAGAAATCTATATTTTTTATAAGCATAGTCTTGCACATTAATCCATGAGGGTCTCAGTTCTATTCTTATATCCTCCTAAAACACTTATTCACATACTGCTTGGCACTGTTAAATATAAAAACAATTTCATGTACAGGTGTCTTAGTTCTACAACTATATTGTAAGTTTGTTAGGGCCCCCAGTGTATATCTCAGGTCTCTTTATATGATCCACATCATACAGTAGGTGTCAATTTATCCTGGGTGGATGGAACTTCCTGAAGTTATGAAGTTAAATACTGATTTGCTTCATTTAGGGCATATTCAATGCTGAAAAATAGATGGAAGAGCATATTTAAATTAATCTGATTTCCATTCCAACAGTGGGAAACTTAAAAGTAACACCTTCTATAGGGTAACTAATTATCTCTTCACTTATTTGCTCACTCATTTATCCCCTTATTCAATGTTGTATTCTTTTATTTGATAATCATCTGTTTAACGCCTACTATGTGCTTCATGCTATAATCAGAAACCTGAATAAAGAAAAACTGCCAAGCGTGGGAGGCCGGCGGACCAATTACCTTGCAACATAATCAGTACCAGAAGAAAATGCCATGGGGACAAAGAGATCTAAGAGGCTAAGAGACACTCTTTGTAGGTTTTGACACATGCTGAAGTTTGGAAAATGCGTAGGATTTAGCTTGATGGAAAAGGGTGTTTCAAACATAGCTAATGATTTTGTTTGCCAATTTTAAATTGCTTATTATGAGTTTTCTTAATGAGAAATATGCATACTAGCTCGTATGTCTATTGAAAGTAAGAGCACTCAGTTTTAGTTTCTACAGGTATTGGCATTTTAATCAAATGTAAAACATTTTAAATCATTGTTACCCAAACTAGTTAAAAGCTCTTCCAACTAACATACATTTAAAGTCAGGTTCATTGTTTCATGGAAGTTTATTCACTACATTTGAAACAATGCTGACTGGGGCCTCTAGAAAATGCTCCCCCAATAAGTAATATTTGGAGCACTTGTCTCATTATGTTCCCTGTATATATGTATTTATTCCTAGTGATTTGGGATGTTCAGGTTTCCTCTGGCATTTAGAACATGTCCTTCTTGACCTTGGATGCCTATGAGAAAATAAAGAATAACCACATCAGAATATCTGTTGTTAAAGAAGAACTGTTCTGATAAAAGTATTACCAATAACTGCAAAATTTCCCATCCACAAGGTTGACATTAAATAAGACTCAATTGTCTTCAAGTATTTCTTATTGTGGAATACAAGCTTTCATACGGCACTTTTATTGAACATTCCTGCCCAATCAAATAGATGTTGGAAATACAGTAACTCTAGGCCAAACAATGCCTTTTCATCCTTGAATCATCGATGCTACAGAAAGAAAGAAGCACAGGTACTTGGGGGGAAATGGCAAAGAACCTACACACTGAAACTAATTTTGAAAAATAAAATTCCTTTGATATCTAAAAGCACCATAAAAAGAAGTACAGTTTTCAGATTATAAAAGAAAAAATTAACAGAAACTAAGCATTGACAAACACTCAAAATCTTCCAAGTAATAAGATGTTTTAAATGTAAATGAGTGATAATATACTATATTGATTAAACTACTAGAAAATACCATGACACCCTGTAGAGATATATACCACACTGAATACTTTTTATCTTAAACCTGTACTGCCTTGGGATTTTCAGAAGTCTCTGCCCATACCTACCCCATATACAAATGGGAGAAACCATGCAGACCTCTGCTTTCCTTCCATCCATGTGGTTTTATTGTAATATCGGTAAAGACTAGGGACCTACGCTACACAAGTGTCAAAAAAACAGTAATCAGCACATTCGACTTTCTTTCAGTCATCCTTGCCATCTCTAAATGAAGAACACATTTAACTGTAAAGTGCGGAGACTTCTCCCAGATTGGGAAGGAGAGGGAAAGGGCCCATCCTGCAGGAACTGGTTAGAACATGGGTCCCCTAGGAGTTAATTATTTATCCCTCATTAGCTATAATAAGGGCTCTAAAACGATATTGCTGTTTTTCTACAGCCAAGAAATTGATGAGTGAAGCTGAGTAAATCAAATGTCAATGTTCTTCTTATGGGTGAGATCAGACGGCAACCACAGCCTGCAACTGGAAAGCTGCCATCAGTTAATAAGTGTAGCTATTTGAGGCAGGAAACATCAATACAGGAGAGATTTGCATCCACATTGACTGTAGTGTTTTTAGCTGTGCTGATTTCTGGATTTTATATTTGGATACATTGGCTGATTACCACCCTGTGAAACACCTTGCTGTTGTCTTTGCTTTGACACCATACTCTCCCAGGAAATTCAATATGTCCATGACCATATCATTGGCAATTCTGGTTAGAAAATTTACTCATATGGAGGGCCCCAAGCCCCATTTGTCTTGGATGCTCTTGGACTCCGGATTCGGTCTCTCCTGTCTCTTCCAGGCTGTAGCCCTCATTCTGTCCTTTTGGCAGCTATTTCCTCTTTTTCATCATGAGCTCCTTTTCTTTTGTGTTTAAACAGATGTCAAACAAGTTAACATCAACTTTCTCCTAGTGAAGCCTTCCATTGTCCCTACTCTCCCTTTGCAATGTATCCATCCATCTAAATCCCAAGTCCACATCTGGCTTTTCAATAACTCAGGTCAACTTGAAGCCCTACCAGAACCTCATACTCAGCATTCTTACCATCACCAGCCATGACATCATCCCTAGACTCTCTGCCCTCTCTTGTCTTCCCTATTGGACCTGGTACTGTCTGCTGACCCTCAGAAACCTTCCTGGTGACTCAGGAAAAGGAAGGGAACTGCATCTTCTCAGACTTCAGCTTTTGGGTTTGGCAGCTTTCAGGTTCTGCTAATGAGGTATACTCACAATATTCTAAGGCTGACGTTTTCCCTCCCGTGCCAACAGTGGTAGAGACTGCGTTGTCAGACTTTTCCTCGGTTAGATTTTTCTAACAGTGGTGGAGACCGCAATGTCAGACTTTTCCTCGGTTAGTTGGATTCTGAAGTCCTCTGCCTGTCACCAGTCTCTGGGCTAAGGGCTGCTGTAAGACTGGCAGTTCCCACTGTTTCTTCATCTATGGCAACAGAAACGACCTCCTAACTCTGGAACACAGCTCAGCTTGAACTTGACAGCTATTAGAGTCCCCTTGACTTTTGCTTCTTGAACGCTTCCTTTTGTTTTGCTCTTTGAACTCTTCCTTCTATTTGCTTCCCTGGAGTAAATCCTCCTATGCTTCAAGTATTTTGACAGGTCTCCATTTTCCTGACTGATACTGATACCACCATCCCCAGTCACTTGGAATGAAAGCTCTGGAGCATTTTTTTTTTTTCAACTGCTCCCTCTTTCCCACAAAAGCCCCAATACTTCCTGAGCACTGCAAATTCTTCCCCTTCGATTTACTACTCTTTCCTTGACCAATATCCCTATATAGATCAAGCTCTATTATCTGTCATTCGACTGCTCTAAAAGCCTTCTAACTAGTTGCCCTAACTAGTTTGTCACTTCACCGTCCTCATCTATCATCAGATGAATCTCCTTTAAACAATAATTCTAACTATTTGAATAATTTGGTTAAAAAATCTTACATGGACCCATCTTCACTGCCACAGGACAAAGACTGAACCATGTAGCAAAGCATTTGAAAAACCTCTTTCTTCCTATGACCTTATGTCCCTCTTTTCCTCCTCATATACCATATGTGCAGTCAAAACATGGCTACTTCAAATTTATTCTTGCAATATACCTCTTGCTTTATTGTCTCCAGAACTATTTTGTATTATTTTCCCATTGAGAATATAACACCCTTTCACTCCCAGTGAAGCTCTTCGGATCCTTCAAAAATCAAATCAACTGTCACTGAAAATCCCTATTTCCAGTGGATTCCTGCAGCATTCTGAAGCTAACCTATGCGGCTGATCATACTTTTTTGTTTTTGCATCTTAATAGTATATTGTCCCTGTGGCGTAACATGACTGGCATATAACTTTTATTGAGCTGTATTCTCTCTGCTAGACTTAAATCTTTGGTAAATTGTGAAAACCAGGAAAACACGGGACTGAGTTCATTTACCATGTTCATGATCCACATTAGAACCTAACCTTACTGAGATCTGGGTACTAAGGTCTTATCACAATTTAAGGCTTACCTATTCAATATTTAATGATGTACTCCTGTGAACTGCCCAAATCTCTTTGCCAAATTATAGTTTTACAGAGACTATTGTTTGAAATTAATGGATCATGAGATCGCAAACTTTCTCATGTATAATTTTTCCATTTTATGACTTTCTGATTTATAGATAAGATATTAAGATTCTAAATGGGAAATACATATATATGAAGTTGATCTATATGAAATTGCTGATATTTGACCAATAAATATATTAAAAGAGATTTTTGTTACATAGCTATATTTTACAATAGGGTTTGCTTTACACAATAAGGCACAGTGAACAAATAAAAACAGCTATGTCTCATGGTAAAGAGCTTTAATAATTATAACAACAATAATGGTGAATGGTAAAGAGCTTTAATAATTATAACAACAATAATGGCAAATCTTTACTACCAGCCCTCATGGTAAGAACGTTACATAGATTATCTCTCTCTTTTCCCTTATAACAATTCAGTGTTAATCACCATTTGATAGATGTAGAAACTACTGCCTGAAGTGGTTAAATAACTTGTCCAAGGTCATATAGCCAGTAAACAGTGGGAGAATTTGAAATAAAGAAGACTTATTCTAGAGTTGCTACTTTTGACACATAAAAAAATATAACTATTTTTTTTCTCCTGGGGTCTTCCTGATTGCCCATTCCTTGGCCCCTTCTGATAATATCAAGAAGAAGAATGAAGAGAAACAAAACTCAAGAAAGAGCTCAAATGCCACCTCCTTATCAAAACTTGCCTTGGCCTCTGCACCTTGATCTGTTTATTGTATTATTTTATAGTCCTTTATCTCTCTCTATCTTTTGGTTGGACTTAGCATATGTTGCCTCCTTTTGTAGCTCCACATACATGTTTAAATTTCCCAATTAAATTGTAAAGTTCCAATAAGACAATGAGCTTATCTAATGTACTTCATTTCTAAGACCAAGAGAAACATTTTATTCACACCTAAACACAATCCATCCATCCATCCATTCATCCATCCGGTAATTACTGGATCTTAACATTGATGGGTGCAAAGAACACTAAGATAAAAGATTTAGTCTCTACTCAAAAGGAATTTACTACTAGTTAGTGGGGCATGAACAAGTGTGTCAACACAAACAATGGTAACATGACTGCCTGGTAACATACCAGAGCCTGAATGTGCTGAGAGCAGAGGGGTGGGCCACCCTCAATGGTCAAGGGAGGTACTTTACAGAAAAGATTTTAATGAACTGATACTGTTGAGATGAAGCCTAGAAAGGTAAGCGAGGACAAGCCAATGGAAAAACTTAAGGGAAGGATGCCTAGAAAGAGGGATCAGCATGTGCTAAGGTGCAAATGAGCCTGGAATATCTGGGTCACTCTGAGTATTAGGTTTGGCTGAGGGACAGGAATAAACAAGGAAGTGAGGGAGACAGGTAGGAGAGAGAAGTGAAATAGGAAGGAGAAAGAAAGAAAAAAGGAAGAGAGTAATACTTGCTCTTGATTTTAGAAAAATTCAGATGAAAGTGAAAGCAGTGGCCTCATGCCAACCAATAAAACCAGATAAACTCAGAGCTACTGTCTAGTGGCCAGATCAATGTTAATTAACCTAAGGCCCAGCCCCACAGACAAAAGAAAGCTTGGTGTGTAAGAGGTAAGAGAGCCGCCATCGCACAGTCTGTTGATTGATAATACATTTTGGAAAGTTGGAAATATAGTGAGGAAAAGAGAGAAGAAATTAAGTGTTACTGTTTCATGTAGTTATTGTGGTCAAGCTGCTAAGTTATTAAAATCAGGTACACTGAGGCATGAGGAAATAATTCTATTCTTGCTTTAACTAGAACCTTTGAACTTTTCAGCTGTGTGTCAGTTCCTAGATGTACCTAAATTCTAAATATAAACCTCTGAAGAACTAAAGAAAGAACATTCATGTGCTGGAGATGTATATATCTCTTATACATAATCACCTGTCATTCTTAAGAAAGAATGTTTCATTATCCAGTCCACCTAGCATCTGTTATCCAGACCTCTGGACATCTGAAAGATTACCATCCTGAGCCAATCTGTAAGCTAAGAATGCAGGACTGACTTTTCTCAAATGTGTACTTTTCATTATAAAAACCCTGACACTTTTCTTTCTCCTTCAAAACATTCTGGGTATTATCTAGTAGTGTTTTCTATTTGCAAATCCTAAAACCTTTGAAAAAAATCTTTGTCATTTATTTCTAGCCAAAGCCCCCTGATTCATTTGAGTTCTTTTGACAATAGTCGCATGGGTACAAAAAGTTGATAAAAATAAAGAAGTTTCTATTTTTTACCTGCTTCGGTAATAGAAATTCTTTAGCTAAACAGATGGTATATTTCACCAAAATCTGGTGAAAACAGATCTTTGCAGACCTTCTGTCTTCAGAAATAATTTAGCAGCCTTTCCCAGGGATTTGGCATGTTCTTTGTCTAAATACAAAATAATACAAAGAAACTGGTATTTTGGATTTTTTAATTAAATAGTGTTAATGCTATAGAAGAAAGTGTGGTCTTAATTGCTATCCAAAATGCATCATAATAAAACAAGAGGGGTTTTCCAAGTCTGGACACATTGTAACAATATTCAGTGTAAGAAAGACATTTATTATATTTTTTAAAAGTTTGTGTCTGAAAAGTTCAAGAAAGAATAGCTGAGTCTGGCCAATAGAACAGGGCTAATGGCCATATCTAACGTGATCAGATTCACAGAGAAGACATCAGCTCACTTAACTAGGAAAATGTACTTTGAGGGAACACTAGGAGATAAGGCAATGCAATATTTATGGATTGCAACTCAAATGAAAACACCTTTTAATATGTAATTGAATGACATAACAAACGTCTTCTATATTTATGTCTTCTATATTTCATGAATTTGCATCAAATAACAGCAAAGGACAGGAAACGACTCCATTCTTAACTGATTGATGTGCATCGTAAAATGTGTTCAATATTTATATTCTTTCCACACCAATCTTCTATTTTTATTTATATGATCATTTCCTGACAAACATAATATAAACAATGGCTGCAGATTTTTTATTAACAAAATGCTAAGAAAATACTGCTGTGCCTATATAAAACCATCTGCTAATGTCTTGTGTCAAAACCTATTTATATTATTTCATTGTTTTTCCTTCCCATGTGTTCTGAAGGCAGCCCTTTTTCTTTTTGTGGGTAGTCAGAGATAGGAAGAGAACAAGTGTTCAGCCATAGTAATTCAAGGGAAATTTTATCTTAAAAAGAAACCAGGTCATGGTTGGCATTCAACAAAGCCACAGAGCAGGTCTACAAGGCAAGATGGGTGGAAAATGCCTAAAAGATTTCCAACCCTCTACCGATGTTATAATTGAAAGTCAACCATTAGGGGTTCATTTATTTTGTTTGAATTATTGCCCACTAAAATTCAAAGACTCTTAGAAAGAAAGCATAGTAATGAAGGAAATGGGCCTGGCCATAGGAATGAAGATAAAACTGAAGTGAAAGCTTGGAGGTGACTACAGTGCCAGCAGACAGATTCAATGTGACCTGTGAGGGACTCTGCAGCAGAGGATGCAGCTAAGCTATGACCAAATTCCAGACTCACACAAATGGTGAAGTAATAAATACGTGTGTTGTTTTAGGGTACGGTTTTGAGGTAATTTGTTACAGGGCAATAGATAACTAACATAAGGATCAAGTGTTAAAACACATCCTCTCCATTCACACAAAGAAAATTGTAGTTTTCCTTATTGTGACTCTTGCCAGCACTTTTTCATACTGTCTCCTAGACCTGTGAATATTTTTCTCATGTGTTTTTCAATATATTCTATTTTATTTACATTTCTTCACCCTGTTCTTTTCTCTCCTTGTTTTTCCTTTAAGTAAGGCTTGGTTGCAAACTACCATCTTCTTTATAATCAATGAGGGACTTCTTTCCAATGCAGATCTTATACCCAGGACTAGCTCTCTTCGATATATCAAATATACATCCTTTATATCTGAGACATAAATGTATGCATTAATTGCTTCTCACTGACATGATGGTAAACTACATGAGAGAATGAAGGATATCTAATTATAGAATGTAAAGAATTATAGAGTGTAGAGCTAAATAGAATTGTTTTTATTTCATGGCTTTTTGATTCATATTTGGGATGAATTCTGCAGATATAGTACAAATACTTCATAACTCTTCAATGTATATTTGTGATTAATTTTACAAATATAGTACAAGTTCTTTTATAGAAAGGTCAAAGGATTCTTCAGAATAACTCACGAAGAGAGAAATTAATTAATGTCTTTACTTACTGCATACATTTGAAATAAATAAGTCATATAAAAACATTATATATGTTTAGCAAAATACAAACTAAAGATGATATCTACTAGACCTTCACAAGATATCAAAATAAAAAAATCCAAAGAAAGTTCTACTGATACTTCATAGTTATGTAAAAATTATGCTCATTATGCAATAAAATAATAGGCCTTAATAAGCAAATTGTAAACTACAGCATTTTATTTAATTCTGAAAATTTAGAGTTAACTTATCTTTTATTAAGGATAAACAAAACATTTTTAAAGATGTTGAAAACCTCATTTACTTGTATTTAGTACGCTAAATGTGGAAGAAAGTTATATACTTATTTTAAACAATTATAATTTTCCAATATTGAAAACAACAGCTGTGGAAGGAAGTAATTAACATGAAATACTATATAATCATTCTATCATTATATGCTATTTGAAAATATAGAAGAAAAGCTGACTGGCTTTCTTGCTTGTACTTATAAAGAAACCTGTTTTCTCAATCCTCTCCTCCTATGTATTGACAATACATGAATAATAGTTTTATTAATTTATGAGACAACATTTTATATGTTTCCTTGGATTTTGGAACTCATTCTCCATTACCTGGTACAGCTTTTCAGTGTGTGTGAATAGTCTCACAGACCGTGTTACAAACAGATCCAGCACATGTCTTCCTGCAGTGATAATGCATTTAACTACATGCCACAGAAAATATGATGATGGGTCTGAAAAGATGACTAAATCTTATACTTGGTATTTCTGACTCTGCTTTTAGGTGTTTTGCAAAGAATGATAATACCAGATGAATTAGTCTAATTATCATCCTAGAGAAAATGAATTTTCTCCCTTCACTTTACCATCCTTATTATTAGCCAATTTTCTCCAACTTATTCCTCCCACTGTCTTTGTGGCTGAAGTATAATGTAGCAAGAAGGTTTAAAAACAAGCAAATATTCAAAACTTTTTCCTACATTAAGTAAAATGGTCTTTAGTGCCTGTATCTCCAAAGATGCCTAAATGTTGGCTGATGTTTACAGCATAAAGCTGTTGATCAGCCAGTACATGATCTATTTGATCTAAGTTTATTTGCCTTTTTCCCCTCTTTTTAGGCTAATTATGATTTTTGAGAAACCAAAGGCTTCTACTTTGCATGCTTTCAGGACCAGAAAACTAAGATCACATCATTCAATGAAACATGACCCTATGGTGGAAAGAATATGTGTAGGGGTGGTGAACAAGTTATTACTTCTAATTTCTGTGTGGTTCAGTGTCTGTGAAAGGTGTGATATATTGTCATCAGACACTGCTGGGTGCTGTAGGTAGAAGTGCATTTTAAAGGAGAACCTAACACTTTGTTAATTATGGCATCAACACTCCACTAAATGTTAGCAAGGAGCAGGCCTAGAGAAAGATACGACCAAAAGGAGTGAATGCCGAACCTTCTGAGTAACTATAGCCCCAGATTAGGTTAGTGGAACAGAGGATTTTCTAGCACAGTCCATTAGAGATATTTCCATCGGAGCCACAAAAGACCCAAGTTCATTCTTGAGCTCCAGGGATGGTGGTCAGTGTGGGTCTGCCCTGTATTAATGGCACATTTTCTCAACACAGGCTTCAAAAGTCACAGCCAACTACATCTGTTCTAATTTTTTTCTAATAGAATCCAATCAGGGGTCACTATGGACATCTTCCAGAAACTTCCCTAGTCTTGAGAAAAAGAGAAGGCATTCCAAAAGAAGATCACAATGATAAAGAGTTTAAGATTTCAGAAAACTGACTGCCTTTCAACCTAAAGGATGCTTTGCTGCTATCCTAAAAAGACTATGAAGACTTCTTAGGAGGAAAAAGACACAGTTTTCTTTAAAGGCATTTAAACTTGCTTTGTTGGACTTAAAGGCTCAGGCATTTTAAATCGAAGTAGGGCCCGTGTTGGAAGCTGCACTGACTTTGAGAAGACCAGTGCTGCAGAAAGCTCCCAAGGGATTATCTTTGGTGCCGACTTCACGTTCCTTCTGCCAACACCTCTCTTACCTGTTTTTTGATCCTAATCTTTCTGTAAACAAAGTCCTCATCACTCCAGTCCATTGTGCTCATCTGAGTTCCACCTGCCCCTTGGACAAATATTTTTAGCCCCAACCAAGGATCTAGCCAGACCTCTAAACATCAAATCTGACTCAGTCCTGTCTCTTCTGCCCTGCCCTACTCCTGCCTATCTCAACTAGGGCACCTACTAGGACAGTTAACTCCAACACATAGGTGACAGTGAATCATGCTGTCGCATGTGGGTAAGAGACTCACTTCCCTGAAACTAAATGTGTTTGGGAGGGCGAAGCATTCAGCAACAGAGCTGTGTCGACAGCTCTCTTTTCAAGTAATACTGGTGATCGCCTATGCCTACTTCTCCCTTGAGCTGGTCTCCATGAAAATGACTCATGACAGCAAAGCTATCACAAGCATTGAGATCTGAAGGTCCACTCAGACAGATCACTTCGCACACATCACTCAGCATGTAGCACCCAGGAAACACGTGAGAAACACCTTGAGTTTCTCTCTCACTCAGTATAACTCTTAATTTAAAGGATTATTGGTACTAAACACAACAATTTACTGGCGCTTATATTCCAAACCCTGTTCTAAGTGCTTTGCATGTGTTATGTGATCATAATCTCTGAGTAACTATTATTATTGCCACCACTCCCTCTAATTAGATGAAGTAAATGAGACAGGTAAGTGAAGTGACTAGCTCAAGGTTATACAGACTGTAAGTAGGAGAGTGGTATATGCACCCAGGCAGTTTGGGTCCAATCCCCAGTCTCCAGACTCTGCTTCTGCAGCTATACGGGAATCTTGCACCTGAGGACTCCTGTCTTGAAAGGGAGGCTGAACTAAAACTCTTCGATTTCTTCCAGTGTGAAATTTTGACTCTAAGGTGTTTTGTTTGTTTGTTTTCCAAAAATGTGTGTTATATACTAAAGTACAATGTATATATGATGTTATGATTCATTTAAAAATGCTTAATTTTTACATTTTTATTCAATTGCTTACTCAAAATTTGCAGCTCTACATTTGTTTATAAAATACTATATGCATAGAATGACACTGAATCTCTGCTTGTATGTTAAATTTATTGATCTCAGAATAAAATTCCTAAAGGGAATTATTTAACATACCACAGAATATATTTTCTCAAGGACTAAAAAATTTAATAATAATTACTATTATTCCCAACATGTCTATTACTATAAGAATAAAAACAAATATTCCAAATAAGTGAATTTTTCTGATAACTATTAACTACTTATTCAGTCAAACAAAGTTTAAAATATCTTTCCATAAGCATTTTCCTAAAATGGATCACATACTTTTAACTTTTATTTATATGATCTGAACAAAATTTAAGTTCTCCAAGACCATGTAGAAGAGTAACAGATAGCTACTAAGTGCTGAGTAGATATAATTTTCCTGTCCCTTTCCTAATTTGTTATTTGTCTGAGACTGTTATTACCATATTTGCTTCTAACAGTTGTTTTTATCCACACAGTATTTCCATTACTGAACTGCTATGAACTTGGAAACTTTATAACCACGTTGTATAACAATGAATATAAAAGAGAAATAAACTATGAGTGAGAAACACAGTACTCTCTGAAAAATAAATTGAGTGCAATTTAGTATCCAGATCGTAAGGCATTTGCTTGCACTACCACAAAAACGTTCTGATTCCTTTTTATATTCCCAGCTTTGCTCCAGCAAGTTGAGCTCACCGCATAAGTGAATTTTGCATACACTTTATAGCCATATCAACAGTTGTAGCATTAACTATAGTAATAACACTGATGGGTATTTTATATCAGATACTGTACTATGTAACATGCATTATGACATTTTCATTTACCACAATTTTTTAAAGCGCGCATTACCATTCCTATTTGAAGACTATTACATAGAGGTAAAGTAAGACCAGTTAGAATATAGTGGTACAAAAATTCGAACCCACATCTATCTGACGCAGAATAACACTAACCATTAGGTTAGTTGGGTAGGGAAAAGTGAGAGGTTTATTCAGGGAAGAAAGAGTTATCACTGGATAATAACATAACTGTGGATCTAATTCAGCTTTTATAAGCTTAGTCAGCTCCGGCAGCTATAACAAAATACCACAGACTGGGGGCCTTATAAAAGACAAACATTTATTTCTCACAGTTCTGGAAGCTGAAAAGTCCAAGATCAAGGCACCAAGAGATTTAGAGTCTAGTGAGGACTGGCTTTCTGGTTCATAGATGGCCATCTTTTTGCTGTGCACCATGTGGCAGAAGGGGGCGGGGAGCTCTCTAGGGCCTCTTTTATAAGAGTGCCATTTCCATAGATTAGGGTCTCCTCTCATGACCTAATTACCCTCCAAAGGCCCCACCTCCAAACACCATGGTACTGGGGATTATGTTTCAACACTGAATTTGGGGATGGCACAGACATTTGGTCTGTTGGATAGGTCCATATCTAAAAGTAGAAATGCTACTCAATGTGGTATGATCTGATACTAATAAGGCAAAATCTGTCAATACTTACTGAGAATCTATTACATAGATTTAAAAAATAAATGGCTTCTCAGGGCCCACCTAAGGATATAAGCTAATAATTGCCTCCATGGCACGTCAGGCTGCTGAAGGGAATACAGAAAGAGAAAGGAAAGTGGGGCAGTGTATCCAATGTCCCCCCTCCCTCCAAAAAAGTGCTCACCAACTGTCCATTCCCATTTGTTTTCTTGTATGCAATAAGCCATAATCGACTTTGGAAACCCATTTGACAAACAGAAATGTTAACAAAGATTTTTTTTTTAGTTATATGGCTAACCCCGTTAGAAAAGAATACATCCCTTAGGCCCTGGTGAAATTGGTGCCCAAAACAAGAAAATTCTCTTATTTATGTACACAGCTCTCAATGCAAACAGGTACTTGCCGAAGCTGTTAGCCAAATCCTCCTCCTGCACAGCTACAGTGTGTTTCAGAAGTGTTTTGGGGATACACGTGCAGAAATGTGTTCTTTGGCATTGATTAAGTTTCAGGGAAGAAAATAAGAAGTTTGATCACTGAGAAATTTTCTCATCAAAGTATAGAATCAGAGAATTGATTTTGAGATGGGAATGACCTTGGGGCAATATAGAGAGATGGCTAACAATGGAGCATTGGGGGTGGGGGCTATTCTTTGGGTGACAGGTGAGTACCCAAACACCAGATTCCCCACCCAGAGTCCCACACTCAATGCCTACAGGAGCTGGGCTGGCAAAACAAGTTGAGGGGCCAGCCTGGGAGCAGTCTAGCTCCATCTCTATCTCATTAGGCCTGCTGTGCAGAGCTTATTCTGTGTCAAAAGATCATCCAATTCTCAAGAAAAGACAGGAATCCAGATCTTCAACATACCTTCATATTTTAAAATGGGGTAGAGGATCTGTGGGCCCCCAAGACTGCCAGCTTCATCTCTGATGCAGAAAACAGGCAGGTACTCAAGATAAGTGTAGGATATTCTGACTGGACAATTGGATAAAACCAGGTTAACATGTGGAAATCTGGTAAGATGTAAAAAACTAAGCTATTAAAGTTTTTAGTTATTTTTTATTATAAAAATTTAAGTACAGCAGACACTAAGGCACAAGGTGAGCCTTGGGGAGAGAGGGAGAGTCAAGGAAATTAGCTGCATCTGTTTTTTGCTTACCTCACCCCAAGAAACTAAAAACTGCTTTTACATTTTTATATGGCCGTTTGGATGGCAAAGGATCACAACAGCAATAAAACTGGCACATCCAGTGCCCTCTGACATTGAACAGCATGTCTCCACAGTCAGCAATAGGGCCAAGTCCAGTTCAGTGGATGGGTGTTGGTCAATGTCTTGGCCAGTGGGAAAAGAGACAAATGAAATGGTACATTGTCATTTTGACCACAAGCTAAGTAGTTTAAAACAACAGAAATTTAACTTCTCACAGTTCTGAAGGCCAGAAATTCAAAATCAAGGTGTCAGCTGGGCCATGCTCTCTTAATTCTGTAAAGGAACCTTCTTCACCTCCTCCAGCTTCCAGTGACGGTCAGCATGCCTTGTCTGTGGCCATATCTCTCTTTGCTCTGTCTTCACATTGCCTTCTCTGTTTTCTCTTCTGTGTGTGTCTCTTATAAGGACACCTGTGATTGCACTCAGGGCCCACCTGGGTTGAATTTAGGATTAGCTCTTTTACTCAAAATCATTAACTTAATCACATCTTTTGCAATGTAAATTGTGAGATAACAGAAAAAGTATATTGATCTCTTCCCCCAGTTCCTGGCACAGAGCTCCTAAAACCCTTGTAAATTCCTAACTGATAAGAGCACTAGAAGCACTTTTGTTCTAATGAAGTGATTCTGGGAAGCTCCTGGACAGGGGCTGGTCACCAGAAAGAACAAGCCGTGATCAACTTAGAATTTTCAGCCCTGCCTTACCATCCTCCAGAGAGGGGAGAGAGGCTAAAGATGGAGTTAATATTGATCATGTTTATGTGAGGATGTCTCCATAAAATTCCCAACAGCATAGGTTTTGGAGAGCTTCCAGGTTGGTGAGCCCATATACATCAGAAGGGTGACTGACATACCCAGCATTCAGGACCCTCCCAGAACTTCGCCCTATGTATCTCTTCATCTGTGTCCTATACCATATCTTTTAATAAACTGGGAAACATAAGTAAGTGCTTCTTAGAGTTCTGTGAGCTGCTCTAGGAAATAATCAAACCTGAGGAGGTGGTCATGGGAACTTTCAATTTGTAGCTAAATCAAACAAAAATGGTTGGTAACATGGGGACCTACTACTTATGATTGGCCTAAGTAGTGGGGTGGGAACAGTCTTGTGAGACTAGGCCCTTAACATGTGGGAATTGACACTACCCTCAGATAAGACAGTGTTAGAATTGAGTGGAAATATAGGACGCCAGCTGGTGTCACAGAGAATTGCACAGTGTGAGGCAAAACGCCCATACATTTGGTGACCAGAAGTGTCAGAAGTGAAGTATTCTGTGTGAGTAGTAAAAGAGACACACAAGTAAGAAATACTCCTTTTCCTTTACGTGAGGTAATATTTACAGGTTCTAGGAATAGGGCATAGGGGTACCTTTTGGAGATCCCCCACTCAACCTCTACTGGTAGGAAACTGGAGCAGGTAGCAGTGATTACAAAAGGTCTCCTGAAACCTAGAGAACATCACAGGATCTCAATTCTGGGAAACCCGAGGGCCTGACAGGATCTCAATACATGAATTCAAGTCGACAAGACTAGGAAGTGTCACTAAGACTAGGAAACTCACGTGACTAGATCTGGAGGAGGAGGTATGGGCAGCTGCCAGCTTAGGAGTCCTGTCCACAGTCTATTTTTGTTTGCAAGTGCCAGAGGAGTCCACAGCAGTAAGAATCAGTTTGACTGTCGGTTTATTAGGCATCTCAGTTTCCGGTTTCAGATCAGCTTACTTGCCAGGTGAAAAATGGACAAATGAGGGTGAAACCAATACTGCTGAGAAGTATACTCAGTGTTCTAATATAAATCTTAGTAATTTCTCATTAGAGAAAATATTTTGGACGCTGCATTTCAGCAGAGCAAATCAAGACATGGTCTTTTGGCTTACTTAGCTAGTTAACTTTTAAAAGTAAATGGATATTTTAAGTTATTTGCAATCTACATATCCACATAGCTGTATTTTTCTTTTAGGATCAGAACTCCTGATCTTGAACAGGAGGCAATAGTCTAACTACCTTAATATCCTTCACAATTAAACTCGGCTACAAGTCTGCACATGGAATTGCACAGCAAGGTTTAGCCCTGACCTAGGAATTCAGACACCATAAGACTAGAAATACATCATCCTACCACCTGTAGGTAAGTAAACACACTAAATTTTTGAGATTATAGCACTGCGGGAATAGAGTAGTAGACCCTCCAGGGCCAGATCTGAAGCATGGAGTGCTGAGCCCAAGCCAGACACAGTTATCACAGAGGCCGATGTTGGCATGTCCCCTAGTACCAGGCAGCCACTAGTGAACTCTGTACACTAGCACTGTAAGCCATGAAGTTTGCAAGACCAGGCAAAAGTTCAGTGTGCACACTCTTTAGGGAGAGTGGTCATGATAAAAAAATGTTTCATGGATAGTTTTCTTTAGACTTTGCAAACTTTTTAACTATTTAATGATTTCTACACAATTTTCTCAACATTTAATCAATGACATTAAGAAAAACAATAGAATATGTCAGTAAAATTCTAAATGGGAATAGTAGGGGAAAAGTCCATCTGTCCACAAAACTGTGTTTTAAGGAATATATGGAATGAAATACAGTTGTACTACATTTCTGAACAAATTACATAATCTGAGACCATGGTATTGAACTTTGGAAGACACAGATTCCACCTAGGTTGTTAAAAAGCAGACACCAGGGCTTCCGAACCTGATTCAATAAGCACCGCTCAAGTTATTTTGTTAGAGGTGGTCCAGGAACCACACTTGGAGAAATGCTGCCCTAAAAAATTAATAAGAACTATTTGGAAAAACCTATTCACAGTAGGATAATATTACATATTAATGTAGCATAAACTGAAATTGTTGATCATACACATTAATTAGTCCAGGGATTTTAAACATTTTAATTTATTTTAAACCCATCCTTATTTAGAAGGTCCTTGATGTGATTTTACTCCCTCCAAACACTGCTTTTAAATCCTATTCCCCTTTACTCAGAACTGACATTCTAAACATTTGGAGAGGAAAGATATTTAAATGTCTTTATTAATCCAGAAGCACACAGAGCATACCCAAACTAATAGAACTGAGAATTAGAGAAGTATGCTATAATGCTCTTCAACTGTCAATTTTTGTCTAAAAAAAACCTATGTGGTAAGACCCAGCCTCTAACTTTTTCTGATTCTCCTCCAACTAGAAGTAATACCTGGTTCTTGTGCATTTCTAATTCTCCTCTAGTCTTTCTCACATCCTTTACTACGATACACCTTTTTGTGAATGTCGTCCATCCCACTGAACTATATCTTTTGGAATTAGGAACCTGGCATTCTCCATCCTTGTGTGTCCATCCTTAGAACACTGCCTTCAACAAGGTTGGTAAAGAATAAAAGATTAATGAATTAAATTGAGTGAAAAATGTGTATGTTCTTTTTAATATCGAAATAATTACATACTTAACTATATGTGTATACATGTGTATTTAAAAAATCTATTTTAAGTCTACTGATTCAGTTTTAGAAAGAAAGGGTCTTCTAAAGAAGGAAAAATAAAAATGTATCCAGGATATTGTCAATTTTTGAAAAATAATGAAGGTTAACATGTAGGGGCATCTAATCTCAGGCATTTAGGTGTGACCAGACAGCAACAAGAATGAGTTCCTTTACAAAAGAGAATTGATTTAGATACATTTGAAATGGGAGGCTTTGAAAAGTTGAGCTGGTCTACTTTGCAGAATTATGCTGTACAAACAACATTACTGGTTATGTGCAATTTCTCTATTTCTCCAGGCCATACAAAATTAATTAAAAGTTATTGAATTTTCTCCTAGATAACTTCTGGGTTAGTCATTCAAATTTGGAATAGATAAGAGGCTCAGAATGGCCTGAGTGCTATGACAAATGTTAACTTATGCAAAAGCAACATCCTAAGAATAGTGATGATTTTGTAGATTCCCAAAAGAATATTTGCATATTTCAGATTCTTTAGTGAGTACAAGTGATCATGCCACATGTGCTGACTATGAAATTTTGAAAAGGAGACACTCTTGACCTCTCTCTGAGTTCCTTTGGAACTTAAGTGAGGAAATGAAAAGGCAAAACTTCTCTTACGTGTACTTGACCTGGAACTGGAAAAAATCATGACTTCTCTTTGTAATAAATCATAGACTAAGGAATCACAAAGCCAGTCACTATAATAGGAATGAATGATTGCCCATTGATGAAACCAAGAAGTAACAATAACTATTCAGTTAAAATTCTGATAATGACAGTGCTAATAGCAGAAATTTCACAAATAGTTTTCGTTAATTACATGAACTTTAAGAATATTTATATCAGGAATGATTTTCCTATCACCTATGCAGGTTCGATAGACAGATTTTTTAAATGATATATTTACACAAAAGATATATAAAAATATATGTATATAGCATTGAAGTGGCCATTATTATGAAGTATATGAACTGAAATTGTCTTTCTTATCTGAATTGAGGTTTAACAGTTATATTTGAGAAATGTTGTCTTGCTTCATCTGCTAAATGAACTCCTATAAAATTATATGAGAGGAAATATACACCTCAGGAAAGAATCAGCTTGATCAAACATTTGACCAATGTAATCAGCAGTGAACATATACAAGTTCTTTGTTCCGTATTGATTAAAACTGCAAACATTGACTCTTCTAAATAGAACATTCTCAGCCTAAGAAGGAAATAAACAATACCTAATGTGTATTTTTTGTAAAACAAAGGAAGAAACTTAGGTTTTTATCAGAAAGATTTTTTTCTAACAAAAATTCTCATTTAGCATTATTTTCATTGCAGTTTAAATTCTGTGAGTGACAAACACAACAAGGAATATCTTAGACTCCATTGGTTTGCATCTGTTTTTATGACATTCTTGACAATCTGATAAAAGATCATCTGGTAATTAAATGCAGTCAATTTTTAATATGCAAAGATTTGACTTAGTTTTAATTACAAAACACAACCATGCAATCTAAATTTATAGCAAGGTGCTTTCCCACTGATTTTCATCTTTCCATGTGTATCCAAAAGCCTAAGACAATAAAATAGCAAGCACTAGCCTGGTGTCTAGCAAATAGAATAAGCATTTAGTAATAGCTTGGTGCATCATTAAATGGCTACTAATATATAATAGAAGGTAAGTTTCCAGGGTGGGAGGAGGTAGTAGATTTCTTTCTTAGACTACATGATAATTGATTTGAGATATTCTTCCAAAGAAAGGTGAGCTGATAATAAAATAAATTTTACATGAAGCCAAATAATTTTTGGTGAAAAATGAAGTAAATACAATTGTACTTTAAATTATTTCTGATAGGTCATTGGATCTCACGAACTTATACTTCTTTAAAATTGCTTTTATATTAGCATACTAAAATTTTTATTTGTTATAAGAATAGTGTGGCTACTCTGTGAACTGCTCTAGTAGTGTGTGTGTGTGTGTGTGTGTGTGTGTGTGTCTATGTGTATGTGTGTGTATGTGACCACATATGTGTACTTTTTGTTATTTTTCATAATTAAAGATTAATATTAATTAAAGAAACTTACAGATTCAGCCATGTTGGGATGACTTTTCATCAGTATTGTTGAATTTAACTGTAATTACATACGTGAGTAAAACTCAGCATTTATTTTAGGGTGGCCTAGTCTACCTAATTCATCTTAATGTCATTGTTCTTTGTATTGGAAAGACTCCAGATTTTATATAGATGAAAATAATTCTATAGTACCCTTAAATAAGTCAAAAAATTCTAAAGAATTATATCTGATAGGTTCACAATTAATTTTTCTGAAAAAATAAAAACTACCTTACATTAAGGTAAAAAAAGATCATAGTCATTTAATAACTTTTTTTTTCCCTTATTTTCTGTATTCCTGATGCTCTGGCATCAGAGTACTTGCTGACACAGAAGAGATTGCCTCTCCCAGGAGTGTGTAATGCCTATAGATAGCAAACTACTACCCTTTAGAGTAAGTGTGGCTTTCCCATGCAAACCATACAATGCACACCCCATACTGCTAAACTACCTTCTCTATCTGGTTCTTATACTCCAGATTCAGCCATGTTGGGATGACTTTTCATCGATATTGTTGAATTTAACTGTAATTACATACGTGAGTAAAACTCAGCATTTATTTTAGGGTGGGCATCAGGAGGAATTGTGAGAGAACCTGGGATTGGTTTCTACAGTAACTATGTGGAAAGGCTAATCTTCCAGTGGGTGCAATTTTCCACTTAAGGTTCATTGGGATTGGATTGAGAATCCTAGAGAACTCTGATGATGTTTCTGTTTTGGGTTTAACATTTTATGTCACATATTGGTCTATGAAGAAGAGTTAGAACTTCTGGCAGAAAACAGACTAGAAGAGTTTTAAAAAGGCTGAAGTTTAATCAGCACTGAATATTTATACTACTATTTATCCAGTCCAAAATGGACTCTGGCTTCTTTATGATTATAAAAGTTATATTATGTCAAATACTTCCTTGAACTTTTCTAGCATTTAAAGACTAAAAAGTACAATTTAACACAAAATTTGCCTGAAAGCATTATCTAATTGTTGCACAAGAATTAACACTGTATACTCAGACTGTCAACTGCCTAGAGCTTCTCATTGATGCCTAGCTCAGAATGGATATGTAAAACAATGCTTGTCCCTTTCTTCTCTTATCAATCTTTGAGGGAAAAGACATTATCTCATATTTTATTCTCTTGTGTATCTCCTTGAATTCTTTCCAGGTCAATTCTGAGAACACAGCTTAAAATTCTATAATAGTTTTTTTTTTTTTTTTGATTGGCTGAAAGATAGGCTGATTCAATGATTCCTACATTAGTATGTGTGAAATAATATACAAAGATGTAGTTTCTGTCCAAATGGATTATTAAATTTCATTAAGGAGTCCAAAGCTTAGAAGATCTCAGAAACAAACCCACATACATATGAAAACTTGGTATTTGACAGAACCGTCATTGCAGACCAGTGAGAAGATAGGCTACTCAATAAACTGTACTGAGAAATTATTTGTCCACAGTTAGATATTTACCTCATACCATTCATAAGGATTGATAATATTTAGAGGAAAATATCTTTATGAATCTGAGGTAGAAAACATTCCATAAACAGGAACCCAGAAATACAAATAATGAACAAAAAGTCTGATAAATGCAACTGCATTAAAATAAAATATTCTGTTTATCAAAAGATACAAATAAAAATAAAAACAGGCAGGCCATAGAATAAAAAAAAAAAGATATTTGCAATGTATATAGTCAGAAAAGAATTGGTATCCCATATATCAATAAGAAGACAACCAACCAATGGAAATTTAAGCAAAGCACATGAACAGGGACTTTGCAGAAGAGGAACTTCAGATAAATGGGCTATAGATGTGCAAAAAGATGCTCAGTTCCATTCATAATGGATAAATTCAAATCAAAACCACAACAAATATTATTTCACAAACAAGATTTACCAAAAAAAATTAAGTCTAGCAAAACCAAAACTTGGCAGGATGCAGAGCTCTGAAAATTTAAAGCACTCCCAGTGGGAGTATAAACTGATGTAACTAACCATTCTGCACAGAAATTGGGCATGATCTAGTAGAAAATGAGTATGAGCATGCTAAACAACCTAGCAATTTCACTCCTATCTATTTGCATGCCCCTGAAGAAGCTCTTGCACATGTGCTTAAGAATATTCATAGCAGCACTTTTTGTAAGAGACACAGAGATAATATAAATAATTGACCCTAATCCATATAATGAAATAGTACACAGCAGAGAAAAGAAGTGTACTATCAACATGGATATACCTCAGACAATGTTGAAACAGAAAAGAGAAAGTTGGATTTCTGTCAAGAAGTCAGAGTCAGTAAACGCTGTGCTTGCCTCCTTCTCAAGACCACATCAAATTACAGCTAAACCAAACTAAAACAGAACAATCATCGTTAAGAATAACCTTGTCTAGCTGAACAGAAGTCCTACAACTAAGAACACACAGAGGAAACCACTTCATGACTGGTAGGAGGTGCAGAGGTGCAGAATGAGATAATTCCATACCTACATGTCGTAGTTAAAAATCAGAAGAGATATCTCAGCTGCAGAAGTCTCCCTGGAGGAGCGAGGGGTCCCACCCTTACACCAGGCTCCCTAGCCCAGGATTCCAGTGCCAGGAAGAGAAGTCTCCACAAAATCTGGATGTGAAAATCATCGAAGATTGTGGCTGAGACAAAGGGCTCCAGGAGTCCCAGGTATTCTTCTTAAAGGGCCCAGGTACAAACTTACCCACTGATGAAATACTCATTCTGAGCTCCAGCATTGAGGCAGCTGCTCAAAAGGCTTCCAGGGATATATGGAGAGGAATTGAATTATCTGGCTTCAGGGTGAAGGCTAGAGGGGCAGCTTTCTCCCAGTTAAGGCCACTATTCCTTTGCTGAGCCCTCCCCCTACCCAGTGTGCATACACAGGAGGCAGCCATCTCTGAGTCTCCATCAACCTGGCTAACACCGTTGGCCTCACCCTGAGACCCTGACCCACCCAACTTGCAGGCCCACCCAAGCTGATTCTGGTGACTTTTCCATACAGACGGCCTGTCTTGACTCATGCTGTGGACTCTCCAAAAATCTCTCAAAGTTTCATAACTCAAACAGGCAGCATCTGGCCTCGCTGTGCCCCGTACCTCTTGCTAAACAGCTCCGAACCCAGCACTAGCAACAACTGGCCTCAATTTGCAGTTTGGAATCTTGTGGCACCTCCAAGCCCAACATAGGTGATGGCCTTCTGAAGATTGATTGGTGGTTCATGCCAGGTGGCCTCAGGCAGGCACTGGCTGCAGCTGAACTTGACCTGCGGCAGGGCCCCTCCCAGGAGGCACCACCCAGGGCCATAGCCCAAAACGACACACACAAAGAGCAGATTGTGCAGGCATAAGAACCCTGCTAAAGCGAATCCTGCTCCATAGAGTCAGCTTCTGCGCAACAGCTCCACCACTGTGGTCACCAGCCAGTCCCAACAGCCAATCAGCCCAAGGCATCCTTATAACCAGTGTTTTATGTTGCATACCTGAAATTAATATAATATTGTATGTCAACTGTGCCTGAAAAATTAAAAAATATTTTAAAAAGTAATTAAAATATTTTTTAATTAAAAAGGAGAAAGTTGCAGAATACATACAGGTTGTTGCCACATTTATGTTTTATAAAAGAAACAACTTATAAGAACAGATACTATACTTGATCATAGTCAAAAGACAATTTATCATTGTTATTTATATCAGTATGAATTCATGGATATTTTATTCTGTGGGCTATAATCCAATATTGTCATTTATTTATTGCTCAAATTGACCCAGATTTTACCCCTAAAAGCTCTTTTAAGTTGGCTCCTGTTTCCTATCAACATGGCCCATTAGTTTTTAAGTACTTCCTTACTTTCGGGCACTACAAGATATTTTAGGCTCATTTTGTATTTACTCTGCCTTAAATCAGGAATCAACCATTTGGCTAAGGATTCCTGATTTCTTTTATTGAAAAATGGTATTGTAAGGGTTCAGAACAAGCCAATCCAAGATGTACCTCAGTGGTATGCAGATTATTTTGAGCTAAAGACAACTGAGACCCTATAGGCTCGAGAGAAACTTCTGCAACCAACTTAATTATCTAGAAGAATTTAAATTAGATGCTTGGTCCATGATAATAGTTATCCCCAGAAATAACTTTTTACTTACCTATATTGCAGGGCAAAATAATTACTGAATGTGTGCTTTCCCTGTAATTACTCTACGAAGCTCCAAGGTGCCTTACCTCATCCTTAGCTCAGAATGTCATATTTACCCCCATTTCCCTTTGTGTCTCTGAACCTCTCACGTATGTGGTGTCTCTTACTCACTCATGAATATGGGGTTTCCATACATATGTATGTAATAAATTTGGTTGTTTTCTCTTGCTAATCTGTCTCATGTCTATTCGATTACTAGACCAGCTGAAAGAATTTTGAGCGTAGAGGGAAATTTATTCCTCTCCCACCTTATTTAGAACTCAAGATCTGGGTTATAAAGTTTGCTCGTTGTTTACTAGTTATCATTGTTTCCTCCCAGCAGACAGAGCTAGGAAACATGTATGAATAATAACACAAGCATGTGCACACATCTATATTTGTTTCTCTGTCTAGCCATAGAACCTTGTTAACAGTTTTTATTGGGGTAGTGTTAAATTTATAAAATACTTTAGGGAGAACTCGAAATATCATTTCCAATAACAGGTTAATTTCTTTCCATTTGTTCAACTTAATTTTTGTGCATGTAATGGATGTTTAACAATTATCCTCATATAGAAAAAAAAAATGGAAAATAATGCTATATATAAATGAGATCCATAAACATGTATTAAAGGTAAAAATAAATAAAATGAACAGATACTCATTTTAAGATTAGGTTCACTCTGAGATTGGAAGGAGAATCGGATCAAGAAGAAATACAGAGATGATAACTCTATTTATACTATTCTATTTCTTAATCTCAGTATTAAGTGTTCATTATATTATTCTTTATACAATTTTGAAACAAAATATTATTTAACTTTTTAAAATACCTAAATGAAAAATCCATGAAATATATTTTTAAATAATTTTTCCAAAGATTTAAACTATTTTAAAAAGTTTTAAATTCTTACAATAAATGAATGCTTCAAAAGTAGAGACCTTCCAGTGAAGGTTTGGTTTTCACTTGAAACTACCTAGCCCCTTAGAAATCATTTTAAATCTATATAGGGCAATTGGCAAAGTATTGCAAATTATTTACTTGATTTCAAAATTGGAAGAAAGCATTTCTGGAAATGGAAATATCAGCATGATCTTCCTCCAGAAGGGAAGAAACAGAAACATCTGGGAGAATATATTGCTCATTTTGTTGAAGTTGGTGTTGTCAATATCCTTCTCCCTGCTATCTCTTTGCTGGCTCTATCTCCACAATCCAAGTAACTTTGTAGGTTGACTTATTAAAATAATTCATACTAAGGAAAAATTTCAGAGTGATTTGCCCTTGTTCCCTTCTTTGGCCACTGAGACCCACTTAAAGAGCAATAGTCTGCACTTGACCTCAGTAAATTCGATTACCTTTGTTTCTGGCTACTTCAGCCAACCATGATGATTGCAAATTGTACCCTGCCTTCATCTTCCAGGCTAATTTTCATGCCTGCAATGTAAACTTGATGGATATGCTTTTTATCCTCCAATACAAAGTTCTTTATTAAGGACCAAATTATAAACAGTGCTGTTTTAGGCATTTTCCAAAAACATTCTATAAAGTCTCAGAAGTCCCCTGTACCCGACTCCCATGAAATTTAATTCCTGCTCATTCCCAAACCACTGAACTTTTAATATTCATTAAGGCTGCCAAATTGATGATGATCCTTACAAACTTTCCTATGAAGTGAATCCAATTTGTATATGTTTGAAAAAGCAATGAAAAAAAAAAATATCATGGATTATGAACTCTCAAAGTACATTTTCTGGCTAACTGAAATGAGAAACTTTAAAAAATATCTAGTATCATTTTTCAAAATAATTATTTTGACTTTAAACATGAAAGAACTCATCTGCCCCACCACCCTTTCAATTGCCTGGATGGTAATGATGTAATTGCAGTTAAAATTACAAAGGATTTCAATTCAATTGAATTTTAATTATTTAAAATTTGTAAACACTCCAGGAAAAAAAACCTCATTAAGCTGGCTGAGCCAACTTGTTTGCAAGGGGGACCAAGGAGTAAGCATTTATAATTATTCACATTACAACCATTCACTCACACTAACCATTTTGATTAACCAGTAATCATACTCATTTGGAGTGAACAGCACTGGAAAAGCTTGTTACAGCTTTTAAAAAATGATTTACAAAGCTGCGTATATAACTGAACTCCCACATTCAAAAACCGCCAGAACTTTGGCCTACATGCACATTGGAGTGTAAACAGAAAGATCCTCACAAAATACATGCATTTAAAAATATTTATTTGTAAAACTGATGTCTTAGAGTCTCTACTGATTCAGGTTCGAGTCTCTTTTACTATAAGATTATGTGATTTGTACTCATCCATTTAAAAAAATGAAATATGGTGACACCATGGATGTATCTTGAGAGTATTATGCTAAGTGAAATAAGTCAGATAGAAAACTGTATGATTTCACTCATATGTGGAATATAAAACAAAAAAAAGTAACAAATGAACCAACAAAACAAAACAAAAACTCATAGATATGGACAAGACAATGGTGCTTAACAGAGAGGAAGGAAGGTAGGGGCAGGGCAAATTGGGTAAAGAGGATCAAATACATGGTAATGGAAGAAAACTAGACTCTTGATAATAAGCACACAATAGAGCATACAGATATTGAGAAATAGAAGTTGTATACCTGAAATTTATATGATGTTATTGACCAATGTTACCTCAATAAATTTAATAATAAAAAAATTATGTCATTTGCGCACTTTCCTCAGTCAAAGCACCTCATGGTGATGCGAGGCTCACAGTAAGTCAAGGGAAGGTGAACCTCAGACCTCGCACAAGGTATACATTTAGAATGAAAATGCCCTCCTCTGGAGCAGAGGAAAGAGTTCTGGATTACACCTGAAGATTCCTGGCTCATACGTAACCTGGGATACATTTTCTAGCTTCTCTGAGTCTGTCTCCTTAAAATAATTCAAACACAAATAACTACTTCACAGGGTTTGGGGGAGCAGTAAATATGGCTGGCATATAGAAAGCCTGCAATACAAGCAGTTCATAGTGCTAAAAAGGCTGAGACAAAGGGATAATCTTTAGTTACCCAGTCTACAGCTACTAATATTCTTATGATTGATGTTTGAATATATTCTAACCATCCCCCACGAAAACACCTAAAGTTTTCAAAAGCTACCCTCATTAGTTTATTTAATTATGAGAATGATAATAACTAGTGAATGAAGGCTATGAGTAATATACAAAGGCCTCTTGTGGATAATTTGCAGGATTAATAAAATGTCCTATATCATAAATTCTCTGGACAATCTGAAGATTCCTAAATGAACATATTTATTTAGCAAATTAAAATCCATCCTGGTGATATAATACGCATATTGTCACAGACCTGTTTTCATCTACTATTGAAATTTTGGCACTTACGGTGGAGACTTGGTTAGAAATAATAGCAAAAATTGTTATTACTACTCACCTTTACAAAGGAGTTTTATATGTCTAAGATGTATTGTTTCAGCTTGTCCCTCAACATCTGACAGATTTTGAGAACAGGCGGGTTTATACAGTACACCCACATGCTGAGTGGTCATGGGGTGTAAGTGGTGGAAAGACAGTACACCTACATGCTGAGTGGTCATGGGGTGTAAGTGGTGGAAAGACTTACTTCCCTCTGGAATAAATTAACACATTTCACCCTGACCTGTACATCTTCTTCCCTACTGGAGATCGCCATCCCATTCGGCTTCATCACCAAACCTTGTGCTTGTAGTTCCAGGGCTCCAGCATGCCTAGGTCAGTCAACCTAAATCCTGGGTCATCTTTTAATATTTGACTCAAGCAAACCTCACTCATAAACATTGACTGAATAACCATCACACCCGAAGCCATGAATGAGTGCTAAAGACAAAATGCGTACAGATATAAAACTGGCTCTTAAAAGTTCCAACAGAGTGGAGACAAAAGTAATGTCCATAAATAGGTAACTATCAATTCAGTCCGATGTGCGAAGACTCAACAAGAAAAGACAGATCATACACTCCACTGAGTTGAGAGTTGGGGGTGGCAAGGCAGCCATCACCTGCACCACTGACCTTTCCCATCTAACTGCCCATTGTTCTTACTGGTAATTCACAATTCATCACCTGATGGTTTTCTTACAGCTTCTCCAATGTTCTTTATGGCTTCTCATTTGGGGTGTAAGCCACTTGAGGGAGGAACTGGATGTCATTCTTCTTAAGGATTCTCAAAGCACTTGGCATAGTCTTAGTTACAAAATTAGGGCTCCATAGAAATATATTAATTGATTGTGTGTATAAGATTCAGTGGACAGGAAGGGGAAAGGCTAAAGAGAAGACTGGGAGAAAGCAAGTCTTCTGAAAAAGAAAGAGATAAGAATGGTATTCTGGTGAGAAAAAGAAGGATGATTTTATGTGAGGGAAATTACTTTGGTAGAGAAAAAATAAATGAGCAACCTTTGCATCATTTGAAATCTGCATTCCACAGACTAATATAAAGTAATCTTTCCTATTTGTAAAATGAAAACCATGCACAGATAATAATACACTTTGTACTAAATCTATTTGGAGAAGGAACAACAAAATTTTCTCCATTTGCTCAATTCAGCCTGGAATATAATATACAAAATTCAGAGTACATTATGTATGCTGCTATTTATTTTCTGAAACATTAGTCCAGGAATATTTTTCTACATTTTTATATTAAAAATATGTCCCTGAAGAATCATGCATACATTCTCATGGGAATTGGTGTACACCAGGTTTGTAAAATGTTGACTAAGTATTTGAGTGATAACCTAAACAAAAGGTCACCTATATTCTTCATTTATTACAAAGCAGCCTTTGATAGTTGAAAATGTTTGTTAACCTTTCTTTGTCTCAATTTTATCACTAAAAGGAAAGACAAATAAAAGTGCTTGTTTTGAAGTATATGTTCAACTGCACACATTTGTAAAATATCTTGTTAGTCTAAGATGTAAATGCTATTGGAATCATTAAAAAATAGTGAACCTTGGGAATTTGAATCCTTTAATGCTCTAAAGGTAAAGTAATCAGATTAATGGATTTTTTCCCTTAGTTAATCTTGTCAAAAGTCTGGGTTGTTCAAGATCAGTGGTTTTCCACTTCGCTATTAAAAAAAAAAAAAAAATGACTTGAGACTTTGAGTAGAGAAATAAAAGCCAACTTCCTAATTATTCCCTCTGTGTGGTCCTCTGAGACAACAGATGATCTGGGGTTAAATTTATTCTTTAACCAATTAAACTCTTTTTCTTTAATTAAGCAGCTCTAACAACCTTACTTTTATAGACTGGCTTCACTACAAACAAAATAAATTTCTTATATTTATCACAGAGTAGGTGAGTGATGACCAAAAAGATCTTGAGAAATAACCGTTGCCAGAGGAAACCTTTAGTTGAAGGGTAGTTAGTAAGGAAGGTGAGAGGGCAGTGGGTTGGAGTAATCCCAAAGCTGAATTCATCAAAACATAAACAGGCGCTGGGTTCTATAAGTCCTAGGCATCAGGGAGGGGATGTCAACGCAGGACAAACCAGGTTTGCAACAAGTCCTCCCTCTGAGCACCTTGAAACATTAAAAGAGGCTGAATGTGTTGATTAAAGCCCGTGACAAAATTGTCATTATTTTATAATGCACTCTGAGTATCTAAGAGAATAAACCCACGTTTACCCCTGAGGTGACTTAATTGTGTTTTAAAATATTCAAATATATCATCCCTAAACGACCATCAAAATTTTTTGAGAATAGCTCCTAAAAATGGTAGGCTTTTCAGTATGTATTTTCAGAATGCTGTATGAGTAAATATAGATGAATGAATGAGAAAATAAATGAAAGATCTAAAAGATCATTTAGTGATCTGATTCAATATCCTCATTTTGTAGTTGAGGAAAGTGAGGTCTAGAGAGACTAAATGAAATATCCAGGTTCACACATGTATTTTTTTCAACAAGCCTTTACTGAAGGCCTACCAGGTACCAAGAAAATTTGGGCTATAAAGATAAACAAAACTGCTTTTATCCTGTGCAAATGAGCACAGTATCCTAGAATGCTTGTGACAAAACATTTATCTTTGATTTACATCAGCTGTGCAAGTTAAATGTCTAGGTTCACAAGTCTGAGGCTTAGAAAACCTTGCTTTACTTTCCATCAATGACAAAATAAACAGAATGTTATAAAGCAAGTCAAATTCTTGTTTCATCCTCTGCAGTAACCAAACTAGGATTTTACATATTAATCATGGACCAGAAAACCCCATTGTTTGGAGCCAGGCTACAACTACCAGAGCATTCTAACCTCAAAGCTGATGGATGGCAGTAGGTATGGGGACAAAGGGTCGGCCTCCCACCTTTCTAGAAAGGGATATTAGATGAAGGCTGGAGATGGACAAGGGAAGTAAAAAAAATGGACAGCCTGCTGTAAAAAAAAAAATTTATATTTTACCTAAAGAAAAAAAAAAGGCTTTTGTTCTTAAATGAACAGTTAATGTAAACAATTGTGTTAAGTTCGGCCTCTGAAAGTGTGAAGAAAAAATTGTAAGAAAGCAGTGATTAAACAGAATGTCAGGGAGAAATATAATCAAAATCATAAGAACAGTACTGATGTTTCAGCATGTTCCCGGGACAGACAGTGAGAGACAGGAAGAATAATATTGCAGAAGAAAGAGAAAAGAGGGAGGGGGAAAATTCAGTTAATTCAGTTATTTCGGAGATAAGTTTTAGTTTCTATTTACCTAAGCTATAATTTTCAGTGACAAAACCAACTACTTGCCGCCCCTGCCTTCATTTGGTTAGCTGGTAAACTATTCTTCACAGCTCTTTCTCTGCTTCAATCCTAGGAGAGCTTTTATTCTGTAGTGCTAGGTCTAACAATCCATTCCTTCCCAGGCTACAGTTTCCATGACAAAAGTAATACAGTATATAGAAAGCAAGATGTCATCAGCTTAAAGAGGAATTTGACTCCTGGCTGGAAGTTTGCCATCCCTAGTCAAGATCCTCAAGAAAATCAAATGCTTTGGTCAAGTGGCAAATACTAATTCATATTCTAGGATGATGCTTGCTACCTACTTGCCAATGATCCGATCACAATCGTACTTTCAGACTCTTGATTTGACAATCAAATTTTCCTTTCTGAAATACAGCATGGCTATGGAAATAAAAATTTAATTAGATAAATTTGCAAAGTGGCCTTTTAAAAATCAAAGGTTAACTTTCTTTACTCTCTAAATCCTACTGCAGTGTGCATGGCCATGCAAAACAGCACTAGTCTAACCCATTTCCCTTATGATTTCCAATCTCATCGGCGGGTTTTCAATTTATTTTTTCAAGTCTAAGTTGCTTATAGGGTGAGATTTCAAAGCAAACTCCAGTTACTGGTGTCTTTGTATAACTTCGGTTTTAGTTACTAAGGAAATACTTCTTTCCTGAGCTATACTGTAAATTCTTTAATTCCTCCTTCTCTTAATTCTTAAATAATCCATTTAAACTGTAAAAGCAAAAACAATGAGAGCATTCCATAAAATATATAGCTTGCAACCTGATATGTGGAAAAGCATATATATAATTTAACCTCAAACTTTCATATTAATTGCCATTACAAATTCAAATTCAAGTACTCCATGCAGGGTAAATAGATGAATAGAGGCAGTATACGATAGATAAAGCTAGCACATATATCATAATCTATAGTATTCATCAGAATAAAAGAAAATAGCAAAGGCAAGTCAGAGGCTGGCACAAAATTTAAGGCTAGAGTTATCTGAACTTGCAATAAAATGTAGGTGGAATTTACTTTTACATTAATTCTAAAATGCTTTGTTTCAAAATGTTTACTTAGTATGCGATTATTCTTTTCACAAACATTGACTGAGATCGTACCTTGTTCAATAAACTATTTGGAATACGATGATATGTTACATCCCCTGCTCCAGAGGGGAGACAGCATATACAGAAATAACCACAGAGCAAAGCAAACTATGCTAAGGGCTCAAGAAATGCACAACATGCCCTAATGTAAAGAGAGACATTTGTGCAGGGTCCTGTTACCCATGGAACGTGCCAAGATGATGGCTATGAGGAGAACATGCACTTGAAGAAACAGTGTGAGCACTGGGTGTGCCACTGTTTACATTATATCACATCGGCCAATGTCCTAGAGGAGGTAGATAGAGTGAGGCCACAAAGAGGCCAAGGAATTTAAATTTTGAACTTCAATACCTTGGTGATAGAGAGAATTTAATGTGTTTTTAGTCGGGCTGCAGATATAAAATAGTTCAAAGAGAAAATTCAAAACTGAAAGTGAACTATTCTTTACAAGGTAGAATGACATACTCTCACTTTTGTCAAATCCATCTTGGGATTTCCTCAGCAATTAGGTGTCCACTAGGGCACCACAATTTACTGTTCAGCAAAATCATGAGTCCTTGCACTGACATTTATTAAGGCTTTTGTCTGTAAGCAGGTAGGCATTTTCATTTCATCATGGAAAATTAAAATCCTGATGAAAGTACCTGCAAAACATCCTAACTAAAATCTTAAATTTACACATTGTTTTTTGAGGCATTTTAATCACCTCTGTGGATCTGCCTCCTGAAAGTTTTTTTGAAAACCCTGCTTTTACTGGAGTTGACCATGATCATTCAGAGAATTATGCGGGGAAATGGGAGTGAGGAGCAGTGTTATCACAAAGGATCGAATTAGAAGACACTTCTCATTTAAGACCCAGCATTGATATCAACATCAGGATATATACCGATCCAAGGGTGAAGAGGGAATTGTAGTACAATCAGCCAGAAAGGGGAATCTGAATGAATCATCCAACCAAAAAAAGTAGAAAACAAAAGATTGGGTCTAGTTTTAAATAACAGCAAATAGCCTAAAGCAGTTCATTTTTATCTCAAGGCCTGAAATGGAGTAGGTCAGCCATGTTGAAAAGGCCAAAGGATGGTATGCTATACAAGATATCAAATTTCAAAATTATAGAACAAAGATGCCAGTTTATGTCAAGTCAAATAAAAAAGTATTAATGTCGAAAAAAACAAACAAACAACAAACATAAGGGCTATAGTCAATTTAAACTCTGAAATGCACATACAGAGGATAAAATGATAATGATGGGTGACACTTACTGCATTATTTAGTCTATCTACTAGCTATTCTCTCTCCAAGTCTCATACTAGCCAGATGCAGAGCTGCAGGAAGACGTAACTCCCAGCAATGACACCTGTCCTTTTGATGAGGGACTCGAAAGTACAACTGGTCTTTTTGGTGAGACTTCTGAATTTTCCATCTGGCTAGCCTGCTCAAGGTTTGCCTGCCTCCCTTAGAGGGTTTTAATTTCATCATGAGCTTTAATTATGGGAAGAGTAAATACTTTCATCTTAAGATTACTTGCAACAGTTATTAAGAGACTATTATTTGATAGATAGGTGCATACATACATACTAATCCCTCTGCCCACACCTCAAGCTGTCCTTTCTCTCCATATTTTCGTTCATTCATTTGTTCATTTATTCATTCATTCATTCTTAACTTTATTGGGGTGACATTGGTTAATAAAATTATATAGGTTTCAAGTGCATAGTTCTATAATACATAATCTATATATCGCATTGTATGTTCACCACCCAAAGTCAAATCTTTTTTTTGTCACTATATATTTGACACCCTTTATCCTTTCCTACCTCCTCACTGCCCCTCTTTTTCTCTAGTAACCACTAAACTGTTGTCTTTGGTTATGAGTTGTTTGTCTTGTTCATTTGTTGCCTTCAGTTTTATATTCCACATAAAAAATTGAAGAAAAGGCAATACTTCCTAACTCATTTGAGGCCAACATTACCCTCATACCAAAACCTGGTAAGGATAAGACAAAAAAGAAAACTGTACACCCATATCTCTGATGAATATACATGCAAAAATCCTAAATGAAATACTAGCAAATCAAATACAACAGTACATTAAAAAGATTATACATCACGATAAAGTGGGGTTCATTCCAGGGTACAAGGATAGTTCGATATATGCAAATTGATCAATGTGAATTGCCATATAAAAATAAAGAATACAATCATATAATAATATCAATAGATGCAGAAAAAACATTTGACAGGATACAGTACCCATATATGATTACAACACCTGTTTTCCTATATTACTACTTGATCAGATCATTCTGGAATCTCTAAAATTAACCTATATTTTCCACAGGAAAATTACATAACTGAATCTATCTGATGTGGATTCTCTTCTTTGTACCATTTGCTCTATGATTTCATTGTCTGTAATATATGTTTGCTTTCCTGCATCTATCCAGAACCTCTCTACCCCTCAGTGGCCAGCTCAATCCTGGCCTCTTCATGAAAACTTCCCCAAAGGCATTATCTCCTTCCTAAACTCCAATACTCATTATACTCACAGTAGCAACTTGATTCTTCATTATAATTCATCATATATTAGTTTAAAATGGTTCCATTATGTAATTCTATATTCTCCTATAACTCACCATTGCACCCAGAATGGTATATAATAGTAATTCAATAATACTTATTGATAAACTCTATTATTTTTTTTAATTAAGGGTTGGCTAAAAAAAAAAAATCTGATTTTTTTAATGCTAAACCTTAAAGTGTCTATATTGCTTTTCATATTCAGCAAAGATTTATGCCAATTACATGTGAAGTGCTAAGTAACTCTAGGAGTGAGAAATGTGCTAAATATGACCAACACAGTTAAAGACTATATACGTCTTTCATTCTTTAAGTCAATAGTTATATGTTAAATATAAGCTATCGATGACAAGCAGGAAATCTTTCCTTTGGGTTTTTTTACGGTCATAAGCTGAGTATGCAAATTGCACAACAACATAACTTTTTCTGAAGAAGGATCTTCTTTTGGGCAATTTTGTTTAAAATTTTTTGCCAATTGTGCTCAGAAACCTATGGCTCCAAAGTTGAAGAATATCAGGAACAGTTGTTTTTCTTTGGTCAAATGTGCAGCTTCTTGAGTATAAAACAATGAGGAAGAAAGGAAAGTCTTCTCATCAACCAAACCAGCTGACTTAATCTGGTGATTACCAGGACCACCGACAGATACTGCAGCCAGAAAACCATACCCTCCCAGGACACAGTCAGATGCCAAAATTAACTCTGAAGAAATGCACAACGATGCACATTTGAGTCTTCTAAGACTTCAATGGAACTTTAAGCTACTTAAGATAAGGAATTACACATAATAGAATATGTTTTAAAAATCAAAATTGTGATATGAGTGTAATTGCTTGCATGTATAATAACAAGTTATTTCTTTTTTATAATGACAGATATTACACACAAAAGTAGCAGGTGGTAGGTGTGCTCTGGGAAAGAAAGATATCAAACTTTCATGGAAGGCTCTTTTGGGAAGAGTTGATTTCAAAAGGAAAAGTGTTATACCGAAAAAGTCCCAGAGAATACATGTATCGAAACAGGTTGCTGTACAGCAAAATATAAATAAATAAATAAATAAGTAATCAATTTATTTAAAATTCCAGATATCACCAAGTATAAACACCACTGAAGGAAAAGTGTTTAGACTCAATATATTTTATAGGTATGTGTTCATGTATACATTTTCGTGGACTAGATTGATCAAAACATGAGGCTATCTGCCCTCCCGTTTTCTAGCTGTCCCTGAAATCTACTCTGCTGCCAACTAGAATCCTGTCATTTTTATTTAAAAGCCATCATAGTCTAAAGTAGTAAAATTGAATGAAGATTTTAAACGTGGGCCAATTTTCCTTTCTTCTCACCTATGAAGACAAACGTGCACACAGTGGTAAGGAATATGAGCTTTGCTGGGACGTACACTGGAATAAAGAGACATCGCTCTTCTCTTTGGGGAGAACTGAAGATTTATTAGGAGGCAACATAGTGGGTAGCCTTCTGAATAGCTTATAATTCCTTTTGTGATGTTCTCTTCCCCCAGTGGTTTCATCATCCAGGCTTCTTTTCTGCTCACCTTGCTAGATTCGGAGATTGCTCATAAGCCTGATGACTAATTCATCCTGAGAAAACTGTGCGGGTTGCCTGCATTCTTGCCTGTGAAATTATAACTAAATAGAGGAACTGCATCTATAACAACCACTGAAAAGGGAAAAAGCAAAGCTAGCATTCATGTCCATGAATGCTAAAATATTCAAAAAAATTGTTTAGCTTTAAAAATTTTGCTTTATTATTAGACAGTTGAGAGTTGAATTTTATATTAGATTAGATTCAAATCCAACCACTGCATTTGGACCTTTGGCCAGGCATTGTACCTGAGGCATTCAGATGTATCACTTCATTTGATCTTTAAACCCTTCTTAAGAGAGATGGACGATATCTCTACTTCTAAGAACACTGAGACTTAGAGAAGTGAATCACAGAACCAAGTTATAGAACCAGATGAAAAGCAGAGTCAGAATCTAGATTTGGGTTTTAAGTAGTAATAGGCAACAGAATTCAAAATCACATTGTCTGTTGGAACTGCCAAACCTCTGCTTTGAATTTGCTGGGGAAAATGAAAATAAAGGAAGAGAGAAAGAGAGATGAGTTCTCAGAGGAAGAAAGAAACCAGGCTCATAATTAATCAAAGTCTTCCTTCCCTTTTAGGACCATGCCTTTACTATTAGTACCTGGTGGCTACTGGGTCATTTAGGGCTATTCAGTTTTAAACAATCAGGAATTAAACCATTCAGCACCTAAACACAATCCTGTGCTCTCCAAACATGAAGTGTCATTGAAAACTGAAAGTGTATTATGTCCACTGATTCTTTGGTACATTCATATGACTAATATACTTTAACTCATGTTTGCCATGTAACATATCATTCAAATCTCGCTGTGCTTCAGTTTTCTGAAATTTTTCTGATGAGTACTAAAGATAAAACATAAATAACTCTGGAATTGGAACAAGCCAAGTATTATAAATGAACCCTAGGTTGTATGCTTTTGTAAAGAATTATAATGGCTAGGGCAAAACCTTTAAAAATAAATTGAATGTTCAATTTCCACCACCGTGAAAAAGACAAAAAGGCCAATTATTTACACTTGGTGTTACTTTGGGCTCTAGTTAAAAAGATACCAAAGAAAAAGTTAATGTATCACTCACTGTACGAGGCCTGGCCCTATATCTCCTGTTAAATGAGAAATGAGTCAACGTTCTTTGGCAACATACAGAAGGTCAGTTAAGTGCATCATGCAGATTTGCAGTAAAGATATTGAACAGTATTTTCAAAAGAATAGTATAATGACTATGACTGAAGTACCACAGATAAAAGTACAAAAGCACAACTTCAAATATGAAGACTCAGCATCATCTTGAGGAAATAAACAATTCTATGTCCTTCAAAGGAGCAACTCCATAATTGTGAAAAACAAAGCAAATTCTTCAAGTAGGAGAAATTTATAAATCATTCTGCTCCTCTTTGCAGAGGTACTTAGTTGTGTGATCTGTGGGATGGCTTGAGATAACTTTAATAGCAAGGCTATAGATTTAAAAATATATTTAAAAGATGGTTCACATTTAATTTTATTTCCTGTGAGATTAAGGTTCTACAAAGTTGGATTAAATAAAATGTTCTGTGAAATAATTTTCTTCGCGGATCAATCTTTATAGTTCAATTGCTTATAAGGTTTACACAGAAATTTTTACAAAACCAAAGAGTATTTAGTGAAAAGCACCCATAAATTGACCTGCATAGGAGGAAAAACAACAGGACTGTATTATTAGTATATTTATTTCTAAATAACAGGATAAGGATTTGTACATGTTAGACACATCGTAATTGGTCCACTCTCCTGGGCGCTCTCCTCTTCCTACTTCAAAGTTGAAAACATTAAAACAGGCATGCAAAACCCAGCTCCTGTGAAAAGCACTAGCTGTACATATTATTCTAGTCAAAGCAAGGTTAATGCAATCCCCCCAAGAGAGACATCTGAGTGACTCCAGATGAATTAATCACAGCAGGAAGAAGCTGAGTTGCCAGCGATGTTGCTAAGATGCCCCTATAGAATGGACTCAGTCACTTCCCTTCCTTAGCAATGAAATGGAGATGTGATTCCACATGTCAAATTTTAGATTTATAATCAATAATTCTATTGTCAGATCATTTACAACTAATGTGTTTATTTAGCTGGCATTGACAGGGAACTCAATTTATTATCTCTGAGCTGTTTGAAGTTATATATACACTGCCAACATGTATTTATATGTGCTGAATCCATCTGCAGCTTCCCTTTTTCTGGTAGGAAGGGTTCACATAGCTTACTAAGGAGCCTGACCAGATCATAAATCAAGAGGAAACAATTTCTGATAACTGAATATGACTTTCCTCTAAAGCTTTTATGTGACAAAGATCTGAGGAGCTCTGCGACTAGCACAAAGGAAAATGCATCACAGCTTGCCCCCTCCCCCCATCAATTGCTGGCCTCTTTGTTCTAAAATGCACAACCATATTCTGTAGGCTCTTTTCAGCACTTTAATTCACCGTTGTCCTTACACCCAGGAAGGCCTCAGCAGCTTAACTTTCTCTACTCATTGCTCTCTTCACATCTAATATTAGCTGAGCAAGGTGAATTACTACCAACTTTTGATCTCCTGCCCAAGATACGGTTTCAATTAGGTTAAAAGTTGGAAAACTTAAACTACCTAACTTATATATTTTGTGAGAGGAAACTGCTGACATTTGAAAATCAGTATAAAAGCCTTAATATCTGCTATATGACAAACTAAAAGTATGGGAATTAGAAATATCCAACCAACCCCTTGCTCCTTTAGGAATTGCCCGTGATTGCTGCTAACTTCCCTTCCTTGGCACCAGGTGCCACCAAATCACACTCAGCTTCAGTGACTCAAGATTCCTGTTCCATTTCCCTCCTAACAGAGAGCTGAGGAAAAGGCGGGGAGGAGAAGATGCTGACATCAACAGATGCAGTTCTACCTCATCCAGGCTCGGTCTCAGCATGGATTTTCATTGCTAGCTATAAAGCTATAAATAAAACACCATCAGGAAACCAAACTGGGTATAAACAAACATGCAACGTTTTATCAAGTTGCTTGCGAAGCTCTTCCCCCACCACAAACAAAAGTGATTACAACTAGAAGATAAAGCTTTAAGTACACTGATATTTTAAGTACAGTGCTTAGTTTCATTATGAGAAGAAATCTTTCTAAAAGGGTCTTCTAACAACATAAAAATCACATATGTGCTGAACTAAAAACTGAATTTCTTTCTAAACTGATAATGCCACTTCTCCATGATTACACAACTCAAAAAACAGATTAAGAAAAACTGTTGAAGATTTTTTCTTTCGCTGCAGCAAAACCATTTCAAAGAAAAGATAAACTCAGAGAACTATTACAAATATTGTAAAAAGCCAAGGAAATCTTGGTAAATAAAAAAGTTTTAAATTACTGCTCACATAAAAATAAATGTTACTGTCCATCGCTGCTCTGGATGGGCTGGATATGCTTTGTATAAGGAGTACTTAGAGGCTAGGAGGAAAAACGCCAACAATTATGATTATAATAGAAACTCCACATTGTTTACAAAAGACAGTTAGTTTGCCTTCTAATCTGCATCTCTGAGCATAGCTGTTGAGTACCCACATTCATAGCATTTATTTTTTTTATTTCAAATTCTGCTAGAACTTAAAAGTTCATTATAGTAAATAGGCTAGTCTATCTGTGGCTATGCCAACAAAAAAAGGCCCCCTTAGCACGTGACAAAAGTCAGGATGCTCCAAGAGGCTTTGGAAGCAATATTTTTACTGAGCAGCAACAGCCAAAGTGGATTAAAATGATCAGGACCATAGACAGAGTGATTTAGCTTGATCATTTTGTTTAAAGTGTTGAGTACCTAAAAGTTATTAGAAGAATGTTCTCTCATCTCCCGGCACCAGGGTAAGAGAAAAGGAAACATCTTATAAATCTACAGTCTAACAGTCACACTTGCAGTTCTTTAAAAAGCTCAAATGGTAAAAACAGCTGTGAAAAGTCATTTCAGTCTTTTTTTTTCTTCAATAGAAATTGTCTCATGAGTTAGTTTGCCATATGGGATATAAACATGTAGTTCAGAGGGAGGATATTATGATTGAAAGGCCACCAGCAGGGCATCAGGACACTTGAACGAGTACATGTGGTGGCCTCGTTACTTCAGCCAAGTCACTGAGAGGTCAGTCTCCCTGACGCTGAACTGGAATACTATTTGGTTTTTTGCCTGTACTTGATGACAGTGTGAGATAATGTGTTAGACAATGAATATTTGGTAGAAAATTGTTTATACCAACGCAACTTATAATGATATCTGTGTGAATCATTATTTCATTCCTTTTCCATTCATCTTAATGTTAATGAATATTTGGTAGAAAATTGTTTATACCAATGCAACTTATAATTCACGTAGATATCATTATTTCATTCCTTTTCCATTCATCTTAATGTAAACTGCTAGCTCTACTCACCCTTAATGTCAGATGTTCAAATAAAAAGCTAAAGAAAAGAAAAGTACGTGTGTTTACATGTATGTTACTCATGCATCTGTATAATACATATTTGTGTATGTATGTATTTCCTGTATATGCTTCATTGAGATAACTGGAGCTGAGTAAAACATAACTGATCACCAGAAAATTTAGTAGTAATAAAGTAAGAGAAATCTGGACCTTTAGTATGGTGAAAGACAAATTGAAGGCTTAATTATCAAACTGTAGAAGCTATTTAAAAACTATGATTCATATTAGAACTCACAATTGAAACAAGCCTCATCATTATATTTCTTTTTGTTTTTAATAAGTGTTCCTTTTTCTTATCGTCCAGAAAACTGTCTTCTTTTTTATCCTTTAAAAGCTTCTTACAATTCTACAATTAAATTTATATCCATCACCAAAATTATAACCTATGTTCTCTGGATAAATCAGAACCATAAGCTATACACTGCTAATGCAACTCATTAATGAGAATTCACCAAAGTAGAGAAATTACATTTGTTTCCAAGTCATTCAGGCCTACACACATTCTGTCTCCCTCCCTACCACGCTCCCTTTCTCACTCGCTCACACATTCACTTACATACATGCTCAAAGATGAAAAACATTGCAAACATAAAATGCTAAGTGCTACATGTTCCATTAGGCTGAATAAGAATAAACTCCTTTCCCATGCAATTACATGGAAATGCTATCCACCCCTTTACGTGCCAAATCCTGTTATATGTTTATTCTGGTCTCAGAAACATAATAACCAGTCTGCAAAAATATTTACAATGGGTTGGGTAGGAATGAAGAGGATGGGAGGGAAAAGAAAATATTAAAATCAGAGCTAATCTGTATCATAAAAATCCTCTCCTTGGTACTGAGAACTCCAATGGAATCTAGACTTTTTCCAGAGAGATTACCTCAATTTAGATGTAACAGCAACAAAGTTTAATATTAAACTATTTTGACGTAGCAGTTACCTCATTCAGGTATTTTCCTAAGACCCGAAGGGAACAGATAATCCAACTTTGAGTAGAATGGGGTAAACCAAATTCCATTTTTGCAGTGCTATTCAAAAGAGTCTTCTGGGTGCGACATCATCATTTTGTTACAAGAGTTAGACATTTTCCATATATATTCTGGGATCTTGTGATCTCTCAGTAAGCTCTAGTTCTGTATTTTCAATAGCCTATAAGATATCCCAGTTAAGATATTCTAATGTTACCTAAACTTGTATTTAACATTGGCAATACTGTTTCTTGGTCTGCCTTCAAAAAAAGAGGAAATTAAAATGAAGATTATTTGGGCATGAAGTTTACTGGAATCTAGCCTCTAAGAGAAGAACAAAAGGAATCCAGGATCATGTAAAAATGGGAGTGGATAAATGTTTATATTTTACAGCTGGCTTTAGCAGCAAGAGCCAGAAGTACAGTGTGCAATGTTGGAAGGAGCTGGAATGCAGGTCTGGTTCCAGGAGATGCTGGTGTCAGAGGGGATTCCTTATGGCCAATGAGAATACTCAAAGTCAAGTGGGAGATGACAAACTCATTCAAAGTGGAATGTCTCCCAGCAGCTGGGAGTGTAAGGACAAGTTTCAGGCAGAGAGAGGTTGAGTAGAGTCAGGTATGTTGTGATGGCCTAAATGGGCCAGGCTGCATTACAGGACAACATTTTGGGTTCTGCTCATGAGCTGTTACAGATTGTCTCCCTGAAAAATAGACTTGAATAGAGAAATTAACATGCAGGAAATTGATGGAAGGGGATTGTTCAACTATGGGACTGGGTAAAAGGTGGTCTGGAGCTAGAGTGGATCCACAGAATTGCCACCAGTTGGAGGAATATAACCAGGCTTTTATGTCCCTCATGAAGTAGTTATTGAATGTGGGCTAACCCTAAGAAAAATCATGAATTTGGGCAAGATGTCTTACTTTACCTGATAGTGATTCCCTGAGAGGGATGTAGCAGAGAGCTATCTGTCCATCCATACTCCCAGTAGCTGGAGAAAAGAGAGGAAGTCCTGAAGGAAAAGGGTCTAGACAGTGTATCAATGCAGCCACTGAAGGTGCTCAGTGGACAACTTAGGTACAATCCTAACAGTAATGGTGAAGTTTAGGGCCATCTAAATCTTCGCAGGCACACCAGTGTCCAGGACTCTCAAGGTCCAAGGCTTTAGCATCAGCAAGACAGAGCTGCATAGGTTCTTTCTGCTGTCCCTCAGGGCCATTCAGAAATTGTCTTGTTAAAATATAAATCCTCATGGTCTTTAGATAATTAATTGTTTTATATCACCTACATTGCCCTAGTCACAAAAATAGTAATAAGATGGCCATAGCCTGAATGTACTATTGGAGGCATGAAGAAAGTGAATGGCAAAATGAGCAGTACCCTTGTGCTCAATTGCAGGATGCAGGCAAACTTAGCAAGGGGCCCATCTAGACAGCATCCCATATAGATGCTCCCTGATCAATGTTAGGTCTGTTAGAGCAAAAACTCAAATTCTGGATCTGAAGGACCACCAGCACAATTAAGAAAAGGTAAAACCATTTTTTGAGGAATTATCTGACTCCACTCAAGTCACCTCTGTCTGGGTAAGGATTGAAACTGTAAGCCACACAGGGGACTCAGCACCATAACTAGGTCTGTTTGCACATTGGGAATTTATCTATTACCCCAAGACAGATGAAGCTAACTTCACGCATAAAGATTTCAGAATATACATAACCAGGAAAGACTCCTTCCTTAGGGTTCGACTAACAGATTTTAACAGATTTATAACTAGCAAAATGATGTACCATGAATTAACCTGAAAAGCCAGTTAGGGATGAATATAAATGCAAAACAAGGCAATCTTCAGTCATTTATATTCAAATTTGAAATCAGGAATTCTATGATTCTGGATTATAGCTTTCCTTCGCTTACTCAGTTGGATAATGTATGTAAACTGTGACACTATGTCATAACAATGGAGCCCAAGGAGTAAGCAATACAGATTCTGGGGACCAACATTACCCAGTGAGGTATTCATGATTCAACAGGGAGGCTGAAATTAGATGCCTTGAAATCTTTCTGTGGATCCCCCTCAAGCCTAAGGAGAAAATAACTCACAAATGAAAAGCACTGGAAAATACAATTTTGTTATTGTTATTTTAATACCTTTCTACATCCCTTTACTAAGTATTTTCCTTCTGTGGGGTATCCTCATACACTTTCAGATCTTCAATCTACTTTGCCTGTTCCCCATATGCCCAGAAATCAATGCTAAAAAAGTAGTGATGTGGGCAACATCCCATGTTCAAGTTTTTCCTTCTATTTCCAATCAAAATCTTTTATCTCATTCCCT
>NW_006442484.1:12395478-12432741 GCF_000325575.1 Pteropus alecto
TTCTCTATTAGGCAGTTAATGAAATCATAAAAAATTAAGGCATTGATAGTTATTGTTACTTAATGGGTCACTCATTCCAGATATAGATAGGTACTGAAGTTTTTATCAATCTTTTAATTCCTATTAAAGCATAGCTAAGAATAAAGGAAAGATTATGATATCACAGTAAAGCCTACGATTTCCTCCCTGCTTTATTAGATGGTGGAGTTGCTGTTGTTGGGTAAAATGAGAATAACTTACGAGGTAGTTGCTTGAAAGTGACTGAATGAATGAGGACAGAAAAAATGCAGGTGATTTATAGAGTATAATTGATTAGCAGAGTAATGTGATAAACAAATCCTCAGCACCTTATAATTATAGAAATCACTTAATAAATATTTATAAATTTCATTGATTCATTCAACAGATATATATTACATTGGGAATCTAGTGTTTGCTGTTCAATAGGTACCTTTAATTGTGTATTCCAAAGTGATGATTTGTGGCGGAAATTTCAACAGCCAAGACAGGTGTGTGAGAAAGTATATTTGAAGACAGGAACTTTTGCAATGCATATTATCTTGCATATGTGGTGATTATTAGAACTAGAGTTTAGGTAAATTCTAAGATTCATATTCACATATGATATTTGTTGATGAGTATGAAAAGAAGTGTCATTTTAGTGTGAATTTATGATTTTCCTTTTGTAAAAGGTGGTATGAGAACACTGTCTCCTTACTTAATGAAGAATACAATTAGAACTCTCAAGGGTGTGAGAATTACTGTGTAAGGATAATGAATGGAAATCAAAGACAGACAGTAAATTAAAATGTAAAGATAGGGCTAAGAATGTAAAGATGAGAAGGATCTGCTGGCTTATCCACCAGGCCAGCAGATCCTTCTCATCCCAATTCCGAATCAATTTTTAGGGACTGGTGGTTACAAGGACTGAATCTTAGTACCCACTCTCCAAGAAAAGCACCCATACATCAATCTGTTTGTACTCAAGAGAGAAAGGCAAGGAAATTTTTCCTGTATCATCTCTCCAGGCTACCTAAAGACTTACTTTTCAGTTCTTGTTTCCTAGAGAGGATCAGCCTCTTACCCAAATCCGTGGAGTCAGAATTGTTCACCATCTGCCCCCACTCCAACTCCAGAGGAAACCTGCCTTCCTTAAAGAATGAATGGGCCTTCCTCAAGTCAGTTATTGCAGACTTCAGCATAATAAACCAAAGAAAGAGTTACATAATAACCTCCAAATTCATAGATGGTTGATACTTGAACAATATGGTTTTGAACTTCATGGGTGATTTTTTTCCAATAAATACATACAGTACTGTAAATGTATTTTCTCTTCTTTATGATTTTCTTAATCACATTTTCTTTTACCTATCTTACTTTATTGTAAGAATACAGTTTATAGTTCATATAACTTGCAAAATATGTGTTGACTATGTTACAGTAAAGCTTCTAGTCAAAAGGAGGAGATTAGTAGTAAAGTTTTGGGGGAGTCAAAAGTTATATGCAGATTTTTGACTGCATGAGGGTCAGCATTCCTAATCCTTGCACTGTTTTAGGGTAAACTGTACATACAGACAGTAGGTATACTGGAAGGGTGAGTGTGTGTATGTGTATATCCTCTTATATAAATCCTCGAAAATGTCATTTCATTCAGTATCGTTTTGTCATAATGTTAATGAGGTGCCACAGGGACTTAATTCTTGTGTATATCAATTATCCTATGGTAAAACTGGTTTCATTATAGTTTTGCTTAAAGTTGTAGAATCTATTGATGTTATTAAGTGAGGACTTAATGTATATGTAGAGGCAGCTTATTTTATAAAAGATGTGGTATATTTTATTTTCAAAAAGGTTGCTTTTGTAGGAAGTATGTGAATATTCAATCCCAGGAATACTTATTAATCTTAACAATTTAATGGAAGAAGTATGCATGAAAAGTTACCATAGCTAATTATAACTCTAGAAGAGTTGATTACACATCTATCGATTATTCTAGGGCAAGCTAATAAAAATAGCTTTAAGCATAAGAAAGACCAAAAAAATATGACACTAAAGAAGAAAAGGAACATGACTATTTCCAGATAGTGTTAAATGTAGACCAATCATATTGGCAAGAAGCAACAGACAAGTTAAAATGTTTGAATTTCAGAAAAAGAAGGTACTATCAGGGTAAAACAGAAACAGGAAAAGCAAAAGCAAAAAGACCTACAATAGAATTATAGTGACCCCATGTGCCAGGATTGGCGGAATGTCCATAGAAGAAACTGCCAGTCTGTATACTATCTGCCAGTCAAATTTCACTTAATAGAGGCCAGAGACAACTTATGAGGCTGGGTAGTATTCTGGTTTTCTGAGATGCTCTGAGTACAGAACTATGAGAGGCCTCTTATTCTTTCTGAGTCTTGGTAGTTTTAGGCAGAAAATAGAGTCCAACCCTCTAGCCAGTGATCTTAAAGCTATACTAGTTGAGCTTTAAAATTCAGAAAAAAATATCAATATATTCCAGGATACCATACGTTTTGAAAGAAAGAGAATAGCAGAGAATTAACATTTCCTGGGAGCCTCCTATATAAAGACAGAATAGCACAAAAGATAAAATCAGAGGCACAGAGCCAGACTGCCCATTACAGAGCCCACCTCTCCCATTCACAAGCTGTGCCAGAGTGTTATAAGTATTAAATGAATAAATACTATTGAAGAGCATAGTAAATATATATTGTGAGTCAGTTATTGTTTCTGTCACTCCGTCCTGAGTCGTTTCTTACATGTTTTGTGATATCTCTTGTTTCAAGTATTTGCTGTGCTCTTCCGTTTATCTAGATTCTTCTAATTCTCATGATGCTTCTCCCTCCTGCCTTCCTTAGTTCTTGCCCCTCAACATCTCACCATCTCAGGCAGCATTGCCTGTTCTTTCCAAACTAACACAGGCACCCCCACTCTCCCAGTTCACTATGTCCTCCCACTGTGTGCCTAAATATAGGTAACTTGAGAGCATGCATTCCATCCCCAGGGTCCAGCCCAGTGCCAGGCATTTATAGGGACTTCACACTTACTGAGCTAATATATTCCTTCATTGAATCCTTATGACAACTCTACAAAATGAGAACATTGCTATTTTCATTTTACACTGGAGACACATGAGGAACAAAAGACTGAGAATGAATAACGATTCAAGGAATACCTAATTGGTAAAAGCAAGATTCAAGATTTGACCCAAATCTGTCTGAACTCACAGTTCATGCATTTTCCTAAGTCTACTCTCCTTATGAATATGACATATTACAAATTTAATGAGAGATTCATTTACAAAAGTATATCAGTGCCTAGAATGACAATTCATGCAAAAGGCTTGGTGTAAATTATCATCTTCATTTCACTAAGGGAGATATGCCAACTAAGTATCATCTTTAGAACAGTCATTCTCAAAGTGTGGTTCCCTGGACCAGCAGCAACAGCGTCATCTGGGAATTTGTTAGAAATGTAAATGATCAGACCCCAGCCCAGAACCACTGAATAAGAAACTCTAGCAATCTGTAAACAGGTCCTCCAGGTGATTCTGATACATACTCAAGTTTGAGAATCACTTACTTCTAGGTGCGTTAATTCATTGGCAAGTGCTCCCCTGCCAGGCCAAGATGTACATCCAGTGGGGAAAACTGGATGTTTGCTCAAGTCCTTCCTAGTGATACAGGTCTGTGATTTTTCCACTTTGTCACAAGCCAACAACCTAGTTAAGCTTTTAATAGAAGCCTTAAGTTCAAAGAAATATACTGGAGGATCATGTAACATGTTTTTTTATTGAAAAATGATGTCATTAATTATTACAAATACGCATTTTTAAAATAGATTTTTGTTTTTCAAGAATACCAACATTCTAGTCATTCCAAATTATTAGGTTCTTAATTATGGTACATTAAATGCCATTTTAAATTCACTGGCAAATATTTGTCGAGCAACTGTGTGCCAGAACTGTTTTAGGAGATGGAATATGATGCCAAATAAACAATGTCCACGCCCACAAGCAGTTTAAGGTTAAACACAATCCAATAATAAGCCAATATAGCAATGTTTTTAAAATGCAAATAAAAAAATCAAGTTATGTTTAAGAACCATGTGTCTATAGCATTTTAAGAATCATAAAAACAAACAAAAAGAATAGAAAAGAAGCCTCAAAATATTTACTTAAAAACCCAGTTAGGACTTCCAATTTAAGATTCAGTAAGCACATTCTATCTCACTAATGACAAAAAATAAAAATAAAATAAAATAAAAAACTGAACAGACTACATATAGCCCTATTTAAGAAGTCTGAAAAATTAAAAAATAGGTAGATTGGGGAGAGTCAGAACTCAAAGAATGACTCAGAAGGCAACATATTTCTCGTTTCTTTGTTCCTTTCACATTTCCTGGCTAAGGCTTAAGTACCACCTGAATCCCAAAACCATAGAGCTTAAATGAACAGGAATATATCCAAGAGAAATTATTAATTTTTGGCCAGAAGACAAAGGAAGGTAAGCATCTGTGCACCAGAGAGTATATATGGAAATCTTTTCTTTTCTCTTTTCCTCTCTTTTTTTTTCTTTTTTCAGTATCCTGAGTGGGGCGTTGGTGAAGAGGATGCACTCCTTTCAGGAAGCAAACATTCAGATACTTAAAACTCAGAGAAAATCTTCCTCTCTGATCTGAGGGACTGGGACAGAGGGTCAGAAGAGTGTGAAGAGAATCCCCATTATTTTTTCTCTATCCTCTTCTCACTTCATGACAAAGGTAAACCCATGTGTGGAAAGCATGCAACAGTGCAAGTACGTTAAAATCCAACTTTGTAGCCAGAATTAGGAAAAGGGACTCCCTCGGAGCTGGTAAGTACAGGGGAAATTACAGAAAGAAAAAAGCTGGAAATGGAATCTTATAATTCTGGGCATAAACCACAGAGGTCAGAAGATAGTGAAAGAGTATTTTTAAAGTGCTGAAAGGAAAGAACTGTTAACCTAGAATTTTATATCTAGTGAAAATATCCTTCAGCTATGAAAGCAAAATAAAGACATCCTCAAATGGAGAAAAACAAAGAGAATTTATGAGCAGGCATACTTGTTCTATTAGAAATGCTAAAAGAATTTCTTCAGGAAAAATGGAAATGATGCCAGACTGAAATTTGGGACTTCATGAATGAAGAAAGAGCAACAGAAATGGTAACTATATGGGTAAATGTTATATTTCTATTGTTAAGTTTTTAAAAATATACATTACTGTTGAAAGCAAAAAAAGATAATATCTGTTTGAGTTTTCGAAGAAGGTACATGTAATACATGTAACAACTACATATGTTGGGAGGTAAAGGGACCCATATGATTGATGTTTCTATGTTCTATTTAAAGAGGTAAAAAACTAACTCTAAATAGACTATAAAAAAATAAGTATGCATATTGTGATTCTTAGAGAAATCACTACAAAATCTATACAGGAACACAGTTAGAAAATGACAGATAAATTTAAATTTTTCAAATAATGCAAAAGAAGGCAGAAAGGGGAAAGAGAAGAATAAAACAGAAAACAAAAGACAAGGATCAAACAGAAAATTAATAATAAAATGAAAGATCTAAATCCAAACATATCAGTAATTACATTAAAATAAATGGTCTAAACACAATGATGAATGAGAGTATCAGATTAAATATCAAAAATATCAGACAATATAGATTTCTGAACAAGGAAAATTACCAGCAATAAAAGGGAATATTATATAATGGTGAAAGTGTCAATTCACCAAGAAGACATAGCAATTCAACATATGTATGTACCTAACAACAGAGCTTCAAAATACACGAAGCAATAACTGATAGGACAGAAAACAGAAATAGACAAATTCACAATGAGTTGGAAACTGTCACATTTCTAATTCGCAAAACAAGTAAAATCACTAAAATACAGAAGACCTGAATAACACTACCAACCAATTGGAATTAGTTGGCATTTATAGAACACTCTAACCAACAAAGGCAGAATATACCTTTTTTTTCAAGAACACATGGAACAGTCACCAAGATAGCACCTATCCTTGGTCATAAAACAATCCATAACAAATTTAAAGGAACTAAAATAATAAAAAGTATATTTTCTGACAATGATACAATTAAAGTAGAAATAAATTACAGAAAGAAATCTGGAAATTTTCCAAATATTTGGAAATTAAGTAACATAGTTTTAAATAATCCATAGGTCAAAGTGTGTGGCACAAAGGACATTTGAAAATATTATATTAAATAAAAATGAAAATACAATGTATCTACAAAAGGGTAGAGTTGTAAAGATTCATAGAGAAAAATTTATAGCATTACATGCGTATATGAGAAAAGAACGTTCTCAAATCAATTATTGAAGCTTCTACTACAAGGAAGTAGAAAAAGAAGAGTAAACTAAACACAAAGCAAGCTAAAGAAATTAAATAAATAAAAGCATAAATCAATAAAATTGAAATGAGAAAAACAGGGAAAAACAATGTAACTAGAAAATGGTTTCTGAAAAGTTCAATAAAATTGATCAAGCTCCTCTGTCTTGACTGGCCAAGAAATGAAAGAAGATATAACTTTAAAATATCAATAGCAAAAAGGAATATCCCTGTAGATCTCAGACACATTAAAGGAATATTAAAGGAATACTATAAATAACTCTGTATCAATACGTTCAACAATTTTGATGAAATAAACCAATTTGACACAAAATGACACTAACAAAATTCACTCAAGAAATAGACAACTCAAATATTCATATCCATTAAAAAAATTGATTTTGTAGTTTAAAACCTCCCAACAAAGAAAAACCTTGGCTGACATCTCTTCTAAAACAAAAAAAGAACAAACATTTCCTAACTCATTTTATGAGGTCAACATTACCACTAGTTCCAAAACCAAAGACAGAAAAGAAACCTATAGAAGATTACACTCTTGAACACATATGTAAAATTTTTCAGCAAAATATTAGCAAATATATTCTAGCAATACATAAAAAGAATAATACATCCCAACCAAGTCAAGTTCATCACAGAAATGCAAGACTAGTTCAACATTCAAAAATCAATCAGAGTAATTCACCAAATTAACAGACTAAAGATGTAAAACCATATAATTATCTCAATAGATACAAAGACATTTGAAAAAAGTTAATATTCATTCTGGATACAAATTTTCAGTAAATTAAGAATAGAAGAGAACTTCAAAAAGCCTACAGATAATTTATAAATAGTGGTGAAAACTGAATGTTTTTTCCTAAAATTAGAAATAAGGAAGAATTTCTACTCTCATCACTCCTATTTAACATCATACTGAAGATCTTTGCCGAAGAAATAAAGTAACAAAAATAATTTAAAAGCATCCAGGTTGAACAAGAAACATAAATGATTCTACCAAACAACTTGATAATCTATGTAGAAAATCCCAAAGAATCTACCAAAAAAAAAACAATTCCCTAGAATGATAAGTGTGAAGTTACAGATAAAAGATCAATATAAAAAATGAAGTGTATTTTTACATATTAGCAATGGACAACTAAAAACTGACATATAAAAAGCAGTTATCATTTACAGTAGCTCCAAAAAAATGAAATAGATATCATTGAGGTGATTCTAAAATTTATAGAGGCAAAGGCATCGAAATAGCCAAAAATTTTTTTTTAATGAACAATATTGGAAAATTCAGGCTACCTGATTTTAAGAATTAGTATAACATTACAGTAAACAAGACAGTGTAGTCTTGGCTACACAAATACATATAGACCAATGAAGGAGAATCAAGTCCAAAAAATAGACCTATATAAACAAATAACTACAAAAAATAGCATAAGGGAACTTTTTCAGGGTGATAAAATGTTCCTGTATCCCAACAATGGTGTTGTTACACAACTTTATGTATTTATCAATATAAATAAAACTGTATATAAGAAGTACATTTTATGCATATACATTTTTTAAAAAATCAATTAAAAAACCCACTTAGTGTTTTGCATCATTAGTTTATATAATTCTATGTAATCTAGATACTGTATAATCCAAAGCATAAACTTTCTAAATGACATATTTTATAACCACATGATAATTAATTCCACATAATGGAAAAGAAAAAAATCAATTGATAGTCAAAGCTTAATATTGCAACACTCTCTACATGATTTTGTTTCAAATAGGAAAAGTGTTCCTATTTTGTAGCAGAGTCAAATTAACAGTGGTTTGCTCAAACTGTGAGATTATTTTGCACTTACCTAAAAGAAGGCTAGAGGTGGGCAGTCTAATGCTACCTGAACTACTTAGATGATAGTGGGTACATGATATTATCAGTGTTTCAGGATTACACTATCTATTGGTCTGCTCTGTAATTTTTAGAGTATAATTGCTTCCACCCTCAAGGTCAGTCATAGGATGTTGTTTGGTGGTAGCACCATAAGATCCACATAAAAGGAAGCAGGAGAAGCAAGGAAAGTGGAGAAAGCAAAAGATGTGTTGGCTGAATAAGCCCCATTAAAGAGTCTTCCAGGAAGGTTCATGAACAAATTCCACCTGATATCTCACTGACTACCTCTTTCTGCAAAGGAGACTAGGAAATGTAGTTTTTAAAAGCTGCCCTCATTGATATCCTCAACAATATAGAGATTCTGTTAATAATGATCAGAAAGGGAAGAATGACTATGGGGCAGACAAATGGCAGTGTAGAGATTTGGACAAATAGTCACAAATTTGGTATTAGTTGTCTGGGGAATCTTATTTCAGAAAAATAATTCAAGCCAGTGGAATTTAACAAGAACAAATATAGAGAGCAGTGGATCCCATTCACATAACTATAAAACTAAAGCTATATTTGCAATGTTGCTAAAAGGCAATGTAATACAACAGTTTTTACAAACACAGTTGTTTGAATCTATACTAACAGGCACTCCATTCCTCAAAATTATAGAATCGCTCTTTCTTTAGAGTTTCAAGATTAATGTGTTTGAGCTAAATTCAGCTTGAATTAACCATGGATGTTTCTTCTTCTTGGACTAGAAAAGAGAAACAGAAAGACATATATTTTCAGGCTGATCTTCACTTTCCCATGCAACGATTTCTTGCTCACCCCATTCTAGAAGCTTTGATGCATGCCGTAATGAAAGGTCATTTCACAACTTCACACATTTTGAATGGCAACTCTAGAAAGAATCTCTTTCTGGTAAAAACAACAACAAACTTTTCACTACTTACTGCTGTTAGCATTTTGTTTCCTGACAACACACACACACATACACACAAAACAAAAACAAAAACAAGCCTTGATTAGAGGACAAAATGTTTTCTCTCAATGTAATTGTGTCTTTTGAAACGCAATGGTGTATAAAACGCAAGGAAAGGCAGTGCTGGAGGGAAGAAAGCTCTGTCTGAGGCTTTCTTGCCACTAGCCAGCTATTAAAACTTGTACAAGTTATTATTTTTTTTTAGCTTCTGATACTTTTGCACATTCTAGAATTCTCAATTTCTTCTAGAATATAGTGATTAGTTCAACAGTCACAAACAGAACATTAATCCAGTTCTCCTGACGTCCAGCCTAAGACATTTTCTATCTTACCAACTGCATGCTGCTTTTATATCTGAAAAACCCATAGTTTCATCTAAGTCTCTACAGCTGTTTTGCAGAAAAGGGAAGACCAGAAAATGAGATAAGAGACCAACACATGGGTCCCAGCTCTGTCACTAAGTATGGAACCTTAGGATCAGGTTCCTCATCTGTCAGATGAGAGGGCTGTCCTAGAGAGAGCACAGATTCCCACATGCATTTGACTCTGAACTTTGTCAGATATTTTATCTTACAGCAGGGAATATTCTTGGGTCTCCTTTTGGAAAACCTGATCAAAGCTTCCAAAATTTTCAAGTCACAATGCATATAGTAAATGAACATATTAGCATTCTACACTTGCATAAACAGAAACGGATGCTTGGGGCTGGGGATGAATCCACCTGGATCCCCGAGGGCCGAGGGGAATCACTGCCTCAGCACATCTGTAATTCCAGTTGTGTCACACTAGTTGTGAAGCTGGAGCCTAACAGATTTTTAATTCATTACACAGCACTCTGGAACCCTGGTTCTCATTAGAGCCAGGTCTGGGTGGGGTAATTCCTTCAGGACCTCTGCTTGCTGGACAGTGAAATGGAGAGAGAAGGTGGAGGTGAGGGTGGTTGTCCTAAGAGACTCAAACCAGTATGAAATCAGACAGAAAAGCTGGCTCCCCTTGTGAAATCAAAGGGAGTGAGACAGACCTCTTATCTGCTCACTCTCCCACTCCTAACTCATTATTCTAATACTAAAACCAGACAGACAAGACAAGAAAACTATAAATATCTCTCTTGAACACAGATGTAAAACTTAGATCCCATTTAGATCACTGACTGCTCTTTTACAACTTCTCTTCCCCCAAACAGCCTTTGCTGTTTATTCACTTCAACCTGATTTCAACCAGATAAGGATTTTGGCCAACGGAGCAGAATGGAATGTTTTGGGTCTCTTGATCCCAAGAGACAGTCCTAGTCTAATCTAGTCAACATTAGATAAATAACCAGTGCTCAAGTAATGACACAGAGATAACAGAATAGGAACAGCAGATTTATTATATTTTATATGAGACTAAAAAAAAAAAAGGAGACGGAAGGCAAGGAATAATAATCTGGAGGAACCAGACTCTATGTAACTAGATAGTTCAAATCACTGGATTTTTTTTTTCTTTCCCTGAACTAAGTTAGCTTTTATAAGAGAAGAGACACACAACAAAAACTGACTGACATTGGGGATTTATTCTATAAAGCAATTTCCAGAGGCAATCCTAGAATCATTTCATATTCAGCTCAATATTCTGTATCTTCCACATCTATATCTTTTGTCCTATACAATGATAATTGATGGTCAGCATTACAGCCCTAAGGCCCTGCAACACACTGAATCATCAAAGGAGATTCAATTATATTCATAAGACTGGATTTGTTACAGCGGCAAAGGGGACTTGGAGATTAAGAAGGGTTGAAACAAAGGATTTTTCAGTTAACCCTTAGTAAGTCAAAATAAAGGGGAAAAGATTTGATTCTACCCAATAATACTCTGGTTGATGAAGAAAGATTTTAATATTTGGAAGTGCATAAAGATGAACATTTATAATCTTACAAGCAACTCAGCAACAATTTTATTGGAATAAGATTCTCTATTTTTACCCAGCATAAACTCATCCTCGACTTCTAATTGTGGGGGGCTATGTCCTCTATTGTTAGGAATTTTGCATAATTCAAAATATCACGGGTTTCTTTTTGTTTTCACATAAATGATACATGGTTACTTTAGAAAAAAGTATAAAATACAGACACAAAAGGAAAAAATCTTTGGGAATTTCACCATCAAGAGAATGTCATTGTTAATATTTGGTGACTACCATCATGTTATTTTATCTAGGCACATCTACACATTTTTAAGTTTGGAAAAATATTTCTATAAACACATTTAATCTACTTTTTCATTTAATATTTCATTGGAATATCTTTTCATATAATTAAAATTCTTCTACAGTATCATTTTTAACAGTTGCAAAATATTTAATCATATAAGTATACCATAGTTTAACTGCTGCCCATTGTTGAATACAAAACTTTTTATTGATTTGTGTCTGTGTTAAAAAATGTGGTAATTGATAGGCTATAACATAAACTTTGTTCACTTCCATAGAGACCCAACTCCTAGCACAGTGCCTGGCACACTGTAGGCCCTTGATAAACATAGACTGAATGAATGAATGCTTTCTTCAGCATCCTTTCCAGAAGATAATTGATGGAGAGGAGACGATGAACATATTTAGGCTACATAATATTAAAGTGCTTCCAGAAATGTTGGACCAATGTACACTCCTGACAGCACTGTGTGAGGGTTCCCGGAATGAACATTACTTTTAAACGAACGAAAAGACATTACTTGTTATATTCTGAGTAACTAAAAAACATTACTGGGGATGTTTTGGAAACACGTCAGGGAAACTCTGACATGCTCTTCCTTCCTTGGACTGGCGAATGAGATGCATAGCTCACACGATTTACACTGTTCTCTCTCAGTCATTAATCTAAGTTAATCGAGGTAGTCTGTAAGAGTTTCCCATGCTTTAAGTCAGAGCTTGGTAACATCTCAATAGCTGCTTGTTTGGTAAAGAAAATATTATTGGGACAGAGCCACACCCACTGGCTTACCTACTGTCTACAGCTGCTTTTGTGCTGTAATGGTAGAGCTGAATATTTGCAGAGAACAACATCCGGTCTACAAAGCCGAAGATACTTACTATTTAAACCTTTACAGAAAGTGTTTGTTAAACTCATCTTTAAATCACTAATGAGCATTTGAGATTTTTTTTTTTTTTCAAATGAAACTAATGATATACCAATAAAAAAATCAGCTAACAAAATTTTATTGAACACTGTGAGGCATGAGGCCTACTCTCAAGGAAATTAAAATTTAATTGTGGAGACAAAGCAAATAGACATGTGAGAATTAGAGTAAAAAAGAGGCATTGGGAACCTGTGCTGGAATGAAGAGTCTAAGTACTGAAGGATTTCAGAAGAGGGACAGTAAAGGTGCGATTAGAAAAATGGCAGAATTTCACTGAGAAACAGAATTGAATTAGGTCATAAATGAAAAGAGCGTGGGCTATGAAAGAAGAAAAGGCAGACTGTTCTAGAATGAAGAGCATCAGCAGAAGGAGGAGGCTGGACTGCACAGGATAGAGTCACAGGCGTGGCTCTATCCAGAATGCAGGTTGACCAGCATACTGAAGAAGGTGTGATATGGTAGGGTATAAAAGTGAAATGCAGCCATATATTTCAAAGGCATTCATTTTTTAAGAGAACCCCTGAATACATCTTTTACATAAGCAAAGAATCCTTTTATAAAGCAAAATCTTATTGTACAATCTCTCTTGATAGCTCACAATACCTAACTTTCATCCTACTTCCAATTCTAATTGATAGTTTAGTTCTCCAAGAATCTGAACCAATGCAAAAACTAAAGTGTAACATTTAAAAAAGGACTAGGAAAAAAAAAAAAAGAACCTGAATACAATACACAGAAACACAAAAGGACAGGCAAACTGATCTCTGTCACTTAATATTTGTCAAATTCCCTATTTAACAATATATTTTTTGGAATCTGTCAAAAATACAATATCTGCTTATTTTCTAGTCTCTTTCATACAAGCTAACACACATGCCATTGTAAAATTAATGTCTATAATCTTGCTGTTATAAATTTTAAGATTCAAAATGTTTTTTAAAACTTGTAAAGAAAGATATTTATAGTATGATCATTATTATTTAACAAATCTTTACTGCAAAGCACACTCATACATGCTATGGGTGAGCGGATAGAGATAGAAATATGACATTATTCTCTTTCTCAATGCCTTTTATGCAGGGTACAAGGGTAAGGGAATGACTTTTTAGGGAAATGTGTGTGGGAGAAACTTTTTAGAGAAGATTTCACAGCAGTTTTAAGTGAAGGAAATGAATAAATGTATCAAACTTGCCATTACGGATTTTTGGATCCTGATATAAAATGCTGTAGGTATTCAGCACACACTGTACAAGACTGTATGACTGTTGCAATCCATTATCTTTGTGTTGATACACACCTGGCCTATGTGATGTGTTAAAGTAATATACACTCCCATAGGTTTGGATCACAGAAGCAACATGGACAAGACTAAAGATTTTTTATGGAGTTAAAAGTCAAAGCATGTCTATGTCCATGCCACCCTGAACAAGCCCAATCCTGTCTGATCTCGGAAGCTAAGCAGGGTCGGGCCTGGTTAGTACTTGGATGGGAGACCACCTGGGAAGACCAAGTGCTGTAGGTGTAAAAAAAAAAAAAAAAAAGGCAAAGCAGACTGAATGTGCCTAAAGAGGGACATTTTAGTGCTTTTTAAAAAAATTAAATTTATTAGGGGTAACATTAGTTAACAACATTACATAAATTTCTGGTGTACAACTTTACAATATGACATTTGTATACTCTACTGTGTGCTCATCACCTGCAGTCCAGTCTCCTTCCATCACCTTGTATTTCCCATTTTCGCCTTCCTCTCACCCAAAGTGGTGCTTTTCCTCTAAAAGAACATTCATTGGTAGGAATGATGGGGATGAAAAAAACATGTAGTTCATTTTCTCCATCTCCTCCTGGTCTGGAACGCCGTCCCATTTCCTGGGCTGGGGCTAGGGTTTCTGTCTTTCTTACTCCCTTATGCCATGTTCAAGTTCAGTAGGAATTTCACTCCCTTGAGAAACCCAAGGCTGAGAGTGGGAGCTCTCCTTCCTTGGGCACCTGGGTGAGCAGACCCACCATCCTTTCAGGCAAGTTATAGAAGTCGAAACACTTTGAGCTAATGATTCCTGTGAGCCCCAATGGCCTACTGTTTAATTGTGTAATTATAGACAGTTAAAAATGCATGATATGCAGTGGAAAGAAAATAGTTGGTGCTTCGGGAGCCTTTATAGATTACAGTTTATGAAAATTTAAAACGATGCAATATTTATGTGGGCTTGGCTGCACGGAATTTTCATGCATATGCTGCACGCTGTCTGGGGCCACTGTTCCTCCCCAGAAGCCAAGAAAGGCAGAAGAAGATTAGGACTGGTATCACAGTGACTGTATAACTGGGAAAACAGAGCACCTTGAGGGCTCTGTTTCAGAAGACCCTTTAAGTTTCTGCGCCCTGGGGATCCCATCTGTAAATGGTGTTAAGAAAAACCCAGGCAACAATGTTTTAATAACTATTTAATAGTTACTCAGATTCTCCTACATGGACTTTCTTTTTGTGGTCACTTCCGTATAGGCAAAAAAAATAAATAAATCCACACTGTATCAATAAGGGTTCTCTAGAGAAATAGAACAAATAGAATATATATGAGCATATTTATTATAGTAATTGGCTCACACAGTTATGGGGGCCAAGAAGTCTCACCATCTGCTGTCTAAGAGCTGGAGAACTAGGAAAGCCAGTGGCGTAATTTGGTCTGAGTCTCGTGCCTGGTGGGGATGAGGGAAGGAGGGGGATGCGGGGAGGAGGGAGAAGGGCTGCTTGTGTAAGTCCTGGAATATAAAGGTCTGAGAACCAGGAGCTACTCTGTCCAAGAGAAGAACATGGGGCTCCTGATTCAAGCAGAGAGAGAAAGTTCACTCTTCTTCCACTTGCATTTTTCTTTTGGGCCCTCAATGGGTTGGATGCCCACCAATGTATGAGGCAGATAGATCTTCTTTACTAAGTCTACTGATTCAAATCCTAATCTCTCCCTGAAACACCCTCACAGACGCACAGAGATAATGTTTTACCAACTATCTGGGTATCCCTTAGCCCAGTCAAGTTGACACATATAATTAACCATCATGCACACCAAGCTAAAAGTACCTTAGATAGTTTGGGAGATAAAGCATCGTATTAGCAATCATGCATAGGCTACCTGTCTACCTTAAAAGTCAAGCCCACTCAATGGCTTGTCCAGCATAGAGCCATCCAGTCCACAGGCAGCAATGGAACTAGAATCTTCAAGGATACACTGGGGCTTGAGGAGAAAGGTACGGAAACAGCATTAAGTGGTTACATCACAAAAACGTAACAGTTGGTAAACACCTGCAGCTGAAGTAAAATTGTCTTTGGTGAGGGTCCCTGAACTGATCCTAAAGTGTTTATAAACCTGAATCAAGAGCAATAGGTTGGCATGGACCACAGCGCCTTACCAGATAGAAAGTTATCAGGATACGATAGGTACTGATGACCAAGGAATAGACTGAGTTCTGCAGGGAGTACAACATACAAACAGTGCATCTGAGTGGGAAAGAAACTCTCACCATTCATTCATTCATTCATTCGTTCGTTCACTCGTTCTTTGTTCATACATTTGTTTGTTCATTCTTTCTTTCATTAGAGTCACCAAAATCTAAGATCTCACTATGTTAAGATTTATGCTAATTGCTGGCAGATATAACACTCATCTTTGAACTTGGTTCTTAAAGATTCACAGTCAACTGAGGAAGAAAGGCAAAAGCACTTTTTTTTTCTGACTACCCAAGATACACGAGAACAATTCTAACAAGGTCAGAGGATCTTGCATAACTTTCAGGAGGAGTCAAAGGTGACTCCTAAGAGAAGCTGACATTTGAGGAAGTGTTTGAAGGATGAATAGGAGTTTCTGAGCAAAGAAACTGAGAAGGAGCTCCCTGGCAGAGGGAGCTGTATTCAACAAAAAAGGAAACTTGAAGAACACAGTGCAGTGGGGAACAAGCATGTCATCCAGAGTGTCTGTAAGAAAAAAGCAACGGGAAAGGAAAAGTGGCAAGAGAAGCAGAAACATGCCTACGAATAGCCTTGAATGTCATATTAAAGATAATTCAATGTATCTGGAATGGATGGGTAGTATACAGTTTCACTTTGGACCTGCCATCACCATTTAGTGTAATGACACTACAGAAATATGTATGATACACACAGAAAATACATACCTGGTAGAGACAAAACATCATGGATATTTGGAGCCAAACAGATGTGTTTTCAAATCTAGATTCCATTTACTAACTGTGTGACCTACAGCAGGTTTTTAAAACCACAGAATTTTGATTTTCGTATCTGTAAAACACAAATAATGCATGCTTTGTGGGGCTGATTTCAAGAATAAATGGGATCAACGAGAAAATGCTTAGCAAAGTGTCTTCACTAGACTCCGAATCTCTTTTCTTGCCTTATCTGCCTTTATTACATCTAAGTAGTGTCTGTCTCTGAGCTTTGGTGCCAAACTCAATCTCAACCCCTGCCCTTCAATGGGAATAAATATATAAACTAATAAAGTTTCTGCCCCTAAAAGCCACCTCTTTCAAGAGGCCTACAACCACCATCCATGCCCTCAGCATCACTAGGCACCAGCACACAGTGTCTCTCTCACTTAGATGAGGCACTTAAGCATTCGTTTACATACTCCTCTCACAAATTTCAAAGCATTTTTCACATGGATATACCTCACCTCTTTCTTAAGTGGAGGAATTCTTTTGAATAGTCATAATAAATGTAAATATAATTCTAACAGGGGCTAGCTGACAAAGTTTTTCCTGTGAAGGCCAGATCTTAAATATTTTAGGCTTTGCAAGTCACACCTTTGCATATTCTTATTTTTTTAAACACCTCTTCAAAAAAGTGTGAAAACCTTTCTTAGCTAGCTGACCATACAAAAACAGGTGAGGGAGAGGAGATGGAGTAAAGGGTGAATTTGGTCCATAGGCTGTGGTTTGCTAGCCCCTGGATTAGGACAGTAATGCAACAATATCTGATAGAGCTTGCGATGATACTTGCTTCAGAAGATTTCTGGAAAATAGCACCGCTGAGAAGTCCCAAAGTGTATGAAACTCTTTCTTAATGAGTGTCAGACATTCTCTACTTTCAGCAACATTCAGAGATGATGCAGCATTTAACAGAATTGCAAAGTAGCAACTGTCTAGGTTGCATTTAAATTTTTTGGTATGTATTCTAAATGAAATAAGCAGAAAGAGAAATTTCATAATCAGTTTGATTACAGTTTTTTGAAACACTGAATTAGATACATAAGCACACACACAAAAAAAGAAAAAAATATACATGAGATTTCTAACAGTGCTTATCTCTTGGTGACAGGATTGATTTGGGGGAAGCTAAAATTTTTTTCAGAATGCTAGAGTTTCGGGTGGTATAAAAGAAAAAACACCTGTTCCTCTTTCTAATCTTGGAATCAACTGAAAGCAGCATATCAGGTAAATGCAGAATCAAATTAAGACCTTGGTTACTGATGAAGCTGTTAGGGGCATGTGTCAGGTCTTTGGGTAGGCAGGCTCATAATTACTTTACCATTGGTTTAGAAACACTGTCACATCCCTGGACAACCACAGGTCTGCCCTAGAAGGGCAGGCTCCCTACTGCACAGCAGAGGAAAGATTAGAACAGACCCCAAACGAGAAACAGAAGCAGATGGTAACCCCTTCCCTGCAGAAAAGTAGATGAGGAAGAAAAAGCCAGAAGCGGTACTGTACTCTATTGGTAGTAAGTGTCCTCAACATACATTTGATTGAATTTTCCACAGATATAATAAGAACCAACCAGGAAAGCACACGAACTCCCAAGAGACTGAATAATCAAAACCTGCTATCAAAACCTTCTTCTCTCAGTTTCTAATTAGAAAACTGTCACTTCTGTGTGACTTTAGATCACTTCACGGCTCTGGCTCAAAGACTTCATCTGCAAGTTGTAGGAGCCAAACTAGGTCTACTGAAGTCTTTTTCGGCTGTTCTTTGTCATTTACTGAGCCACACTATCTGCCAGGTGCTCCACTCGCTCGGCATACATTTGTAGACAAGAGAAACTCTCAGAGCTGGAGATGCTTTATTCTAATGGAAGGAGTATTTAAACAAGTTGCTATTTTTTATCTGATGCCTAGAGCTCTTCCATTTCTCTTTTGAAGTCAAGTGAAATACTACATTACAACAATTTGGAATCTATTATTTGCATTGTTTTGCTTAATTTTTCCAAACAAACAAACAAACAAACAAAAACCCTCATAAAGAGGTCACATGGGTTTCATAATGCTGTAAAAATATAAGACAATTTTCCATGTATGTGTCAGCCTAGGCAATGATTACTAGTGAGGAAACTGGATTTGTGGAAGGGATAGGGAGCACTAGGAGAAAAAAAGAGCTCTGAGATGATTCTAGAGGTGAACATTCTGTGATTTCATGCATCATCAATGATATGGGAATTTATTTACCGAATAATAATAATATCATGCTGACATCATATTTTTTAAAAATCTAGAAAGTGACTTTTCAAGAGAACATGGTGTAAGAGGGAGAATCAAGGAGATTTCTCAGTCACATAATTGTTAAAATACCTCATCTTGCGATCTGTTAATCTCTGAGTTTAATTAAAAGTCTGAATGAACAAACTGCTATCTTATCTGACGCCCAGTTCCATTTGGTTTTCCTTCTGATGCCAAGAGAAGTTGCTTGAACTTTCTTACCTATTTACTTTTATTTCCTCTGTAAATGAGTTCAAACCTAAGGTGTGATATTCTCCGCCTCCCCACCATGCATTCTATAACTAAAAATAAGTTACTAGTAAAATGTACAAATCCAGTGACAAACCAATGCAAACACTGAAAAGAACAGACTAAAAAACAATTACTCTTTTCTGGTCAATCCTCAAGTTTCAAGGCAGAATTTATTGATAAAGACAGAGAAATAATCCTCTGATAGAGTGAAATGGTATATCAGTGTTCTCCATACTCATCCAATTAATAGACCACACTGTATGCAAACGCTGATAACTGGATGAAATGTGTTGGTTCTTAATGATCTAATCTGTATTCTAACAGGATGGAGGCTCTGCTACACAAACGTTTTGCTTGGCTATTTCCCACAAACATTTATATCTCAGAGTATGCAAGTCACTTATTTTGACAGTGGGGCTTGATGCATATCTCTACTTAATAGATATGCTAACATTTTACAATGAAAATACCACACAACTGGAACTAATCTCATTATTTTTTATATTAATAATTTTTACAGCAGCACAAGATCATGAAAATCCAGAATGATAATACACAGGTGTTTAATGTAGAGGTTCAAGAGCTCCTAGCCAAGTCATTCATTCGTTCCTTCTGTCAACAAATATTTACTGAACAACTACTCTGTTCTAGGCACTATGGTGTTTTTACATGTATTTAATAAAACAGAAAAAAATGGTCCTTTTCCTCTTTGAGTTGCCATTCTAGTGTGAGAGAGAACAATGAGTTCAAGAAGAAAATAAATGCATGCTCATAAATTGGGATAAGTATTTCAAGGGCTCTATTTCTCTTCACAGTACCCTGACTGAAATGCATCTCCTCTTCATTTCTATCTCACTATCGAAAGCCCAGTTCTTTTCATTTGTTTGTGTGAAAGTCATATTGGTTCTTTATTTTTCTTCCCCAATTTAAAAGTGAGCTGTAGATTCTTTTTGCCTTGATCTGGTATGGAAGCATTAAATCCTTGGCTCCTAGAATGCCAAACTCATAGCCTGAAATAAAAATTATTATAGTTCGTGGTTTAAAGTTTGCATAGGACCTGGACAAAACCTATTGTTAAATCCTATACCACCTTCTTCTGTAGCTTTATAAAAGTGATGTCACTCTCTTTGATTCATGGAGACATTAACTCAATATAACCTCCTGATAAGCACACCTCATGCACAGTTTTGGAGAAGCCTTATGTGCATTTATGTAGACTCTAGTGTTTAGTCCCTGTTCTCCTAGTTTCCAGCCTCACTGGTTCCTCAAACATGGGATAGAATTGCTTCTTCTGCCCCAAACCTCTCATGCCTCTTCTTCTTCTTCTTCTTTTTTGTTCTTTTTTCTTTCTTTTTTTTTTTTTTAGAATCAAAAGGAAAGTTTATTAGAAAGACAAAGTGTGGCCTCCTCTCAGAGGCAGAGTGAGAGGGACAATGAAAGGGACAGTGAGACAAAGTGTGGCCTCCTCTCAGAGGCAGAGTGAGAGGGACAATGATAGGGACAGTGAGAGAGAGATGGAATAAAAGCACTGAGAGGGACCAAGAGAGACGTGGAAATACAGTGAGTCAGGCATGCCTCTTTTAAAAGGAAGCTTGAGACCCCTCGCCCCTACTCCCGCCCTGCCCTCTCCTAATTCTCCTCTTATCTTCGGACTACATCTGCTCCTCTCACTGCCCAGAGAAAGGCTGCTGCTTCTGCCTTTGGCTTAACACTTGCGTGTTCTCACAGTTTAGACTCTGTCATATTATTTACGGTAATGGTTTTCAACCCCATCAGATGCAACATTTTATTTTATAACAAACGTTATGTAATACTCTCTTTACTATCCTGAAATGAAATTAACAGATAATATAACAGATAATATAATTTTTTCAAGAAAAAATCAATATGATGTCCTAACTGTAATGCAAAGGAGAAATAAATGGGAAGTTATTTGTAATAAAATAATATGTATCGAGAAAGGCTATCCTGGAATGGAGAAATTTGCAACCACTTACAATTATAATAAATAATGTTAGATGTAAAAGAAGTAAAACAATTTTTTAAGTTCCATATAAGAAGTCCAAGAATATAAAAGAACAGAAGTAGAAGTTGACATGAAAATAACAAATAATAATAGATTGTACTTATTTGTATATGGTAAGAAATAGAGAAAAACAGCCTTAATTAGAGAGAACATGTTGAGACGAATTATAGGCTGCCAAAATGGAGATATGAGGAAGTATGATATTCTCATAAGTGACCTGAACCTTATTTATATGTGAAATGTCAACATTTTCCCTTGAGTTATGACATGCGACAGGGTCATAAATACCATAGAAAATATCCGTTTTCCTAAAATCTCATCACTTACTGAGTTACTTAAAATACTTTGGACAACATACTCTTCAATAGGTTGTGGTAAATAAAAGATGAATGTAAAAGTGAAAGTAATTTAAGAATGTGCGGAATGTGTGGAGACCTCTTGGGACAGAATAAGAATTAAATTAAAAAATACAGAAAAACTAAAATAAATAAATATATAATGTATACATAAATACATAAATAAATAATTTATAATAAATAATTTCCATACTATAGGCTTCTTATGAAGCTACCAAAATCATTTACACACCCACACATACATACACAAATATATATATGTATATATATGTAAACATATAAAATATTTTAAAGACAAGCTTTAATAATAAAATTCAGTGAGGTCTAGGGAGCTTTACTTGTTTCCACTCTGCAGCTATGATTAGGTTAAGGACCCTGTTTGATTTTAAGTGTCTTATTCAGTCCCCATCTCCTCTATTATGTATTTGTGTGTGGCAGCTACAAATGTTGACTGATGGTTGAAAACAGGAGTGTTTTCTAGTTAACTGGGATGGTACAAACAATAACCCTGTTGGTGGAATAGTTTATTGAAATGGTAAAATACTCTTGTTAAACACTGAGTAAAGTAACTGAACTTTACAAAACAGGTGCACTCTGGAAAAAGATTAGTGTATATTAACACTATGCAAAACATAGTTTGTGTGTGTATATATAAAATAGAGTTAGGTTCCAGACATTTACTTGTAGACACATGAGTGTCCAGCAGAACCAGGGGCAATTCTTTCTTTGGGCCTCTGTATCGCATGTTGAAGGACATCCAGCTTGTCTGGCTCCTACACATTAAAAAACAATAGCACATCTGTGATAATGGGGATAAAAAAGAAGCCCAAACAGTTTTTTAAAATATTACTTTATGGGCAGTATTTTCCTAATTAAGACCATTGCTTTGTGAAACGCTTTTTGAAAGAGCCAAAATCTCACACTATTCTGCCTTCAAGTTCTTTCCTATAGCTTTGACTCTTCCAATCTGTCTTTCTACATGCTTTGCTATCTCAGCCACTCCAAGTGTGGGTAGGACGAACAATGACCTCTGCAAAGAAACCTAGGTCACATCCCTAGGACCTGTGAATGTTATTTTATTTGGAAAAAAAAGGCTTTGCAGCTATGTGGCTAGGTTAAGGGCCCTGAGATGAATAGATAACCTGGATTATTGAAGGGGATCCTAAATCCAATGGTAGTAGTCCTTATAAGAGAAAGACAAAGGAAGATTTATGACAAACAGAAGAGGGGAGACACAGAAGAGGAGGAGACAAAGATTGGAGTGATGTAGCCACAAGCCAAAGATTGCTAGAGAAGGCTAAAAAATGCAAAGAAAAAATTTTCTTCCAAGGAGCAGAAAGTAGTACAGCCCTGTGGACACTTTAGATTTGGATTTCTGGGCTATAGAATAGGAAGAATAAATTTGCTGTTTTAAGTCATTCTGCAGAGAACTCACCTCACTTTAAAGCTAAACTTGCACTCCTTCGAGTCTTTGGCAACTATCGGTGTCCTCACAGGAATGCAAGCTCCTTGAGAGAAGGACTTCTGAATGTATTTCCTCACCATTGTTTTCTCTACAGCCTGGCATGGTGTCCAGCATAGAGAAATGTGTATATAAATATTTTATGAGCGAATGTTTATATATAATCATTCGCAGATATTTTGGTTTAAAAAAATACTTACCATTCAGCTTCACAGTAGCAGCAAATGTTTTTCCAAAATAAAGCAATGTTTTAATGAGTATATTCTCCAACACATTGTACTTAAAAAAATCTATTTCAGTGGCCTCATCACTCCAACTTCTAATTCAGTATCTGAACACAATCAATTCTTGGTCAGTTAAGTGAGTTGAATCCACCTGTAACTAGTGAATACCACCTTATTTAGACATAGAATCTTTGCAGATGTTGTCACATTAAAACGAGATCACATTGGATTAGGGCAGGCCCCAAACCCAATGATTGGTGCCCTTATAAAGAGAGGGAGATTTGGATACCTGGAGACACATACTGAGGGAAGATGCCCTGTGAAGACAGAGGTGAAAACTGGAATGAAGCAACTACAAGCCAAGGAATGCCAAGGATTGCTGACAAACGCCATAAACTAAAAAAAAAAAAAAAATAGGGAAGAATTCTTCTCTAGAACCTTCAAAGGGAACACGCCCCTGCTGGTGCCTTGATATCAGACTTTTAGCCTCCAAAACTATGAGAGAATAAGTTTCTGTTGTTTTAAGCCACACTGTGTGTGGTACTTTGCTATGGCAATGTTAAGAAACTAATAGAGCCAGTAAATCACTGGTATATTTTACAGTTTTGCCTATGTTTCTTATAATGAGTCACCTCACTCAGTTTGGCTCAGTAACACTACTCCTATCAACTGATTTCAACCTTTGGTAATACAGAATTATGGGAATTGAAGGGCTAAGGCCTAGGAGAAGACTGCAAACCAGTGTGATCTGAGCAAGATAGTACTGCATAGAGGGGCTCAGATGCCAGGTGGGTTTTAGGATTTTATTGCAATTCCTGCCTCTTTCTAGTTACATAACTGGTTAATTTACTTAAGAGCTCTATGCCTTAATTTCTCCATCTGTGAAATGGAAATAATAATAATCCCTACCTCAATGAGTTCTTGCTGCATGTTAAATGCTCTGCACAGTACCTGAGACATAGCAACTGTTCAATAAATATCAGCTATTATTATTGTTAATACTAGCTTTAGTGAAGGCTAAAAATAAATCACTTTATTCAATTTAAAAAAAAAAAAAAAACTATGTTGTGGCTATATTGTCCTAACAAACTAAATACTATCATTCTGTGTATTGAGGATCTTATTTTATTTGCAAATTACTCAGGAGCTGGACTCCACAGGTTACTTTTAAGGGCAAACATCATATCATTTTGAAACAGCCGCACATGCACACTTATAGTTGCCTGAACTTGCCTGAGTCACTACTTAGGAAGCTTGACATCCTGCAATGATTTCTGAGTGAAGCTCAAAGTCAATGAAATATTATTCTACTTACTGTGGAGACAGAGAAACAAACCCTTCTCTCTGCAAGGTTTCTATAAGTAAACATCGTGACATCTGATGGTGTGTTCAACCTCTTCTCACTAATGCAGAAACTTTATTTCTAATAAAAACACAATGTTAGCTTTCTTCCTTCTAAACGGTAAAGGAGAAAACATATAAATATCTCTGCAGTGGTTTAAGATACAGCTAGTTGGAGTGCGCAGGACACATATCAATCACTGCTAGGGTTTGCAAAGAAAATAGTTTTGGTTCCAGCTCATTTATCGTTTGAAAGAGAAGGAACAGATGCATGTGAAAGGTACCACCTTATGAATTCGAACTTCTAAAACTTAGACTAGGAAAAGTAATTTACAATATGGAACAAGCAGTAAGAGTAGAAGAACACTGTCCAAGGAGAAAGAAAGGACACTGGCCTGAATACTAGAGCAGCCCTGGGGGCCCTAACATATCAGATGCTAGACATTTATTTGCTAGATTGCAGGAGGTCTAAGCATCTCAGGGAGGAGGAAGTTGTTCCAAATCATCAGCTTGAGAGGACACGTCTCTTGGTTGCAGGGCACTCAGGGAGCTTTGAACAAAAGCTATTTGCCAACTAACATGGAAGTATTTTAATATTATGACAACTATGTGGTTATAAAGGCATTAGTTGGTGAATATTGGCCCTGGAGAAGGCTGTGATGAATTATACTGGTACAATGATAGCAGGTGAACCCTGGAACAGCCACATAATAGAAGACAGTGCCCAAAGAGGTAGACGGGCACCCCTGTGCTCTGGTGCAGGCACAGTTAGTTCTATACAGAGTCAGGGAGGTGGAGTGTTTGACCCTTCGGATTCTATTTTAGCACATTATTTAACTTTCTAACTATATTAATGCAGAAACAAAATTTCTTTGTTAAAGAATGTAAAATATAAAATATTTTTATTAAGGCTAAATATCACCTGCCTTCCAAATTTTGGTCTACTCCCCAGCAGTAACTACTATAATTAATTTACTAAACTTTCTATGTGTATTTATATGCATTTGGAATTATCTTGGGTGCTAGCTTGTGTTTACATATTTGGTAAGCAGAATGTTAAAATGCTCCCCTAACATTTCCTGTCTATTCCCCAGACCTGTGAATATGATGAACTATCATATCCTGATTATGTTATGTTACATAGCAAAAGGAATTTTGAAAATATAATTAAAGTTGCTAATGAATTGATTTAAGTTAATCAAAAGAGAGTTTATTCAAGTGGGTCTAATCTAATCGCACATGCCCTTTCAAAACATTGTCTTCTCTAGGTAGTAGCAGAAGGGAAGTCAAAGAGAATTAAAACATGAAAGAAATCTGATGCACGGCTGCTGGCTTTGAAATGGAAAGGGCCAAGGAATGCTGGTGGCCTCTAGAAGTTCAGTGTGGTCCCCACTGACACCTGGCAAGGAGATGGGACTTTAGTTCAACCAAAAGAAACTAAATTCTGTCAACAACTTGAATGAGCTTAGAAGCAGATTCTTCCCCAAAGCTTCCAGATAAGAACCCAGCCTGGCTGTCATGTTGACTTCATTCTTGTGAGACCTTAGGAAACCAGGTAAGTCCACTCAGACTTCTGACCCATAGAAGTATGAGATAGTAAGTGGGAGTTCTTTTAAGTCACTAAGTTGTGGTAACTGGTTATACAGCAGTAGAAAAATAATACCACGTATCATTCTACATTTTTTAAATTCAGGAATACATACTATAAATTTATGCAAATCAATTCACATGTTCTGCCATATTCCATAGTACATGTCGTAAATAATTTCCAAAGATTGCTACCAACAATTCACACCATCGCTATACAAATCTGCCACTCTGTTATTTCTCCTCTTTTTGAATCTGGGCTAGCCTTACATGCAATGAGTTTCATCAATAAAATCTGGTGAAAATGATGTCATAGAACTTCTGAGTTCAGGTTGTAAGAGACCTTGAAACTTCTGCTTTTGCCCTTTTGGAATCCAAGTAGCTTGTATAAAAAGCTCAAAGTAAACTACTGAATGATGTGAGACCACATGGGGAGGAGTGGAAGGAAAGAAGATAAAAGGGAGGGAGAAGGAGGGGAAGGGAAGAAAAAGGAGGGAGAGGAGAAGAGGGAAAGGGAGAGGGAGAGAGGAGGAGGAGAGGAGAGAGGAGGAGGAGAGGGAGAGAGGAGGAGGAGAGGGAGAGAGAAGAGATAGAAGGACCCAGCCAGTCCCAAACCAAGCACCAGGTAATCTCAGGTGATATTATATAGAGCAGAAAACCACTCAGCTAAGCCTAGACAGCCTAAAGAACTGTGAGAAATGCTACATCACTGTTTTTTTAAGGTAGTTTGTTAAGCAACAATAGATAACATTATACGAGACACATCATGAATAGACAAATTATGAACATTACAATTCATTCATTCACTTACTGATGAACATTTTTGTCTTTTCCAATTATTAAATTGGACCACACCAAATTGCCATGTCAATGAGTTAAAACTGGTCAAACATCAGCATTGTCATAAGTTCAATCACACAAACAAAGCTGCCATAAATATCTTTTCATGTTCCCCGATGTGAACATGGTGGGTGAGGGGGTGTCACTTTAGGATGAATACTGAGCAGAATTGTTTGGTCATAGGATAGGCACATTCTAAATGCTTCAAAATTCTAGATGCTGCAAAATTACCCACTAGAGTGACTACCAGTTTATATTCCTACTATCAGTGTGTAATTCTATCCTATATCCTTTGATCTATTTGTTTCTATAATTGCATTATAATAAAAATGGTTCCCCAGGACAAGATGCAGCAACCTAACATGAACCAACCTAAAACTAAAGAAGTGTTGTTAAACCTGATGTGAAATTCCTGATAACCCACAGGGCATTTTGATTTTACTTTCAAATATTCTATTGTAGATTACTATTTTAAGGAAGATAGATACAGCTTCCCATTTACAGAATAGCTAAATTAATATTAATTTTAGTTTATATTCATGAGTAAACCTCACCTAGGTGTTAGGAGTGAAACTGAAGTAAGGTGTTTAGTGGTAGACTGCACCAGCCTAGGAGGTCATACAATTACATTGATACTAGATGATAATGCCTGAAGACACCTTGCTACACAGATAACAGTGTTATTTATCCATATATGCCAATATCATAATTGGGATGCTGAATAGTTAAATAATATTTAGAACATATGTATTAAGAAGTATCTTATAAACATCTGTCTAAGGCAGTACTATGTACAGCAGAGTGTACTTGTCCCCAGTATCAGTTCCATGTTCCTTCTGTAGTAATACAAATCAATCTGGGTGCCTGGCCACATTTCCCACCTCTTTCATTTGATTATCAGATCCTTTGCTGTGAACAGGATTCAAGGAGAAGGCAGAAAGATGGGAGTTCCCTGAAAATTTGGTGAGCTGTTACAACGGTATGGGAATTGCCTCCTAAGACAAAGAAGGTCAAAGACACAAAGGTTATAACAATAATTGACTCCTACTTCACAGTGTGGTCACACGTGCCTGACCCCACAGAGGCAGGAAAGAATCATGAACCCAAACTACCCCAGCTGACTGGCAGTGCTCTCTGATATAAAGATTAACGGACACATGTTGTGAAGCACATGTCACCTGACATAACTTACGAGGGGACTTGTCAGAGATTCCTGCTAACACGTGCATCTTCTACCTCTGAGTGAACGCTATAATCCAGGGAGGCAGCTGACACTCTCGTCCCAGAAAAACCTCCATGCTGGCAAGTCACCTGAAAAGTCATTGGCCTTTTGGCAATCTTGCTATTATACCCTCTTTAAAAGTTGCATCCACTTAGAAAACAAAAAAATTTGCTTTCTCCAAAGCAAATAACCAGGAAAAAAACCCAAAAAACAAAAAACAAAAACAATCCAAGAAAAGTACTGAAGCAAATTAGAACTATTCTAAAAATGGAATGGGGAGCGCCTTGTGAAATACCAACGTAAATACCTCAAGTAAAAAAATTTCCAATGTAATGTGTTTTTAATCAGCTACATCAATCTAAAGTTTTTGCAACATCTGCAAACTTGAATACTATCGTATAATGTAACCAAAATGCATTAAAATAATTGCATTAAGGTTTTTGGCATCACTTTATAATAAGTGGACAGTAATTGTTGCTAAATTACAGCTGAATCTCTGCAGAATTAGATATTACATCTATATTAGGATCGAATGACTCTATAATGATTAATGATACTGCAGTGAATACCAAGAGAATTAAAATGATTAGCTACTTATTATAAAGTGTTGACATTTTCCCACAATTTCAGTTATGTTTCAAGAAAACTTTGCAATTAAACTTACTGTTAATGGTTACTGAATTAAATCTAGAGACAAATATTTCTTAAAAGGTCAACTTTATTAATAATAAATATTAAAATTTGAAATAATATAAATAACTAATAGCAGATGATGTGTTTAACACCCTAGTTTTATTTAAACAATACAGCTGCGCAAGTAAGAATACTTGGCTATAATTAAAATCTTCATATTATTTCTTTCAAAATAATTCATGAAATTCAGACTACATATTTGTGGTAAGCTAAAAAGAAGAAATGCATTGTTTTTCAGGGGAGTAGATGTTATTCAGTTGTCAGGGGTATTTTTTTTTTTTTTTTTGCAAGTTTTTAAGACATTGTGACAAGTAAAAGCATGAATTATTATTTAATTTTTTTATAGAAGATGTTTAGTTTATAAAGTACTTGCAAACTTGGTAGCAATTCACCAGACAGAGACCTGGCAGTGTCTTAGTAATCATGTACCTGGAAATGGGCATTAAACAAACATTTAAGGAAAATGATTTATTTTTCCTACTGTTCTAGTACTATTGAATATTAATTCTTAAAACACGTACAATATGGTACTTGTGGTTCTTAAAATGAGCTATTCTCAGCCCCAACAGTAATTCTATAAATGATTGAAAATTATAAATTCTATTAAAGAGAGTAAGCATATATGGAAAGAACAGCTTTGAATGGTATGAAAATAGCCATGGGTTCAAATTTTGAGTTTGTCTCCAGTTTACCCAATGATCCCTCTGGAATTTATTTTCTGCACATGGACTCGGTATTTTTTTCTGACTTGGTTTCTCAATTCAAAATATTATAAAGAAAATAAATGAAAAAAAAATACTGAGAAAATAATTTTAACTCTTCAGAACAAAGCTAACTTATTTCTTTCATTGTCTATCACTGCAGTTAGAAAACTCTGCCTCAATTCTCTTAGCAACTCACACACATAATAGAAATCTGAACATAGACTCTTTTGGTCACTGCCGCTAACTAGTTACTAGTTACTAGTTACTGGTCTCTGCTAAATTTGCCACAGGTTGATTACAACCTCTAAGAACACAAACCATGTCTCAGATATCTTTATTTTTATATTTCTGACACTGCTTGGTAAAGGATTAGGTAGACAGTACATTCTCATAAAACCCTTTTCACTTGATCAGGCTTACAGAATGCTGCTGGTCTTCATTTCACATAGCCAACTGGCAAAAACTTGCAAAAAGCCCTCATTTATTTTAAACTTCACGTTAATCATAGTCTCAAATATCAGTTCTCTTTTGATCAAATTCAAATTCGGAGTAATACTTTCTATTTAAGCAGTTCTAATAAACTCTTCTTTGGCTTGGAAAAATAAAGTCGTATCTCAAAATGCTTCTTTACAATGATTTTCCCAGTAAACATGTGAGATCAAAGTGACCATTGTTTAAATATTTTGTTGATGTTTATATTCTTAATGTTTTTGGTCATATGGATATTACAAATAAATGATAATTTACAAAATTAACATTTTTGTTTTCGATCTAAGAAAAAAATAATAAAAGCAAAGTCTGAGGCATGTAGAAGGCAGTACCTGGTATCAAAGGATATTTCTGGACGTAATTGGAAGACTATTCCATTGAGGCTTCAAGTCTCACATGAAGGCATATGTTGGGCTAAGCAGGGAAGGCTGTAAAAGAAGTAAAGATGCCTCGAGGGATGCTGGGTTGCAGAATGTGATGAAAGGTAAATGTGCTGAAGTGAATCTCATGTGGCATACAAACCATTCACTAACATACCAAAAAGCATATATTCCAGGCACCTCAGAGCACACCCTGATTCTGATAACTGGGAAGAATGAGGAGTTTCTGGGAAAAAACATATTTTAGGGGAAAAAAAGTGATTTTTAAAAGATTTTGTAAAATCTTAGCAAAGAATACAATGACTATAGGAGAAAGCATGAGGTCAGTAGAATGAATCATGCTAACCTGACTTTTTCTTTGTTTTTTGTTTTGTTTTGTTTTCCCAATAGACTCCTTAGCTCTGAGAAATGACAGGTCAAAGAATAAGGGAAGGGAAAAAGGAAGGATGAATCTATTTTGTTTTGTTAATTAATGTCCTACAAATACTTTGTAAACTGCTATTTGTCTAAGAAACTTTATTCAGTTCTTTCTTCAGGATCTTGATTTCGAAGTCCAAGTTCAAATTGCTTTGCTTTAATATATCTCTCACGACCACTTTATTCATATATTCTACTGCCTCTACAAAAATGCCTTTGGCTCCGGTATTGCTAATTAGATCATTTTTAATTAATAGGTCAGACAAGCACGTTAACACACACACAAATGTGTACCAATATGCTGTTATTATGAATCTTCTCTTAGGAATCTTTTACACTAATAATCATAGTCTGAAGTGGAACGAATTTGAGGCTAGGCTCCTGGAGAACCAGATTAAGGTCCTAGCACTGCACTGAACTCAATCAGTGACTTTGAAAGTGTCACCTTTCCTCTTTGAACCTTAATCTCCCCACTTGAAAAATGATGGGTTTGAATCTGAGGATGTTCCTTTCAGTGCTGTGATATTTTATCATCTATGAGTCATGTCTGCTACTTCACCCTATTTTTATAGTGCTAAAAGCTCGTTTATTTTCATTTTCCCCAGTGAGAATGATTGATAGCTTTCTCCTTAGCAATCTCATTACATATTTTTACATATTTGCTGGTTATTATGTTTTCCTTCCATCACTTTTCCACATGAATGAATGGTATAAGTTATCTTCATCTTCCAAAGTTTTACCTTCATTTTTCACTGTTTTCTTTTATGGCTGCTTTTTGAATACTATTTCCTAAAACTCATGTAGAGTAGTGGTTAAGAGTGAAGGCTCTGGATTTAGACTGCCTGGGATTTAAGCTACTTTCTCAAGGTGAAATGTAGGACAGGTCACTTAACATGGTGAAGTTTAATTGTTCTTATATTTAAATGAGGGTTTTAATAGTACCAAGCTCTTCAGTAATGTGAGATGGAAAAAAGAGAAAGCACATTCAGCACCCACTGGATGCCAGGCACATAACGGACACTATTTAAATTATTATTTGTGGTACTGTTATTGTTGTTTCAGTAATTCCTCATCTCCCCAGTGTCCCAGAAACTAGTGCTTTCAATAGAATTTACCCACATGAACACTAAACAAGGCTAGATAAAGAGAAACAATTCCATACACTTAGGGAGTTGTGGTACTTTCTTTTTGATAATACCGTATAACCTTGTTTCAACTGCCTAAAACTGTGACTGTAGGAACAATCTTTTAGTACTTCCGGGTAAGAGATGACCCTCCTGAGTAAGGATGGTTCTTGCCTTCTTGACCTGAAACAAAATCATTAAAGAACAAAGAAAACTAGAGATCTAAGAAAAAAGTCAAAAGTGTGATTTCTTCTCAACTGATACAGAGAAATCTGCCAGCTCCAGTGCCACTTCTGGTTAGACACTGAACACAGCACCAAAGAGATGTGGCTACAAATCCATCGGAACTGCTACCTGCTGAAAATTTAAATTTTGCCAAATGCTTAACTGCATGCCCTTGACTATACCCACCATCGCTAACAAGGAAACTGGAGGTGCTACTGGTGAGACCAGCATTTCATTGCTCGATAGAGGAGCTCATAGTTTCTAAATTTGAAGTTGGTCATTTCCTTCTGATCAACCGAATTTATTAAGCCAGCCTGAGGAGTACGTTTTGGAATCTTGAGTGTGCAGAACTGCACATGGAGCTGGGATCAATGTAAGGGGTTTGCAGAAGGTGCTGATGAGACTGGCCATGCTCCTGTTTAAATCTTATTTCTGCTTTATTTCTTACTGGTTTCCTTCAGGACATGAGCCCATGATTATTTATACTATTGTTCAAATCTACCCTTTCCCGTGACCTTTTATACATTTATCTCCTTATGCAACAACAAACTTACTCTTTTTCATCCACATACATCCTTCCTAAGTACTCAAAGATCATCTCACTCATTCTGGAGCCCCTTCGGCTGTTACCTTTAGGACTCTTAAGTGAATTTCATCAAAACTCAGTGATTTCAACACATTCAATTATTGAAGTGTGCCTTAACCCCCTTGCTCCAGATGAGAACTCACCCACTTGCTCATTAACTTATTATATTAGCATCCTGTGACTATGAACCTCTGTTAATGATTTCACAGTCATCCTGCCATGTACACCTCCCCCTGCCCTCTCTTCCTCCCCCCTTCCTCTCTTTCTCTCTCTCTCTCTCTTTCTCTCTCTCTCTCTCTCTCTCTCTCTCTGTCTCATAAGCAGCAGGCTCCTCCTTTGGGAGAATTCTCTTGTTTTGTGGACAGCTGTGACTACTCTGTTTCACCTCATTTTCTAGAAAAATCACATTGTGTCATCTTATATTTTCTGCACTGTACCTTTAGTTCTCCATATTTTTACAGATATCTTTAGACTTTTCCCATCAATCACACTGAAAATATTTATTTCCTCATTAAAAATCGTACATAAACATATATATCCTCACATAACTTATTTTCATATTTAACTTTCAACCACTGAACACAGATACTTAGAATTATTTCATCCTAGATTCGCCAAGGGACATTACTTTTTAAATTTACTGTCTGGTTTATAAGGACAATAAACACATGGACATAATTACTATCTTTTGCCCTAATTTTAATTTGGAGAATTCTAATTGTTCTCATCTATAAGAGAAAAAAAATAAAAATTCCATTCAAATCTCTCCATCTAACTTCATCACTCTACCTGGGAGCATTTTGTTCATCTACTCTTTTGAACTCTATGCCCCTCCATTCTCCTGCCTCTCAAAATGAGAGCCTTTCTGCTTTAACCAGCATACCTGCATTAGTAGGCCCTTCATACAAACAACCCAGACACAGAATCAATACACTTGACATTCCACCATGCTGGCCAGTAGTATCACCAAACTCTAAGAGGACATGACAGTTTCAACAGTTAAATCCAGTAAATCCCAAATGGCATTCAGCACATGCCCTAGGCACAGGAGCAAAAGGCAGGGGTCTGAAGGGAGGATCTATATAACACCTGTTTTTTTTTTTTTTTTTAATGCTTCGTTATTGCTATGTTTAAACTTCCTGTTTATGTTCATGGCTTAAAAGTAAGTGTGTGTGTGTGTGTGTGTGTGTGTGTGTGTGTGTGTGTGTTTCTCCCAACATGTTTATACTAAACTTTCACAGCCATGGAAATAAAACATAAAACCTATTCGCTCATGGCAAAATATAACCATATGTGTTCTTCTCACCTCCCCACCCTCCAGATACTTTAATTCCTTCTCTCCCTTGGCAGCTGTCTTCTCTATTTAAAAAGGGGGTCGGGGAGAAGCACAGGAAGCTCAATGTATTGGAAAAGGAAAGCACAGTGTGGGCTATACCTGGGGATAACTTCTTTTAGGAACTGTCAAGAAAGAGGGGCCATCACATCACATCTTTAAGGAGGCATGGAGACCAGCACTGCCTGCTCGGTGGGATTAAGAACACTTAGGAACACTTATTAGGCATCTGCCTAGGTGCCCCCACCCTCCAGAGAAGAGATAAATGTTTTCTTCCCATTCATGTAGATGCTGAATAAAGGTTACCCTGCTTCAGAAAACAGGTGAAGAGTCATATTTGAGTTAGTCATTTCTAAATAATCTTTTTTTTTTCTTGAATGCTGTTGGAAAGTGGTGAGGCAGAACTTGTGTGACTGTAAAAACAGCAGTTTTTAAAAATATGATTAGACCAGACTATTGAAAGAGAGAACAGAATTTTGAAAACAGCTGCTTTGGAAGTTTGGACAATTTTATTGACTCATAAAATGTTACAGTGAGCAAGAATCCAAGAACTTATGTTAGAAATGAGGAAACTGAGGCCCCAGGAAATTAAGGGAATCACTCAACGTCATCCAGAATCCTTTTCATGGGGCTAAAACCAAAGTAAAAACAAGTTTAGTGGGTTTTCCAGTGTATGACATTGTCTCATTTCTTTCTTTTCAAATGTCGATCTTTTTTGTTAATGTGGCCTTTTTTGGGGAGCAATTTCAGCCTACTCCACTGCTGCCTGAATCCAAAATAGTGTAGTATGAAAAGATCATTTTTAAATCACCAAAAGCTTCTAAAACATTGGGTCAGAAGAGATAATATAAAGGATCTTGCTGTCTTCGGGGAAAACTATGGCAAACCCTTTAACATCTCACCCTGCCAAGACCCACAAGGTAGAAGGAACCACAACGAGTTCTCACGACTTCCTTGTCAACACCTAACTTTACAGCCTAAAAGGACACTGATGGGCCCCAATCAATTCTATGGGTGATGACGGTGACTGCAAATCAAATCATGGACTCTGCACCCATGTATTTTTCTTTGCATTATAGCTGTATTACAGCAAAGTTGTAAGACATAGTACAAATTACATTTTACACATCTGAATTCTAGTTCAAAAGCAGCAGATTCATTAAGTTCATTATTTAAAGGAGCTTTGTGATAAAACTGCACAAAATATAAATAATATGCATTAATCTAATATTAGTCAATCAATATGTTCATTTGCTGAATTTTCATATTTGCAGCTCTGTAAAATAGTGTCCTGTCTGCATGGAGTAGAGAAAATTCCCTTGACAATCCCACCAGCTATTCATCATGGAAGCCCATCCCAGATGAGCACCTCTAGTCAGACATTTACTGAGCATCCACTATGAGAAGGGTCATGTGGTATGTTCCCTGTATATAGGTATAAACAAATAGAGCCAACAGATCCCTCATCCTTAGGAAGCTCAAATCTAGTAAGGGAAATAGACCTTTAAAAAATAAATGAGGGCCTCATCTAAATGGTTTTGTTGGGAATCATTTCATCATCTTATTTCTGCCCATCTAGAAGGCATAGTCTTCTAAGGTAGGAAATAACCTTTAAACATTATCTACTCCATCTCCCTGGCCATAGGCAAAAATAGAATTTAAATGTTACTGCCATTTAAAAAAAAATGAGCCTCTTTCTATAGTCTCTCTACTATTTAACCACCTTTGCTATTAGTAAGTAGTTATTTTACTTCCAGCTTAAATCCCTCGTGCTGTAATTCAAGTTCCCTCCCTGTCTTTTATTGACTCTTTAAAAAAGATGATAAGTATTTAAAAATTCCACTAATTTAATTTGAAGACCATCTTAGTTTTTTGTTTCCTAAGATTCATAAATGTGATTTATAATTAACTAAGTAGTATGTATAATTCTCCTCTGCATCTGCCCTAATCAGGGAAGCCTGAAAATTATGCACAGCAGACACTCAAGAAATATTTGCAAAGACAACAAGCATTCTGGTTAGGGTTTGACCAGCACTGAATAAGAGAGAGGAATGCTAGGAGACACTATCTCTGTTTACATGCCAGTACCTCAGGACAGCATCACTCTTTTTCAAAAACAGTCTTACAGAGAGCCCCTCGAGAGACTGAGAACCATGCTCCTGCATCTCCTTAGCTCTTCTTCTTGACCTAGTATCAAACAAGGTCACTAGCACACTGGAGGTCTTCAATCATCTTGAATGAGTAAATGAAAGAAAACTAAGGGTTCCCACTCTTACTGTAATGATCTCCATTAACTCCTCCTTATATAAAAATATCTTTAATATTTAAGAGAAATTAATGTCAGGACCTATAATTTTTGTCATTCTCTTTTGCCTTCTTCCACATCTTGTTAAGGTTCAACCATTCACTCTTGCACTGATTTATAAAAGGAGCAATTCCACCAAACCTTTCTTGAGATTGGATAAAAATTCCCTGATCATGTATCATAAGGCTTCAAATTACACAAACATTAATTTAAATAATGTAAGCTCCCTGAGTAGCTTGAGATAAAAGTGCCTTATAGAATTCAGATAATATTTCCTTGTCTGTAATGTTTCTAAGAGCTATGCAGTCAGACCTTTAAACTCAGATGAAGTGATGTGTGCTACAAAATTTATAGAAACAAAATTCTACAAAGCAATTTGGAAATAATATGTGCTACTGAAAACCAAAATATTGTGAATTATCTTCAGTAACAAAGCCAGGAATCAGCAACCCTTGAGCACTAAATCAGTAATGCTTCCTATAGAGAATTATGAGAATTATATCTCCCCTGTGCTTGCAAATGCAAACATAACTATTAAATGGTTGCTGCTCAAGGATATAGAAAGTAGAACACCAGAAGGTATTAAATTCATGAGGTTGCTCAATTTTTTAAAAATTGTGTTTATAAATTTTTTGTAGGGGCTTAAAACACCTAGGTTTTATTTAAGCATACCCATGTGGTACAAAAAAATAGCTATCATAATTTCAAGTTAGATATATTTGAAGGCCTTATTCAAATGAAGCATTCTTTTGCATTCAAGTACTTAAGAGGATTAAATGGATTTATCAAGATTTGGTTCCATTAGGCATTTTCAATGGAATCAAGTTTTTCTGAGGAAAAAAAAAAGTAATACCAA
>NW_006442484.1:12432771-12476803 GCF_000325575.1 Pteropus alecto
TTAGGGATAGTCCCATAAAATGAAGCTCAGAAAAAATAACAGCAATATAAGTTCAATTATTGTCCCAACTAGCCACAGAAACATACAGAAACATGGTCATTCAAGTAAATAAATTATTTTGATTTTACCCCTAATTGACACAAATTATTCATTTCCTTGGACTTGATACAAGAAGGCTTCGGAGCAAAAGAAGAAATGAAATTAAAGAGCAAAGAAAGCACATTACTCATCATCTGCCAGCTGTGCAGTAACTGGCATTTTCTATCATCCCTCAGCCCTCACAGCCTTGCAGGAGATGATCACAAGGCAGTCTCTTACATGCTTAAATGATCTCATTCATAGACTTGATCTCTTTCCTTTTGTGAGCTCCTACAACAGTTCTCAATGGTGGCATTGTGACTCGTAACCAATTGGCAAGTGCCTCTAGTTATTTGTTACAAATAAAGTATTAAAGTTTGCAAATGACTTACTTTAAAAAACAATTCTGGTTAATTTCTAAAGTAAGCAGGGGTAATAAAGTACTTAAAATTAATTAGTAGGGCCTGGGCACTGACTAACCAGAAAGGATACTGCTCTGATGGGTTGCTGCTGTCCCAGGTGCTGGATGGTGGGGCGGTCCAGAGTACTAGGAAAGAGATGTGTTAGGGCAGAGGGCACTGAGAGGAGAGAGGCTTAGGAAACCTAAGTTTTTATTAACCTGGAGGGAATTATTTTGGCATTTTAACAACCCAGTATCTCTATCTGTTAGAATGAGAAAAAGCTAAATATCTTTTCTGATACTCTTATTAGCCTCCCTCATGTTTCCTGCTGTGTTATCTTGAACAGAAAAGGAGGTGAAGTGACATGCTGGAAATTACACATAACCCAAGGCTTTTCTCATCTATGAACCCAAGGAAGTATGCCACATATAAAAATGTAAAGGCAGGGTTATAATTCTGCCCTCCTACTCTCACACACTGTATCAATCTGCTAGAACTGCCATAACATTAACACAGACTGGGTGGCTTAAACAATGGAAGTTTATTTTATCATAGTTCTGGAAGCTAGAAGCCCAAGATCAAGGGTTCGCCAGGGTTAGCTTCTGGTGAGGATTCTTCCTGGCTTATAATCAACCACCTTCTCACTGTGTTCACACCACTTTTATGGAGAGAGAACAGAGCTCTGGTGTCTCTTATTATTCTTATAAGGACACAAGTCCTTATGAGGGCCCCACCCTTATAACTTCACTTAACCTTAATTACCTCCCTAAAGGTCCTATGACTAAATACAATAACATTGGAGGTTAGGGCTTTAACATATAAGTTTGAGGGGAACACAATGCGGTCTATAACACGTGCCAAATGAGAGAACAAGAAAGAGGCCTGCCCCCACACATCTCTACTCTAACCCATTTAAGTGAAAGTGAACTCAGAATTATTGCTGCAGGCAAAGAGCACTTTCAGAGCAAATTGCCGCTGTAGAATTACCTGTCCATATACTTGTGCTGAGCCAGATCTCACTGAGACCTGAGCCGCTTTGGATAAAACCACACCTAATCACTGCCGCTATGCATTCAACCTATCAACTAGGAAAAACTTATTGAACACCAACTGTACTCCCAGACCAAGGTGATACACAAGAAGTATAAACCCACATAGTTTCGGGGCGGGGGGGGGATAGAATATAAATATAAATCACCCAGTGAAGAGTATCAGCTCATTTATCTTTAATCGATGTGGACCAGAGTCTTCATGACAGCCATGTGAAATCTGTACAGGCAAAAATGCTAATCTACAAATGCCACTGTGACCACCACTTCCTCATACCTCACTGTCATGATTTTCATGGAAACAAGAATATTCCCATCACAGTGCCATGTCCCAAAGAAGATTGGGCCCTACTTTTGGTGCAAGGAGAAACAATGTAAGTGGAACTATTTCTTTTTCATTGTAATCAGTTCCAATTTTATTCTAGCCTCATTCATACTGGGCTGTGATGGATATTTCGTCAACAGGATGCTTAAATGAAAAATACAAAATAGTGGTCACATAGCAAAAGATAAATTAGCGCAAAATCACGTGACATTTTAATTCTAGGAAAAGAGGAACATCACAGAGTATGAGAGATAGAACTTAAAAATAGACACGAAGATTCTAGGTAAATTAAGGGAGTGTATGGGAGGGTACTGAAACAGAATTCTCGCTGGGATACAGCAGTGCAAAATTCTCCATAGAAGATAATGAGAAGATCATGGGCAGTACAACATATAGAAAGAGAATAAAACTTTGGAAGTAGACAAATGTGTGTCAAATATTATATAGAAGTCCTTACTGGTTTTACATCCTTAGCTGTCTGAGCATTAGTTTACTCATCTTTGAATAGGTATGGTGCTATTCATTTTATTAGTTAGCTGTGAGGATTAAATAAGCACAAACACAGACGCACAGAATGCAGAAGTGGCTGATACACTGTAAAACACCCATAAACATCTGTCGAAGGAATAGATTAACAGTGTAATTAGTAGCTATGCTTCTGATACTAACTTTGAGCTAGAACCATCATCTACAATAATAGCAATGCCATCTGCAGTAAGATATAGAAGTACTGAAATCCCTTCCAAGCCTTGTGTAGACAGACGAGTAGCAGCCATTTGATTTAATATAAAATTATTGTTGGAACTACCCACTAATTTACTTCTACAAATGTCCAGATGCCGCCAAATTGGACCCAAGGTCTCCATGACAGAGCACACTGTCCCATAGCTAATTGTCTTATTTCTGTTAGAGCTGACCCAGGGCACAATGTTTGCATGGAGTCTACTGCTGGCCTTGTATTTACAGCAATTTTTAGAATGAAACTTGTCCCGAGATGATAGGCCAGAGGACAACTCGGGCAGTTATCCTTGCAAATTCTCTTTCCAGCTGTTCCATGGGATAAGACTTCTCTACTCTAGGAAAGTTTCCACTCAACTTATTAGAGCACTCTCTTGTTGCTAACAATAGCATTTGTGGTGTAGAGTTCAGGTGGTTCACCAGTGTACCTGCCTCGGATGCTACTCAAACAAGAATCACCTCTTTCTTTAAAAGTGGTTTGAAAAAAAAATTTTTTTTCTGGAATATGTTCTGAGCTGGTATTAATTCCACAAAGTAGATGGGCAGCTAAATCCTTTAAAGTTGCTAAATATACTTTGAGAGCAAAAAAATAAATTTTTATAAGAAGACAAATGTTAAGTTTGTATTTCAGTTAAATTGTTGTCAATATTTGCAAAAGGCAAATGTCAAAAGCAATGAAAAAGCCAAACCATGTGAGCTAAACTAAGAGTTTCTTCTAAGAATCACATAATTTAATCTAACAGTGCCCTATCTCTTTTATACCCAGGCATTAGATATCGAGTTCTGAGCCCTGAGCTTCAGAGGGCTCTATTCTGACTCTCCTGTAAGTCTCCTTTTCCACCAAGTGAGGGTTCCTCTGCTTCATGATGCTACAGGTACCATGGACTGAGCCTGCTTCTGGGACCTGCATGGCTTCTGTATACACCTGAGGCCCAAGGAGTATCAGAAGACAGAAGCATGAACAGGGTCTAAACATGAAAGCTGGAGTGTCTATTCAGGTTCACTGAGGCTCCAGGTGGAATAGGAGGATGGGGCTTGGGGCGGGAAGAGAAAGGGAGAGGACCAAAGGATTGGGCTGTAGACTGGAAGTTAGGAACCGGTAGTCCCAGTATCACCACAAGCTCAACACACCAAGGAATCTGAGAATTTTAAACTCAACTTTGGTCTTCCAGGATCTGATGAAGGTATATTCACCAAGGTAAGAGAGTAGAACATATTTTATTTGGCATTTTGCTAGCTTGATTTATGACTTTTACATATTCAGAAATGTGAAACCAGACATGTGGAACATCAGCCACCATTTGTACTTTCGCTCAAGATGCCATAAATGTTAGGGATGGGGCTATTCTAGTGTTAATTTTAGAAAATTACAGGCTTACAACTGAGAGAGTAATTATATTGTTATATTAATTTCTTAAACAATATGAAGATTATAGCTAATAAGCCATAACAAATAGCATGTTTCTAAGGTACTCTCCTTTTAAATTTTTTGAAAAATTACATACTTCTACAAAATTAGAGATTATAGTATATGAAACTCTCATGTGACCATCACACAGCTTAATTATATCCAACTCACAGCCAATAAGGTTTCACATTTATTCTTAATCTTTTCTCCAGATTGTTTAAAGCAAATCACATATTTATGTCAGTGTGTAAATTTAGAACATAAGGATCCTTTAAAAAATTTAACCATATATTACCACTCTTAAAAACATACACTATATTACATGTCCAGGAAGTATACAAATTTTCCAGCTATCTCATATCTTCTGATTTATCATTTGTTTTCTGTTTACTGTTTGTTACAATTAGGATCCAAATAATGTTTCTACATATTCTTAATCTATAGGTTTTCTTCTCACCCCTTTTTCTTCCTTGCAGTTTATTTGTTGAAGAAACCAGGTTGTTTATTCTATAGAATTTCCCACAGTTTGGATTTTGCCCAACCTATTCTCATGATGTTTCCTGTATATTAGTCATTAGATCGATAGGCTTGATTAGATTCAGTTTCATTTTTTGGCAATATAGTTTCATAGATGGTACTGGGTATTTCCATCAGGAGACAGAGAACAGATAACTGTCTCTGTGATGTTAGCAGTCAATGATGATTATGCCTAGATCCATTATTTCATTAGGAGTTGCAAAATACATTCCAATTACATCATTATTTCTCCATTTATTAGCTGAAATAGCCTATAAAAAGAAACTCCCCTCCTCTGCAACAACAATGTAGTTACACTTCTTAAAGAAAAGACAAGATAAATGCTTGATTCTTTCCCTTCATTTATCAGTTTTGAAAATAAAGAATTGGTTCCCAAGCATCCTCTGACGTTGTGTTGGGGTTGTTTTGTATCACTATGAACAAAAGGACTTAAACATAGCTGATACATTTCAATACACTGCTGTTATTATTCTATTGATGCACAAACTGAGATATTTTTGAGTGCTATAAACCTTTTCTAATTAGACCATGAGTCTTTTTTAACAAGTCTCGGAAAAACAACACCAACACTAGCTCCAAATATATGATTACTGAAAACGATTACTTTGTTGTGTTTTTTTCCAGATAATTGGATTTATTTTTTCATTTTTATTTTTATTTCTTTGATATATAACAGTGTATCAGTTTTAGGTGTACAACATAATGCATACTTCTTTTTGTCTTTAATATGTCCTACTATGAATGAACAAATTTCTATGTCTTGAAGTACTTCAAATTATTCTGTGCATTTTTGTCATCAACTAAATTTGAAGATAGATGTATTTGTTTTGTTGTGCTTTCAATTTTTAGTAATTTTTAAATTAGACGTTATAGTACAATTATATTAAATATTCACATGTATTTAAAGCCGAATCCTTACAGTTTACTTAGAGAAATCTAGTTTCTATTCTGTCCCATTCTCTATTCTCTCTTTCTATCTATAGTTAACAACCTTTAAAGTTTTACTTTATTCTTCCAAACACGTCTTTCCATTTATTTGTTTACACATGTACATACACACACATACACAAATCTCACTTCCTTTTTGGATAAATTATTGTACACTATATATCCACCTTTCTCTACCTGGTGCTTTTTTTTTTTCTTCTTCTGGTGACTTGATGATTATCTTTATATGGAAAAAAGAGAAAATATTAATTGAAATATTAAAAGTTAGAGGAGACCTAGATGAGTATATTTTGAGAAGTACTATAGTGGAAAGAATGATAGACTCCATAAGTCACCACATTTATATCTAGCATTCACTTCAAATTTAATTAAAGATGAATTTCGCAAATCATTAAAAGTGCATTAAACAAGTAATTCTGGACGAGAACACAATAATACTTGAATTTACTCACTTATCCATATTTTATAAGGCCTCTCTGGGCCTTATTTGCCTTCTTTATAAAATATGGATACTAATACTTCCTCATAGGATTGTAAGCAATGAGATTACATGTTTAAAACACCCAAAAAAGCAAATTCAGTATTTAATAAATATAAGGTCAGTATTTAATAAATACTAGCTCACTTCTTCTCTTGTAGGTAACAGAAATAGGAAATACAGTAATGATTAAGAGCCAGCTGTCCGAGTTTAAATCCCACCTATAATACATTCAATTATGATGATGGGTAAGTTATTTGACCCATATGAGCCTCAGTTTCCTCATCTGTAAAAGAGATAACATGATTATCTTCCATGGATGGCTGTTATAAGAATTAAATTATATGTGATATTATGGTTACTCCAAGAGGAAGGGCCATTTTTGTGTTTTATATGACTGCTATCTCCCTGGTACCTAGAACAGTACCTGGTACATGGTAACCAATCCTTAAGTGTTAAGAAAAATAAATGAGTTAAACATATGCAGAACATGTACCATATCTTTAAAGGGTAATTGTAGAAGTTTCAAATGTGCAGTTTTGCTGCTGTTCACATCTAAGAGTTCTCTCCTTGTGCATTTAGACTTACTCCTTCACCTCCTCAAGTTTTATTAAGTGATGGATGGTTACTGTCATGTAACCCCCAAGGTCCTGGCCCTTCCTAAACTGGGCTTTAGGTGCATCTACTACTGAATTCTTTACTCAGAGAGACTGCTTAGAATGTCTGGGTTGGCAAGGTCTTAAAGTTATTCTTCTATTGCAAAGACCTCTAGGGTATTTCCTGATAACATATCGTGTGTCTTGGCAATTGTTTCTGAAAAAGCAATAGACTTGTAAGCGATATATGTGTTGTGCATATTGGAAGTATACTAAATATATTACTACTTCCCTGGAGACTCTTCTGACAATAATGTGAATTGCTGAGGGAATAGAAATCAATTCTTAAAGTGTCTCTGACATCAAAGGTGACCGCTGGACTTCAGGAAAAGGGTTCAAAGTAACATCGACTTGCGTGATTGAGATATTCATAAGATCAACACTGCAAAGGCAGACCAGGCATTCTTTCATTGCCCAAGATGCAAGGGAATGATGGAGGCCTAATTCAAATGGCTATTATGCTTAAATAAGGGCTGTAAAGTAACTGAGCTTCAGAAACACACAGCTGTTAGCTGCTTCTGACACCCATCGGGAATACTCATACTTTTAGGCTTGTCTTTGTTTTCTATTCTCTTAACCTAAAATGTTCTTCCTTCTGTGTTCTATTAAATCCTCACCTATATGTAATTTGAGTACTCATCTCGAATGAATCCTTTTTTTCTTAGGTCATTGTTTTCTCCCTTTCTTGCAGTCAAGATTTGATTTTATCTATTGTTAGTGTTTTCATTTTTTTTTCTTTTTTTCTTTTTTTTTCTTTTTTTAAGTGTGGCTCCATCTTTACCATAAGATCTTCAGAAACAGGGAACATGACTTATTTATTTTGTATTCCCTACTTTGCTTAGTACAGAGTCAAACCAATTTTGTCATTTAAAAAAAATTGCCATACTTTGTTCTAGTGCCTGCAAAAACTTACTTTTACTGCCACAATACTATATGAATTAAAAAAAAATTTAATTGCATAAAATTAAAGTTAATCAGAAATCTGAAAATTATTTAGATAACTATAATGTAACAGAATGGCCAAAAAACATCCACAGTGACGGCTCAATACATTGTAGCTTAGAACAGCAATATGGTCCAGTGGAAATATTACTTTATTCATTTATTACAAACTTTACTGAGCACATACTGTATATAAGTCTATAATCGTAAGTAGTTTATAGTCAACTGAGAAGAGTGGGTAAGCATTACGTTGAAGGCCAAAAATGCTAGCAAGAAAAATAGAATTAAGAGGTTAAAGTCTGTATAATAATCACATGAGAATAGTAGAATACTATAAAAGACATCAGGGGAAAGGTTAATCTGGAACTGGGTTTTGTTAGGTAAATACATATTGCCCAACCAACTGCAAAGGGAAAATTTGGGTCAACTTAGCTAAATATATATTTAACTATACAGTCCAGGTAATAAATGTAATTGTAATTTGATAGTAGTCCAGATGTCTGCAAATACCAATTTAAACGTTAGCCCAGCTGGTTTGATAATGCCCAAAAATATATCAAGAAAGTAGAGGCCATAAAAGAGGCACTAAAGTTACATTGATTGGACCTTCCTTATGAATTTTGAAATGAGAAAATGGTAGTTACCAGGTTTTCCATTTAATTTGATATAATTGCATTTATCCCTCCGGCCTAAGGTTTTCTTGGGTACAGTCTCAGTCAGGTGATGATGATCAAATTTAAGAAACACTACCAGTGGCAGAAAATGTGAAGTATGAACAAGACTCAAGTCTATATGAAATACAATTGCTTTCAGTATCATTTGAAACTTCATTTTCTATCATGGATCATAAACTACAAAATGAATAAATGAAGGAATAGAAGGAACAGTTGACCAGAAGGCAAAAGTCTTGGGTTCTATATGATTAGGATCTACCTAACCAAGTGACCATGAAAAAATTACTTCATTTTTTAGGTTTTAATATTATATTTATTTAAATTATGATATTATAATATTCACTGGCTGCCATGTAAGGTTACAGTGAGAAGCGAATGAAATAATTTAGGAAATGGTTTTGAAAATATTGAAAATAAAAGAAGTATAAAATGTCATCATTTTTCTGGCAATGTTAATATCAATATTAATAAAAATATTTATTATAAAACCTAATAGCTTGAAATGTTATAGAAACTATGTGAAAAGAAATTCATATTGGTATTTTGAGAAAATGCATCCTGTCATTTGCTGCTACTACAAACAACAGATGAAAACCTTTGGTCAGGAGGAATGTGAAAAAAATTCTGAAACACGGTTTAATGGAAAATATAACACATTTCTTTTGTCAAAATCTCATAGCTTCAGTATAGCTAATTCTCTACTTTATTCTGCAGAAACATTCTTAAAAGCCTGAGGCTATTTGCTAGTAACAGATGTAGACGTTTATAACAAGGACCATCTTAACTGAATTATTTTCACAAATTAAACAAAGAATCCCAAAGAACAGTTTCCAAGTATTTACAACCAGCACTCAAGAGGAATACCATTCATTAAATGCACTGCTTACAGATCCAAAAGTAGTCGGAACAACAGTCACTACTGAGACTGCTGCCATAGACACACTGGTATAAATGTTATCTAAGGGTCATAAAACACTCTCTGAAAGTAAACTTTACCCTAAGGGAAGTAAACTTTCAATGCACCAAATTCCATTTAGTGCCCTTCAGACAGGAATTCTGCAAAGAATATTCTGAAACAGGCAACTCATCTTTTATAGGTGAGTACTCTATCACAGAAGCCCAGGAATGGCAAATTGGGTCTTTGTCCTCCCAGGCCATCATGGTTTATAATTCTAAGAATGATGATTATTATCAAAACTTTAAAGATCCCTAGAAACGGCCATTTCTACAACCTCTCTTGGAAGCAAATTTATATCATAAACACATTATCTTTAAAATTCTTCCATGTATTTAACTTAAGTCTTTTATAATAAAATGCTGGCTGTATCTTTCTGTTTCAGTGAAGATATTCATTCATTCATGTATTTATTCATCCATGTTCTCTTTCTTCAATAGATAAATAGTTACTGACTGCCTACCATGGCAAAGGTCATTGGTATTAGTATAAGAGATATATGGGGATGTGAAATACATTCTCTGACCCTTCGATAGGCTTACTAGATGACTCAGTAATCCCCTTCGTAGTTTTCTGCCCAAAAGAAATGAAAACACTAAGACCTGAGCATGAAAGTTGCATGTTCATAGTAGGAACTATTTTCTAACCAAAAACTGGAAGAAACTCATCAGCAGTTGACTGGATAAACAAATGGTGGTACTTCTGTACGATGGAATATTACTAAGCAATACAGATACATGCAACAAGCTTGGATCTCAAAAAACGTGCTAAGTGAAAAAAAGCCAGACGCAAGAAAAGGTAAATAACTTATAACTTCATTATAAGACTTTCTGGAAAAAGCAAAACTATAAAAAGAGAAATCAGATCAGTCCTTGCCAGGGGCTTGGGGTATGAAGAGGGAACCAACATCAAAGGAAAATGAAGAAACTTTTCAGTGGCATGAAATATTCTATTTCTTGATTGCAATAATGATTACATGATGATATATTTTTGTAAAAACTAATCTAATTATACACCTAAAAAAAAATGGATTTTCTGTAAACCTGGCCAAAACAGCACTTACTGTTGAGAGTAACAACAAATTTAGTTTTCAGCTAAGAAAAATAACATATTATTCTACATTTTGCATTTATTTCTTAAAAGAACAAGTGTGTTAGAATGGGGATAGTAACACATTGAAAGTTAAAATAGATATTTGAAAAAATGTATAGAGAAGAGACTAAATCATAGGTATTTTTATTGATGGCTATTTCTTCAGAGAAATTGTTTAGAAGTGAAAACAATTCTGGTTGGCATAAAGTTCTCTCTCTCCAGGCTTCTTCCAAACCAGTTCAAATAAATCCTAAAGCAGACAACATCAGAGCCAAGAGCAATAACGGTTATGTCTACCACAGAGGATCTTAGCTTCCTTTTGCCAGTCAACTTCCTCAGGATTCAATTTTGACTGTCCTCAACAGAAATATTTCATCTGAGCTTGGCAGGTTTTTAATCTCGACTTCTCCAGAGTCAGTTAACCAAAACAGACCTGATGAAAGCCCAGTCCCACTGAGCTTCGCTGTGATGACAACGTGGAAAGTAAGTCGTCAACACAAAAGCCTGGTTGTTAGAATTTCAAGAAGACCTGGTTATAACAGCGCAATTATAACTTCACCCAAGAAATGCATTTCAATTCTAATACATTGTCTTTTAAAAAGCATAAAAAGTGTTGCAAAACTAAAATGCAATTCAACTCCCGCATTTTATAAATGAGCAAACTGAGATGCAGAAAGGTCAAATTACTTAACCAAAGTTATTATTAAGTTAGTTGGATGTGGGGCTAGAACCAGGTCCTAGAAAACGTAGTTAATAGGAAAGTGCTCTTTGAAATGAAATTGGAACTCCACTCTGTGTTAATATTGTTTTCTCTACCAAGGATGAATAATAGGCAATACAACGTTTATGTTGTCTACTCAACAACATATAGCTCTGTTAAGAATTTAAGAAGAAACTTGTGGCAGTGTCATTTTGTCTCATGCAGAAACAGAAATAAAAAGAAATTAAGGAACATTCAACATTAAGCCAGTAGTTGTTCAGGGAGCTGAAAATGGCCTTCTTTCTTTCCATTCTCTATATAGTTGGTTTTAACTTCCCTCTGCTTTGCTCAAGAGAGAGCTTACACACTAGATCACTAAGATATACTCTTCTGACATCAAAATATGATCTGTATTATGTTAACCACGCATTCTAAAAAAGATACCATTTAAAATCCTTTCTTCCATCTGTTGTAATTTGAAGAAAATTTATCATTTAACCAATGTTGCTTTGCCATTTTAAACTGCTGATAGATTTACTTAGAGGAGCAGATGATAGGCCTCTATTTTTGTGAAGATTTAGCCAGAAATATTGCTGATAGTGTAGAAACAGCAACTCCAAATCAATAGAAAATTGCCCTCTATATTCATCAAGAAGAATGAGGCCCTCAGTAGAGCCAGTCTCTGTGGTAGGTTAAGGTTGAGGAACAGTCTGAGATGGGAACAAACGTAGAAGAGGGGCAAAAGAGCTCTGGGCTGCTGATTGTCCAAAGATCAATGGATAGCTTTTCTTATCTCGTTATGTTTTACTCCTTCTAAAGATGTAGAGAAAATGTTCTTTTAATGTACTAGACAGATACAGGGGCAGGAGGGAATACATGGGTAGAACATTTAAGATTATATTACCCTCTTCAACACACACTTCTATACCAGGTGCTTACTGCTTCCAAATGGGCAGCAGAAAATGAATCCTAGATTCCACAATGTTTCTGAGAGCTGATAATGTGAATGGCGATCAGTGAACAAGTTAAGCAATAAAACTATCTTCATTTCCATCTCCTTGAAGTTCAGCATACAGCAGACTTGCACTTAAGCATAGCGATCAACTCTGATATGAGAAATCCCTGTTGCAGTCAGCAAAAAAATAGCTTCAAGGCAGCAGATAACAGAGCAAAGAGAGAAGGTCAGAATAGGTGCAGAGAAATCCTGGAGGTAAAGAGTGAAAGCTTGGGCTCCATTTGGGCAATTTTCAACTATCCTAGTCAATTATGGGTGATAAAGATTAATTGTTCCCTTTACTTAAATTTACACTGCGTAGTGCTAACACTCTCTCTCTCTCTCTCTCTCTCTCTCTCACACACACACACACACACACACACGTGTGTGTGGAACATTTCAAAGCTACGAAGAAACACTAATTGATTCCTCATGATGCTTTGGGTATGATGTGATTTGCTGTCAATAGTTTACAAAATATGCTGCCTGGTGGTGGGTCTACCAGGTTGATTATTATTTAAAGCTTCAAACATATTGCAGCATAGAGCTGTCACACAATAAATACATGAATTATTCTTGCTAGTACTACTACACAATTATTAATTTCATCTGGCTTGATTCATGCCCTTTGCATGATAACATGCCCACTACAAGTATGAAGTCTGGTTGTTCTAAATTGGAACAAAATTTCCCTTCATTTATAGCTAAGCTATAAATGTGTTGCTTTGTTCATACATATACATAAGGCTTCTCTATCTGGGTTGTACATTTTTTGAGAACACATGGTGTGTTCTATCTTATTGTACACACAATCAAAATGGTTGATTGATAAGAACAGCAGCTTTCAGTAATAAACTACGCGTTGATTAGATTGATTCCAAAAGGACCAACTCCAATACATCTGCAAATCATGCATAGTTTGCATGAAATCAGTATTCTGTAGAGTTGCTTATTTCTTCATAAGTCTTTTTTTTTTTTTTTAATCATTGTTATTCCACCTGAACATACCCTGCCTCATTGGAGACAGTGTTCCAGGTGCTTCTCCAGGTGAATCTAACTGATGCAAAAACACTTCTTTCACTCAAGATAGACTAATGAGGCTGGGGGTGCAAACACTAATTATCTTTATATAGGAGGAATGCAGTGCTATCGCTTCAGTCTACATCATTAATCTTGGCTGGCTGAACAATCACAGTTCAAACAGTTAAAGAGAGAGTGACGACAGTGGAATTACAGGGTGTCACAAAGCTAATCCCATGGAAAAGATGCCCAGCCATATATATCACACAGGCAATGGGTTAAACAAGCCTTGACATCTGGGAAGCATCTTTGATTTATATCAACAAATAAAACAGAGAAGGGGCAGCCCTAATAATATCACAACCTGCCTCTAAGCATCGCCTTATTGAAATGTTCCTTCATCTATGGGGAATGTTTAACTTGAAAGTACCTTTTTCATTCTTCGTATTTACATTAAAGAATGTAAATGGTCTGAATCAAGTTTGTGATGGCTGTCTGAATCGTCCTCACTGCAGGTAATTTTTGATTTATGAGCTTACAGCTGATTATGTAACCTCTAGTTTATCTTTTTTTAAATTGCCCAAATTTTGGACCACTGCTGATTATTATACCATAATCAGAGGTTGAGAAGGAATAAGGGATTATGGATGAAGGTTTGGTGGTAACATAAAAGAGAACTACTCATTCAAATGTTTTTGTAGATTTTTATCACCTAAATGACCTCATTATTCATTCCCACAGATTATCAGAAACGTTCAGGTTTGTCTGGTACCTTTAAGCCACCAGGACCATTATCTAGCTGAAACCGCATAAAATCAAGCCTTGGACTAATTCTTTTGAATAGCTCGTTCTGACACCTGAATTCTAATTGACACACACTTAATTGTTCCAGCTAGTTACTTAATTATTCACTTCCCCTCCAATACTTCCTATCCCTGAATCTGAGACTCAGAATCTCCTTAATGACTGTTGAGATATTCCCATGGCTACAGTGCCATCAAACAGAAATAGTTCACCTAACTCAGGAAAATAGGAAAATAGTTCACCTAACTCAGCTCAGGCTTCAGCATCTCATGCCTTCATGCTTCATAAAGGGGTATTAAAAAGATACAACATGTATCTAGTTAGATTTTCCCATGAACTTGCAATATAGTGCTTGACTTGAGAACCTTGAGGACTGGGTTTTTTCCTTATTTTCATTGTTATCACTTAGGCACGAATTGAGCATTTTTAATTCATGTACTGTGAAAACTCAGAAGCTACTCAACTTTGTAGATATAAGTGACAGCAGAAGTAGTACCATCTCTAAGAATTAACACTAATTTGCACCATCTTGGACCATTGTCGGTAATATCCTTCAATATCGTTTATAAAGGACCTTCTGTGATGCCTTCTATTATGAATTTATTACCAGAGATGTTTTTCTCTTTAATGAGTAGCAGACTTTGCCTGTGGGTTAAGAGTGGCATATCCTCTTGTGTCTCTCTTTTTATCTTGTCTGCCAGGAATCTTAGAGCTAAGTTAAATGCTTATTCTCAGAAAATATGTTGGGCTATGTAAGAATGGTTAATGTGACATTCTCCTTTCATGGTCTTTATTTTCTGCTTTTATTTTATCAGCCTTATTATAAAACTACCTTTTATTCTGAGCCTCTCACAGCCTTTGAAAAGGTAAGTTATTAGCATGATTTTGAAAATAACCTCATCTCATGAACAGTATTCAAAGGAGTCTACATCTCAAAGTCCACATCTCAGATATTATCACGAAGAAAATAAGCATCAACCCCCCAGAAAGGGGGGGAATCATGAAACTAAGTTTTTAACTCAATACAATAATTTAGATTATAGAAATTATTTATGTGAGCATTAAGATGCTGACAATGTCCAAGGGTGATGCACTATAGGCATATTCTGTAATACTGATAATTTCACAAGACTTAAATTATAGTAATGGAATTGTTTAAATAAGCATAACTAGAAATATCTTACAAATCAAAGTTTAAAATGTGGAAGGCAATCAAATGGATTAGCGGGTCTAGTTAAATTATTGTGTAATTATCTGTTATATATGCTTTTTCCTCATCTTTTGCTCATTTACATGAGTTGTCTGGTTGTAATTGGACTTGAACTTTTCAATTTCAATGAAGCTTTACATAAGAAAACTTATTATACTAGGGCATAAAAATCTTCACAAAGCAGTATGTAAAACCAACCACTGTTTGTTTTACATATAATTAACTTCTCTTTCAGTTTATAATGAAGATTTGGCTTTTGTGCAACTCAAATCTGTATGGGATTGTCACTTGATTTATAGCAGATGACCTCGCCTCGTATAAAAATAATTTACTGTGTCATGTGCCTCATGCCCTGTAAATCAATAGCTTGAATACAGGGATGTCTTAATTAGATAGTGCAAGGGTAGCAAGATCTGCCTCCTCTTTTCCTATATCATTAAAATGGCAAGTATTACAAAGAAATGCTTGTTTTAAAGTTGCTTAGGAGTAAGGAATCTATTATTTCAAGTTGGGAATTGTTCGGTGAAAATTGCCATCAAACTGAATGAAAAATCGAGCATGAGGTTGTAAAAGTAATAGCCTGTGAGGGGTGGGACACCCATTTGTTAAAATATTGATTGGTGCATTTCTACAGCACCTCTATATTATCATGAGCTTGAAGAGTTGAACAGGGTATTAAAGTATGAATCTGAACACAGAGGAATCATCCACCTTTCCTATCCTGTTTCTCCAAGAAGCCTCTAAACCAGTCTGGCACGCATTCATGGAATTAGCCACAATGAGATAAATTATCTGGAGGCTCAACTGTGGTTTCTCCCTGCAAACATCTAAAACATAAAAACCATTATAAAGGCCTCATAATGAGAAAGCTATATTATCCATTACCGATCATATCCAAATCCCAATGGTTAATTTAAGATAAGGTCCACATAGTTTGCTCATAAAAATTTAAAGGCAGCATCTCAACTTGATTCTGCCTAGGAGAACCTCATGAGGGAGAAAAATCAAAAAACAAAAAACAATTATTTTGCTGATTTTGCAAATGGTGACGTGAAATATACAAATGAATGTAAATTGTCCATCATACGGTGGCTGTATCTGGTCCCAAGACTATAATTGAAAAAGTTAGTGTTTTTTTCCAAAGAACTGAATAGATTTGAAATAACAAGTTGAATCTTTACCTAGCACTATACTAACTATAATTGAAAATTGAAAGAGCTGGAATTAAATCTAAGAAGAGCTACTTTTTCAGAATCCTCCTTTCAAATTCAAGTTATGTCTTTCTAAAGGAAAGAGGCTCATTGATTTTTTTTTTTTTTTTTTACTACTCTTAAATGTTTCCCCTGAGTCATGAGTAACAGCTTACTGGATGATTAGATCCACACTTTCTCTGTACCTTAAAATAAGATTATGATGACCAGGGAAATTTCATCCCCCTAGTTGGCCTTTCACAGGACATGCCAATAGGCCACAAATCCACCGCATCCTACTATTAGACCCCTTGGAAAGCCATCCAGGAAGAAAAGATAACCAGGTTCAATAAAGCCAAGACTCTATAAGGTGCAAATGAAAAGTTTCAGAAAATTGGTCTAAATGCAATAGGATGGCTTGGCCAGAAGACAAGGTTTAAACCGCTTGGGAATTAGCTAGTCAGATGCAATAGAAGTTTGCACAACGCAAATTCAAGCAAAGGTGTTATTGGTGCAGCAAGAGGTGCGCCTTCTGAAGCAAGAAGCTTAGTCATAACAATACCTGGAGAATTGCTGCTGCAGGCCACGCATCTGAATTCTGTTGCGTTCTGACTCCAATGTTACCTCCTGCAACCGCTTCTCACTCTGAAGACGTAAGTGTCTCTCCTCTTCCAATTCATGTATCAGCTTCTCATGCTATAAAAGGCACAAAGGAAATGGCTTTTAAGAAGGTGTTTCTTAAATATGATGACAAAAAAATAATTAATAATAGCTGTCAGTTACTGAGTGCTAACTTGGATTTTATGTATGTATATTAATTAATTTCATCCTTGTTACAACCCCATGAAGTAGGTTCTATCATTAATCTCTTATAGACAAGGAAACCAAGGATCACAGACACCTAAGTAATTTGTCATAAAAACCAGAAGGTAACAGGTTTTCAATCCTGGCTGATTTGACTCTAAGGCTTAAATAATTTCCACTAAACTGTGCATATATTAAGATCTATGGCTCAATAATACTATCAAATGCATAATAATTCAAGTAATTATGATTGAGATCATTAGTGCCTGTTCAGAATTACTTCATCTCTTCAATCTCTGGTATACGCTTTAAAGAGAACATTACTATGTTTTATAGAAGAACCAAGAACTTCAAGTTAATTAGAACATGGAGCTCATGAGAATAAGGTTAAATAATTTGTTTTTATTTTGTCCAATTAGGTTTTCACAGGAAAAAAACTAGATTAAACCACACAATATATTTATAATCCCAGAAAACTAGCTCATCTCACAAATAGGCATCAGGGATTAAAAGAGGAACAGGACGACCCAGAATAGATGGTTCAGCAAAACTCATTCTTAGAACTGGTAAAAAAGCACACAAGATCAGATCCTCCTGACATTACTGACTCAGACATGCTAATGTTGTTATTGATTTTGTTTTGTTGTTGTTATTATTATGTTTTTTTTAGCATGCCATGCTATTATAGTTATGGCTGTTACTAAATTAAGCACTTTGTATATAGGGTATATATTCTATGTTGAAAACCAAAGCCTCAATGCCTGATTATGAAGGACTTAAACTCTTAAAGGAAAAGAAGAGAAGCAAAGCCCTCAGTCTCCAAATTCATTAGACACTCTGACTCTGTACTATGGACCCAGATTGAAATAGGGTCCATTGCATGGGGCATATTCACAGGAAGTGACAGCAAAGATGAATTTTCTCCAGCTCTAACTCATGTGAAAAAAGTTCTCTTGAGGACCATGAAGGAAACATTAGATCATAATCTGGAAATGAATCAAGGTCCTCTGAAAAATACTTACATATGGGCATCTGCTCCTTCTGCCTTTGCTCCTTAGACAATTCTCTTCCCTTTGCCTAAAAAGTCCCCCGAAGTCTTTCTATTCAAAGCCTAAGGTTCCTTCCAGGCTCAGCTGTAAGCCATTTCCTCTAGAATTTTTTTCCTTATCGCTTTATTGTTCCTTCCCTTCCTTGGGTTTCAATAGCACCTACCATCTTTACTTTCCTTTAGGTCCTTACTTATATTTTCTATTATTGTTTTTCATGTGACTTTATTATAATTCTCCATTGAAGATGAACACTTGCTTAATATTAAAACTATGTCTAATGTGCATATATACTTTGTATTACCCAATGAACAGTAGTCTTGGAAAATATATTTGCTTATTGATTATGGAGCTGGCCTTTTTCTAAGTCAGGGCTATAATGTCTACATCTTTAATGCTCCAATGGTCCATTTTTAACCCCCCACAATCAATTCCTTCTACTGGAACCAGAAAAAGAAAAATCACATCAAATCTTTATTCTGTCACTCTCCAGTAGCTTTGAAAAGGAAGAAAAACATGGTTATGGAAGAGAAATATACTAATTGAAGTCACACCTCTGTAGAAATAGTTAAAACTGCAAATTTTATATTTACATTATTTTACCACAATAAAAATAGATTAAAGTAGAAAATCTTTACTCAAATATTACACATAATCAATATTATTCTCTGTATAGAGTCACTGGACTAAAAGAAACATGAATAAGTCATTTATATCATAGAACTTGGAAGATCATGCTTTGATTTTAGAAATAGGCAATAAAAATGGTGCATGCTAAATTGTTCAAAAGCACATCCTAGAAGGAGGTGAAGTTCTACAGAAAAAATGGCATCTCTCCTTCTTTCAGAAGTAAAGAATGTTACATAGATACGCTCGCTGCTATATTAAAGAATCTCCAACATCTAATAAGGAAAAAAGTTTTCCATATGGATAATCTTTCTGTTCAATTTGTTAATGCTTTTTCAAATATGAATAAAATGATGCCCTTACAATATAAAGTTTTAGGGAATTCTAAGACTAATGAAAAAAAAATCTGTTTACTAAAATATATTCTTTTTAAATAGTGTATGTTTTAGTTAAATTATTAAAGTTTGACAAAAAGCCACACTTACTTTCAAAATATGGGCAAAAAAATTCTTACCCAAATTATAAAACATGGCTAAAAGTAGCAAGAGAGTGTATCAATGGATTGGCCAATTTATTTATTTATTTGTTTGTTTGTTTGTTTGTTTGTATTAACTATATCCTAGTTGTAAACAGATTTATCCTCAAAGTAACTTTGGTTTTCTTCCATGTTTTCTCTGCATCTTTTACAGCAGGGAGTTTGAAAGAGAATAAGAGATGGACAATGATTGGGTATCATTTACATAGTGCCACTAGGTACTGAAAAACAGTTAAGTAAAAGACAATGTCACAAAAATAAGTTTACAAAATTTCTGTGGCAACAATTCTCCTTCAAACTGCTAAGCTAGTCTGGCTTTAAGAAGCCATCTTAAGAGAGTTCTAAGGCTGTTTTTCAAAACTCACTGGGTCCCACATTGTATTTCTCCCAGTTTCATTTAATGAAATCACCTCTTTCCTGGCTTTTCTTACCATCACACCTAAATCACCACCAGAGGAACACAAACACTGGCCTTGGGGCTGAGTCCAAGAAGTGACATTAAACACATGTCCACAGGAAACTACCAGCCACATTCTCTTCCTTCCTTTTAGTGCAGTGGTCCACACCCTTTTTGGCAACAGAGACAGGTGCTCCTATGAGAATCTAACGCCTGATGATCTGAAGTTGAGCTGAGGCGGAGATGCTAGCTCTGGAGAGTGGCTGCAAATACAGATGCTTTGCTCCCTGGCCCACCCGCTCACCTCCTGCCACTGACTGGGTACCCAGTCTGAGGCCTGGACATTGGGGACCCCTGCTTTAGAGACTCAGGCTTTACTCTCATTCAAAAGGCAGGATTGCATACTTTTCTCAGCAAAAGCTGACTCAAGATGAGTGAACTTTCAAACTTGTGTTCTTCAGCTGCTGTCTCTAACTCTGAAATAACTAAGTTCCATGAGAAAAATCTTGAATTTGGAGAGCACATTACATTTTACATGTTCCCACTTTCACTGCTGTAACTATTCCTCAGAACAACTCAGCAAAGTCGGTTGTTATCAATTCCATTTAAAGATAAAGAAAATGGGGTCAAGAGAGTAAAAGAGCTCGCCCAGGTTAGAAACGACAGCCCTGGGACCAGAACCAAGTTCTTCCAACCTAAAATCCCCATTTTTTCCCCTACTACAGTCATTTCTGCTGTAACACTTACTACAAAACTGTGAATTTATTCCAATGCAGTTGACATATCAGGGGACAATTTGAGCATAACACAAATCTCACATTTGCTTATGCTCAATTTCATTCACGAGAAACACGAAGTGAACACAGAAAACTGCATCTCGCTGAACCTAGCGTAGAAATATACAAACCATCCAGACATCAGAGAGACTAGCCAGTGCCATCAGTCCACCGTGCATGTTGTGAGCCACCGCCGTCCACAGCTGATGGTACATCTTGCCCTCTGATTTCACGCCGCCTTCCTTCAGCTGCTTCACTAACACTCGAGCCGCCAATAAGCATTTCCGGAAGCAAGCTGTGTGTCTTTCTCAGGGTAAAGTGCCATATTTAGTGTATATTTATGTATTTCTTCATCATTTAACACATGTAAAACTTAGCTGCCATTTTTATTAGATTCCTATCTTTTTTTTTGCATCACTGACAGCTTTTGAGTATTTTGCCCTGGTTCCATTTTTCCCACAAGCCCTGGGCCGTGATCTTTAGGGACACATATGTCCAGTTACAGCAGAGTTGACTTGACTGTACATCACGGTGGAGAAAAAGAAATCCTGAATCAAGAGTAGAATTCCAGAGCCCTTTCCCTATTCCAGCACAAGCAAAGATAGGCCTTTTGACAAAGAATGAAATTTAAAAACCAAAAAAAAAAAAAAAGGTTTATTAATTTCAAATATTTGTTCTCCCAAATAATGTTGTCTATATCTCACAGCCTTCACACAGACCTTAAAGTTCCTCAAATTTAATTACTATGCTCTGATTAAACCTCCAGGGAAGGAAACTCCACAATTTCTCTGGGTAAAACATTTTATTTTTTTAAACTCCTCTCTTGATACTTTTCCAAGATTTGCTTAAATTGTTTCAAGTATCAAAAAACCATTTCTATCTCCATATTCCCAAGGATTGAAGATAAATCTATAGGTTCTGACATTATTTTCTAATTTAACATAGAGCTCTGCTTAGAAAAGAAGCCATGTACACACCCACGTGATTTAGCCATTTGCTCAGACCACAACAGTTTACTGAGTAGCTACTATGAGCCAGAAACCAGACCAGAACAGGAGACCAGCAATGAGCCAAATAAACATGGTTTCTGACTACAGTAAACTTACACTTACACTTACACTTACAAAGGGGAGAAGGTGGGTGCTAAAGAAACTATCGCACTGATAAATACATCAGTATACGCTGATATACAATTAAGGGCTTGATGAAAGATGACAGCAAGAGGAACTGATTTTGTTTGGTAGGTTAGTGGAAAGTTTCTCTGAGGAATTAACATTTCAACTGAGACCTCTGTGATGATTAGACAGTACCAGGTAAAGAGAAGAGACCAGCACCCTAGGCAGAGTGAGCAGCAAATGGGAAGTTTTTCGTCACATATGGGAAGACCAAATTGAAGACCAATGTGCTGGGAAGCCCAGTGAGCAAAGGGATGGCAGTGGCATAGTAAGAGGCAGAACACAGGGGACCATGAAGGCTGTGTTATGGACATGGGGTTGCATCCTAAATAAGATAGTAACTCGTTACCAAGGTTTAATCAAGCGAGTGATAGGATCTAATAAAGACTCTTCAAAGATCTTCTGACTACTGTGAGGAGAAAGAACTGAATTAAGAAGCTAAATAACAGAATAGGAAAATATTTAAATATAGAATGGTGAATGCTGCCAGCTTCTAGTTTAGACGCCACCATTTGTTAGCCAAGTGGATTTGGACAAGCCACTTAACTTAAAGCTTAACTGTTTTAAGCTAATTTCCTCTGTATATTGGGGAAAATAAAATTGCCCAAGACAATTTCATAGTATCACTGTGAAGAATGAGCAAAATAATGTATGATAAAGCACTATAAAAACCTAAAAGTCCCATATGAAAATAAGATATGGCTAACTGAAGTATATAGTTTATATTATCTAATATAGTTTAGCTACTTTTGGTAAATTCTATAAAAATTTTATTCTTTAATGATCACTCAATGTTAAATAAATATTGTAGTTATATATTTATTTAAAAAGCTCAAAATGTGTTTTTTCAAGTAGATTAAACTTTAATACTGAGGAAAAATACATTTTAAATTATATGTTAATGTAAGAACTGAGACTAACTTAGTAACAGATGCCCTCTAAAATATAGATAATTCTATGTTTAGACTTCTATGAGACATTATTTTTTAATCTCACCACTTAGTATGATTTTAAACAGGTGGCTTGATCTGTGGTATACTAAAATTTCAGGGGTTAGCACTAACATATTTATACTTGATGTCAAATATAGAAAGTCAATATATACCTCTACCGTAGGTCCACCATAACATGAGAGCCACTTCCAAACACTCCATGTGAGGCCTGTTTAGTGAGTCACACAAGGCATCAATTCATCTTAAGGTATTCTGTGATGACTTGTTTGAGAGACACATGATAGGTAATATATAGAAAGCTATATGTTTCTATTTCAAAAAATTTCCTGAAATGTGTTCAAGTTACAATACTCTTCTTGAATAACATTTTATGATCAAAGAATCATGGGAGAAATATTAACACCTTTAGATTTAAAAATAAAAAGGATCTAAAAGACAGTGAGAAAAGAACAGAGGTCATTAGAAAAGGTCATAGGGATTAAATGATATTCTTGAGTATTGATGACAAAAAATAAATGAAGTCATTAAAAATATGGAATCTGGCAAACCAACTACATACTGTGCAATAAGAATTTTAAGTTAGACTATTGGAAAAGATCAGTACATTTGATTCGGTGATATAAACATAAAGCATGGCATTAATACTCAATAGTCAATTCAGAACTTCAAGATCTGCTTAGGTTTGCTTATTAATTCATTCCAGACAGTCACGGATACCACCATGTGTTTACCAAAGTGCGGTGTATATTGGAATATTTTAAGATTACACAGAGACCCAGAATAACCATTCTAATTCTCTTGCTACTTCTTGAGAATCTAAAACTGACAAGTGATTTCTTTTCTTCAGAAGTTCATAAACCAAACACACAGCAGCAACAAAATTAAACTATTATATTTTCATAAAAATTAGTTTGTAATGGAAAAACTGTATTAACCAATTTCCATAAAGCCAATGTAAAATGGTTCTAAATTAAGCATTAGTTGTTACATCTAATTGCAGCCTCATTTTTGCCTTTTAAACAAATTGTAATATATTTTCTCCATAAGGATCCCTGAATTCAATACTCTCATTAGTTATGTAAGATCCAGTTATCCTAGAAGCAGAGAAATAGATAAGGAACTTGAGAATTGATTTTTTTTAAAGCCCATACTGTTGCCTGTAACAGAAGAATCAGAATCAGATTTTGAGATGCTAGGATAGAAGGTGCCCAATATACATCCGCAGTGCTGATAACATCACCCAAGACAGACAAAGCTTTTATTCTAACAAAAAAAGATACAGAGCTTGCTTTAAAAAAAATAGATAAAAAGTGAGAGAAGGGAAGGAAAGGTGAGTGAGAGAAACAAAGGAGGGGGGGAAGAGGAGGAAAGAAATTTCAAGGGTAAAGAAGACAGATGGGCACTAAATGTCCTCAAAACTAGACTGCTAGATGGGAGCTCTAAAAGAGAATGCTACAGGTGAATCACTCCTCACGATTAAATTTTCTTAGGCAAAAATTATGTAGATGTTTCTCTCTTAGCAAAAAGATACAGATGTGAACTTTATGGGAGGAGTATTTTCAGGATGAGTTGAGCAAAGAAACAGGAGAAAATGGCCTAGAATGTCAAGACTGATATGAATTATAAAGGTATACTGGAGACTATGGCCATGCTACCCTGAACACGCCCGATCCCGTCTGATCTCAGAAGCTAAGCAGGGTCCGGCCTGGTTAGTACTTGAATGGGAGACTACTTAGGAAGACCAGGTCCTGTAGGCATTAAAAATAAACAAACAAACAAACAAATAAAAATAAAGGTATGTTGGAACAAATTATAACAAAATATTCTATCCCACAAAGAGAGAAAATTAAGTTGTCTTTTGCTTATAGTTAGTGATCTTTATTATTTTCAACTAGGGCTATAAGTGAAGAATAAAATAGTAATACTACATTTACATAACAAAGTAATGCAGTTTTGATTTATATCATCATACAGTTGGAAAAAAAAGTAGGGCAGAAAGTTACACATTGATTCACTTTCCACATTTTTCATCACTTTAGGTGTCCTGATTTTCACTAGCATGATCCCTATGGTGGAGAAGACATGAGGTTAGTAGTCTGGGTCCTTATCGTTTTGGTTCTCCCATTAACTTTCAACTTTGGGAAATAGAATTAGCCTCTTTAGACCGCCATCCAAAAAGCTCAGGTCCCTTTAAACTCTCACATTTTATTCACCCATGAAATTAACCACAATCACAGTGACGGGGTTTAGAACACGTTACTTTAGAATATGGCACCTTGGCATGCTGAATATCGTAAGCTGAAGAAGTTCGAGAAAAAGGCAGAAGCAGGAAGTTCACTCTGACCTCCCCCATCCCTTCGCCCTTCTGCCCTGAAGGAGGTCATAAAACCCTGGAGTGAAAGATGCTCTCCCTATACCCTTATCAGAGACACAGAGAGTTTGGGCCTGAGACAGCTATACAAACAAACCTTGTTAAACTAACACTTAACCTTCCTAGCTGCTCCTTCACCATCTATTACCCCTAATCCAAATCTCTCCATTTTGTCTGTTATTCACAAATTGACTCTTTCTTGGTCTGGTCACTTCTTCGGGTCTTCATTCTCTTGTGAAGGCTCTTGTGTACATGTAAAAATTCAATATGCTTTTCTCCTGTTAATCTGTCTTATATTAATTCTTAGGCCCAGCCAGAGACACAAAGAGGATAGAGGGTAATTTTCCCTCCCCTGAAACAGCAAGTAAAACATAATTACTAATGATATGAAATTATGAGATGAAACATAGTGTCTATAAAACGAGTATGTGTGCAGATATTGGGGTTAGTCAGAATATAAATTTCATCTGATAATGACCAAGGTAACTGGCATCCCTGTATGGATACTTAGGTGGGTGAAGCTGGGGATTTCAGAGGCTAAGGCCTTGGTTTTCTTGGCTGGTCTAAAACAGCCACCGTGATGTTAAAGTAACATGGAGCATTGTACAAGTGGGAAGAGAGGTGGTGAAACAGAGACCTCAGAGCATCGGTTTTAATTTGGTTCCCAAACAATTGTAGGTCTCAGTAGATCCTGAGGAGAATGACAGAATCTAAATGACTTTTGAGCGAGATAGTTCTTGCTCAGGATGGATTTCAGAAGTGAAAGGTACAAGCAGTGTCTGCTTGTTTTTTATTACTGTCATTCATTAGCAATGGTTCCTTGAGTTGGAAAAGGCCTTTCCACAGGGTTTTCTGGCTCACTGACTTTCTGACTTCAATAAGCTTCTCAGAAAAACATTTCCTCCCAAATCTTTGAAAATCTGATGATTTGAGGGTCTGACCAAGGAAAGCAAGACACCGAGTTCTAAGAAACCAAGTGAGTAGTAAGCCTGGTATCCATAGTCAGTTACCTAATTCAGACACACTCAACCCTGACCCCAAATTTCCTTGAGTTTATTTGGTCAAAAGGCTCAATTCTCAATTTTACCTAAAAAACAGCTTCAGTTACCCACCACCGGGTCTTTTTATAAGAAGTCAATGACTCATTCTTTTCCCCTGGTCACAGATCTTTCTCTGTTGTCATGTTAATTGATCACAATGAACAGTAGCTATTAATTATTCTGTCCATTTGGGGGTTCTCAGAAGTCAATTTTATTAAGTGCCTTCCTACTTGATTGAAGTCTTAAATACTCTTTTCTGTTCTGTGGATACAGTATATTTCATATAAAGAAGGGAGAGGGTTTCAGTTCTCTTAGGAATTTTTACTTCCAGTTTTCTGCCCTGAACCAATCAATGTACTGAATGACCTAGATTTATTTATTCCCCATTTCACTCCTACATTCTGTTCCTTTTCTGACATTATCCCAATAACCAGTGAAGAATAAGTGGCTTTCTCCAGCAGATTTAGTTTCCATTGCAAAGTTGAGTCACTATATTTCCTCTCCTTGTTCCTTACTTTAGAGCAGGGGTCCCCAGCTCCCGAACTGCAGACCAGTACTGGTCCATTGACTGTTAGGAACCAGGCTGCTCAACAGAAGGTGAGTGGCAGGCAAGTGAGCAAAGCTTCATCTGTATTTGCAGCCGCTCCGCAGCACTAGCATCAGTGTCTCAGTTCTACCTTGGATCATCGAGCATTAGAGTCTCATAGGAGCATTGGTCCCTGGTGCCAAAATGGTTGGGCACTGCCGTTTTAGAGGATTCTGAGCTCTTTTATTCTCTCTTCCACACTCTAATCTTAAACTTTAGTTACATTTACTATAAAGGTTAACACTTGCTCTGCCTTCTGATGTTTTATGTCACTATCCACCTAATTCATGGCTTATCTCATACACTGGTGCTCAGTTGCAAGCTAAAAAAGTAGCTAGCAATGTAACACCCTTGAACATATTTGTGTCTTTCCACAATGCTTGATTTATTGAGTGGAACTTTCTCAGATAAACCAATCAGGTACCCATGCAGTTTAAACACACAATTTACAGAGATGGAAAATACAGAGTCTTATGTGACAGAGCGAAGGGATGAGAGTCCTTAGCATCTCCAAAGCAAGCTCTGTTGACTGGCGACATGAAGAGCTGCGTGTCAGTCCCAAGCCAGGGCGTCAGAAGGTCAGAGTCTTCGGCTCTACTGCACCTTTCCGTGATGCTATCGAGTCAGGCTTGAACATTGCCTGTCTAAGGTGTTCAGCTTATATGCACCTTACAAGGTGGGATCCTCAGTTTTATCGGCTTCTGCAGATGGAGACTGACATTTCTGTGGTTTTGGGCAATCTGGTCACACGCTAAGGGCGTTCCCACAATGTGCCAGTTGGCATTACTGTCATGGCTCCCATGGAATCCATTTTGTAAAGTCCAAAACATGCTCATTTCTTTACAGAGCTCCCTCCCAATATTCAACTTAGTTTTTTAAACTACATGATGTCACATGTTTTGCTCAGTATTTCATTTATAATTATGATCTCCTATCTCTTTAAAGAGCATGCTTTTCTTCGGGCGTGAATTTGGCCTTGTGCTTGGTAATGAAACTCCACAGAATATTAGCATATCACTGAGCATTCCAGCAGTTCAATACATTCTTGGGGAGTTTAACTAGATCTTCTTGACCTTCCTAACTACTTCCTTGTTCTTAGCTGGCAGCCAGCTCTGGATTTGCAAAGTTTGTATCAGTTACAACTTTCAGTCTTTGATCACTCTGAGGATAATGCGATGAGATTTTCTTCCGTGTAAAAACCCCATCTATTTCACCATTTGTCATTTTTCCCTTACCATTGCCTTTGTTTGGTCACTTTTCTGCCCTCTGCCAACAGCCCAGAGATCGTAATCCTAAACCTCAAATTCAAATCTCTTATCTGACTAATCACTTTCACTCCTATTAAGTCAAAATGTCTTTTCTTACAGGACTCACAGTGGCTTCCTTAAAAAGCATTTGTAATTGCATTTTTTTAAGATAGTATATTTTACTATTCATTTTGTTCACCCTACTAGATTTTCTAGAACCGTAGGAGGAAAAAATCTATTCAGATGAAGAACCCTGTTTTTCTGATTGGAATCCTTATATTCCTCCCCCTTTCTTCTGTGAATGAGTATAATTATGCGTATGGAAAATTAGAATATTTGCTATTATAATTATTCATTCTTCTAAAAAAGGAGAGTAATTATAACGTCAACAGTAGGCTGTACAAGGTACTACTGAAGCTTTTGTTTTAAATCTGCCAGAGAAATGGCTTCTGGGACCCCAGTAATTAATGTTAATTTCTCACAAACACTTTTTATGCATTTGAAAAACACACTAGAATGCCTTCATACTTCCAATTTCATTGTTGAAAATCTCTCCAAATAGTTTTTAAACAAGGCCCTGAGAACATCCAGATTGGTTTTTACATAACCAGCTTCCATTATGTGACAATACCAGAGTATATTAGAAACCTGAAATTTTAAAACAACGTGATATTTAGCAGTTTGCCTTACTCTTGTTAGCAAATGCAAACTTTCACATTCTATCATTTTATTAAAAGGTCAGCTATAATATTTAAAATATCAGTGTGGAACTAATCATGAGTTTTGGCTCAATGCTTTAGTATTTCATTTCATACAATTACCAAAGTTAGAAGAAATTGAAAATATTACATATTGAATAATTAGAGTTCGTGTTATTTCAGAGAGATAAGGTTAAACAGAAATGTCATTTTTATCGGGAACCCATTAAAGGTCTATACATGAGCTGAATGAGTACAGTTAATCTGTAGTAAGGGAAATGTATATTCTTAAAAGACAACCTGTACTTCTTTTTAAAGTGCACTTGACCCTTGGTTAATCACACAAATAGGGAAGATCATGATAGATAATTTCAGTTTCTGAGTTATAGAAGATAGTCACAAGAGGAAGCAAATAGAAAACATGGCACCACATGGTACAAATAACAGTCATGAAAAATAGGCCAATGTAGACTACAGTTACCACTAATTGAATGTCTGTCTTACACATGGCTGTGCATAGAAAGGCTCACAGGAGAAGTTCCTAGGTCATGACTATAGCTCTTTCATGTGCAATTTAAGTGAGCATCAGAAATTGTGTTCTCAGGTGCCCTTTTTGTAATCTCCTGGCTTCTCTCCAGTTTCCACTCCTGTCTGAATGTTTAGCTTTCTCTTATTTGAAAATGGTCTCTCCTGGATGGCTTAGTCAGACCTGAATGGACACAACCAAGCTGTTCAACTAGATTTCCACATGGACACATTAATATCTTTACCCTTCTATAGATCTTACGATCAAAGAGAAATGAAAGCCTTTACACTTGGAAAGGCACTTTAGATTATTAGGTCCAAATGAGGCCCTAAAAGTTGCTAACTGTCCAGGGTGATCCAGCCCACCCTAAATCTTTGTGGCTGTGCAGAGAAGCTCAAACTCCGTCTTGGAAGTCTCCTTTTCCAGGTAATTAAGAGAAGAACAGATTTTCAAGAGCTTGGTGAAATTTTGTTTCTGGACCAATAGGGTTTATATGTAAAACTTTTATTTACATTTATAAATCACTTTCCTTTGCAATATAAACACACACACACACACACACACACACACACACACACACACACATTCAAAATTAAACCCTTAATGAAGATGAAAAAGTGACTGGCAAGATCATAAAATATTTTAATCATTATTACGTTAGTATCTTTAAAAGCCCTCCTAGAAAATTTGCCTCCTTCTTCAGAAAGTAATAATGTTAAAAACTAAGTTTTTTTTTTTTTACACAGCCTTGAATGTTATAAAATGTGGTTACTTCACGTTTACGGTTATTGAAGCATTGCTCTACAAGTGTATATTTTTATATAAGCTAAGACTCCCTGACTTTTTGACCAATGAATCAGATTCAGCATGTACAAAGAAAATGGTTCCAATTAATGAGATTTAACAGCCATTAATTACCATGGTCAAGCAAAACATGTGCCATTATGTAGGCACGCCAGTTCGTCAGGTCCGAATGCCTACAACAGCAGCTCTCACCTCTTAGTCCGGGAGAAACTACACATAGTCCACAAATTACAAAGGGTTCGGTACAGTAAACATTATTTATAAGCAGTTATTGAATACATAAAAGCACAACTACTATAACACAGGGAGTCTGTAGCTTTATTTCATTTTACTATTTATGTAAAAAGAATCCATCTACTCAACAAGATTGTGGCCTCAAATATTATATCTAAACCATGGCTTATGGCAGCAGCCCCGCTGATATGTAATACGAAGAAACATGTATACACATTTAGAGAGCATCTGCCTAATCATGAAGAAGTTACAAAAGCAGTTCAGAAAAAATCAAGTGAATGAAAATAAAATAAAATTTAAAAAATGAGTATTACTATATCACAAATAAGAGTGATATTGATGATGAATCTTGGCTGAGTGTTCTAAGCACTTTTTATGTAATATCACTAAATCCTCACAACAACACTGGACAGTAGGTACTATTTCTAAAGCAATCATTTTTTAAGATTATGAAGCTAAGACAACCAGAAATAAATAGCAGAGCTGGAGTCTGAGCTCAGGCAATTTGATTCCTGGGTCATAGAGCTTAACTGCCTCTCCTTACAAGTACCAAGGATTCTTTCCTGGTCTAGTAAACTTTTACCTCAACCAGTGAACAAACTGTCACTAAGCCTCTCCCTTTCCATGACCTATAAAGAGACTGTGGGATATAAAAGAGATTTAATAGATGGTCTTTAAAAAAGAGAGATGGTCTTTGCCATTAAGAATACCGTAATGATCACATATCAAACAATGAACTGGCAAAGCAGGACTGTCTAGAGCAGGGGTTCGCAAACACTTTCTGTATGAGCCCAGATGGTAAATATCTTCTCTTTCATGGGACATAAAGTCTCTGTTGCAATTGCTGAGTTCTGCCATTATAGAACAAAATTTGGCATACAGAATATATTAGCAAATGGGTGTGGATGTATTTCAATAAAACTGTTTATAAACACAGGTAGAAAAGGCAGGCAGCTCAGGCATAGTTTGTAAATCTAGATCTAGATCATTAAGGTTTGTAAACCTTAATGTAGATCATCAGTTGACAACTAATGAAAAGGAATCAATTCTAATTATTTATTTTGTAAGAAGTGGTATTCCTTTAATTTCAAATCATAAACTCCCCAGAAGCCATGAGGTTGGGAACTGTCATTATTATTGAAAAAACAAACTCAATTTGATACACTTTCCCCAAAATTTAGTGAAATTGTAGCCACTATCAACAATTAAAAAGTTAAGTTTGCATTTTCTAGAAAGAATGAACCTTGCAGCACTTCTGGAAATCATGTAAGATCTGTGCTTGTCAGTGAGCTAGGAATCTTTTAATCTATTCCTGTGTGATTATATCTCTGTACAAAGACACCAGATTTGTATTTTACATAGAAATACATTTAAGCAATGGGTGCTGAGCCATTAGCCAATGTCTCTTCTTATTCTCAATGAAAAACAGATACTCCATCCCTCTCCTAAGAGAAAATAGAATCTGTAGTCATTTGCTGCCAGTGCTGTTTAGTGTTAGACATTATTCGAATTACTTTAATCCAACAACAATTTACAAAGGGTTTACTTCATGTCAAACTAATCGCAACATTAGATAATTTTAAATATTAGTTATAGCATATGTAAAAAATAAAGATTATTTAGTCATGCAAATAAACATTTTGTTTTCCTTTAATATTCCAAGAGCCTCCGAGATTTAATGTTGACAGGAGATGACACCTTTAAATGCTTTTCTATCATATATTCTCAGATGCCAAAATAAAATGTTAAGTCTAACCACTCATTAAAATCAAACAACTCTGTGTACGCTAAGACCCTTCAGTATGCAGATTATAGGTTGTAACGAAAAATTCTTTCTCCGTCTACTAAAAGTTTTATATTTACTGTGCTAAATAAGTTTTAACTTTCCTCCACAGCCAATAATTAAGTCTCTTACTTCACAGCATCTGAGTTGACACAGAAGAGAAAGAGTAAATTTGCTATCTAGAATTTGTAATAGCCCTTGGGTCAGGCCTCTATAACCAATAATTTAACTCCCCAGATTGTACATTTATTTCATATTTTAAAGACTTCAAAATTTCAAATGTCCTTTTGTCTGTTATTCATTGATCGCTGTTAAACTAAATGTTTTTCACTCTGTAATCAATTCTTTCTTATGAAAATAAACCCAGGCAGTGACAAACAACTCTGCAGCATATTGCAGCTTTCCTGAGAGTGGGCATGAAAAACTTCTACCCCTAAGAATTAAAAAGAGATCAGATTGACTCCAGTGCTTAACAGTTTTTACAAGTTTCTTAACAGCTGAATCATTCCACTGTAACAAGACTTTATTAAATTAGACAGCTATTGAATTGTAAGCTTTCTGAGAATAACAATTAATATGCTTCTGTCCTTTATTATCATTTCAAACCATTGCAACCATATGTTCGTGTTCATTTTAATGTCTTCTTTGGTAACAAAATTATTAAAGAACAGTGGCTAGATGAAATGGAGATCCAAAATGTAAACAACAAGGACTCTGTGTTTCATGAGACTACTGTTCCAGGACAATTTTAAGTGGCACCACTACCTTTTTTTTAAATGAAATGTCATACTTTTAGACCCCAAATGGAAGGTATGTTTTCATGTAGGAACTCAATTTTACACACACTAAACTGTGAGTTCCCTGGCTTTCATATACACTTGCTTTCCAATGATTTGTCTGTCATGTGATTCGCTCTCTTAATACAACTTCCAATGGGAACCCATGGTGGGTATGAGTCAGGGGCAGCCAGCAACACACGTAAGATTGTCACTCACATGTACCATGTGTAACTCTCTCCCTTTGAGACTAATCTACTCAAACACCAAAATCCTAAAGCTTACAATCCAAATTTCCATCAATAAGTATTTAGTGGTCTGGGTAAAAGTTAAAGTAAATTGAGAAGAATAAAGATAAACTTTTCTAAATACAAAAGACAACAAATAAGACCTTTGAATGCACACACCTTAAATAAGTTAAGGCATTTTCTTGACGTTGTGTTTATTAGCAGAAAAGAACTCAAGGAACAATGATTTTAAATAATTTGAAACTTGCATGTGTTTATCCACGACAAACAGCAACAAAGGCATTTACAATTTTTATTTGCAGCAGTTGTTACTTCCTGCCAAAAGAGATCGTTTTGCATTACAGTGACGCAAATCAATGAAGCAAACCCAAGGTTTTTCAAAAGATGCTTTCTATTTCTTTTCCAAGGTAGTACCTCTATGCTCTAGCTCATACTTGCCAAGTGGACGGACAAACCCTGGCCTGGTTGTAACTATACACCAAACACTGCTTCTGACTTATGGAGAGTCCAACATATCACATCCACCAGCATTTACTAAATTCTACTACCTACAAGGAGCTCGTCCAGATGCTCCAGGTGAAATGCATTCTGATTATGAGCCAGAAGGCCAAAGCTCTATTATGGGTTCTTCGCTATAGGTGCCAATCTTCTCTAGATCTTAATATATAAATTATTTTATTTATTTCTTTATAATCTATAAAGGGAAAAAATAACCTATTAATGCTACTGTGACTGAGAAGAAGGGCGACACACAGCTTGAGGAAAGCGTTCCTACTGGCAATAACCATTTAATTATATAAACAAGAAGCTCCCAGAAACATAAAATTAGAGTCACTTCTGAAACTACTGATAGTATTCAAGAGAACAATAAATTAGAGGTAATGTGGACCCCCTCTTACAATTCTCATGAAGATACTGCTCTAGACGTGATAGCGGTGAGATATAACTCACTGTAGGACTGTAACCGGGGCAAGGCACACACACAAATGAGAAACATCTGCGTTCCTAGTTAGTCAGCTGCCTCTCCTCTTACTGTTACTCCCTGACCTTTCACACTGCACAGCTTAGTGTATATGAAACCTCAAAGGAAGAGATATATTTGATGAACCAATTTATTTAATGAAATATCAAATGAATAGTTCTAAGTCCTATTTAGGCTAATCCTCGGCTTCTAGCATTATTTACTTTGCACTATAAAACATATCTTCTCTCTTGGAAGCATGGGCACCAAAGGGAAGAACAGTAACTTTTAATGGGTACAGTTAGAACTTGAAATTTTTTATCTGAAAAACCATAAAGCTTTTAAAAATGAATTTGCAAATGTAATTGAGCTGCTAATAGCTGCTACTGATAATCATTAAAGAAATCTCATTTCCCTAAATTAAACATAATGAAATGTTTTTTAAGATCAAATAAAACTAGAAAATGCTATCAGGGTGATAAAATTTGCCTCTAAAAGTGGTGTTCTGGAGTTTGCAGAAAAGCCTCAGTTGCCAGCAAATGCCAATGGTTTACTGGATTATGGGCGATGTGGAAGTCATTTCCACTGCATCATATCAACTTTTACTGACTAATAATCAATCTAAAAGGCAAAAGATTGCAGAGCTTCACATTGCAGTCAGTGCTTATACAAATTTAACAGACATCCTTTAAAGCTCTTCCATTAAGGTCTTTAAAAGTTTGCTATTTAATTAAATGTTGTCAGTATGTCCACAGTTCAACTTGTGCACTTCACATGTCAATGTTTAATTTTTACATTACTTTTGCCTTTTCTTCAAGTGTAAATGGCATTTGGGGGCCATAGAGACTGTTTCTGTTAACAGGCAGGGACGTGCTTCAGTTGCTCACAACTGGTCACTGTGTCCGCATTTCCTCATAGTTTCTAAGAAAAAAATATCCACAGTTTCTCTATTTACTTCAGCAGTTTATCATTCTGGAAGTAAATACATTTTTTTTTATGTTTGATCAAAAATATTTTGTGTCTTAATTTAATTCCTCATCTTATTTGGACTTCTACAAATCTGAGAAACAATCTCTCAACTCTTCATAAAAACGTTTATTCCAGGAAAATAAAAAGTCTTCTATTAATAGAAATCCTACCTCTTCACATTTATGTATAGTTTGAAGTATGATATATTTGTGTGGCTTGTCACTAGTTTTTGATAATTTTTGCCTCATTTCTCTGGTATTTTCACATTCCCTTTAAAAATTATCAAAACCAGATTAAAAAGAAAAAAACTATAACAAGAGTTAGATTAATGTCAAGCTCAGGCAAAGAACTATTGGTTGATCTTACGAAATCCCAGTGCTCTTTGCGGCTTCCCCACTTTCCTACCACCAAGTACCATCCCAACGCCACCTCACACCAACCGCCCTGCTCTCATGAGAGCCGCTCATTTGCTTTTTAAAGTACTTATAACATGTGGTAACAAATAATGACTAATTAATAATTTTTATATAACTTTTGGTCTATAGTGACCCCCATTTTTTTTTCCATCATTGGTTCCTTGATCACCTTGCCCATAGAAATGATTTGTTTTTTTAACCTTAATACATCACACTTCTTTCATTAGTTTATTCACTGACTAATTAGTAATTGCGTACTTTGTGCCAGGCACTCGATAGGTGTTGCTAATTTAATTCAGAATTAAGACAAGGTCCTGTCTTGAAGATAAGTAAAATCTAGTCAATAACATCCCTTTTAAGTAAACTGTGCTTTTAAATCACTTTTGTTTAAAGTATAAAGCAACTGTACTATGTTAATATTCCTTTCAAATTGATGGCTGAGCATTTGGTAATATTCTATTTGTTGACTTGGGTGCTCATTCACAGGTTCCATTTGTGAAAATTCAGCGAGCTTTGTCAATATGTGCACTTTTCTGTATGTACATTATACTTCAATACTAAGTTTAAAATAAGAGAAAATATAGATGACTTAGACATAACACCAAAAGCATGGTCCATGAAAGAATAAACATAATCTGGACTTCATTAAAATTAAAAATGTATGCTATGTAAAAGACTACTAAGAGAATGAAAAGACAAGTCACAGACTGGGAGAAAAATCTTTGTAAAAAACTCATATCTAATAAAGGACTGGTATCCAAAATATTCAGATAATTCTTAAAACTCGACAATAAGAAAATAATCAAATTTAAAAGATCTGAACAGACACATCACCAAAGATTATATACAGATGGCAAATAAGCATATGAAAAGCTGCTCAGTATCATATGTCATCTGGGAACTGCAAAAGTTAAAAAAGCAATAAGAACCCTACATACCTTTTAGAATGGCTAAAATCTAAAATGCTAACACCACCAAATGTTGGTGAGGATGTGAAACAACAAGAATTATCATTCATTGCTGGTAAGAATGCAAAACAGTACAGCCAGTTTGGAAACAGTTTGGCAGTGTCTTACAAAGCTAAATATAGGCTTCCTATATTACCCAGCAATGGTGATCATGGGTATTTATCCAAATGAGTTGAAAACATATGTCCACACAAAACTTTGCACAGGAATGTTTGTTGCATTCTGATTCATAATTGCAAAAACTTGGAAGAAACCAAGATATCCTTCCATAGATGAATAGATAAACAAACCATAGTACATTTATACAATAAAATATTATTTGGTGATTAAAAGAAATAAAAAGACATAAAAGAGATTTAAATGCATATTACTAAGTGAAAAGGCCAATTCGAAAAATGTACAAACTATATATTTCCAACTATATAACATTCTGGGAAAGAAAAATCCATAGAGACAGTAAAATGATCAGTGGGTGCTAGGGGCTCAGGGGTGGAGGGATGGATGGATAGGTATCACATCAGAGGTTTTTATGGCAATAGAACCATGTACTCTGTATGATTGTGTAATGGTGGATATAATTGTCAAAACCCATAGAACTGAACAATATAGAGTGAACCCAAATGCAGACTACGAACTTTAGTCAATAATATTGAAGCAATATTGGTTCACCGACTGGAACAAAGGTACCACACTAATGCCAAGAGGTTGATAAAAGGGAAAACTATGGGGGTGTGTGGAGGAAGTGCAATATAGGAACTGTACTTTTTGCTCAATTATTTTTTGTAAACTACAACTGCTCTAAAAAATAAATATCAATTTTTTAAAAAGTGAAAAAATAAACTGGTTTGATAGCTTCACAATATCAACCCTGCTTCACTCTAATCTAATCAGATTAATCTAGGGCTTCTAAACCATTAATGTCTCCCTTTTACCTTCAGGATAGAGTTCGGGCTCCTAGGCATACAATAAAACGCCTTGGTAATCTAGTTTCATCAATCCCAGCCCCACTTCCGCTCCCTCCCGTGCCTACTCTGCTCTTGGCATACTTCCATGCCTTCCCATTGCTGTTCTTTCCCCAGTCCTAGAAAATCTTCTCTCCCAACAGATCCCTATCCCCTGTCTATTTGGCAAACACCTACTCATTTTCTGAGGCCATTTAAATAGTTTCTCCTCCTTAAAGTTTTCTTTATTTTTCTTGAGTAAAATGAGTACCTCCTTCTTCTATATTCCAATCATATGCTGTTCTATTATATTGTAACTGTTCATTCTTCTGCTTCATTTGCTAGAACATGAACAATTTGAGGGTAAGGACTATGTAATAATTACTTTTCCACCTCTGGTGCCGAGCACTGGTGGAGAGTAGGTGTTCAATAAGATTTTACTGAACAATCAATCAATAAATGGCATAGAGAAGCAGTCCACGTGAGCTAAGGGTATCTCATAAATGTTAACACAGTAATTTCTATGAGGGTCTGAAATTATATGGGCTGGATATCTAACATTCTGATTAAGTATATAACTTACCATTGCAATGACACTTAAAGGTCAGAGTGGAATCACTTGTCCATTAGACACATTCTCTCAAAGACCAGATGTCTCAAGCAAAGTTTGGTAAGTGTTGGACTGCAATCAATTCATGGTAGAAGTCTGATGAGTACCACAAGGATAAATAGCCTATGTGTGGTGGATTAGAGAAACATGCACATGCTTTATATGCCAGACATGTAGAAGTCAGAGAGAATGTTCGGTTTGAAAAATTAAGGATTCTGACTTATAGTCTTGACCAGGCAAAAAGCCAGTTCAGCTCACCAGTGAGAGTTTAAGATAAAATGTGATTCTAGAAGAAAAATCACAGGACATTCCCAATATGTAAACATTTTTGTTAGGCTTAGAATCTATACTTGGCCTGTTTTTCTTTCTTCTAAAGTCTCTGCTTTGGCAATTCCAATTACTCTAAAACCTGAACCATTATTTCTCCGTGAGGGTCTTCCTAGTCTGCATGTCCCTTAATGCAGGGGCAGGATATTTTCCTTTTACCTTTCCTGATTCATTTTCTATCACTTTCCACACCGATTCTTGCCCTGGGAGGCTAACCTATCTGGCCTTCATTAATGGGTTAACAGGTTTTGTGCTGATTTCTTGTCAGGTCCGGCCCATGGAGGAGCCCATCAAGAGATCTTAGCAAGGAATCAGGGAGGGAGGTGCATTTATTTATCTGACTTAATAGTTTGTGTTTAGAGTACATCAAAATCACAAAGAGAAGAATTTATTGGTAGGGCAGATCGTGACCCCATTCTTAGCATTTCTGATTCAGCAGGGCAGGGGTGGGTTCTGAGCATTGGCATGCCTAACAAGTTACCAGGTAAAGCTGATGATGCTGGTCAGAGCACCACTTTGAGAACTACTGCTATGGCTCTCTCCCTGAAAGGTCACTTCTAAGCTACTAATGTCTTTCCATCAAAAGTCATTGTTCCTCTCAAAGTGACCCACCTATAGGGCTGTGATGGTTAATTTAATGTTTCAGTGTGGCTAGGACATAATATGCAGATATCTGGGCAAACATTATTCCAGATGTTGCTGTGAAGGCTTTTTTAAAGATGAGATTAACATTTAAATCAGTAGACTTTCATGGGATGTAAAGTACAGCATAGGGAATATAGTCAATAACAGTGTAATAACTGTATGGTGTCAGGTGGATATGAGGCTTATCAGGGGGATCACTTCATAAATTATATAAATATCTAACCACCATGCTGTGCACCTGAAATGAATAAAATTATACTGAATGTAAACTAATTGAAAAAAGAGACAGAAAGATAGGTAAAGATTATGTAGATAGACAGTAAACTGAATAAATATAGAGGAGTGTTTTGTAATCTTTTACTTAATGTATCATGGATATATGCAATGCCAGTGAATACTCATCTTTATGCATATCATTAAAAGAAGAGTTAAATCTCATCTCTCATAGGTGAAAGTCAATGGCTAACATCTACTACTGATAAATAACAATATAACCATATTATTTAGCAAGAAGATAAAACAGTTGAAAATGGTCTCTAGAAGGAATGATCATACATGAAAGATAGGAGGGATGGGTCAAAAGTATGCCACTTTCCAAATCTTTAAACATATGAACAAGGTTTACGTTGATATAAATAAAGTAAAAAAAAAAAAAAAATAGTGCAAAAACGTCAGTAGACTTTGAGTAAAGCAGATTATTCTCCATAATGTGTGTGGGCCTTATTCAATCAGTTAAAGGCCTTAATAGAAAAAGATTGACCTTCCCAGAAGAAGGAATTCTGCCAGCAGGCCACCCTTGGACTTGTACTGGAACTATTCCCTGGGTCTCCAGCATGCCTGTCAGTCTATCCTGCAGATTTTGGACTTTCTTAGCCTCTACAATCATGTGTGTGTCAATTCTTTAAAATAAATCCATAGATAGATAAATAGATAATTAGACAGATAGATGATAGATAGATGACTGATAGACACACACACACATACACACACAAAGACACACTTCCTGTTAGCTCTAGTTCCCTGGAGAACCCTGACTAATAAAAGGACTTAGTTTCCTCCAGGTTCCAGGAACTGCTCCCTACATGGGCACATGCTTCCTGCGTGACTCTTCAGACAGGCTGATAATACTTTGACTGCTTTGAGGTCTCTGGTGTTGGCACTCTGTCTTTCATATTTTTGTAAACATTCTCTGTGTAATAAATCCTTCTTGAGTTGTTCTATTTCAAATGTGTCATCTCTTTCCTATTGGAATTCCAAGCAGTAAAATACATTTTACAATCAATGGGTGGAAAAGTTGCCTTCTTTCTGCCTAAGCTTGCTGCTTCTGCTATGTTCCCTCTTGTGATTAACAGCAACCTGACTTGTAAGCTCATCACCAGTTTCTAATTTCTTGTAATTATTGGTTCAACTTCCTGGGTTCTTCACCATTCTGAAAGCCCGTTAGAAGACAGCTTGTCTTTCATGTTTTTGTTTGTATCTCCAGAATTTAACATAACATTATCATGCATTTCCAAGTGGCCAAAATTAGTGTTGAAGAAATGAATAAATTATAATTTATATGGAACCTTACAGGTTACATACGCCACTCATATACATCGTTTCAAGACTAAATCCCAATTTTTTTCTCCAGCACTTTGCTCCAACAAGCAAAGGTTCACCACTAACATGTTGTGTGTTGGTTCTTATTCCACAATAATACTTGTATACGTCTCTTCTTCTCCATTCCCATTTCCACAACTCTGCTTCATGATTATATTATGTGTGAACTAGGTAACTGTATCAGCCTTCTAACCTATTTTGTTCCTTCTAACTTCCCATTCCTTTAATCGGGTTTACATTTTAAATCTATGATCATGACATTCTCCATATGTGATGGACCAAACTATCCAAATAACATGATCCATAGTTCTTATTTTTTACGTGTGAGATGCTTCACAAGCTGGTCCCAAGCTAACTTCTCAAATCAGTTCTTGCCACGTCTTTTATGCTAACTCTCTGCTACACATTCTGAATATCTTAAACACATTCTGAATATCTCCAACTCTGTGCCATACTATTTCCTTTGCTTGAAACCATCTGCTACTCAATATCATATGTATCCATCAGAACCTATTTCCTGTCCTATTCCTGCCACTATGCCAAATTACATTGATTTCTCATTGACTCAAATGCTTTTAATAGTTATTGCCCACACTTCATATCTGGAATTTACCAATTTCATTGCTATTAAATGTGTACATATATAGGCTATAGGTAATCAAAGGGCCTACAAAATGGTGTTCTACTTTCTTGTATCCACCAAACATGAAGCATAGATACTGTAATAGTGCAATAATGGCACTCAACACATCCTTATTCAATGTGTCTACTCATGGTTCATGAAAAAGTAAGTCTCTAAAGAACCAGTAATCACTGTTCTCCTACTATGGGACAGTTATAATACATAGAGGAAAGAGCTCCCATGTGCACAGGTTTATAAATTTCAAACAGAGAAGAAGACTCTATATTTAGCTATATTTATTGAGTGTTTGGTGTGAAAAGAGCAACTACATTGTGTGTTTTGATTTGTGGTTTTCACATTTTCGTTTGGGAAGGTTTTCATTTTTTTGTTTTGTGTTTGTTTTTGGTTTTTTGGTGTTTCTGTTTGTTCCTTTTTAAGGGGTTTTTATAAGATGTGCTCCAAGAGAATATAAGTCAGAAGATGTGGATGTGGTCCAGGAATCTGCATGTGAATGAGCACTTTAGGTGTTTAAAATGCTGGTGGTTTTATACTTGGCTCTCACTTTGAGAAATTATGGGATAATGTATAAAAGAAAAAAAAATCATAGAAGAGAAACAAAGACCTCATGTTATTGATGGAGCAGTTGTAAATAACACTATTAAATATGTCTTATTAATGAAAGTGCTTATTCAATTCATTTTGATTTTTTCATTTTAAAAATCCATGTAATCCAATGAATTACTTTTCAACTGAGAAAATGATTCTCCATTTGCCTTACAAATCCCCCAAGTAACCGAAGGTATGTGGGCTAATTCTTAACTCACTGAGAGGCAGTAATATGGTTGCTATATGACATAAAACATTTTATGCAATTCAATTAATGGGTGGATGTGCTTCTAAACGAAAGAGGGTATGAGAAGCCAGAGAGGAATATTGCTCCATATATATAAAGCTAAGTAGAAACCATATAATTATCTTTTAAGAAATTTAAAATATTCCATCTCTCTGTTTGCTCTTGGTTAGGGAGGTTTTCATTGGAACCTATTTGAGCCAAATGCTATTATTATGTTCTTTGATCCCAATATATTAAATGCAGCTATAGAAACAGGTAATGTGGACAAATATGGAGAAAACAAACTGCTGTCTGCAGATAATTTTTTTTTCTAGGCTGCTAAGGGAAATCTAAGATAGTTACAAATTTTCCTTCATTTAATTTTAAGAACATGAATAGCAACACATACACTTCAATCTTCAGAATGGAGGTTTCACCTTTTGAACTCACTTTGAATTGTGAGTTAAGAAAATTCATTGTGCTGTATTCATTCCTTTGCTCATTCAAAAATATCACTGAGATTCTGTATCAGACACATAAATAAGGGCCCATCTACTCTAACAGTCACATCCAGGTGTCCCACTCACATCTCAGAAGAATGGCGCTTCTCTAGTTTCCATTTCCACGACCCCAGAGTTACATAATTTATTACCTCATTTCTAGATTAGTTCCACCACTTGCTACATACCTTCAGTATTTTATGGTCTCAATCCATTTTAAATCCAATAACAAAACAACCTTCCTGAATATAATTTAGATCATTAGCCATTCGTTTATAACACAAAATGGTGCCTTACTGATAAGCAAATATTCAATTAATAAATCAACAACTAAAGTTACTGAGAACCTACTGCAGCTGTTCTAGGCACTGGTGGTAAGGATAAAGGGAGATGGCGTAAAGAACAAATGTAACTCATAACGTTGGCTGTTAAAGATGATGGAAGACTGGATAGTGGCCTCCCAAAGATGTCTACACTGTGGTCCCTGGGACCTGTGGATTTGGTAAAAGGGCTTTTGCAGATGTAATCAAGTTTATAGACTTTAAAATAGGGAGACTATCATGGACTGTATGGATGGGGCTAATCGAAGCCCATGAGCCCTTAATAGCAGGGAATTTCTCTGGCTGGGGTCAGAGAGATGTGGTAAAAGACGTCAGAGCACTTCTTCAGAGAGAAGGATTCAATGCACCACTACTGTCTCTGAGATATAGGGGTCTAAATGCTAGGGTTGAAAGGACAGACACCTCTAGGAACTAAGGTGACCCTAGTTGAGAGAACACAAGGCCCTCAGTCCCTCAACTTCAAAGAACCAAATTCGGCCAAGAACTTTAGCAAACTTGGAAGTGGTTCTTCCCAGAGCCTCCCAGTAAGAGCCCAGCTGACCAACATCCTGATCTGGGTTTTTTGAGACCAGGAGCAGAGAAACCAGTCAAGCCAACCCAGACTTCTGACTTACAGAACCTACAGAAAATATATATTATATGTCTTGCTTTAAGCTGCTAAATGTATGTAATTTGTTATGACAGCAATAGAAAATGAACATAAAGACTGTGGCGCACGATTTCCAAGGAGCGTGGCACTGTTCTATAAAGCCACACACTCCAAATTAAGGAGAAGATGCAGAGTCTGGTGAGAACCACTGGCATGGTCCTATCAGTTTTGAAAGGATTCAGAGAGAAACGTCAATGAGGCTTAGAGGAGTCACAAAAAAGATTTATGCAAGAAATAGAATTTGAATTGGTTAGATAAAGACATTACTAGATAAAGAAGAATTAAGCATTTTTAAAAAAAGTGAAACAACATGGCAGGGGCAGAAACAAACAAGTTGGGGTAACTGGGAAAAAAAACCAGCTCAATTAGAGGAGCAAATTTGTTGGTTAGCATGAGTAGTGAGGCTTGTGAATTAAACAGTGGTTCGAAAATTATTCTTATATCAAAGTGAGAATAGGGAGCAAAGAGAAGGGAAGCTTTTCATGCATGTGATGGGGTACATGAACCCCTCTGCCCATCTCTTCTTCACTCATAGCATTTCCACATTGGCAGGTTTTAGATAATATATTTCTGAGTATGACTGCATTTGAACAAACATTCCCTGGCTGCAGCTGTAACAAAAGACCACAAAATACATGGCTTAGAACAATGGAAATTTATTCTCTCACAGTTCTGGAGGCCAGAGACCGAAATCAAGGTGTCAACTGGGTCATGCTCCCTCTGCAAGCACTAAGGAAGTACCTGTTTGGGCCTCTCTTCTAACTTCTGGTAGTTTGTTTGCCGTGGCAGTATAACTCCAATCTTCACATGGCATTTTCTCTACATGC
>NW_006442484.1:12476842-12531504 GCF_000325575.1 Pteropus alecto
TCATTGGATTGAGTTCATCCTACTGCTTTAGGGACTGACCCTAACTAATTATACTTCAGTGACTCTACTTCTAAAGTCACATTCTGAGGAACTGGCACTGGGGGTTAGGACTTCAACATGTAAATCTAGGCGGGGGCATAATTCAACCCATTACACAGAGACCGAAATCAAGGTGTCAACTGGGTCATGCTCCCTCTGCAAGCACTAAGGAAGTACCTGTTTGGGTCTCTCTTCTAACTTCTGGTAGTTTGTTTGCCGTGGCAGTATAACTCCAATCTTCACATGGCATTTTCTCTACATGCATGTCTGTTTCCAAATTTCCCTTTTTCATAAAGACTCCAGTCATTGGATTAGGAGTTCACCCTACTGCTTTAGGGACTGATCCTAACTAATTATACTTCAGTGACTCTACTTTTGAAGTCACATTCTGAGGAACTGGCACATTCCTAACTGGGGGTTAGGACTTCAACATATAAATCTAGGCGGGGGCATAATTCAACCCATTACAATGGCTAAAATAAGATTTGAGAATTATAAATATTAATAACAACTCTGACCAGCACCAAAAGCCCTTCACCAGTAGCGCACCTTCCAATGTGTCTAAACTGGACCTTTTAGGCATACAATTCACTCATCCTCCCTCCTACTCACTGCCTCTTTCTTCTCTCAGAACTTTTTATACCCAGTTTCAAAGCTTATTTCCAGAGTTTTCTCTTGTAGAAAAAAATCTATATGATAATCAATTTCTAGGGAGGCTATTCTGCTTTACATACTATATTAGTAATGAACTGTCTTATGCTTGTTGATAAATTGCTTAGTAACCACTGCATTGACATCTTCTATGAGATTGGAGCCAAAACCCATGACTCATCTAATCGTCTTGTACCTAAAGTCGTGTTCTATGCTCAGCATGAACCCTATATATGCTCATTGAAAATTAGTCTAACAAGATACTCAAACACGATGCACCTAATAACAGTGAATTCAAAGCTAAATTTAGACTTTGTTCTATAGAAATACACTTCTAGTCCCATTTTTAATTCAAGCATATGAATCCCTTGTCAGTGCGTCAATCACTTTGATTGGCAAATACTACATCATACACATGTATCTCTAATGGTGATGCTCAGACTCAGCCTTCCAGCCAAAGCTGGAAAAGCACCACCTAGTGTCCTAATGTCAGCATTACATTTAAGCACGCTGCAGTCTCTGGCAGCTAGCATATTTCTCAGGTGAAAATTTAAAGACATGAACCATTTTAAAAACTCTCTTAGAAACTCTCAAGAGAGATTCAAAATTTAAAAAGTAATTTCACCCCCAAACCTCAGGCTTTTTTGATGAAGGTTCACTTTATTTTTTATGCCAGCTGAACATGAAATATGCGGAGTCCCAGTCTTATGCCCAAAGATATCTTCGACAAGCACCAAAAATCTACAGCCAGGGTGAAAAGTACAGATTTGTCTTAATTTCTTGGAAAACCTCTAAAATATAGGTTCAGACTCAAGAGGCTTGGCATGATTCTTTCCCTCCTTGAGGGACAATTTGGATCAGATTTTAAATTCCTTGTTTTGATTTTGTGCCTTCTTGCAAAGTTCATATACAAAACCTATAATTAGGCATTTACCACTTTCAAAAGCATGTGTTTTTCACAACCATACCACTTGCCTCCTCAGAAAGGATGTTCTACATAAAAAGGCAAAAGGCCAAGAAGAAACAGTTTTAAAGTTTTAGATAATTTCTATCATAATCAATGAATAGTGCTAGCCGAGGCTTTTAATTTTTTCTAAGAAGTCATTAAATTACTGTATTTAAAATTCACAAAAAGCACTGCGCTAAAGATTAATCTGAACAAAAACATTTGAATTTAAAAAGTACTGTACCCACATTTGCAAGAGTTATACCATCTTAAGTTGAAAAGGAATTATTCTATGAAAAATAGAAGTATAAATACAATACTTTAAGCTGCGCCATCATATTTATTTTTGGAAAAAGAAGCAGAACATTTATGTATCACTGTAAATACAGAGGAAGAAAAAAATCAAAGTGATCTATAGAAGCCCCAAATTCTTTCTTGAACACCTTTGGGGCTGTGACCTATTACTCTAATCAACCTCCATACACCGGATACCTCATTTTAACTCTTAAGGAAATATTTAATTGACTTCCTTGATGCAATACTTTTTTTAAAAGAAATATTCCACTTAAGTCTTTACGTCTTCACAACAAATAATTTTTTAAGAAGAAAGACCAGGAAATTTAGAGCTTTCAAAGCCACTTTTGACTTCTCTTAAATTACTTTCTGAAGTTAAAATAACTGTGTTTGTAAATCAAGTGCTTTTCAGGAGTAGGATCCCCTAAACAGCCATATGTTATTGTTTCTCATATAAGAAAATGCATTATGGTGAAGACTCAGCGACATAAAGATGGCACTAGAGAACTAGGGTGATGTTTTCACTTCCATAAAAGGCGAATTATAAAATAAAATTGCTCAAGGAAACTCAGGTATCATGCGACATCTCAACAGAGACGAAAATTGTTCTAAAACGCTCTACCTTTATATGTTTAAAAAACATAGAAGATTAAGTTTCAAGGAACTTAAAAGTCAAAAAGAAAACTCCCCAAATAGCACTTTGAAAGCCTCGATGGGGATTAAAGTACTATCACTCCATATGATGATATTCCAGCATTACTGCTTCTACCCATGTGATTGGTCCTGAAGGCCCCATACGCATTGGTGTTCTCAGATTGCAATTGTTTCTCACACTTTAACTTGGTAGAGGCAGCAATGCATTGAGCCCAAGTCCTCATTTATCGACAGCTCTGAACTGCTTGGCATCATTGGAATCTACGATTTTTTGGGCTCCTGAGCTGTAACAGGCAATTATAAAGGCCCATAGGAAAGTGGTGACAAATATTTAAGTCGCCAAAATTTTCCAAACATCTTGGAAAACCTTATTATTAAATTTTCTTACCTCTGGTAGTTATTGGTCAACACTAAGTCAGGCTAGCTTTATACATTTGCTGCGGTAAAACTCCAGAATAAAAATCATATGGCACTAGAACTCTAAAATGCATAGCTTCTGTCTAAGGAATTTTAAAATGCATAGATGCTGAGATGATATTTACTCATGTGTTCTTGAAAAGGTTTAGTGAAGAGTAAAGTTTAATTTTAGTGTTTTTTATTTATTAATTTAAACATTTTCCACTTTCCTATTGACTTCTATTCTCATTTCAAAAAAAAATTATTTTTATTGGTTTCCTTAACACCTTAACTTTTGATTTCTCTATCAAGTAGTAATTGCATTAGATGAATTCCAACTCAAAGAACCCTGTTATTTGGAGGCAGCCCTGTAAACTGGGTAAGAATCTTTTCTTGTGTATCTAGACTGAATAATTTATCTGTTTTGTAAGCTTAGATTCTCAAAACTTAGATATCTTAAATTATGGGCATATCTCAACCAAACAAAATAAGTGTCAGTTGAAAACCTACTTTCAACCCAGCAATGCCTAAGAAAACAGACAAGTTAAGCACAGCAAACAATGAGAAAACAATTCTAAACCCAAAGGCAAAAGCTCAATTTCAAATGGTTCCTTGTGTGCAGATCCAGGATATGGGAATGCAAAGCTCCCCTGGAGGCAGGTACATATTTTTTTCGTGATGGATAAATTAATCCCTTTCAACAATCTGTGGTGGCTCATTCACATATTGTGCAAAAAAATTTAAACCAAACCGCTGCTTTGTTTCCATTTTCAAATATAGCTCATCAGCACAGGAGGAAAGAGGATAGTGGAAGGTAAAAACTTGAGCTCTGGAGCAAAAGCTGAGTATGAATCCAGGTTCTGCCTCTTTCTAGCTGTAGAATTTGTTTAGGTTGTTTACTCCTGGGTACCTATTTACCTCCTTTTCCTTGTCTTTGCTGAATTCAACAAAAGAGTAACAGGGCACTAAGCAAATCTAATTTATAATTATGTATTCCTGTTGCTGTACCTTATAACACAGATGTATAAACCACAAGATACAGATGTTGGTGATTGTCTGGGCAAGATTCTGCTCCTCATCTTGTCTATTTCCATTTCTACTGCAAATCAAGCACCCATTCTCAGCAGTTCTCCAACGTGGCTTACCAACTCCCAACCTATTTAAATGACCATGCTCAGGTCTAGCTTGTCAGGTTCTCAAACCACTGGTCTCCCTCTGGTCTCCTTGGAACCCCTTCTTTTTGTGGATCTACCCCAATTAAAACATAAAGCATGTAGGCTGGTTTGTCAGGGCAGCCCTGAAAATGGGAAATGAAATAACCTGTTTTAGAAGACAATTATGGGAAAACACCTTAAAATATAGCAATAAGCTGTGTTGGATGCCTGAAGACATTCCTCCCCTGAGACATAACCTATCTGTACTAACCTGCTTTGGATTTGCTGTGTTATCAGGTACTAAGAGAGACTAATATTAATATACTGGAATAAAAGTTCTGTGAATGTGGTATCTCTCAAAATATCTTATTATACTATAGTTACCATTCTTCTTCTTGTGATGATGTGAGATGATAAAATGCCTACATGATGAGATGAAGTGAGGTGAATGAGACATTAAGTAAAATAAGGGTTACTTGAACACAAGCACTGCAATACCTCAATAGTTGATCTGATAACCTAGACACCTACTAAGTGACTAATGGGTTGAGAGAGCATACAGTATGGATATGCTGGACGAAAGGATGATTCATTTCCCAGGTAAGATAGGGTAGGATGGTACAAGATTTCATCATACTACTCAGAACAGCACACGATTTAAAACTTACGAATTGTTTATTTCTACAATTTTCCATTTAATATTTTTGGACCACATTTGACTATAAGTAATTGAAACTGTGGAAAGCGAAACCGCAGGTAAGCAGGGACTACTATACCATATTTTACTTATTCACTGTTTTGGTTTTCATTTATATTATTTATAATTTTTTGCCCTTTTGAATAGTGCTGAAATGAAGGTCTTCCTTTACATAATTTTCCCTATGTCTTTTGCATTATCATCCTAGGTTAGTTTCCCTTGTCTTAAATCTAAACACACATACACATATTTCATTCCTCATTCACCTTAATCACTTATATTTAAAATCCTTAAGTTTAGACAATAGCTCACATTATCTAAGCCATACAATGTCTTTCATTTCAGCATAGTCTTGAACTCTCTTCATAATTCGTCATGTACCTAAACTAAAAAACTGAACAACAGCTACCAAAAAGACTTTAAAACTTAAAATCTGGTTTTAGGAGGCTGGCATTTCTCCATCTTGTGATTTTAAAATATGTTTTTCCTTTTTGTAGTCTCTGGAAGTCAACCTTACATACTTCTCCTTTGAGATGGTTTATAATTACCAGGCCACATTATATGTGACAAGATTACCTGGGACTGTCTCTGAATTAAACACTACTAACCTGAATCATGAGCAAATTCAAAATTTCAGCTCACATGCTTTCCTGTGGTCCTAGCACCTTTTGGGTCTTGAGGCTTTATTCCTGGGCTCTCTATTCTGTTTCATTAAAGAAATCCCCCCAAACTCTGGCCTCTCTCAGAAATCCACTTGATATAAATGTAATAGAGTTGCATAAAAACTTTCAAGTTTTTTTGTGATGATAAAAATTTTAAGTGACAATACTCAGTGTTGGGATGACAGAGGATAATCTGAAAAAACTGTCACATAACCTCATGGCCCATTGATCTGAATATCACCAAGGGGTTGAGGCAGTGCAATGATTTAGCTATCACTGAATGATAAGATAATTCATTAGAATAAATAATATCTTTGCCATCATTAAGAACAATCTCAGTGTGGATTATTTTTAAACTGCTTCATGGTGAATGATGCAACGATAATCAAAATTTACATTCGAAGAGTTCTTTAGAGTTCGTAAGTCATATTAATATATTTGACCCTCCCACCCTGAAGGGCAGGTAGGACAGGAAGCTTTGTTATTTTATAGATGAGAAAAAATCTTTAGAGGTTAAGAGATCTGCTTTAAGTAGTATATGCTGAAGCAAAGTAATGAACTCTTGTCTCCTGATTCCAAACCAACTGTTTTGCACATGATACCCAGGATCAAAGCACAATGAAAAGGAATTAGCTTCTAGCTCCATCTTTGGAAGAACTAGTCATGTCACTTTGTGTAAGTCAAGTAATTTGGAGCCTCAATTTATTTATAAAGTAACATTTGATAACATGATCTCTAAAGGATGAACATTCCTTTTAAAAGATCTTTTAAAATTATAAATTATTCAATTTATTTAAACTAAAAAAATGAAAAGCAAACAAACAAAAAACCTCACCCATTTCTTCCACCAAGACTTGTGTTAAGGAGCTTACTACCTGTTTTCTTCTAAGAGTTTTGTGGCTTCAGGTCCTAAGTTCAAGTTTAAAATCTATTTTGAGTTGATTTTTGTGTATGATGTAAGATAGTGGACTAGTTTAATTCTTTTAAATGTGGCTGTCCAGTTTTCCCAATACTATTTATTAAAGGGACTGTCATTTTCCCATTGTATATTCATGGCTCCTTTCTCATAAATTAATTGACCACGAGTTTATTTCTGGGCTTTGTATTCTGTTCCATTGATCTATGCCAATACCATACTGTTTTGATTACTATAGCTTCGTAATATAGTTTGAAATCAGGGAACATGATGCCTCTGGCTTTGTTCTTCTTTCTCAAGATAACTTTTGCTATTCAGTGTCTTTTGTGGTTCCACAGAAATTTTAAGATTGTTTGTTCTATTTCTGTGAAAAATGCCATTGAAATTTTGATAGAGATTGCATTCAATCTGTAGATTGCTTTGGGTAGTATAGGTACTTTAACAATATTAATTCTTCCAATTTGTAAGCACAAAGAATCTTTTCATTCATTTGTGTGTTCTTTAATCTCTATCATCAATGTCTTCTAGTTTTCAATATATAGGTCTTTCCTCCTTGGTTAGGTTAAACTTTAGGTATTTTATTCTTTTTGATATAATTGTAAATGAGAATGGTTTCTTAATTTCTCTTTCTGATGTTTCATTACTAGTTTTTAGAAACACAACATATTTTTGTTTATGATTTTTTATCCTACAATTATACTGAATTTGGTGATTAGTTTTAACAGTTTTTTGACATTGTTTTTGTGGATTTCTGTATAATATCATGTCATCTAAAAATAGTGATAGTTTAACATCTTCTCTTCCAATTTAAATGGTCTTGCCTGATTGCTCTGACTAGGACTTCCAATACTATGTTGAATAAAAGTGATGAGAGTAGGTATCCTTGCCTTGTGACTGATCTTAAAGGAAAAGCTTTCAGCTTTTCATCGTTGAACTAGGATGTTAGCTGTGGGCTTGTCATATATGGACTTTATTATGTTGAGGTACATTCTTTCTATACAGGCTTTGTTGAGAGTGTTATCATAAATGATGTTAAATTTTGTCAAATGCTTTTTCTGCATCTATTGAAGTGCTAATAAGATATTTATCTTTCATTTTATTAATTTGGTATATCACATTGATTGATTTGAAGATGATGAACCATCCTTGCATCCCTAGACTAAATCTTCTTCATCATGATGTATGATCTTTTTAATGTATTATTGAATTTCCCAATAATGCAAAAAGTTTTGCTAATATTTTGTTGAGGATTTTCCCATCTATGTTCATCAGGGACATTAGCCTGCAATTTTTTATTGTTGTTGTTGTTGCATCTTTTTCTAGTTTTGGTATTACAGTAATGCAAGGCTCATAAAATAATTTTTGGAAGAGTTCCCTCCTCTTTTATTTTTTAGAAGAATTTAAGAAAGACTGGTATTAATTCTTCTTTGAGTATTTAGAATTCACCAATAAAGCCATCTGGTCCTGGACTTTTTGGTCGTTGGAAGGATTTTGATTACTGATTCCTTACTAGTAATTCGTCTGTTTAGAGTTTCTACATCATTGTAATTCACTCTTGGTAGGTTGTAGGTTTCTAGGAGTTTTTCCATTTCTTCTAGGTTGTTCAATTTGTTGGTATATAATTGTTCACAGTAGTCTCTTATGATCCTTTGTATTTGTTACATCAGTTGTAAAATCTCTTTCATTTCTGATTTTATTTATCTGGATCATCTCTCTTTTCTTCTTAACGAGTCTAGTTACAATATTGTTTATCTTTTCAAAGAAACAGCCCTTAGTTTCATTGATCTTTTTTATTGACTTTTTAGTCTCTATTTCATTATTTTTGCTCTAATCTTTATTTTCTTCATTCTAACATTGGGCTTCATTTGTTATTATTTTTCTAGTTCCTTGAGGTATAAAGTATGTTGTTTATATAAGACTTTTGTTGTTTCTTGTGGTAGGCATTGCTAGGAACTTTTCTCTTAGAACTGCTTTTGTTGAATCTCAGAAGTTTTGGTATGTTGTATTTCTATTTTCATTTGTCTCAAGATACTTTTCGATTTCTCTCTTGATTTCTTCTTAGATACATTGATTGTTTGGTAGCATGTAGTTTAATCTCCACATGTTTGTGAATTTTCCAGTTTTCTTTATGTAATTAATTTCTAGTTTCATACCATTATGGTGGGAAAAGATGCTTGATATAATTTCAATCCTCTTAAATTTATTGACTTATTTTGTGGCCTAACATATGATCTATCTTGGAAAATATTCCATGTGAACTTGAGAAGAATGTATATTCTGTTGCTTTTAGACGGAACAGTTTCTAAATATCTATTATATTTGTTAAGTCCATCTATTCTAACATATCATTTAAGGCTGACAAAATTTTCTACCCCATTATAGTGGGGGTATAAAAGTCCCCTACTATCATTAAATTGCTGTCTATTTCTCCCTTTATGTCCGTTAATATTTGTATTATATATTTCGGTGCTCCTGTGTTGGGAGCATAAATATTTATAAATATTAAATCCTCTTGTTAGATTAACCCCATTATCATTATGTAATGTCTTTCTTTGTCTCTTATTACAGTCTTTGTTTTAAAGTCTATTTTATCTGATAAAAGTATAGCTATTCTAGCTTTCCTTCGGTTTCCATCTGCATGGAATAACTTTTTCCAACTCCTCACTTTCAGTCTGTGTAGGTCATTACATCTAAAGTGAGTCTCCTATAGGCAGCTTATAATGGGTCCTGTTTTTTCATCCATTCTTCCATTCTATGTCTTTTGATTAGATAATTTAGTCTATTTACATTTAAAGTAATTATTGGTAGGTATGCAATTATTCTCATTTCTTTTTTTTTTGTAGTTTTTGTAATTCCTCTGTTCCTTTCTTTTCCTCTTGCTCTATTCCTTTGTGGTTTGATGACTGTCTTTAGTGGTATGCTTATATTCCTTTTTATCTTTTGCGTATTTACTATAGATTTTTGCTTTGTAGTTACATATAACACTTATATTTATAACAGTCTATTTTAAGTTGATAGCAACTTAAGTTTGATCTGATTCTATAACTCGATATTTTTACTTACCTCACACGTTTTATGTTTTAGATTTCACATATTACAACTTTTTGTCTTGTGTATTACCTAATTAATTATTGTAATCATGGTTATTTGTACTATTTTTGTCTTTTAACCTTCCCGGTCTTGAAGGAGTGGCTATGTGTAGGAAATTAACCTTATTGTTCTACTACCTTTACTATATGTTTACCTTTCAGTGAGATTCTTTCTTTTGCATGTGTTCTGTTATTAATACCCTTTCTTTTCAGCTTAAAGAAGCTCCTTTAACATTTTTTATAAGGTTAATTTAGTGGTGATAAATTCTGTTAGTTTTTGGTTGTCTAAAAAACTCTCTTCTTTCAATTCTAAATAATAACTTTTCCATAGAGTATTCTTGGTTAAAAGTTTTTTTGTTTGTTTTTTTGTTTTTTCCCTTTAGCACTTTGAATATATCCTGCCATTCTCTTCTGTCCTACAAAGTTTCTGCTGAAAAATCTGCTTCTGGGGGTTCCCTTATACGTAATAAGCTTTTCTCTTGCTGCTTTTAAAATTCTCTCCTTGTCTCTAACAATTGATATTTTAATACAATGTGTCTTGGTTTGGGTCTCTTTGGGTTCATCTTACTTGGAACTCTCTGAGCTTCCTCGATCTGGATATCTATTTTCTTCTCCAGTTTAGAGAAGTTTTTAGTCAGTATTTCTTCAAATAAGATTTCTGCTCCTTTTCTCTCTCTACTCCATCTGGGAGCTCTATAATGTACATATTAGTCCATTTGATGTTGTCTCAAAAGTTCCTTAAGCTCATTTCGCTTATTTTTTTTTTTCTTTTTCCTGCTCTGATTGGGTGATTTCCACTGCTCTCTCTTCAAGTTGACTGATCACTTTTATTCTGCTTCATGTAGTCTCCTGTAGAACCCCACTAATGTATTTTTTAGTTCAGTTATTGTATTCGACTCTGTAACTTATATTTGGTATTTTCTTATATTTTCCATATCTTGTTTAAGTTCTCACTGTGTTCATCAATTCTTCTCTCCTGTTCAGTGAGCATCTTTATGGCTATTACTTTGAACTCTTTATCAGGTAAATTATTTAATCTCTATTTCATTAAAATTTTTCCTGAGGTTTTATCTTGTTATTTTATTTAAAACATATTTATTTGTTTCTTCATTTTGCTTGACTGTCTGTATTATTTTCTATATAGTAGATAAAACAACCACCTCTCCCGGTCTTGAAGGAATGGCTATGCGTAGGAAATGAACCTTATTGTTCTACTGCCCCAGCTCTTGGTGGTCTCTCAAACTTTTATGCTTTTCCGAGCAGCCTATCATATTTTTATTCACTATCAGTAGTTAAGGACCTGTCACTGTCTCAAAAGGGAGAATCTCAATGCCTAGATTCAGGCTGACTGGAAGCTAGATCCTCAGGTAACAGCTTTTAAGAGTATGCAAATATATACAGTCCTTTATGACTACAAGTATAAAGCCCACTGACCACCAGAGCTAAACGATCTGGAGGTGTTCCCTGGGCAGCGATCACAAAAATCAGGTCTCTAAACAAGTATATAAGCTCTTTGGGGGGAGATACCAATGACATGGAGCACAGCAAAGGGTGGGTACCGAGACTCCATAGTATACATTCTTTGAGAGCAGCTCTATAGGCTGCTAGATGTGTGCCAAACTTGAAGCCTACTCTCAGGCCAAAGTTCCGGGACAAAGAAGACGCCGTTACAGAAAGACTTGGGGGTGTGCCTCAGTCCATTGTCTGTGCACCGACCTGGGAGTAGCAGCCTGTCAAGGACCATGTTTCTAATTGCCAGAGTCCCATGGGACCCTGCAATGCAATCCACACTGGCCACTAAAGCCAAGTGATCAAGGAGCATCCCTTGGGTAGTAGCCATAAAGACCATATCCCAGACATAAAAACAAAGGCACTAGACCATGTAAAACTCCCCTCCAGGGACACTGGAGCTCTAGAGCATGGGAAAGCATGAATGCAAACATAGCACTAGCCTTCCAGAGGCCCTCCCAGGTCTCTGGAAAGAATTAAAGTCAGCTCTTGGATGTGTGTTTAGTGTTTAATAAGAAGCCTTTCCCTCAGGCCAGGGCTATGATGATTAGCTAATAGATCCCTTTTATAGAAAGACCTAGCTCCTGAATCTTTTCCCTCTTGCTATGCCCTGGGGGTGGTAGCTGTTTAAGAACTTTTTCTCAGTTGGTTACAGTCCCGTGAGATCCAAGAGTGTAAGCCCCACTGGCTACTGGAGCCAAGGGATGTAGCGATGTCCTGTGGCAGCAGTCATAAAAATCAGGGCACCAGACAGGAGTATGAACTCCTTTCTAGGAGACATAAATGTTTTAGTCCCATGAGACCAAGAACTCCCATGGCCTCCAGAGCCAGGTGATCAAGACGTGTCTCCTAGACAGTAGCTGCAAGAACCAGGCCTCCAGTAGCATTAAAAGCTCCCTTCTAGGAGATACCGGTGCTCTGGAGAATGGCCAGAGGAGAGTGCAAAGAAGGTGTTGCCAGGCTGCTTTCCCAGAGAGCGCTCCAGCAGGCTCCTAGATGTGCTTGTTAAACTAGATGCCTGCTCCTCTGGCCAAGCTTTAATATAGGTAGGTGAGCCTCCTTCACTTTAAGTCTGGGTGCCACTGGCTGCCTCTGAACTGGGCCCTGTAGCAGGTGAATCTGAATGCTTGAGCACTTAAAGAGCCATTTCTCTTAAAGTGAAATTGGCCACTTATACCACACATAAAAATAAATTCAAAATGGATTAAAGACTTAAATTTAAGACCTAAAACTATCAAACTCCTAGAAAAAACATGGGCAGTAAACCCTTTGACATCACTCTTAGCAATATTTTTTTGGATATGTCTCCTCAGGCAAGGGAAGCAAAAGGAAATATAAACACTTAGTTGGGACTACGTCAAACTAAAGAGTTTTTGCACAGCAAAGAAAACCATCAACAAAACAAAAAGACAACTGAATGAAAGAAGATATTCACAAATAATAGATAAATCCAATAAGAGGTTAATAACCAAAATATGTAAGGGACTCATACAACTTAACACAAAAACAAACAAACAAACAGAGTAAAAAGACTGTACAGACATTATTCCAAAGAGGACATACAGATGGTCCACAGACGTATGAAAAGATGATCGACATCACTAATCATCAGGGAAATACAAATTAAAACCACAATGAGATATCACCTCATACCTGTCAGAATGGCCATCATCAATAAAACAACAAACAAGGGTTGGCAAAAAATGTGGAGAAAAGGGAACCCTTGTGCACTCTTGGTAGGATTGCAAATTGATGCAGCCACTATGGAAAATAGTCTGGAGGTTCTTCAAGAAATTAAAAATAGAACTACCATATGACCCAGCACTTCCCCTTCTGGGTATTTATTTGAAGAAATCCAAAACAATAATTCTAAAAGATGTAGGTAACCTTATGCTCATTGTAGCATTAGTTACAATAGCAAGATATGGAATTAACATTTATGTCCATCGATAGACAAATAGATAAAGAAGATGTGGTACATATACACAGTGGAATATTACTCGGCCATAAAAAAGGATAAAATATCGCCATTTGCAAGAACATGGATAAACTTGGAGGGTATTATGCTAATAAGTGAAATAAGTCAGAGAGATACAAATAACTTACACATCTCACTTATATATGGAATCTGAAAAACAAAACAAAACAAAAAACAGAAACAAACTCCAGATACAGAGATCAAACTGATTATTGCCAAATAGAATGCAGGTTGGGGGCCTGGGTGAAAAAGATTAAGAGATTAAGAAATGCATATTGGTAGTTACAAAATAGTCAAGGGGATGTAGAGTACAGCATAGGAAATATAGTCAATAATATTGTAGTATGGGTACAACAGTTATCGTGGTGATTACCTCATATAGTATTTAATTGCCTAATCATTTTGTTGGACACCTGAAATTAATATAATATTATATGTCAACTAAAATTTAAAAAATTAACTTTTTTATCGAAGAGTCATTTCTCAGATCACTAGTCTTCTGGGTCTTGAAACATTGGTTTTCAAAATTATATATTTTGGAGGCTCATCTTTTTTGAAGAAGCCCTTTGCTCCTCAGGGAGACGTTCTGGGTTTTCAGTTCCTTCCTGGTGAGGATTGCCGTGCTGGTGATGGGGTTTATGCTGAAACTGTGTCTCAGCCTCTCTTACCCTTCGATGTGATTTATTCTTGTTTGCTCAATATCTAATTGTCGCTTAGCCAGCCATTAGTTTTTTTTTTTAAGAGGAAATTGTCCCATAGTAGTTTTACACTCAGTGTGTCCATGGGAGGATATGAGTTCAGGATCTTATGTTACTATCTTCTGAAAATTTCATTTTCTAGGAAAGAATTTTCTTCCTATTTACATGAGTAAATTTTCTTCTAATTTACTCTCTTTGCTACATGTTCCTACTCCCCAGCTCTTTATCCAGTTATACTAATGCCCATGAAAAGTATATACATATAATCTGATTTAATAACTAAACTTCAATGCCTTGATAAAATAATAAGGATAATAGTGATAACAATTAATAGCATGCTTACTATTTGCAAGGCACTGTTTTAAGTGCTTTATATGACAACTCATTTAATCCTCATAATGGCCCTAGAACTAGGTAAAATTACTATGCCCATTCTACAATTACAAAACTCAAACTTGGAGAGGTAATGTGTTCAAAGTCACAAGCTAGAGTCCAAATTCAAAGTCAGAAAACATGGTTCTAGAGCCCACGTGCTTTACCGCTATCTTAGGAAGCCATATTCCTTGACTTAAAATTTTGTCAAACTAGTCTTCAAAGCAAGATTTAATTGATAAAATTTCTCGACCATAGATCTTGCCTGAATCTACCTTTTCCAGAATTGTACCATATTATCATGCGAAAGGCATCTAACCAGTTTTTCCCTAATAAATTAATTCCTGTACATTATTGCCAGAGATGCCTACACCATTTGAGGGATCCCTTCCGTTATAGAGACTCTGAAGACCAAAGGCATCATTGGGCAATGGCTCAATGGAGAGATCTACTGCAGTGTGCGGTCATCAGAACGGGTCCTCCCCAGTGCTTGCCTGCTGGACTTGTAGAAAGCTCACTTCCTCTTTTGAGTCAGTAGAGAGCTATTGAATTTGGTTTGCTATAAACTCATCCACTCCTAGCAGGAGCTTTGAGACTAGAAGTTAAGACTAAAAACAGCTTTCTCTTCTTTGATTCCAGGAAAAAAAAATAAAATAAAATGTATACATTTTTATTTTCTATGTTTAATGTTCACTAACAGCAATTATCTTGCATTTTTATAAGAAACATTTGTTGTTTATGTTAATGATGCAGCTTTCATAGCAAACAAGCTGAAACTACCCCTCAAATAGAGAGTGGATTGCTCAGTGTGTGATCCAAGAGTTCACTCAGCCCCAGTACTTCCTCTTTACACCATGGAAACAGTGTCTCTGTCTTCTAAACACAACCCAGCAAATAGAAAGGCTGCCCCTCTACCTCAGCAGCCCCAGCAGTAAGGGGCCACGCTAGTCATCCTCCTTAACAACTTCATCAATGTCCTTGTGAAGTTGTAGAACCCAGCCCTGGGCCCAGCATCCCAGCATAAGGGGGACTGTATAAGAAAAATATATCAGCATTTGTCAGTGGCAGCAGATGCATACAATAGAGTAAACAACATAAAGTTGGGACAAAGACTTCTGAACAACTCACAGCAGTCTTGTCTAACTACCCTGACCTTGAAATGCCAAAGTTCAGAGCAGTAAATGGAAGAGTAACAATCCAATGCTCTGACTACTGTTCTGTTTCTGGAATTCCACCACCACACTGATCTTGAAATCTTCAATAAGATGTGCTGCAGTAAATCTCACTCCCATTAATCAAGATGGAAATCTTTTCTTTCCCAATTAGGTCCAATTGCACAGATGAAACGGCACATCTGTTTGCCTTTTAAGAAGGCTCCCACCCAGGGGATAGTGGAGCTTTACTGACATAACAACTAGACGGTTTGTCATCTAGCTCTTTCTCTTGCAGAGTGTTTATCAGCGGTTATACGCAGCTTCCCTTTTGTGACAGTATTTACCCAGGACTGCTGCTGTAAGAATCCAGACTCTGCTCTCTGCCTGCAGGGACTTCAGATGAGAGTTTATCAGGACTGCTGAGCCCGACACTTTTACATTAAAGTAGATTCCACTCATTGTTATTTGTGTGTGTGTGTGTGTGTGTGTGTGTGTGTGTGTGTGTGTGTGTGTAGCAAGCTCACACCTGCTTGTACATCAAGCCAACTCCCCAAAAGGGTGCTACCTAGAGCAGTGGAAATTCATATGTTTTCAGTTAGAAAATAGTATCATTTTTGTGCAGCTTCAAAACTAATTTAATATGAAATGGACCTAGTAGAGTTTAGAGGTAATAGCAAACAGCTAGATGTGGCTGCCACAGTAAGGCACTAAAGGATCATCAAGCGTAAGGTATCTCTGTACAACTTAGAGTTGTTTGTAAAGCAATAAACGAATCAATAGATGCAAAAGATGCACTATATTCCCAACTTATAGTATAAGGAACCTGCAATAACCAAACATTGACTTTTAGAAAATGTTTTCCCTTGGATGATGTCTTTCTAAATAATTTTAATATGAGCCTAATATTGTATTCTATCTAAGTCTCAGTGATTCATGCAAAAGCAATTCTCTTTAAATAGCTAGAAAGGCAGGCATTTCAAAGGGGAAAATATTAGGGGAAATTTATAATTTCATTGTCTTTGGGGGCTTCTTGTAAAAATAGTAGGCATATAGTTGGAAACTTGGCTTTGGGTCAGATGGAGTTCAAAAACCAGCTAAGCAACTTTCTAGCTGTGAGACTTGGGCAAATTATTTAACTTCTCTAATATTATTGATATTAATAATAGCCACCTCCATGGACTGTTTGAAAGAGCTTGTGTAGAGCCTGTGCGGAAAGAAAAGTTCCACAAATATTAGCCCTTGTCATCATTCCCCATGGTATATAGTGGTTGCTATCATTGTGGACTCTCAAAGAACTCTGCAAAGACTATAACAGGGAAGGCCACCTGGTGGCTTCTGGCATCATCCGTACTTTTATGACTTTCTTATTCAATGCTGTGCTCATATTGTAATAGGTGGGGAAAATGAAGAAGAAATAGTTAACGCCTTACTCTAATGAGAAAGTTTACTCATGTCCTTGTGGCGGTGGGGAAGTGCATTGCCTATTTCGTGGAGGCTGTTGACAAGACTCCATTCAGAGCAATTGTGCAGTAGACAAAAAATCTGAAGCCATCTGTATTCTCTTCTTTTCTAGACTTCCTTTCCATGTGGCCTTTGTTGAAGTCCCACTTGATTTATGCTTTCCTTTTTGGCCCTGAGACATTTCTCAACATGGGAATAACCTCTCTACATAACCATCTCATTAGTACTGCCATGTTCTTTCTAGCACTATTCAAAATATCCGAGATGTAGAAAGATCTTAAATATCCATCTAGTGGTAAAGAAAATGTGGTATATACATACAATGGAATATGAACTGGCCTTAGAAAAGAAGGAACTACAATATGGATAAACCTGGAGGACATTATGCTAAGTGAAATAATACAGGCACAGAAAGACAAATAGCTCATGATTCCACTTATATGAGATATCTAAAATAGTCAAATGTATAGAATCAAAGAGTAAAATGGTATTTGCCAGGGGCTGGGGGGTGGGGTGGAAAGAGGAGTGACTAATCAATGGGCATAAAGTTTTGGTTAAGTATGATAGATAGTTTTGGAGATCTGCTGTACAACACTGTGTCTTTAGTCAACAGTATTGTATTGTCACTTAAAAATTTGTTAAGAAGGTAGATCTCATGTTAAGTGTTCTCAACAAAATAAAATTTAAAAAATCACACAACCATCTCCTGGCTTAATCACTCAAATGACAAATTTCCTAAGACTAATAAACTAATCTAGTCTATATAGTTAAATGGCTTCTGATAGATTAATATATTACCCTGTCAGAAATATTTATAATTTGAAGACTCTCTGAGGCAAAAATGTAATAGTCCAAATGAATTGAATTTTTACCCTTTAATTTTAAGCACTTGAGCAGGTAAGTACAGAGATAAAGGGAGAATTTGGAGGCAGGATGCTTTAGAAGGCAGCTCTCAAACTGTAAAGGCTATAACCTATTTTTCATACTGTGATGTCAATCCCACAAAAGAAAAGACAGTTGTTTTGGGGAGTGATAAGGAAAAGTAGGTTATTATATATTTAATTAAAGATCCAGTCCTTGAAATCCAACAGAGATGTGATCCTCCAACTGGGTGGAAATGTGGGCTTTGGAGATTAGCATACTTTTTTTTAATTGGTTATTTTTTGTTTGTTTTTTGTTTGTTTTTTGTTTATTTTTAGAGAGAAAGGCATTAGAACATATCTGCTTATCACAGGGCTGAAAGCATCCTCATACCATCAGCATCTAGTGCTCTTCTTTGAGTAGTCTCCCCTCCCACCCCAAAGGTGAGGTCTGGTTCCATTGTGTTCAGAGTACCTTACCACATGCATTCCATCTGGAACTTGCTGAGAAAAAGAACTCCACTTGGATTTTAAATGAATGTGGCTCCCTCTTCTGGTGGAAAGCCTGAATCAATAATAAAATTATCTGAGAAAGAGAGCAAGGGCTTAGCCTCTCTCTCTCCCAGCTTCGGAAATATTTGTCAACACAATATCTCTAACAAATGAACCAGACAACAACAGACCCTCCATGGTTCCTGTATGCTGACACTAGTGCTAATATGAAATGCAGTAACAAGAGGGGAAAGAAAGTCCTGCTTTGGAATAGAGAAAAAAATGAAACTAACAAAGAAATTCTTGAAGCAGACATTCAGGGTTAGAATAACTGTTTTTCTTTAAACAATAGGAAATAATCTTTTGATCTTTGCATCTCTTAAAAAGAAACCACTCCTAAAAAGGTGCATATGGATATAGGGATCAAGAGAGAACTAAATACTGCTTTGAAAAACTACCATTAACAGCATTTTTCTGAGACCATATAAGTTTGTTAATATGCCAGAATGCATATTTGACATCTTGACTTTTCATGAGGTCAAACCCACAACATTAAAAATATCTTCCATCACACAGTCACAAGTAATTCTTATAAAGGAACAATTTGAGAAAGAATGTTTTGTTTACTAGAAATAAAGACTTGAGCTCCAACTATGTAATTCTTTATTACTAATCCAAAAATGTAGAAAACCATAAGAGTGCTACCAAATATCTATGCTTACATGAATCTCAACAGCAACACAAATGATGTATAGATAAATCCTAAATAAATCCTAATAGGCTGAGCACTGCAGAAGCCTAAGAAATGGTTTAACACAAAACAAAAAAATAAAAAATAATTCTAATATTCCAAACAAAGGAGCCCATATAGATCCCTACATTTTGTCTTTTAACATGTCATCAATTGCTAAATATATTCAACCCTGAAAAATCCCAGTGTTTCTGGACCACAAATTTGACACTTGCAGGAGGCTATAGCCCAGATTTATCATATCTTTATGAAACAGTTTCAGTGCTAAAAGCAATCCATTGTGATTCCATGTGGAAGGTTCAAGTTCAGGCAGCCAGAGGGCTGCATCCTCATGCCAGAGGCAACCAGTAAAGACCCCGGTAATATTTTGTTTGATCTCTCTCCCCTCAGCCCTCTGCCCCACGCTCAATGAAGATGAGATAAACTCTCTAGATTTAGGGATGAAAGGAGGTTGGGGGTGGGATATTACCAAAGACAAGTTGGGTAGATGTCATATTTTCTGTTTTTTTTCTTATAAAGACATATTGCAACTCTGGGGGGAGCTGGAAGAAAGGAAATAGAATTGGAAATATCAAACATCATTCATAACCAGATAGGATAGCTTTACCCAAAATTTGGAAGCAAGGAAAAGGGATAAAGAGATTGGCGAGAAGATAAGAAAATATGCACATTTTTTCAGCGATAAAAATATGCACATAATTAACATTGATATAATAACTAAATATTAACTAAATCTAATCTAATATTAATAATTTAATATTAACTAAATCACATAGCTTATCTGAATTTCTTCTATTTTTATGCTAATATCCTTTTCTTGTTCCAGGATCCTATTCCGGATCCCATGTTTCATTGATTGTCATGTCTCCTTAGTCCCTTCCATTTTGTTAACAGTTTCACAGTCTTTCGTTGACTTTTACAACTTTGAAATTCATAAAAAGTACTAATTAATTATTTTGTTGATGTCCCTCAATTTGGCTGTCTTGGATATTTTTCATGACTGGAATGAGGTTATTTAGGCAGATATACTCCCCGACACCCTCTCCCCCACACACCAGAACACACTGTGCATTCTATTCTTCTCAGTGCATCATATCAAGAGGTTCATGATGCTACTATATCTTAATACCATCAATGTTTATATCTATCACTTAGTTAAGGGTGAACTTGAACCTTCCACATGGAATCACTACCAGGTTTCTCTACTGTAAAGTTGCTATCTTCCCTTCATATTTAACATATACCTTGGACAAGATACTTTGAGACTACATAGATTATATTTTTCCTCAAACTTCCGCTCACTAATTTTTAGCAGCCATCGGTATGAACTCACAGAAATTTATTTTATTTTATAAGTTCATTACTGAGGTTATTTACATTATTTTATACTCAGATGTTTCGAGCTTTCACCTTAAGAGCTCTTTCAGGTTGGATCCTGTATTATTTTGAGAAATTCCCATCTATTTGGGGCATTTCCGTACTTTCTGACACAACACAATGTTTCAAGTTCATCTTGTATTTTCCTGCTCCAGCTCTTGAGTCAATCATTTTTCCAAAAAGTCTCAGTTCACTTTACTGGAGGATAGAAACCGAGATATGGACTCTAGTTCTGTCACTGTGACTGGAATGCCATTGCTTTAAGCCCTTTCAATGGACAGAGCTAGGAAATACATGTATATATAGTAACCTATGTACACACACATATCTACATTTCTGTATATATTATACATATATAATATGTGTGTGTGAGAGAGAGTTGAGTATGCAAAATGTGTGTATATGTGAAAAAGATACACATACACTTAACCATGAGTTTTTACTGATAATCTCTGATTCTAAACACTACAGGTCATTTTATCATTGTCCTTTTCCTTATTTATACTTCTTTCTCCAAGAATAAAAACCCGGTTCTTATTACCTACAATATAATTATTTGTTTAATTCTAGTAAGCAAAGTAGTTCCAGAATTTCCAGCTCGTGCCTTTATGAGAAATATCTTAACTACTAGATTATAGAATCTATGTACAATTCTCTATCTTTTGCCTTACAGTATCCAATCAAAATACTGTTTCTCATAGTTATTTATGTTGATTCTTTTCTCCATCCATTTTACCTTATTAATAATTTATAACATAGTTAGGCTATGTTTTGTATATATATGTTTTATACATACACACACATATATATGTATGTGTGTGTGTGTGTATATATATATAATTTGTTTAATTCTAGTAAGCAATTAAACAAATAATATATATATATACACACACACACACATACATATATATATGCATATATATATATACATATATACATATATACATACATATACATACAAGCAGTATGTATTACTGCTTGTATTCCATTTTGGGTTCCCCATACATTCTGATTGGTTTTAATTATGTGTTTATCATCAGATATTAGAGGGTCTTTAAAACATTACTATGACTCTAAGAGTCAGAATTATACAAAAAATGCCCTGGAAATTACTCCAGATCAATTCATAAAGGTCTGCCTCCCCCTCCTCCTAACCGGCCACACAGTCCTCCATTGTGTCTGTGCTATAGTTTACTCAACCAAACTCCTATGTATGGGCATTTACACTGTCTCCAGTATTTTGTAATTACAAAAAAATAACCTTTGTACATGTGTGGTTTTATATTGTTGTAGGTGTATCATAAGGATAGGTTCCTGGAAGTGGGATTGCTAGGTCTAAATGTAAATGAATAAGTAATTTCCTTAGCTATTATCAAATTTCCCTTCAGAAGGATTACACCAATTTGCTCTCCCACCAGCAATGTATGAAAGTGTTTCCCCACAACCTCATCTGCAGAATGTGTGGCAATATTATCTAGTTTTTAACATTCTGATAGGTGAGAAACGATATCTCAGCATTGTTTCATTTTGAGTTTCTCTAATTATGACTGAGTTTGAACATATTTTTCATATGCCTGTTGGTCATGTTTATATAATTTTTGTGAATTATATGTGCATGTCTCTTTCTCATTTTTTTTTTCTACTGAATTTTTGGTCCTTTGACCCTCAGTTTTAAGGGTTTTTATGTTAGGCATATTAGTCCTTTGCTTTGATGTACATTACTAATAGTGTGCTCCAGTATGTCAGCTGTCTGTTGACTTAGTTTACAGTGTTTTGGGTCATGAAAAATTGTTTAATTCTCATGAGAAATGTATTGGCCTTTTATTGCATCTGGAGTTTGAGTCACAATTAGAAAGCCTTTCCATAACCAAAGTTAAAGAGAAATTCGTCTGTTTTCTAGTTTATATAGTTTCACTGTTACATTCATTTACACCCCTAACCCATTTAGAATTCATTGTTGTTCACAATAATTTAAAGACAGACTCTTTTGGTGGCAATTTAAGACCTCTTATCATTTATTCTCAGAACATTCTGAGAATTGCCTTGATTTTCCCACTCTGACCTAGGCTAACTCCAGTAGTATGTACTTAACTCGGAGTCACTAGTTGAAGAGAAACATCTGATTGAGGCTTTATGCAATCAATGCAAACAGGTTTTCCTCTTTCTCTTACCCTGTCTCTCGTGCTCCGTGTCTGCCTCCGTCTTCACCCCCGTCTTCACCCCACAGATGGGAAGCTAGAACTCAAATGATAAGCCTAATTGGGTTAGGGGTAACAACAGAATGGTTTCCTGACAGCCCATGCTTTATTTGAGGGCACATGCTAAGCCCATATACCAGACCCCACTGTGAATACAGAGGCCAGTGACCATGGTAAATCCATTAATAGGACTTGCTTCCCATTATTAGCACCATCTGAGTCTGTTAAAAATCTTAACTAGGAGTGTAATTTCTCTACAGAGGGCTTTAAATTAATTAGGGGTTTACATGCTAACAAAGAACCTGATACATCCATAAATCAATCCGGTGTAGGAGGACTACGTATGGAGGACGTCTATTCAGTGGAGACCTCAAATCCAGCATCCCTGTTGGGCTCCCAACAAAAGGGTGCAGGTGTGGAATAGGCCACTGTGACAAGGAAGCCCCAATAATTGCTTTGCATCACTTAAGCCACAGCAGGTAATATGGCAAATCCAAGTCCCAGGCGCTCAGCAAGTGAAACTCATGTTACCATGAAAAGCTACATCATATCACTTTAACCTCTATAAATGAATTGCCATAACACTGTGATTTATTTTATACCGAGTCTGAGAATTAAAAGAACATTGATCAAAATGGACTCCTTTCCCCCGCTTTTGTTAGAAATAGAAAGTAACATATGAAACCACTTTATTTCTTCCTTTTTTTTTTTATATGCACCGATCACTTTAAGAACCTTTTAAATTACTAGTGCCTTTTATTAAATACACTTGTTTTAAGGTTTATACTCACAGTTCTGTTCTTTGGATAAACTGTTACTCATATTCCTTTAGGTAAGAGCCCTAGTATTTTTGTAACAAAATTGCATAACAATTATTTCCAACTGTAAACATATCCGTATGACAGTAGTTTTGTTTCTTTTGTGTCCTTTGATTAGAAAACACCTGATGAACAAAACCATGGACTCACTTTTAAATGATGCTGTATTTCAATTGTCCCAATAATATCTACATCAATATGAAAATCACGAGTGCATGTATATGAAAAAACAGATTATTTTTTAAAATCTATTTTAAAATCTAGTTTAATGTAGATTTACAGTTTCTTTGTAATAGCTATCTCTGCAGTATTTTCTTTATCCAGCCTGTTTAGTCCACTCCCCTTCCCCAACCACAGGGGTCTGAAGCCCACATGCAAATGTCTTTCAGTCTATACAAATAATATTCTCTGATTAATTCCTTTTTGAGCTGAAAACACTGTACCGTGTGCCAAAGAAGAGGGATTTAATCACATTAAGTTGTTAAAAAAATCAATATTTTTAAAAGATGAAACTAAAAAGTCCTGGTATAAATATAACATCCCAAAAGTTATTGTGGGTTTAAGCTAAATAATCCAGGTTGCAGATGATTTCAGTTTGGAAATAATTATCTTTAATTAATTTAAACATAATAATTTTAGTGACATGGGAAATTTTCTCCTCTATACATATGATACAAAAAAAATCTATACAGTGTGTGTTTTCCATCTATCCACAATCACAGCATTTGGTTAGGCTAACACTGATTCAGGCCCTATGGAGTTCATTGTCATGGCAAGCAAAGAAAAAGAAGGACACTGTACTGTGTGCCCAAGAGGAGGGATTTAATCACATACCCTGTTCTGCCCCCATCCCAACCACCACCACTACGCTGTGAAGAGAAATGTGAGAGAGAAGAAGTAGCGAACCAGAATGCACTGCCCAAGCCATTGCTATGCAGCCTCCCTCAGCCTCCCTGTACCCTCTTCAACCACACAGATGTTCTCAGAATGCAAACATGCACTGTGCCAGCCATTTAAAAATAAAAATAAAAATAACAAAAACGCCCTCTTCTTTTGATCCCATACCTCCCTCCAGCTATCACCTCAACATCTGACTGCTTTCATACTACCAGTTTGTGAAAGAGTGGTCTGTATCTAAGGTCTCCACTTCTATTCCTAGTATTTTCTAGTCTAGTCTAGATTTCCACATCTGTGAGGCTACAATGAGATGCCTCAACACACCCAAAGGTATGGTGTCAAAGAAAGCCTTTCTTTGGAGGGTGGACAATCTTTGGTGGGTGGCTGTGCTCCCTGACCCCCACAATGTAAGTGGAGACCACCAGGGAAGTCTACACTTCTACCTCAGAGCAGTAATGAGCCCTCCTCACTACCACCCTCTCCCCACCAGGGTGATATCAGAGGAGGCCTAGTGAAGAGACAGCATTTTTCACCATTGCTCAGTGGTAATAAGGCCAAACTCCTTAGTGTCATTGAGGGCCATGTGGGGAACAGTGACAAGGTACTCCTATTCCTCTCGCATCCAGGGAAAATGTCAGCAGAGGCCTGGTAGGGAGCTGGAACTCCCATCCCTACGCAGCAGTAATGAGAACCACCTTGGATGTCAATGAAGGCTGATGGGAACCTGAACTTCTTCCCTAACCTGACAGTAACAAGGCAGAGCCTCCCAATTCTTCTGCTGTCAGTGTCAACAGAAGCCTGGCAGTGCAGAAGGTACAAATAAGGTCCAGGGTTTCATAACATACACCCAAATGTCATTGAAAAAAATTACTCATCATACAAAACACTGAAATCTCAAATGGAATGAAAAAGGACAATCAACAGATGCCAAATCCTAGAAGACAGATTTTGAAAAAGAACAACGAAGTTGGAGTATATACACTCGCAATTTCAAAACGTCAAAACATTACACAGTAGTACTTGTGCCACTTGATTGCTCCAGTAATTAAGACAGAATTCTATTGGCATAAGGATAGACACAGAGGTCAAATGAACTGAAAGTCCAAAACCAAACCTTCACATTAATGTCAACTGATTTCAACAAAGTTGCCTAGATGATTCCATGGGAGAAAGAACAGTCTTTTCAACAAATGGTGCAGGAGCAACTGGAGAGCCAAATGCAAAAGAATAAAGTTGGATCCCTTTCTCAAAAAACACAAAAATAACTCAAAATGAATCACAGACTTATATGTAAGAGCTAGAACTATAAAACTCGTAAAGAAGAATCTTTGTGACCTCTGGTCAGGCAAAGCTTTCTTAGTAATGACACCAAAAGATATGACGAAAGAAAAAATAAATTGGAGTTCTTCAAAATTAAAAATTTTATGATTTAAAGAACGCCATCAAGAAAAGAAAAAGAAAATCTATACAAATGGGATAAGGAATTTACAAATCATATATCTGACAATGAACTGATACGTCCATAAAATGAATTATGTAAGAATTTCATAGCTGCCTTATTTAGACCAAATTGGAAACAACCCAAATTTCTGTCAAAAGGAAAATGGGTAAACATCGTGATGTATTCACAATATGCAATACTATTCAGCTAAAAAAAAACACACATGCACAATACATGGATGAATCTCAAAAGCATTATGTTAAAGGAAGGAAGTCAAACATCAAAGAACGTATACTATACTATATATTGTACACATATATTTATATACGATCTAAGAAAAGGCAAAACTAATACATGAATTATATAAATTATATCAATGGTTGCTTATGCAAGGGTGGAAATGTGTGACTGAGATGGGTTAAGAAGGAACTTTCTACGGTAACAAAAATATTTTATACCTCAATTGGAATGTTGGCTTTACAAGTAAATATATCTGTCTAAATTCATCAAACTGCACAATCAAGATATGTATATTTCACTGTATGTCAATTTTACTTTAACTTTTTAAAATACAAGAAGAAGTGAAAGTACTATGCTTATAGTGTCCTACCGCTCCTTGTTCCCTTTTCAAACACAAAACACAGAGGCATAGAAAGCCATTTCATCCACCTGAGGGACTATGAGACTCGTCTTTGTGCTTTTTGTAGTCTTCTAAAACTCCTGCCTTGTTGGAAAATGGAATAAATTCTGCATAGTTTCCAAGTTTCCTAATAGAATACTATCTCTAGCTCCAGTATCTGACTTGAAATAAGAGGAAGGAAGGTGGACCTTTAACCTAAATCTTCTTGCTGGCCAGTCCTGAGGTTAGCAAGATGTTAACTGTGTGGGGAGTGCTCCATGGTGGATAAGCATGCTCCCTTCAGGAACACTATTTCTACTTGGAAGAATTATAGGGAAAACTAAGAGGCTGTAGACTGATCCAACTTTTCAAACTTAGTTTAAGACTGAACTCAGCTACGTAATCCATAGCATTATTCTGAAGATTTTTCTGAAAATTCCTAAAATTTTACATCTTTATATCTATTGTATCTGTTGGAATTTAAAAAGGGGACATGTAATTTATTTCTTTGGTTTATATAACTTTTTGCTCACCAGAAGTAAATGCTTTGCACTGTGTTTAAGCTCTATCTTTTACTTTCATAGTTTATGACCCTGGTGTCTTTCTGAGATGTGCCTTCACTATGCCCAGATCATAAAAATAACATATTTTCTAATATAGTCCTCTGGGTGAGCTAATATTTTCTTCTAATTTCTCCTAGCTTCTCTTCTGATGGTGGTGTGGTTCAGTTTCTTTTATTTCAACATTTTTATTTAAATTCACTTAAGGCTGTTATGAAAAAATGTTTTTAAAATTCAGAAAATATTTCAAAAATATGTGGCACCACTTAAGTCCACCCAGAATTAAGAGATTAAAAAAAACATAATATTTATTTTATTAAAAAATTAACTTAATAAATATAACTCAAGCCTTTTCTCCTCCCCAGAAGTATTCATTACCTAAATTTGGTGTGTGTTGTTCCTATACATATTAGACTTTTTTCTACTTATATATCAATAATATGTTTTTGAGATATGTCCATGTTTTTTTTCATACAGATCTAGCTCATTTTAACTGCTGCATATTATTTTACTGTTTGAAGAAATCAATTGGCTCATTTATTCTCCTCCTGTGGGAACTTGAGATTGCTTTGACGTTTTTAGCATTAGAAATAATACTGAAGTGTGTATCTTTAATGAGCCCCTTTAGGTTAGTTTCTCTAGGATCCAAACACAAAAGTAGAATTGCTAGATCGCAGGCTGTTTTACATTCAACTTTACTAGGTAACCCAAAATGGATTTCTTAAATGTTTACATCACTCACATTACTACCAACAATATAAAAGAGCTCCAATTTCTACATATCCTTGCCTTCTCGCATTTTCAGACTTCTAGAATTTTTCCAGATAGATGGGCATGAGATGCTATCCCAGTGATATTTTAATCTATAATCTATATTTTTCTAAACAAGAAATTTTAAGTGTTTATGGTCATGGCACTTTCCTACTAGTTTGCCTTGAAAATCTCTTGTATTGGCCAGCAGCTGACCTTTACACTTTGCTAATGATCTTATAAAAAAAAACAAACAGATTTTTATTTCTAATGTATTCATATTTATCAATCTTTCTATGCCATCTACATTTGTCTTTGTTTTTTAAACAAAATGCTCTCTTATTTCAATATTATAAAGATATTACCTTACATTTACTCCTAAAAGTCTGAAAATTTTTTTAATTAAAAAAAAATTGATTCGTATAAAATTTACTTTTGTGCATGGTGTTTGGTAGCAATGAAACTGTATAATTTGGTATTTAAATTGTCACAGTGGCTTTTTTGAATTGTCGATTCTTTCTCACTGAGTTGTAATTCTATTTCCATTATATATTTCCATATATTTCAACTCTCTCCATTCTTTTCTGGTTTATTTGCACGTCTTTGCCCAACACCACACTAGTTTAATTGCTTTAGCTTTATAATAAATCTTCATGAGTGGTAGGACACAACACCCCCTATTATCTTTCTTTAAAATCATGTCATCTACATTTAAACCTACATTTTTTTTCATATTAATATTAGAATTAGCTTTTTGTATTCTGTGAAAACCCTGTTTGGATTCTGATTAGAATTACATGGAATATGTAAATCAGTTTGGGATAAGTTGTTACCTTTATGGTATTGAGTCTTCCCTTCCAGAAATATATGAGATATCTCTCCACTAATTTTGGTCTCTCTTTATAATGTTTAATAATTTCTCCATCAATATCACATACATTCCTAAAAAGTTCCTTAAAACATTATTTTAAGTACTGTCTTTTAAAACTATACTTCATAAGTGTTGATTGATATGTAGGAATTCTATTGATGTGTATTCATTTTATATTAAACAATCTTCTAAAAGTTTGTCTAAAGATTCCCTTAGATTTTCTACTTAGACAATTATTATTTTTTAATAATACGAACTGTGTTTTTTTTTTTCCCCCTGACACTTATATCACTTACTTATTTTATTGTACTAGTTAAGACCAGCTACAACAACGAATAGAAGCAGTGACAGGAGGTATCCTGTTCTGGTTATAGATTTTAAAAGGAATGCTTCTAACATTTCACCACTAAGGACAATGTTTACTGAAGATTTCAGTAGACACCTTTCATCAGTTTAAGGAAATTCCCATTTATTCTTGGCTGACTACATTTTTAAAAATTACTATGAACTGAATTTGAATTTTATCAAATGTTTCAATATCTACTGAGGTTTGGTTTTCTTTGTTTAATCTATTTACTTGTGTCAATTATATTAATGCATTTTCTAATGTTAAGCAATCACTGCACTCGCCATATCTTAAGTGTGGGCTGTGCACAGCAACTTCTTCCAAAGAGGACATTATGGAAGGGAGTGAGGGCAGAGAAACTTCACAGTGGAAACTGGACAAATATCGCCTCAGCCATGTGATCAAGGCTCACCTAAATAGTGATGTTAGACTGATAATATGCAACCTTGATATGATGTGATGAAAAAGGCATTTTAACTTGTGGTCTACCTCCCCAAAATATAACCCAGTCTAATCATGAAGAAAAACATCAGACAAATTTCAATGAGACGAATTCCCCAAAATACCTAACTAGTGCTCATAAAGCTGTCAATTTCATCAAAAACAAGGAAAGTCTGAGAATTTGTCACAACCAAGAAGAGTCTACGAAGACACGACAAGTAAATGTAATAACACAAGTCCTGGATGGGATCCTGAAACAGAAAAAGTACATTAGGTATAACTATGAACAAATTTGAATAAAGCATGGACTTTAGCTAATAATAATGTATCAATATTGGTTCATTAATTGTGACAAATTACAATACTAATGTAAATAATTGGGGGAACTGGGTATGGGGCATATGGAAAATCTCTCCACTATCTTTTCAATTTTTTGGTAAATATATAACTATTCTAAAATGAAATGTTTATTTTAAAAGAGTGAGTTGGGGATAGTTTCTTATTTTCTTTTTTCAGTACCAGTTTGTAGACTATAGTATCTCCCTCACTGAAGTTTTGGTCGAACTCTGTAAAGTCATCAGAGCCTGGCAGCATTTTATGGGGACATATTTTTTAAAAATTATCATAAAAAATTAAACATTTATAAAAGCAGGAGGAAAAGTATATCTTTTCCTTAATTTTTATGATTATCAACTATGGCCAATTTTGTTTCATCTAAATAATACTTTCATCTAAATAATACTTCCCTCTTCCAGTATTATTTTGAAGCAACCCAGACATTAAAGCGTTTCATTGGTAAATATTTCTGTATGTGCCTCTAAACAACACAGACTTAAAAAAAAAAACACACACATACACAACCACAACACAAGATTATACCTAAATACTAAGAATTCTTAATATCATCAAACACCTAGTGTTCACATGTCTAAATGTCTTATAATTTTTATGTGTATATGAATTAATTGGTGTTGATAAAATTTTTCTGCTATTTTTTCTTTTTGTACTTTATTGGTTCTGTTTTTTATTTCATTATTCCTTTCCTCTTCATTCCTTTGGTTTATTTTAATATTCTTTATTACTGTTTGAGCTGGAGATTTGTCAATTTTAAATCTTTTCCTATTACATGCATTTAAAACTATACATTTCACAATAAGTATTAATTTGATTAAATCTCATAAGTTTGTACATAAGTAGTGTTTTCATTGTCATTCAGTTCCAACATTTTTAATTTCTTTTAGTTGTTTAACAATTAATTACTTAAAATACTCTACATAATTTTTAAAGTTATCTTTTTTGGCTGTTATTGATTTCTGATATTAATGACTATAAACAGAGATCATGAAAAGTACGACACTGATGTATTTGTATAATAAGTATTTTACATTATAAATTTCATGGAAGCAAGAACTTCATTTTTAATCTCTGCTTGATATGTTGAATAGATAAATGAACGAAATAATATTATTTCCAAAATTTAGTAAATATATATAGAAACTTGTCCTGAAGCTTGCAACTTACCATTTAAACTCTTAGAAAGTCAAGTCCACTTGGCTTTTTAAATGATTACCTTGGTTTTTGTAAGCAATAAAGAAAAGTCCTGGATCTTTTTCCAAATACATATTGTGGATATTTTTCAGCCAATGATAAACACTGTGAATGATGTATTGTCTGAGTTGCTTCTCTTTTTTCAATGATACTTTCAATGTAACTGCCATGACTGCTTCTAACACCAGTACATTACCAAATACAGACAAGTCCAAGCTGTCTATGCTGCTAAAACCCCAATTTTTCCAAAATCAATTGCATTTCTGTACACTGATAAAAAAAAATCAGAAAAAATTAAAAACCAATCATATTTACAATTGCATCAAAGAATAAATACCTAGGAATAAATATAACCAAGGAGAAGAAAAGACCAAAACACTGAAAACAAAAGACATTGATGATAGAAACTAAAAAACACAAAAATAAATGGAAAGATACTCCATGCTAACCAAATCAACCTACAGATCCACTGCATCCTTATCAAAACCCCAACGGCATTTTTCACAGAAATGGAACAAACAATTTGTATGGAGTCACAAAAGACCCTGAACAGCCAAGGCAAAGAAATCTTGGTTTTAAAAAAGGAACAAAGCTGAAGGCATCACATTTCCTGATTTCAAACTATATTACAAAACTACAGTAATCAAAACAGTATGGTACTAGCATGAAAACACACATATAGATCAATAGAACAGACTAGAGAGCTCAGAAATAAACCCATGCATATATGGTCAATTAATTTTCAATAAAGGAGCCAATAATATACAATGAGGAAAGGACAGTCTCTTCAATAAATGGTATTGAGAAAACTGGACAGCCACAAGCAAAAAAAAAATTGAAACTGGACCACTATATCATACCCTACATAAAATTTAACTCAAAATGGATAAAGACTTGAAACCGTAAAACTCATAGAAGAAAACATAGGCAGTAAGCTTCTTGAGGTCAATCTTGACGGTGATTATTTGGATCTGACACCAAAAGCAAAGGCAACAAAAGCAAAAATAAACAAGTTGAACCTCATCAAAGTAAAAAGCTTCTGCACAGCAAAGGAAACCATCAATGAAAGGAAAAGGCAACCTACCTACTGAATGGGAGAAAATATTTGAAAATCACATATCTGATAAGGGATTAATGTCCAAAATACAAAAGAACCCATACAACTCAATAGCAAAATAAATAAATAAATAAATGATCCAATTTAAAAATGGACACTATCTGGAGAGACATTTTTCTAAAAGATGTACAGATGGCCAACAGTTACATGAAAAGGTGCTCGACATCACTAATCATGAGGGAAATGCAAATCAAAACCACAATGAGATATCACCTCACACATAGAATGACTATGATCAAAAATACAAGAAAGAAGTGTTGGCAAAAATGTGGAGAAAAGGAAACTCTTGTGCACCGTTGGTAGGAATGTAGGAATTGGCGCAGCCACTATAAAAAACAGTATGACAGGTCCCCCCGCAACATTAAAAATAAAACTACCATATGTTCCAGCAATTCCACTTCTGGGTATTTATCCAAAGGAAGTAAAATCATTGTCTTCAAAAGATATTTGTATCCTCCATGTTCACTGAAGCATTATTTACAATAGTCAAGATGTGGAAACGTGGAAACAATCTAAGTGTTCATCAATATAGACAAATGAATAAAAAATGTGAGGTGTGTGCGTGCATCTGTGTACACACACACGTCAGAATATTATACAGCCATAAAAAGTAGAAAATCTTGCCATTTGCAACAACGTAAGTGGAACTTGAGGGCATTGTATTAAGTGAAATAAATCAAACAGAGAAAGTCAAATACTGTATGACATCACTTACATGTGGCCTCTTTGAAAAAATGAACTCATAGATAGAGATTGGGTGGCTGCCAGAGGTGGGGGAGGGTATCAAAAGGTAGACATTTTTCAGTTATATAATAAATAAATCCTAAGAGTGTAATATACAGCACGGTAACTATAGTTAATAATTCTGTACTGCATATTTGAAAGTTGCTAAGTGAGATCTTAAAAGTTCTCATCATAAGAAAAAAAGTGTAACTATGTATGGTGATGGATGTTAACTAGCCTTATTGTGGTGGCTATCTCAAGTCATTGTTATATACCTGAAACTAGTATGTAAATTATATCTCAATTTAAAAAAAAAGAAACAGAAAAAAGGCTTAACTCATCATGCATCCATCTTAAATTCCTTTCCTTGACTACTACCAGTTAGAAACCAGTTGTATCACCCACCGAGCTATAGTGAACAACCATCTTCCAATTCTATCAAAACTCAAAACCTGACTCCAAAAAAGCTAGTAGTAGGAAATGGAATGTTTAGGGACCATAGCTCCATGCCCCTCTTACTCCTGGGTTTTCAAACTCTGAATTTCCCTTCTTGGCTGCCTTTTGTCTACCAGAGGCCAGGCTATACAGCTCTGCAGCAATGGCAAGAAAAAGGGCATACTAGGCAAAATCCTGACTGTTCACCAAGGCAATGTCTCCTGGGTTTTGTGAAATGTTCCTGTTTTTACATGTGTCTCTTAAGTTGAAATAAAGTATTTCTTTTGGTTTAAATAACAGGTATTCGAAACTATGACTTCTGGTTTTTACAAGTTACTAAAAAAACAGTTAGCTCACATGCTGTTGAAGGCAGGGAACAAGGAGTTTAAAAATAAGACTAAGTGTAAATCTCTGAAATACTATGCAGATATTAGAAGAAGAGATCCCTGCCGTTAAATTGACACATACTAGAAACCATGAACAGATATAGGCCATAGGAATGAAGCTTCTTCAAAGTGTTTTAATCCAAGTTTGTATCAGCTAACCCAGACAACTCCAGTATCAGCACCAGAGCAGACTGTCCACACTGTGGAACCGAATGAGCAGGATCTGGTGAGGGGTATTTATGCCATAAGTTTGCCTCATTTTCCAACACAGGGGATCCAAAAATTCTGATCTCCCTACTTCTTCAAACTCTTTTTCCCCCTCAAACTCCTAATGTAACTATCAATATCTCAATCTTTGATCATTATTCCTTGGATGTTCATTGTGCAAAGAAAAGGATGTACAGTTGGTTATGAATTTAGCTGATGGTACAGTAGGATAACATCCTGCCAGTGTCTAAATATCTGGATACAGAGGAAAACGGAATCTTGTAACTGGATAAATGGGATTCTGTGTTTTCTTATTGCCTTGAGCTGAGTAATAAAGAATTAATATTTTTCTTTTGCCCAAATATAAATTAATCACTGGTGTAAAAAGGAACCACACAGTATTGAGGTTTTCCATAATTAACCTAACCATTTTTAAAAATTGTTTGGCAGGATATTAATGCTTTGTAGATATTAATATCTTTTCAATAAAAAACAGTGGTAGAATATTTCTCTAAATTAAAAAAAAGAAAACAGCAAAAACAGCAAATAAGCCATTGTTTATATAATTTGAAGCACTCTCTCTGAAATATTTTGTGTCATAAATACATATAAAATATTTTTGCAATTATTTGAAATCGAAATACATATTTTTAACTCATGAACTCTTATATTCAGTAAGTAAAATTATCTTTACAAGTTTGGAGAAAAATATGATCAAAAGGAACCTGCCCTACAAAATATTAACAAACTATAAATTTCAAGTAATCAAAACAATTAAGAATACACAATGGTTAATGGCAAAGCATAAGCAGTACAGTAATTAACCCAGATTAATATGGGTGTTTGAACTATGATAAAGGTGATAGAAGGGTTAGATGGTTTCATGAATGATGTTGCGAAATTAACTATCAACTTGTGAAAACGTTCTTTTTGATCCCTACTTCATACCAATCTAGAATTTGCAAAGATTTACATAAAGAAAAATAAGAAGTAGGTACAGTCTAGAAGATAATGAGACTGAGTAGCTTTATACCCTTGAGGTAGAATGAACCTTTTTATATATAACAAAATTTAAGATGACATTAAAGTCTAAGAATAGATGTTGCAGTAAACTGAGCCAATGATTGGGAGCACAAGCTGAAACATAATTTCCCAGAATGAAGAGAAATATAATCTTACAGCAGTTTGTGAAAAATAATGAAAGGTAAGTAGGAAAATAATGGTGATCGTTATTTCATGAAAGAATTAAGAACAAAGGGAACAAATATGAAACATCTTGTACACTGAAAGAAAGTGTTCCCAAAGACTTCAGTTAACAGAACAAAAGAGCATTAAAATTGATAAAAATGAGTAAAGTAACACGCCCAAGGTCACACAACCAACAACTGGTAGAAATGGACTTTGAATCCAGACCTGCCTCCCTTTCAAGTTCATGTTCGTCTTCCTTCCACAATATGTATTAACTAGGCATTAAAAAGAAATCCCTCTACCTGCAATGTGGTGCCCTGGACTGAATCCTAGATCAGAAAAGGAATATTATTGGAACACCTGGTGAAATTCTAATAAAATCTGGATTTTAGTTAATAGTAGCATGCCAGTGTTAATCACTTAGTTTTGATAATTTTATCATAGTTATATTGAGATGTTAACAGTAGAAAACTGGTTAAAGAGTATACAAGTGTGCAACTTTACTGTAAGTCTAAAATTATTCCAAAATAAAAAGTATGCTAAAAAAATAAAATAAATTTCTCAAAAATGGTGTGTTGGGTATTATATTAAAACTTATAAGTAATGAGATTTATTGCATAAAGTCAAATTTTAACAGGGGAATGCTTTACATTAAAGGTTTTGATTATAACAGGTTCATTGATGATTTTAAAAATATCTGCCTCAATTACATAGCTTTTTTGAAAATATTTCTTAAATAACTTTTCCCATACCATTTTTCTTTTCATATGGATAAAAATGTAGAATACTATAAATAGTAGTCTTTAAAAACAAGGTGATCTGGTTGTGATGAACTGCTTTCCATTTCTGCTACAGAAGTGACAAAAGTTCTGGCTTGTAACAGCAAGAATTAAATTTAGAGATTAATAGGACTGCCTGATTTAAGGAGCTGTCATATGAAAGAATCAGGACGTCAGAAATAAATGAATCCTAGGAGCAGAAAAGCTGAAGCATATAATTAAGTAGAAAACTCAAGGCAGCAGTTAACTGGGTAAGGAAAGAGGGAAAAAAATATTGAAAAAGAGGGTGAAAAAAATTAAAGGACATTAATGAAAATCAGGGCTTATGGTCTCTAAGGAACTGAGATGTGATAAACTATGGAATGGGAGAGTTAACAGTAATACGAATAATGGTAAATCATATCACATCACTGCCTCATTCAAAGTCTTCCAATGGCTCCAGTCACAAAGAGCAGAAGCCAGGGATTCCTGGGGCCCTTGATGACTTACCCTCTGTCCTTCAGCACTTCTCTGACTTTACCTTCTGATAATCACTCTTCCTCTCACTCCTCACCAGTCGTCCTATCTCCATGGTTCCTCAGGCACTCCAGGCCTTTGCACTTGCTGATTTCTCTGCCTGGGAACGCTCCTCCCCCAGATATCAGCATGGTTCACTCCTTAGCCTCCTCCAAGTTTTGCTCAAAAAGTTACTTTTCAGTGGTTAACTATTGGAACACCCAATTTAAAACAGTGATCTCCTAGAACTCCCAACCTCCCCTACCTTGATCTCATTTTCTCATAGCTGCTTCCACCATCTAACACTCTTAAGTATGCTGAATGTCTGTTTCTCCAACCAGTAGAATGTAAGCTCTCAGATTTTTGGTTTTTTTTTTTTTTTTACTGATGTTTCCCCAGTGCCTAGAATAGCACCGGACACACAGTAGGTGCTCAATAAATACTTGTTAAATCAATCAATACATAAATGTGGGTTTTCTCATTACCATCATTAAATTAAGAGTAATAAAACACTGATAACTTTTTCAAAGTCATTTTTTGAGCAACCAGAATCATCTTTTTGTTTGTTTGTGTTTTCTGGGTATTTTCTGCACTGACTAATTACTTCTATAATGTTATAAAAGGGGGTTTTATTTTGTAAAAGACTATAGAATTATCTGTCTGTGATGATTTCAACTCAGGCCCATTCGTTGACAGAGTCAGAAAGATACCTTCTTTGGAGATCTGTTCTTTTTATGAACTTAAGTAACATTTAGTTATTACCAGAAAAAGCTCTCCTTCATAAAAGCCTTACATGAACAAATGTTCAGTAGTATGATCTACTAAACTAATAGAATCATACAATTCAACATCTTCATTTTAAAGATGAAGATACCGAGACCTAGATAATTTAAGTCACTTCTTCACATTCAATAAGAACACAGCTGATGAACAGAAGCTAGCCCTAAAGAAAAGATTGAAATATCGCAGAATGGCCTAGCCCTACACATTTTGCACCTCAGTAGAAGTCTAGACTGAAAATTTTCAGTTTACCATTTCACTAAACCTTCATTTTCTTCAACTTATTTCCAATTCATTGCTCAAAGATACTTGGGAGCAATTGTTTCATATTATTTGAACATTCAAGATTCTCTTTGCATTAAGATCACTAGCAGAACAAACAATATGATCCCCTAAGTATTTTAGCATGCTCAGGGGCCACTGTACCTTCCAGAACCCACTCAACATTCAGCCTCCTACTCCAGCCCTTTGCTTTCCCTGTGGGGAAAAGTGCAAGGCCAGTGTATTTTACAAATTTCTTACTCTTTTCAGTGGATGCATTGTCATTTAACTCTCATGAAATCAAATAGAAGCAGCCTTCGGGATCTAAAAATGCATTACTTCTCTTTTTCAAAAAAAGCTAATTCTTTTGCTGAAAAATTGCATGCATGCTATTGCTTTGTTTTATGCAGGAAAAAAAATCTGGCATGTTATTTTTTCCCTCAGAGGTAGCAGCCGCTGTTAATCCACACATGTACATTACCGGGGTCCCCAAGCAGTCATCTCCGATGTTAGAGTAGCACACAGGCAGATACCTGGGCAAAGAGTCTATAAAATGAAGTTGCTATAGACCAAAACAACCATATTGATTTTTAGTACAATCCAAAACACGAGGAAACATCAGTTTTCTAGACAACACATGCTGAAAAGAACAGGGAGAAACGCACTGCCAATAGTGAAGAGAAGGAAAAGGATAAAAGACGATTACATTAGCAAACATCGTAGTGTTCTTTTAAGCTGTTTGTTTTTTAGCATCGAAAAAACTGAGAAGCTTGAAATATGTTTGACTGTCCTTTTCTGAAAATCTAAGATTGTTCATTTATAGATATTGCACTCCCAGCTGGAAGCCTGGGCATCCAGTATACCTTCGGAAAATTAAGACTTATAGACCTTTGAACATTTGAACATCCTCTTCAACACTCAAATACTTATTTTTCCTCTCTCTCTCTCTCTTTCTCTGACTCTGCAAATGGCAGAGCTGTCTAAACTACATTATAAACACATCATTTACCAATACAACATTCCGTTTGCTGCAAGCAAATATTTTCCTTAGATATCCTTAATTAGACGAAATGCCTTTCAAACCAGAGACCTTTGGAAGGGAGGTTCAGAATCAAGAGAAACCAGCCGGGACTTACCATGGCCCCCTCACTTCTTCTTTGGGCAACTTCTCGCTGCAGACGGGCCACAGCCAACTTCTCCCTGGAGAAACAAAAGCGCATGATTACTTGACCATTCTTCTCAGGGTAGAGGTACACTGGCATAGCTTGCAAACATTCTTCTGAGGTCTCCAGAGGAACTCCTTCCTTGGTTTAGCTCACTTCCTCCACTAAACTTTCTATAAATATTTAAAGTGATTGGTCATTAGTGCATTGTTTTCATTGAGTGTCATGAAAGAGATTTTTTGCTTTGGGTTTTACAATAGTGAAATAAATGTTGAATGCTAAGTAAAAGCTTTACTTTAAGTTCATAAACACATATCATTTTAAAATAAATTTTCTGTGTCCTTTCTGTAATAACTTTGCTCATATATATTTTTAATTATTTTTGTTTCTTTGTTGCTCTATGTTGATACTGAATTTTAAAAAGCAAACAAAACATAACTCTGTACCATTTTTGAAATAATAAAAGAAAATCATTTGCAGCTTTGCTACCTACAGGCACCATGCTGGCCATTTTACCTGATCTTATATGAGCCCGACAACAACCTTATAATAGGTTTTATTAACCTCATTTTATAGATGTGGCAACTGGTGCTCAGCCATGCTAAGCCCCCAGCTGGTATGCAGTATATATTAGGATCAAAATTAGGTTTTCTTTACTTGAAAGGCTAAATAAAAATTTTGTATATCATTTTTCAGGGTCCAGAAAAATATGGATATCATTTTTTAGGATCTAGAAAATATGTAGAATTAAAAATCAGATTCTTTATTTTAATATTCTCCATTTTACTATGGGGTTCATTTTGTATCTTTTATAATTGTAATTCTGATTTCATTTACAAAAAAGCTAATATTCACCAAAATTTTAAGAATACTTTTTACAATGATAGATATCTGCATTTTGGACAGCTTTTCAATTATTCTTTAAGAAGCTGATAAATTAACTAGGGGTAAGTGAACTCTTCCAGTAATCCTCAAATCTTAGCTTTAGTGAGAATTTTCCCTGAAATCCTTCTACTAGTATCAAGATGTGACACTATTTTAGTGATGTTTTGTCACTCAGCCTTCCCTTTACACAGGACCCTCTCTAGCTGCAAACAGCAAGGAAGCAACTCAATTCCCAGATGAGTGAGAGGATTTCTCCCCTCCAAACTGCTTGGATCTTTGAAATAAATGCCTATGACTGCCAAGAAGGAATGTGCTCTAGTTTGGTTAAAGTTGAGTAGCTTTTTAGTAGGAATAGTTCTGTTTGAATAAATACCTAAAAACACAGATTAGGAGGAGGAAAACTAGAACCAGGAGACTGTTGAGGAATACCAGTTTTGAAAGCCTGGGGCAGACCCCACTGTGAGAGGGGGCAACAAAGAAAATAGGAAGAAGTCATAAAGAGAGGGAGCCATGCACCTCTTTTTAATATAAGAAAGGCAAAGTCTACGTGTGCTCTCTGAGCCAAGTCCTGATGAGCAGATGAAAGCACAGATAACAGCAGCAAGGAATTGAAAGAGAAGAATATGGCTGACTTTTCATCTAATATTAAAATTAAACACAATAAATACCCATAAATGGTGAAGAATGAGGAGGAGGAGGAAGAGAACAACAATAAGGTATCTTATACACTACGACCCAGCTATTCCACTCTAATGTATAAACTCAAAAGAAATTCATATACATATTTACATGAAAGATATGTACTAGAATGTTCACAGAAGTGCTATTTATAATAGCCTTAAACTGAAAATGCACATACCCTTTAACAATAGAATGAATTAACTTGGACACTGGAATGAATTAACTTATACACTGGAATACTATAAAGACTGAGAAGGAATAATCTATATCTAATCACAACATATGGAATACTCCAGACACACTGCTGAGTGAAAGAAGCAAAAAGAGAACAGTATATACTTTATGACTTAGGTATGTAAAGTTCAAAGACAGGCAAAACTCCTATCCAGTTTGATAAGGCAAGAAAAAGAAATAAAAGGCACAGATATTAAAAAATAGAGGTAAAACTCTTTTCACACATGACACAATCATATAAACAGAAAACCATTAAGAAATTTACAAAATAACTATACAACTAATAAGTGAATGTAGCAAAGTCACAGTATACAAGTCAATATACAAAAATTGTGTTTTTATATACTAGCCTCAAATAATTAGAAAATTTAAAATTTAAAATCTATAATAATGTCAAAAAACATAAAATACATAGGGAATAAATTTAACAAAAGACTCGTTATATAGCTACACTGAAAACTACAAAACACTGCTAAGAACAATTTAAAAAGATTACACATATGAATATATATGTATATGTAAATTTATACACAAACACATAAATACAGACACACCACATTCATGGATCAGAAGGCTTAATATTATGTCAAATTTTGTACCAAATTAATCCATAAATTATTTCTGCCAAACTAAATAAAGACAAAGATGTGAGTAGTAGGAAATGAAGAATCCCATATAGAAGAAGAGAAAAGGAAATTCTTTTAATTAATTTATTTATTTTTGGTTAACAAAAATGATCCAATTATGTAAGAATCTAGAGAACAACCAATCTGGTTTCAGCAAGAGGACAGAGAGTTTTCAAAGAATGGCTCCTAGAAAAAAACAAGTTGATCAAAAATAAATTAACCTATGTGTTTGTAAATATTGAGATGACTTTTAGAGTTTTAGTGGAAAAATCTGTTAAGAATTAGGGATTGGAACATGAAAACCTAAACCAATGGCAGATTATAGCAATTGTTAACTCTAGGAATGAGTGAAGTTATTCCAGAAATGCAATTCTAGAACTCTATTAGATTCAGCTGTGAATAGTATTTACTTTGTTTTACCATTATAATTATTTTAATTAATTTATAACAATGAAAAAATTAGGAAGAAAGTGTGGACAGATTAGTAGTATAGACAATATATAATGTCTAAAAATAATAAATCTAGTAACAAGAGTATAGATGTATTATTTAGATACAAGGATGAAAACCCAGAAGATAGAGCTAAAAAAAAAAGTGGAAATTATTTATGCAGGGTAGTAAGATCTAGGTAGAAAGGGAGAGGTGTACATTTATAAATCTTATAATTGTACTCGATTTCCAAACTATGTATGTATATGACTTTGATTAAAAACTTTTCAGGAATATGCATTTTTAAACTGGTTGGATGACTTTCTTTTATTTTTTTACTAAAAACATGATAATACATTGAGTGAGAAAGAAAGAGAGAGGGTGATGGGAACCTCAGCAGATTATTTACAAACTGAAGACTCACTACCAAGTGATTCATTGTCATGGCCCTGAAAAGAAACTACTGGAAATCTTTGGTAAAGGAAAGAAAAATGAGGACTATCTATACGCATCAAGGAAGCTTTGGATAGATATTTTAAAGTACATACTGCAAACAGTTTAACATTTTACAGGGGTAATTTAAATTTAAGAGTTTTAACTTTTGTACTTTTTTCATTGAAGTATAACATACACAGAAAAATTAAGAAATCTCAAATGCACAGCTTGATGAATAATCGTGACGTGAATAAGTGCTTGTTACGACCACCTAAGTAAAAACTAGAACATTACGAGTACCGCAAAAGCTATCATGATGCTAATTAAGTAAATATAACAATATCTGAACTCATCTGCCCCATTGCTCTCTCTATGCTGAATATAGACACATTCAACTTCTATTCTAAACTGTATTATACACAGTCTTATATTTTTCTCGATTGTTTATTTGGTCTATCTTTTCCCCTTAATAAGTCCATAAAGTTCTCCTCTACCACAACAGTGGCAGCCAAAAAAAGTGCTAATTGATGTACTTTTGCACGTGGTCAGTTGTGGTGTAATTAATATCTCACTGTACCAGCTGCTTCCCTGAATGTTGAGATCATATATGATTCATTTCTATAACACCTAGTAAGGGCCATTCAGTAGGAACAAAATAAATGCTTGTGATTTGCTGAATGAGGGCTCAGTCACAGAATCTAATATCAGCTTGCCTGGTATAATAATTTTTTAAATAATACTACCATTTTTCAGTTACACAGTATACAGCACACACACTTGCACACATAATGATTCCCATAGGGCACCTTCCAGTTCTGGTTGGCCACAAAAACTTTTTCATACACATTTAAAATTATGAAAAGCACAGTTCCCACAGCAATCAGTTGAATACTGAATAAGCTTCAACCAAGAGAATTTCTATATAAGAGCATTGAACGAGGGGATAGTAGAACAGCAATTGTCAAATATTTGAGTCATAGGATTCTTTTGCACTCTGAAAAATAAACAGGGTCCCAAAAGAGCTTAAGCTTACGTAGATTATAGCTACTGATATTTGTCACATATAAATGAAAACATACAGCTTTAAAAATATTTATTAATCCATTAAAAATAATAAAATAATAATAAACCCATGTTAACATAAGTAAAACATTTTTATAAAAAATAATCCTATGTTCCTAAACAAAATCAAATTTCATGAGAATGACACTGCTTTAAAATTTTGCAACTATCTTTAATGTCTGACTTAATAGAAGACAGCTGTATTCTCATACCTGCTTCTGCATTCAGTCTGCTGCAACAGCACGGGTCACGTAGTTTCTAGGAAACTCCACTGTACTCTCATGAAAAAATGTGAGTAAAAAAAAGCAAATATCATCTTAGTGTTATTCCGAAAACAGTTTTGACGTTGCAGAACCTTTGAAAGTGTCCTGGGAGCACCCAGGATCCCAGGACCACACTTTGAGAACTCCCCTCAGAAGATAAAGAACTAGAAATGGAAGAATATTCTGGAAAATTTCCTGGAATCATCACTCCTAATTGCTGAGTCTTCAGAGAAAGATTTAATACATATGCTAATAGCATGTTAACTTTTTACAAGAGCAGTAGCATAAAGAATACCTTTCTAGAAACAGAACAAGAATCTAATTTTAGCACTATTATCCTTCTAAATGGAAAAAGTATCCTAATACAGCTTAAGAGTTAGAAACATCACTATTTTATCCTTAAAAGAGATTGGCTTTATTACACTATTAGGGATTATCACATGGTATGGGTGATTGTCAAAGCTTACTCAATTCAATTTGAAAGAAAATTTCAAAAGTTTTAGCCATTATGTAATTTTAAGAAGAAAAACATTAATAAATCAAAAAATTTTGTGATCTGCCTACACATTATATTTTATGGTATTCAATAAAGAAAGAAAATGTGGATGAACCAACATAAAAGGGTCATCTCTAAAGTGGCAGCATGTTTACCATTTGACAGAGAGCAAAATATGTCAAAATCAAAAACATTAACTGTAGTTTTGACCTACCACCACGTGAACAGAGATGTGAGACATTTCAGTCGGCCACGTGGAAATGCATGACATAAACATGAGGAATCTCAGAATAGTCTGCATCACAGAAAAGACCTTCCTCAATCGCAGCCCTGCAATGTAGCCCTCCTCATTTACAAGCTGGAAAATTGCTGAAGTCTCTTTATTTGGGAGCTACCCTGATGGAAAGTGGTTAGGTGGTGAAGGAATAGAATTCTAAGAGTAGTAATCCAAGTGTCACTTTGGAGCATGCTCTGTAATTGTTTTAAATCGTTTATACAGGAAAAGCAACACATGCAATGTGTTGGAGCAAAGACCCTCCCCGCAGCCCCCCAAAGGATCCCAGTAACAGTCCTGGGTCTTCTGTGAGGTGAGTGGGCAGGCAAGGCCAAGTGGTAGCTAACTCCCACTACAGCAAGGAAACCCCAATTTTGAGCTGTTTTATATATTAGGCTTCTAAAATATTTCCTTTGAAAGGGGTTTCAAGGCTAAAAAACAAAATAGAATTCTTTTTTGAGGTATAATACTTTCTATTTCCCAATGTTTTCAAGTCCTTGGAATTACACGTGTGTATTTTGTTAGCAGGAGTTTCTCTCAGAATTGTGTTTTTTTGTTGTTTTTTTTGTTTGTTTTGTATGAAAGAAGAGTTGTCATTCTTCATTAAAATTAAGGAAGCAATAGAGTTGTTGAATGGTAATATCACCTAGCTAAAATTCTCAGGATTTCTAGATGTTAACATTTATGGGATCAAATTATCAACTTTACCAAAGTATTAAAAATAAATAGGTCTGTCTTTTCTTCTTTTTTTTTTTTTTTTCTTTTACAGTAATCTCGTTTGCCCTTGGTTTAGTAGTCCCTTGGCAAACCACATCTTCAAACCCCTGTGGCCCCAATATATGTGTGAAACCAACTGGGACCAGCATCTTTTTCATGCAAATTCTGGGTTCTTAAAAACAGCTTTGTGTAAAAAATAAAGAATCCTTGACTTGCATGCTACCCAAGGCAAATTAAACACATTCACATACACATACACTCTTGCTCTTATTTGAAGTCCGGAGCTCATCTGCTAGAAACTGGCAACTGCGCTTTTGCAATGCATCGCTGTTTTGTGTTTGTAGCAAAGCCAGTAGCTCATTATGAAGGTGGTACTGACTTTATGATTGCAAAACAAATGCTTGGGGATATTTTTTTTTCTTTGAAAGCCATAGGCCCTATTATTTACAGAATAGAAATAAAAGAAGGATATAAAGAATACATACACAGTGAAACAAAAGAAACCGCAACACATTTCTGTCAGTTAAATGCAGAGAGTATTTTTCTCTTCGAAAATAAAATAAAGCAGAGCTACTTGTCTTATTTAATTTTATACCCAAATGGCAAATTAATCCCAGGTTTCTAAGTCCTTCAATATAGCCCCAGACAATCTCAACTAAAGATAATAATAAACAACAACAAAGTTATTGATGTGAACCACAGACCTTCAGAATATCATCAACACATCTGCAAGTTAAGCTCATGGAAAGATTGTCCTCAATGAAGCCAACAGGATGTTGGCATTTGTAAAATCCAGAAAAGACCTGAAACGTTTGTATGTTAGAAAAGCATTCCCCAAGGAGAAAGCAGCTTGCAAAGAGGGAATATATTCAGTTTGTGATGTGTGGAGACCTCAAACTTAAGGGCACTGCAGAGCCATCTGTTGCATGGGCGTGGGAAGCAGGCCTGTCTGGAGACAAATCAATGTTCTATTGCCACTCTATAGGAAGTCAGCACCCATCCTGAATGGGTGAGAATGAAACTGTGCAGCCCTGCTCTCTACCAGGCAGATGGTACCCCCCTGAGGATGCCCTGAAGGAAGAGCAGCACAAGCACTCAGGGTAAGTGTGAAGAATTATTTCTACTCATTGTAAGTTTCATTGCCCCAAACTACTCTATGCAAACAGCGCAATATGAAAGGTGCGGCTCTAAAGGCACATCAGGCAAGCTGTCAGTATAGTCAGTACTCTGTGTGTTTTGATGAAACTGCCAGCTAATTTGTGCAATTTCTACTTGACTTTTCTTAGAAGAATAAGCTATAACAACTAAGTTGCTCATATATGTATTTAAAAAAAAGTCTTGGGCCTCTTATAAACCGAAAGTCAATCTCTTTTACTGTGATAAATATATAGTGGTATTAAAGAATCCTATAAGACCATCCAAAAACTTCATGTTCGTTCTGGTTGTTAGGTTTAGCTCCTATAGTCTAAAGTATTTAAAACTCTGTTATTTTTATGTATTATATTGTATATCTATCTCTACTTTAATTTAGTCATAATATTTTGCTAACTGACTATGTAATCCAGTGATGATGAAAATTCTAATTCATTCAGCAAGCACTTAATGTGAGTTTACTCTAGGACTGGCCTGGGTCTAGTTACTGGGAAATAAAGATAAATAAGGTAGTTCCAATTCAAAGAGCCCAGAGTCTAATAGATAGAGAGCACACCCAAGCAAGCCACTGTCATAAGGCGCAAAAAGTACAACACAAAGCTGTTTTCAAAACTGGGTTTTAAAATGAATGTTAGGTAAATTTTATGAAAACAAAATAAAACATTAACTTCCTGTATGGGAAGGTTCATTCCGCTATTTCTAAGAAAGTTATTTTTAAATTTCATGTTTTTAGCAGCAGGTCATATCGAAAAACAGGTTTGTCTCCACAAATATTTTAATTGTAAAGAGTCTCTATTACATGTTTTGATTGTTATTCCCTAAATTCCTTAAGAATTTTGTATGTGATGGTACTGGACTTCGGTCCAGCTCCAATTTCTGCCCCTTTTGGTCTTAATTTTATCCAGTTATTTCTTTCAGAGACACTTGACCACTCTCTTTAGCCTTTTCCATTCTAATACATCATGCCATACTTTTAAAAGACAGTAGTGAATAGTTATTACGTAAAGCACTATTCTAAATATGTTACATGAAATATTTAAACCTCGAGCAATCCCATGAGATAGGTATATGTTATTATCATCTTGCATGATATCAGCAAAGATTCTCAATCTTTTGGGATTCACTGAGAACTCTAAGGAACTTTTGTTTATGTAGATTTTATCTAGCGATATTCATTATATTCAAAACTAGAACTGAGACTTTAAAATCTACATTAATTTATTTGAAATAATAACAATTCCATTAAAGGTTAACATAAACAACATAAAATTGTGAAATATGTATAATATAGATTCTGAAACAAATATTAGTAAAAAGAGCGGCACTGTTTTATACTTTACAAATTCCTTTAATGTCCGATCAACAAAAACAAAATCTGGATTGTCATATCTGCTTCTATATTTAGTATACTGCAATGTCTTACGTTGAGTAGCCTCTCATACCCAGGAGTGAATGAGAGTGAAAAAGGCAAATAATTTCATTATTCTTATAAAAATAGTTTTGATCCATATATCTCCAAAAAAGTCACAGATTCCCTAGAGCCGGCTGGCCCACTGTGTGGGCACTGTTGGTGTATAGTGATGCCTACCTTCCATGGCGAAACTGAGGCTCGAGTAGGCTGGAGAAACGTGCCCATCCTGCCATTGCTCTTAAGTTTAAATACAACCATGCATTTCTTTTTCAAATTTGAAAAATAGCAATAAATACATATTTGGTTAAAATCTAATTTGTTAGAATTTGCACTCCTGCATTTACCATCACTTGTTATCACTGCCTCTACTGCTAGAGAAGGAATCACAGATAATGTAAGAAATGATTGACGTCTCCAAGAATGAAACACATTCTTGACCATTTTAATGCCAATCAATAAGAAAATCAAGGATATAACTTTTCAAAAATACACTGAATTTCAAGTACTATGAACCTATATTTCTGGCAGAGTACAGGAAAAATACTAATGAAACTCCCAATACAAACCTATGCTCAGGCATAGGTTTTGTATCAATTAACAACTCTCCATATTTCTTCCCTACAAGGATCTCACCAAATGCCTAAGAGGAAATGAGGTAGATGATTACTCTCATTTATACCCTGGGGCAGAGAGTCACACTCTAAAATCTTTGAAAAAAGTTTCAATCAATCATCAGCCTTCCCCATTTCTGAGTAGGCGCCAGGAATAAGAGTGTGGTAGAGACCTGGTACATGTGTGAGGAAAGCAGGTCTGCTCCCCCAGGAGGCTTAGGACCATTCTCTGCACACACAGATGAGTCCTGGGGAGTCACTCACCACAGAGGCGGGACAATGCTGAGTGCCCGGTGCACCTGTCAACTGGGCAGATGGGGAGACGGGTGGCAGCAGTCCCTGAGTAATGGTTAAACTAATTAGCCTTTCCAAAGCAGATTATTTAATTACTCATCCACTCGGATATTCAGAGAGAGAGCATATTTTAGTGAAACTTTTAGAGCTACAACCCAGAGAAAAGAACTTCTTCATACACTTTTCCAATACATAATGTCAGTATTGGCTCCAAAACTTTAAAATACCCAAAGCTGCCATTTTATTATATACTTTAGGGGAATCTCTTCACATCTACAATGCATAAAAGTCAGTAAACCGAGTGTGTGTTCTAAATTGCTGACCTTTACATGATTTTGTGCAGCAATAACTAAGAGGCAACAGTACTCAAAAGAGCCAACATGCATACTGACTGTGGGAGAGAGTGGGAGTTTCATAATGTTGTGCCGTGCTGATTAACAAACTCCCTCCTCAGACAGACAGGCACACAGGCAGGCAGGCAGACAGACACACACAAACAAAGTAGAGATTTTTTTAAAAAAGAACTTGGTGTGTTGGAATACAGACATTACTGAAAACACACCCCCCTCCTAATTTTAGTTGCCTGCCTTTCTGAAGGTCTTTTATCCACATGCTTGTCCTTACTGAATTTTCTAAAGCTTTCTAAATTTTTTTCTAATATTCTAAATTTCTAGAGAATTTGTTTAAAGTTTCCTAAATTTTATGCCATATAAGTATTCTAAAAATTGTTCTTTACTGAATATTCTTTCACTCTCAAAATTGGAGTCTCAGATTGAACCCACATTTTCATTTAGTGATTCACTGATTCAGCCATACGATGACTTGTGCCATCGAGTATATCACAATTACCTGCTTACCTCTTTCTTTCCTCTACTGAGCTATAAGACCCAGAGGGCTGGAACTTTGTGGTCTTTGTGTATCCAAAGTGCAAACACATTCTCAATGAATAAAAAATCATGCTCCAGGGCAAAGACGGCCTCGGTGATTTGAGGCAAGATCACAAGCTGCCTTCACCTTATTCAGCATCGGAGGTTAGTCCCATGCCCCAGAGCTTAACAAAATGTGCCAATAAAACCACACGAACTACCTGCCATTCCTACTACTACTGTCACACATGTAGCATTCTGAGACATTTTAGATGTACCACATGCCCTTGTTACTAAATAAATAAACCGATAAAGAAATGAACTCGTCTTTCTGGTTTTTTTCCCTTTTATTTTTGCTTGAAACTTGAAACTTTAGCTTTCAGTGAAATAATACATATATTCATCACAAAGTTTCTGATAAATGTAGGCTCTACTCATTTATTTAAACTGTACACAGTTAAAGCAACCCCATTTTCTTCTTCTTCTCTTTGGGCACAGTGAAATCCCAAAGCTCTCCTACTTAATATGCTCCTGAAATACATATTAGAGCAAAAAACTCCCCCAACTTTAATGTAGGAATTTCTATTCTTAACTCTTGCAATAACTTCTTCCTTGAGTGTAAAATAAGTTCAAGGACTTCAAAAAAGATTTGCTTGAGATATACTTCCTATGAATCATTAAAAAACCACTTAATCTCTTAAACTTAATTTTCACTGCTGAAAAACCTAGATTTCTGAATGGGGATTCCTTATATTTCTATGTTTTCTAAGAAACTGAGAATTCTCCATTTTTTCATGTACTGTTCCCATATTTATTCCCTTAATATTAAAATTTCACTAGAAAGACACATCCAAGTCTGTTTTATGTCTGGCAATTAAGAAAAAATTTATAAAATAACAAAATTTTATTAATAACATTTGATTTTCTTCCATCAATTTTGTTAACATTCAAAAGTGATGGGCTACATGTAATTTAATGTGGAAAGAGAATTCCTAAGAAAATACATGGTAACCATCTTCTAAGGGGCATTACATACCTGTGGGTGTGGGTGCGACAATAGCCATTATGTGACAATTAATTTAGTTTGCATGGCTTTCAATTATCAATGGCCCTGAAATCTCATTCTGTCTCTATTTTCATGAAGTTCCCAAGACAGTCTCTGTGAGTAGATTTAAGCCATCTGTCTGGGTTCAGAAAAATAAGGCTTATGAGTTCCTAAAGGAAGAAGTCGAAAGAAGTAATGAAGGAAACCCTGGCGGACTGTAATACAGCAGAGTCTGTACTCTGAAAGCTCTTTCCTTCATTTGTGGAATGAGCCACTCAGAGAAGGTAAATTCTGCTCAGCAAAATAGTGATTTTAGGATAGATTGGCAATATCACCAATTCATTCCACAAATATACTGCCTACAATGTCAGAGGCACTTTGCTGGGTTCTATGGAGCCACGATGATGAGTAAGGCTTAATCCCTGCAGTCACAGAGCATTCTGTCTCAGAAACCAGATGACATGTTTGTATCTAGTGTTACGGGTTGAACTGTAGCCCCCTCCAAAATTCATATTCTGAAATTCTAACCCCAGCACCTTAGAATATGACCTTATTTAGTTATAGGGTCTTCACAGAGGTAATGAAATTAAATGAGGTCATTTGAGTGGGCCTCGATCCAATATGATTGGAATTCTTAAAAAAGAAAAAGGTAAATTTTGAAGACAGACACACAGGGAGATCATCACGTGAAGATGAAAGCAGAGATTGGGGTGATGCTTCTACAAAGTCAAGGACCACTGAAGATTGCCAGCAAACCACTGGAAGCTAGGCGAGAGGCATGGAACAACTATACTCTCACAGCCCTCAGAAGGAAGCAACCCTTCCAATACCTTGATGTTAGACTTCCAGCCTTCAGAACTGTGAGAAAATAAATTTCTGTTGTTTAAGCACCCCCAGTTTGTGGTACTTTGTTACAGCAGCCCTAGCAAATAAATATATTCAGATATATTAATATTTGAATATAAAATCTCTCAGCTATATGTGTTTGAATATAATCTATCTCTTTATATAAAAATAAACACATGACTTGGTAAAATATAACCGGTGCTCCAAGCAAAGCATAATATATTTTCAGCAGAAGTGTTTACTCTCAAGGAAGTCTTTACAGAGGACATGGCAGTCACATATCATATGAGGTAAGAACCATAATATGTCAGGAGCCAAACACAAGAATTTATAACTATAGAACTATAAACTATTTACTGCAAAGATTATTCTTTAATCTAAGAAACATTTTTTACATGCCATTTCTCAAAAGAGTTCAAGAAGACTATACGAATGATTCAATGACACACTTCATATCTAAACTTCCTCAAGTACCATTATCTTAGCGAGAAAGACATTTTTAGTACTTTCGTATTCATCTTCATATTCATTTTATGAAGTCTATTGTGATGTTCAGTATAAGGGGCTACATTGATGCTCTATTACAAGAATATTGACTAAGTCACTCTTCCAGAGTGGAGATGGCTTGCAAATACGCTTACTGTGACTGCCACCCTCATTACAGGGATGTACACTTGTAGGTGATGAGGTGTTTGGTGACTTGTGGCCCTGGTACTGGTCTGTCTATAGGCAGAACCCATAACCAGGCCTTCATTAACTCAGATCTCTACACAACTGAACTATCATCAAACTTTAGAAGCACTATAAATTCTCCAATTTGTATAAACCATTCAACTTAACCTTACCTATAGCATTTGGTAAGAGTAATTTTTCATGCTTTGATCATTTGCCAGTTCACTTTAATAAATCCACTACCTATCAGAACCAAATTCATCTACTTTCTTTTCAGAATTATTTTCACTATTGAGCTTTGTGAACTGATTAGATTCTTTTCCAATCTTTTCATATGAAATGCATGACTTCGATTTCTCCTAGTTGCAAATAACAGAAATGCACTGCAGCTAGAATAAGAAAGATGAGGCATTTTATTAAACAGCTTATGGTTTTTCAGGAACAAGTGATCCACTAAACTCTAGGAAGGGCAGGAACCAGGGCATCTCCAGGGGCCTCTGCAGCAAGAATTTATGTACCTTCTTGCTAGATGCTCTCATGATGCCCTGCTCAGATCTGGAGACTCCTGGTTTCTATTTCCTATCAGTTTCACATTTTAAGTTCCATGGAATAAAATTCTGATTGGCATAGCTTAGATGAGGCACACATTCTGGATTGATCAGCTTTGGCCTGGGGTCGAGGTCAGGCCTCAAAGTCTTAGATATGCTCTTCCCCGTTATGGGCTGGGGACTATTCTCAGAGAAGTAAATAATTGTTAGGATCTACCATGTTGGTGGATCATTTGCACTTCTTATATGTTGTCCTTTGGAAAATGCTTTCTATATATTTCTGATTAATCTTTATTCAGACCTGATTTACAACCAGATTAATTTTTTAACTAAATTTTTGCTTTCAATTCAATTGGACTAACTCCATTTGAGGTTTTCTGTTAAAATACTTGGCTAGAATTAAGCCTATATCTTGCTTTCCTCCTATTGTCTTGACCCCTCCATTATCATTGTGACTTAAAATTTTATATTGAGCATATTTCTCATTTCTTTCTTCTAGTATACATAACTAGCCTTTAGTCAATATATTGTTTTCTGTATATTATCTTACTGTTTCTACTGTCAGCATGACTTAATTTATATTGAACGTACTCCCAGAAATCTTATCAACTATGAAACATTGTGTACATGCTTACACAATATGTATAATACTAGAACCAGAGAGTATACTCTCAGGAGACGAGACACAAACAAATCAGAAAGTATCTTCCTCCTCTATTTCCTGTCCATCATACCATTATCAGCAAGACTTCAAAATACCAACCATAAGATTTCAAAAGACACAGGCATTTTCAAAGGAATGTCACTTAGAAAATAAAAAAGAAACTCATACTTCCCTATATTCTTTGTAAACAATCTAATCGTGGCCAAATATGTATAAAATTCAATTAGTATCTGAGCTCACAAGTAGCTAAAATGCAACAATAAAATAAAAGGTAACAATGGAGAACTTTAGAAGGAAAAGAAAAGACACTGATAGAAAAACAGAGTCTAATATTTAAGAGATTAGAAATGAATGAAAACCAATCTGTGAAATAATGTATGTTATACCAGTTAAGACCCTAATGGAAAGGAAAAATCTTCTCAGATATATGACCATCTAGGATACACTCAACAAAGGTAAAAGTGTTTTAGAAAATAGGAAAACAACAGCTTATGTTTTTGACGAATAATAACAGCACAACAACCAGGCAGAAAAATTAATTCTGTTGAAATAGGTTACTGTAAACTTCATATTTATATGTAAGTAAATATGAGCACTTATAATTATCATCTGCTTTATTGACATGTGAGAGAGAGAAAAAATTTAACAAAAAAAAAAATTCAAATATCTTCTGAATTTTAAAACAAGAGAAGAGAAAGGCAAGCAGTGAGTGGTTCAGAGACAATAAAAAGCCACTTTCTGAAAGATGACAGACACCCACCATCCCTGAAGGTACGTGATGGTTGAAGTGGTAAGCAGTAGTCTTTGAAGAAATTTTGGTTACATTTAAGATAGAGAAGAATAAGAGTAATAATAATACCAGTTAATACTCAAATAGTGATTATATTTAAGCACTTTACAGTAAATTATTAACTCATTTAATCCTCACCCTAAACATGAGATAGGTATATTATTATCCACATTTACACATAATGAAAATAAGGCAGAGAGAGATTAAACATCTTCCCCAAGGTCTTGGAGCTAGTAAGTGATGATTTCTGAATTTTGACACAGGCACTCTTGGCTTCAAAGTCTCCATTCTTAACCTCAGTGCTATGCTATCCATGTGATGCTAGCTAGAGTTATGATTTTTACATCATATGTGGTTGTTCAGAAATATGACACTAAAAATCTATATGAATTTCTTAAGGAGCTCTCAAAATCCATTTTAATTATCCTTGGGAGTCAGGTAACTGGAGAGGCAAAATAGAATTATGGCTAACAGAAACAGACTCTGGAGCCAGACTACATGAGTTCGAATCCCAGCTCTTCCAGTTACCCAGTTCATTGACCTAGAGAAAGTTACTTACCCTGTCTATTAGGGTGTATCATTATTTACAAATATGTACTGCCCTTTTGCTGTAGGAGGATTTTACTTCCCCATTCCACTGATATCTGCCTTGGTACAAGACTTGTTTTGGCCAATGAAATGTAAGTAGAAGAAATGTGTTATTTCTGGGTAGAAACTTGGAAAACCAGAACAGCTTTGCCATGTTCTCTTCTTTCATAATGACCAGCAAATTTGAGAAAGGGGCTGGCCTGGGTCCCGAGTGAGGATGCCCTGGAGCAGAGCAGCAGACTCACCTCAGACATCTAGTGTTGTAAGGAATACACCAGCATTGTTATAACTCACTAGGTTCAGGGGCTGCTTGTTTCTGAGACATAACTGCCTCTTGACTCATACACTTTCTGTGACTCAATGTCTTATCTGCTTTTAAGGTTGTTGTGGGAATTAAAGGAGTTATTTTTATAAAGCATGTAGAATGATGTGTGGCACATGATAAGCTCTACAGAAGTGTTAATTTGCATAGCTATTTTTATCCAAAATGGCAGAAGATAAGTATTAGTGAGCCAGATACTCACCTGAAAAAAACACAAGTAGAGAGAAGGCCGCTAGAGAAAACATCCCCAATACTAATCAAATCGAATGCTTTTCTTGGTCTCAAATCCTCTCAACTCAGTTCTAATGTTAAACTGGTTGCTTTTGGACCTTTTTTCAAACTTTTTACTCTTCAGTGCTCCTTTACCAACTCAGTAATCTCATCTATTTGTTGAAAATTCAGGGATTTAATATTGCTGATCTCAAACCTCTAGGTTTCCTTCTGCAAAATCTACATTGGCCATGACAATATTCTTCCTCTATTTCCCTCAGCTACCTTTTTGGAAACAGTTGAACTCCAGCTTCCCCATCGGTCAAACACAATTTTACTGACATAAAAATAGCTGTTATCTCTTTCCC
>NW_006442484.1:12531528-12566132 GCF_000325575.1 Pteropus alecto
TTTTGATAGGCTTTAATTTGCTAATGTGCAACATTTTAGAGGAAAGCTCTTGCCAACTGATGTTCCGCTCGCTTTGAGGGGACACTGCTAATGACCACTCTAGATGTAATAAGTAGATATTGAGACCTCTTTTGCCCAAGAAAAAGATACTGTGTGTTCCTTCTAGTCCATCTTAGAAATCACAGGTTACTGAACTGGGGCCCCAAAGGTAAATCTGACACCACCACCACCCTCATTTTAGAGATGGGGAAACAGAGGGTCAAAGAGGCTGAATATCTCAACAAGAAAAATAAAAGTCAATTAAAGAGAAAAACTCAATATAAGAGTCATTATCTGTAGGAGCCAAACTAGTGCTATTTCCAGGGCTCGTTGAGTTTAAAAGAAAAAACACGCAATAGACAGGATCAATCTCTGGAAAATAAAATATACTAAAGGTAGCTATAGCTGCTTTTTACTGTTTTTGGTGGCAAAGAAAACCAAGTTGTTTCTAGCACTTATTCCTTTAATAATCTCTAAATTTGCTTCTCTAAAAGAAATCTACTGGAGATTAATAAATTTGACATGGAAACAAATAGAATGTGTAAATTGCTAACAGGTTTATTCCCTTTACTTTCATTCTAGATATTTTCCCAAGCCCAGAAGAAAGATATTCCCTAAAGACTGGTGTGGCTTCTAGCAAAATCATCTCCTCTATAACTAAATAGGTAAAGAAAGGATGTGCTTTTTAGTAGATAATAATAAAACTGAGACTTGTAGCTGAAAACATTCTTGATCACAAAAGCTTTGTGTTTTTCTTTGCTCTTTGGCTAAGTTCTCATGTCTAAATGACAAAAGAGAAAACAAAACAAAGAGAAATGGATTCTATTGGCACCCATATACAAGAAAGGTACAATAGTCAAAAGTCAAAATACAAATAGATTGTCATAGATGGGGATTCCATAAAGCAAGACAATATATCAGCTCAATCCATTAAAAAAAATGTTTACTGATAGACAAAGTCCAGAGCTGAAACACAGTTGTAAGATTCAAGGGCAAAATAACTAGTAATGTCCTAGTTAGTGAAAAAGAAAAGCAAACCCAACAACAGACTGTTGCACATGGAGAATATCTTTCGTACAATATGACTGTTGTATGTGACACCTTGATAAATTATAGAAACAGAAACACTGTCACAAAAATAAAAGGAAGAAAGGAAGGAAATTCACAAACAGTGCCCACAAAAGATGGATAAGAAAGTTTTAAGAGAATACATGCATTGATTAAACGCAAGCAAGAAAAACAAGATAGCTGCTCTATCTAGCTAACCCCCCACTGCACATGCCTATTGTATTGTTTCCTTTGGCACTGACTACAAGAGAGCTTCATCCTATGTTTAATAATACTATTATTTATAAAATAGAAGAAAAACATCCTGATAAGAATATACCTCAATAGGAAAAAGTCTCCTTCTATATAATCTGATTGTACAGATGAGAAAGAAATGCTTTTTCAAAGCAATAACAATTACAAAGCAACCAGTGAACAAGATAAGCACTTGCAGAAGGAGCTACACTGAATCTATTCAACTGACCAGCTTTTCTGTTATGTGAATCCAAGAATGGATAACTGCTGCTCCCTGGGAAAACCTGCAGCACTGTAAAAATCAGCCAATGTCAATATGTGGTTGGGGGAGGAAAATGTTAAATAAAAGAAGAAAGTTTAGAGAGAAACAGAGGAAAGACTGACAATACAACTCCTCGTAATTCTTCTTCATTCAACATTATATTCATTGACCTATTACATGTAAATCAATATAGAAGACACAGAGTTTTGAAAAATGTACACATGCACAATTGCCTCTGCCCTCCAAAAGCTAGAACTGGTAAAATACTACTTTGGTTCATGATCTTACCAATGTCCATTTCCTGCAAGTATAAATAGAGCTCTCAACTCTGTAAGTGACATTATTTTCATATTTTCTGGCCAGTATCCCCATGTTAATATTATTTTGCTGATATAGTACATTAAATTAAATTGAAATAAAAAAGTCAAAATAGAGTGAATATTTTCACAAGTCCAAATTTATAAACAATCTATTGAATATGGATGTTTCTTAGTCATAACTTTATATATATATATATATATATAATATGTACACATAACTACATTTAAATATCAATAATTTTACATACTAAGTGCAATCTGATCAGGTATTTTAAAGACTACGTTGGTAATTTGCTAGAGTCAAGCAATGGTAAAAGAAAATCCATAATACAATTAGCTAGTACTTATTGAGCCATTAATATATGGCAGTGACTATCCTATATGCTCCTACATGTATTACTTTATTGAATCCTAACAAATTTTTCCTTTTTACTGATCAGTAATCAAAACTTCTAAATGAACAGGCTACATTTCAAACCACTGCACTATACTCTCTCTAATCACTTACTAAACAGGAGATTTCTGTGGAACCTAGTTAGTTATAGTTTTTGGAATTTTACTCTGCTTTTGAAACATGACCAAACTAAGAGTGACACCAGCAATAATTCCCCAGCAGGATCTATAGCAAGAAGGTCTGGACAGCAAGGCTAGGACCTGGGAACAGAACATGGTGCAAGGTATGGCAGATAATCAGGAGCACCCCTCATAGAGTTCAGGATATTCAGGCATGTAGTTCAGAACAGGACATTCTGATAGGGTGTGCGTAAAGGTCCAGATCTAGAGAAGTCCAGAATATTATGAAAGGCAGGGTCCCGTGAAGGGGTTGTCAAGGCTGCTGGTTCACTGAGGATCTAAGGTTCAAGGATAGAACTCCAATTTCTGCAAGGTATGGTGGCAATGAGATAAGATCCTTAGATAGACTGAAGTACATGGGAGAATTTCAAGGCATGCAGACAGAATGGAGTAAATCAGCAACAAAGATGATTTCAACACACGTCAAGGTACTTTTAAGTTTACCTCTCAATAAAACTCAGTCATTAAATAAAATGTATTGGTTCACTCTTCTGTTCAAACTATGAGACTATGAGTTTTCTGGACTCCGATAGGTCTGTTTTGAAGAATGACAGGCCTGATCCTCCATGAAGAATAAACTAGCTTTAGGAACATTAATTCCAATACTGACCATGCATATTTTTTAGCACATTGCCCACCTCTGGCGAAGTCTGTCAGGAGCAAAATCTAGGATAGTTTGCATTTTTGTTGACCTCTCTTCCACTTTTGACTCTCAGCTCTTGGCTTTGGGATAAACTCTATGAATTCATTCTAATTTCCAGAGAAAGGCAACGGAAGAAGGTTTGCCATCTAATTTTACTTTTAAAGTATTTTCCTAAAGTTTTGAAGATTGGCTTTGCTTTTTAGAAGAGTGCAAATGCTAAGGGAAGAACTAAAGAATAAATGTACTTAGAGTAAGCAATTCATTCTTAACTAAACATTTATATGAATATAGACATAAACCCTTAAACCAGTTAACAACTAGGGTCTACATCTAGAGTGATGGACCATGTCTTATTCAGTATAGTAACTAGTACACATTAGGCCTTAGTAGATGCTTATTAAACTGAAGTACTTAACATCTAAGTCTCAGATTCTTTATCTTTAAACTTGAGTGATAATATAGTCATTCCTCATTATTTACATATTACACATTTGCGAATTGCTTACTCAATCAAATTTATTTGCAATCCACAAATCAATAGTTGAGGTGCTTTCACAATCATTTGCAGACATGAACAGCAGCAAACAATCTGAGTCAAAAAGTGCATATTCCGAGCTAAGGCTGAACAATGTGGCTCTCTGTAGCTGTCAGACTGTAAACAAGTGTCCTTTTCACAATCTATCTAGTGCCATAAGTTTTGAACTTTTCTGCTTTTTGTTGGTGATTTTGCTGTTTAAAATAGCCCCCAAACATGGTTCTGAAAGGCTATATATTGTTCCTAAGCACAAAAAGGCTGTGATGTATATTACAGGTAAAATTCATGTATTAGACAAGCTTCATTCAGGTATGAGTTAAAGCACTGCCTGCCATGAGTTCGAGGTTAATAAATCAAAAGTATACATTAAATAAGGTGTCTGTAAACAGAAACACACATAGAACACACATGAAGGTATATATTAATCACATGATGAAAATGTTATGACCAGAGGCTCACAGGAATCTGTGTATTTCCCTTGGGGGTGCTGGTTCAATATTTACTAATTTAGTGCTCATGACAACTTTATAGAACATAAGTACCATGAATTATGAACTGTACTTGCCCAACCAGTTGTTTACAGGTCTGAGAAAATGTAGATTAATAATTTGGTCAAGTGAGCAGCACAAGTAGGCACTCAAGGAATTTTACCTACCTAAAATCAGTGTCCTCTTAAGTGTCTACAAACAACACAACTGAAAATATCAAACTCAAATTTACTATATTTCATAGAAGAGGATATAAAACGTAAATTTCATTCAAATGTATCACTAAAGTCAATATATTGGTAGAAGTTAGAAATATTAAGATATTTATAATTAATTAAAAGTCATTCGAGTTCCAGGTCAGGCTAATATTGTCAGAAAATACTCTAGCGACTGTGCTAATTAGAAAATCACAGTCTTTTATGCATAAGCCTTTGAACAAATCCAATTAAAATGGCAATTCAAACTTGAACATGTTAGTGACAAGTGTATTACTTGTGTTTCAATTACAAAGTTGTCCTATTAGTAACAAATACAGGGTTATAACATAAAGCACATATAAAAGCAGAAACTCACCTACAAGAAATGCTCCTAGTCCATGAATCTAGGGAATTTAACTTTAGGAAACATCAGTATGTCTTAGTTTTAAAAAAGCAATACCTTACTAATTATAAAAAACAAATTAAGATATCCCTAAACAGAAAGAGATTTGTGTGTGTTTGTGTGTAAAAGTGTAACAAAGTAACTCTTTCTTGGTAGAGATAAGACCACTTAATACAGATTTTACTAACTTAGAATGAAGAGCCTAGGCAGATATTTTAATTATAATATTAGATGAATAAAAGAATGATAAAATGATACTAAAGGAGACTAGTATTTTAGAAAACTGTATTAAGAATTTTTTTTTAAAAAAGCTTTTTAAGATATTGAAAGCATCTATTTACACACAACTTATTTATTTATTCATTCATATGCATTAATTCCATATGCATTTATTGAGTTCTGTCCTGGGCCAGTCATCAGAGATTCCCAGGAGAACACAACACAGTACAGCCTTTCTGAAGCTCGCAATCTCGTAGGTGAGACAGACTTGTCAAGAAATGAACTGCAAGACGATAGATACAGTTGAAGATGTAACTTCAAAGGAAGAAAAATTTTACTGAAATGAGGCTGGTACGTTGACAATAACCCTTTAAAAAGGTGCCTCATTGCCACATACTAAAGTAAGCCTTCTCCAGGGACCACTTTATCAGTTCAGCTCTAGTTAACAGGAATACCTAAAAAATAGTGCGGCTACAATCCCCCAAGGACGGGAGGAGAGACCTCGCTAACTCAGACTAGTTTGAACTAGCACCTTTCACCTTCACTGTCAAGTCGCTTTTGCCATCTAAACCAAAGCTAATCTAAAGTAACTAATTTAGCCAGAAGGTAAAGCTGCTGCATGCTGCTTGTGGCGTTTCTGGCTGGCAGAGGCATTTGAAGCAGAGAGCGCCCTCACTCTTACCAATGAAAACTTGTCCTGTGCTCTCAGGCAAGAGAGAACATGATTTCCGTTATCCCGAAGTTATTTAGCTTAGTCATACAACAGAAAGTTTAGTCACTTTACTTTCTCTCTTAGAAGTGACACTTTAACATTATCAGCACCTATTTTATCCCTTTCTCATTTCCTTCTGCTTTGAATACAATATTTATGCGATTGTATGTCCTTTCTCAGACTTAGGAGCTGAATAGTTCATCTATTCGAGGATGCTGGAGAGATATAGGACCAGTTGAGAGGACGTAACCACTTAGTAGGCCATTGCCAGCGAAGGCCCGCACAATACATGTCTGGAAAGCTCAGAGCTGCAGAGGCCTTGCTGCTGAGAATGAGGCACCTCTCTGCCCACAGTGACCAACTGCGCTGGATTTAAAATGACCTTAACAGTCCATTTCTAATCAGGTTTCTTTCCTTAGTGCCCTCTGCCTTCTTAGTGCCCCTACTCTAGGCACTAGAGAGGGGAACCAGAAAGAAGGCAAAGACTAGGACATCTATAAGGGCATATGTCAAACGACAGAAGAATTCAATCATAGATCAAGAATGAGCAGAAAAAAGAAAGCAATAAGATTCAATAATTCAAATGTAAACTCCATTAATAAACTTTCAAACGACACTAATTCACTCTAAGGACAGATTTAAAACAAAGCTATGTATTTACACACACACACACACACACACACACACACACACACACAAACAGTCCTCCTTATCCGCAGTTTCATTTTCTGTGATTGCAGTCATCCAGGGTTAACCACGGTCCAATATGTTAAATAGAAAACTCCAGAAATACACAATTCACATGTTTTAAGTCGTGCCATCTGAGCAACATGATTAAATCTCGCATTGCCCTGCTCCATCCTGCCCAGGATGTGAATCATCCCTTTGTTCTAGAGTTTCCACTCTGTACATACCGCCTGCCTGTTTGCCACATGGTAGCCTTCTTGGTTATCAGGTCAGCCATCACAGTATCCCAGTGCTTGTGTTCAAGTTACCCTTATTTTACTTAATAACGGCCCCAAAGCACAAGAGTAGTTAATACGGGTAATAAGAAGGTGCCAAAGAGAAGCCTTTGTAAAGTGCTTCCTTTAAATGAAAATGTGAGCACAGTACAATAAGATATCTTAAGAGAGAGACAGGCCACATTCACCTAACTTTTATTACAGTATATTGTTATAACTGTTCTATTTTATTATTAGTTACTGTTGTTAATCTCTTACTGTGCCTAATTTATGAATTAAATTTTATCACGTGTGTGTGTCTATGTGTGTATGATTCTTAACTATTTACTCAAATCTATTTCCTCTTCTTCTGGGCATAAAGATAAACTAAATTTCCCTGCCTCCGCCTCAGTTAGGATTCTAGCCAATGAACGCTGAGTGCAGTGATTTCTTCTACCCATAGGCTTGACCTGTAAAAATCTACAGATGATTCCATGCAGTTTCCCTCTTCTGGCATACTGGGATAAGAAAGAACCCTAGACCAACCTTGGCATCCACAATTTGAACACAGTTGAGCTTCCGTCAGCCTGGGTCCTTTAATAACTGCGTGGCAGAAAGTTCTCCACTAAATCTGAATAAACATCCAGTTTTATTATATGAGCAAGATATATTTATCAACTAAGCCACTACAGTTTGAGAATTTATTTGTTACCATGGCCAAGCCTACTCTATTTATTACATAAAATTGTGACTGCCTTACTTTTTGGTAAAGAATGATGTAGCTGTTACCACAACTTAATACATTCTAACACGTTTCCAATACATCTTCCCTACCTCCCTTACATTCTTGTGCTCATCTGTCTTTCTCTCTTGCATGGTGCTGTGGTTAAATGAGTAAACAGAGAGAAAAACATTTATTTGGGAGGTGTCCTGTCAACATTATTCTGAGAGGCAGCTGCCCGAGTGGGCAGGTGCCTTCTGCGAGAGAAATTGATTCACCATTTTAACTCTTCAAAATGTATGCAGACTACAGTGCCGTTATTCCAAATCCAAAGCCAAACAATACAGCCCTCAAAGAAATAGGAATAAAATACTGAATATAACAAAAAGAAAATAGATGTTAAAAAGTCAATTAAATTATTTCCAGCACTATTACAAGATTGCGATTCTGAGTGTACCTTTACCCAAGGCTGAGGAAATGAACGCAAAAGTATGTCTGGAGGTCCTAGTATCCAGAAGGAACACTCAAATATGTTTGCAGTGTAGGTCTCGGGCAAGGTGGGGATGAATTTAACATGCAACTTCATAGAAATCATAACATTGGATGGAAAAACTAGGTCACTTTAAGCTATCTGGAAATCATAGCTCTGAGAAGGCAGACGAAGAAATCTTCTTGTCCTATTTTCAGTTTACTATCTCTGCCATCCAGTACTCACACTTGTCTAGGCTTTCTTTAAACGACTTCCAGAAAAGACTCTGAAATCTTTCTAGACAGCCCTGACTGAGTACGCTCCAAAGCAAAACATCCTTTATTTCCAAATAAACTGGTTCTGTGATCACTTCTCACCTTAACTCTTTCTTCCCTAGATAAGACTCCACACAGTTATGTTTGACAACAGGTAGGGCTGTGAGAGCATTTAAAGAAAGCATCAGAGACTCAGCTCCTTGCTTCCAGTCCTTCTATTCCAGGTGAATCACAACCACTCTGATTTGTTTTCTCATTACTAAGCAAGAGGAATGGATAAAAGAGGGTCTTGTAAGTCCCCTTCTAGATCTATAAGTCTATGGAATATATCTTCTATTTCAGGTTAATAACCAATCACAATTCCTTTATTAGGTCCTTATGCTATACATAAAATCAATAATGTAAAAACTAGTATTGAAATACCATTTTATAGTCAATCATGCTAGATCCCCATAAATATGAATTTTTCATACCTACCAATTAAATCAGCCAAGTGCACTTATCAAAATCCATTTACTACATCATGTGCTGCCATCTTCCAAAATATGTTCACTTATTATGTTTACCAGAAAGACTTTTTAATGAGCAGCTGCTTCAAAATTAATTAATGTGTACAGCTCACACTATAAAGTTATAAGCTAAATCCCATTATAACTAATACATTTTCAGTGCATGGCTCAAATTGCAAAAGGATTGCAAACTCCAGCTGATGGCCCATTTATTTAGAGTAGTAGTTGAATCAACAAATTTACAGAAGCATGAAACAAATATTCTGTTCTCGATGTACATTTTGAATAATATATTCTGTGAAATACTATACCATGGAATTCTAGCAATTCAAGAAGGCCCATTTGCACTTCATTTCTTCCTGTATACTCTTAACCTTTCCTATCATAGAACCAGACTAGGAAAGTCAGGGTATCTGATTGCACCAGCTAGGTTCTGATTTTTCCTGCACCCCCAAATTCTCAAAACAAGGAATTATTTTATAGCCTATTAACTGATTTCCTTCAAATGCTACTACTTTTCATTTATTCCCTGTTCATGTGCAAAATTCCAAAGCATTTTTGATGGAAACCAAAGCAAAGTAAATAAAGCTGAAGTCATTTGACAACATTTTTTTCCTAATCAAAAAATCAGGTGTATTTGAGAGAAAAATGATTATACACCTTGCTGGCACTATTTCTATTTTTTTAGAACAAATGTTCACACTCACGTAGGGGATGTTTCCATCTGCTTTTCTCATTTTGGTTTCCATGCTTTACCTTAATTATTATACATAGACAAATTACCAACATTTTACTATCTAAAAATAAATAACTTTGGCCTTATTTTATCAAATCACACTCTACCAACGATGAAATTAGATTTTCTTAAATCATATTTTAACAACTAATCTTTTTAAAACATTTTTATTAAAATATAGCTAATATAGAATATTATACTAGTTTTGGGTCTATACCAACCATAGTTATTTGATATTTATATACCAAAAGAAGTGATCACCATGTTAAGTCCAGCAACCATGTGACACCGTACAATGCCATCACAATATTGACTATACTCCCTATATTGTACATCACATCCCCGTGACTTATTTGTTTTATACCTGGAAATGTGAACCTCTTATTCCCCTCCACCTTCCCCCACTCCATTTTGATTTTTCAATTACAGTTTACATTCAACATTATTTATATTAGTTTCAGGTATTTTTAACAACGAATCTTTAACTTAGCAGAAAAGGAAATCTTATCATTACCATTTGGGGAAACATGCATTTCATCATCATCAAAAGTATTAATTCTAGAATTGTACACTCTGTAGTTATGAATTTAGTCATGCAGATAGAAAATTTACTCTCTTTGGAGCCTAAAGTCAAAAATTAATGTACAGATATATTTTGAAAAGATAAAATGTAATAAAATAGTAAGATAAAATCATTAAACAGATACACGATAGACAACATTACAATTGGACATCAAGGCATATGCATCTGTGGTTTGGTAAACCAGGCCAGTATAAGAGATATGGAATCACAGATGTGACAAACCTTGACCACAGCAAACCCTGATGAAAGCAAAACCTTTGGTGCAGCATCCATATACTTTTCCCCTCCCCATGCCTCACGTCTGAGCCCCCCAAAGTAGCTACATAACGGATTTATTCTTCATCCAGATGGCTGGCGTCCTACAGACAGACTTAAAATGCTGACTGTGTCTCGGGCATGCTTATTCAGTGAGTCTTGAAAGCCATTATTCACTAATTTCATGTGGAAATGAAATTTCAGCTTCCCATTGTGTACAAATAACTTGGCCACTTACACCACGCACAAAAAGTGCTTTTTGCCAGGCAGGAGTCGACGGCTGGAATGCAAAAGGCTTCCTGTGTCCGTCCCTGGCTCAGGCCCAAGCCGGCATATGGCGGCACTACCAACCACCTCCACATGAAATACTAGGTGAAGCTTTCAAGCGGCCCCCAATAATGTGATTTACAACGCACGCGCTGGACGGCTGCTGTCAGCCTCTATTTTGATTCAGGATAGAAGATTCATCTTATTTCAAATAAAAGCATTTGATTACATTTTGCTCCCTTGATCCGCCCTCCCCACATTATCAGCTGCTAAAATTTTGGCGTATATAGAAATAATCGTGAGTTTCTAAGCTTTTTTACTTTCCCATTGTCTTATTCTAGAATGTAATCCACAACAAGTCTGGGACTAGCAGGCAAAGAAAACAGGCTTTTAGAGAGCGAGCTGAAGGTTTTAGTGAAGCTCATGTGCTTTGCTTTGTACAATGTTCCCACGCTGTGCTTATAAACAACTATTGATATTTTCTGAAATTTCATTCCAGAAATTGCTTGCTTTCAAATGTCAAAGAACTCTCCCCCTCTCCCTCTTTTGGGTTTTATTTCAGAAACAGCACTGTCACTCAGCAGTAATAAATAAAAAAATTGCATCTACATTAACATTTCATACCGTAGCTGAAAAGCTCAAAGTATTTTACAAACATTATCAAAATCACTGGTGATTTCCAGCCCTGGAATCCGACTTTTAGGGTTTCTCGGGAAGATTTATTTACATCGTTTTTGTAAAATATAATTTGTATTTATAAATACGGGCACTTATATAGTACTCAGAAACGGATGCAATAATCCATATACTGGGATTGGCTTTCATTTCCAACAGAAGTTCTCAGAGACATGAGATATGCCTGTCTCTGGTGATCTTTCTCCTCTCATTCTGAGGAATGAATGGCTTTTTCTCCTCTCCTACTTTTATCTCCCCTGCCACATAGCTCTCTCTTCCTCCTCCATATCTGCAGGGGGCTAATCACCCTCCTTCTTTCAGATATCCCAGGAATGTGTTTTTGTCCAATTGGCCTTCTCCAGGCTTGTCTCCTAGATAATTGAACTTCAGGATGAGATGAATGATATGGATTATAGTGATACTTTGGACATTAAAAACAAACATGATCAAGACAAAAGAGCTCAGTCTCTATTTTAAATTATTCAATTTCTGAAAATAACCAATGCTGTCAGAATTGACTCGGTAAATACCGTTTTCTTTTTTTTTCCTTTTTGTAACAATAAAGACAACTAATAGGATATTCAGAAAAATCAACTCTCACTTGTTCCTGAAATCACAGTCTACTATTACAGAAAGGGGGATGGCTTTGTATCCAAAAAAGTAAATGTGCTTTAAAACTAAAAAAATAAAAAAAAAAAACTGGCTCTGGCATGGAGGTGACATCCAGAGACAAAGAGTAGTGATTTCCAGAATTTCTATAAGGGGCATCGAAGAAGCAACCTGGTTGAAATATGGAGGCAGAGTATTTCTTGAGGCTGTATTTGCTGAGCCAGCTCACACTTCTGATTTGAGCTGTGGGTTTAGAAGGGTGGCTGGAGTGAGTGGCTAACGAAGATGCCACCGTTATCCATTTCAATGTAAACTTTGGTATCCTCCTGAAAATAATACAGCTACTACATGTGGTATCAGCCAGACCCTTCTTAGAAGTTAGCTTTTATCTAGTGGCTTTAAAAGAAATATAAGTAATTAGACAAACACTTCTGAAAAACAACAAAGGAACTCAAAAATTGTACAATTCTAAATTGAGAGACATATAAACATTAAAGCAAAAATGAATGTTTATTCCTCTTCCTCTTGTACTTTGCAGGTCATTATTGGGAAAAAATTTTTAACAGAAGGCCTATAGGGTACTTTCTTCAAAAGATCAGAATGATGCTAGCACAAATGTTAGATGACTATAAAATAGAGCGATGTGATATAACTCGATATATAGTTTGTGTCCCAAAATAAAAAAAAAAGAAAAGAAGCTATGTCATAATAATGTTTCTTTTGCACCTTAAGCATATATTGTTTTTGGTAGATCTTATTGTAATAAAAAGTCAAAAGGGATCACTTTCAGGGTCCTTTGAGAAATTGTTCTTCATACTTACCTTTAAAAAAAAGTCAGGAGCAGTACAGACTGGATTCTTATGTAATTTAAGTGCAGCTCCCATTTTTTTAAATCCCAAAGTATAATTTCTACTGGATGGAAGCTGCTCAACAAAGTTGTACCTGGAGAGAACCTTTTCTACAAATCTTTTTTGAATAGAAAGGCAGCTCTAGTCAAATCTGGGTTTTGTGACAAGATTCTCACAACAAAGCAAGTCTGCTTCTAACAGACACTATGACTGAAGTATTTCATAGCATTTTATCAATGGAATAACAAGGCTCCTGAAAAATAGTTGCCTCCTTAGCTACCATAAAGCAGTAAAGGTAGCAAGGGAAAAATGCTGTGACTGCATTTTCTTTTGATTCAGCCCAGTAGCTATGGAAACTATCTTTTAAAGGCCAATTGGTCCTCTTCCCTGCAAACCATATACAATAAAACTACTTATTAGCCTCATGATTTCGTGGTTAGAGGCTTCATTTTTTAACACATTCAAATTATCTAAGCCCTCTCTAGCTTTAGTTCAGGTATTTACAAGCTGAAGCTATCATATTTGATTGATATCATGGATTTAAATTAGAAAACCCATGAAGGTGTTTCTGAATAACGCTGCAAGGAGTCATAATGCCCAAACAATGAGGAGTAAATATTTGTTAAACCTGCCCAATATACTCCAAGAAATACAATGTTTGCTTCTTTACATTTCTCTTTCTTCTCTTACCTCATGAGGTAAGAATGTATATAAATTCCCATGGCTTGTAATGTCATCGGCCCATGTGTTTTCTTTTCTGTGGCTGTACCTATACCATAAACTATGAGTGTTAATCGACTCTTTATGTTATAGGTAAGGCATCCTGATCAACAGTGGGCTATTAGTAGTTTTGGGGGAGTCAAAGTTATATGCAGATTTTCAACTGTGTGGGGAGTCGGTGCCCCTAGCCCCCACGTTGTTCAAGGGTCAACTGTATATGTGTACTGAGTTAAAATATAAAATGCATTTCTTACTGTAGTTTGCAGTCAAAAAAACAAAACAAAACAAAACAAAACAAAACACTCCTCCAGAGGTGTTCTGTAGAATGCATTGAACAAGGAAAGTCTTGACTGTGTGCCAAAGAACAATAAATGATGAAGAGATGCCCCATAAATGAATGAGCAGCCAGGTGCTGTTGAGTCTAGAGTGATGGTCTAGAGTAAAAGCCTAGAGTAAGATGACATTCAAACCCTCCCCAGGTCCAGCTTAAGCCTTAAGGTTATTTACTCCTCTCCTAAATGTCCTGTTTACCAGGGCTCCTCATTCCAGGACTCTTTTCAATAACATCAAAGGAGGCTGGAATTTAATCATTTCCTACATCCAATTCTTCCCACTTGATCTAGCTAACAAATGTTGAGACCTTGCAAATAGAATCATTTAAATCGCACTATTGCCAAGTAATGTTACTTTGTATTTTTAAACCATGTTCTATTTAGAAACACATAATATACTGAAGGGTCAAATAACTGGCAATTTGGGGCATGACTGTGAATTGTCTTCTCTTTAAATTATCTTGATAGCTACGTTTCGACATCATTTTCACTATACACATCTAGTTTCAGTGAGGCGAATGGCTGTTTTATGATAGTGTCATTAACGATGTTGATATAAAAACTGTGACAATGTTAAAAATATTTTTTTACATAGAGCAATTTTATTCTATATTAATTTCCTACCCCCTTAAAAGTGTGCAGCATTTAATTAAAATAACATAAAAATTTCCCAACCCTTTCAAATTTTACACTATTAGATTAAAATTCCATAAGCAGCCTCTACCCATGCACCCACCCCCATCCTTCCAAATTTAAAAGAAAACTTACTAGGAACCCAAGGTCTTATGCAGAAAAGCATTCCAATCAGCTACACAAAGCATTTATTGTGGGAGAATATCCATGAGTAGTTAAAGACCCACTTAAATATATGAATATATGTTTTCTTTAGAGAAGCTTATACTAGGAGTGGAGAAGGCCTTCATTCATTCTGAAACCTGGTGACCTGGAAGTAAGCAGGCATGGAATATCTCAAATATATATTCACTTCCTCCTCTGCATAGATCAGCCTTTCCCCATACCCACGGTTTTGCAATTCTCCCCCACTCCCCCACATCCTAATTTCTGCTGAGGCTACTTAAACTCATGTTTGGCTCAGGTTACTCAGTCCAGAATTAGTCTAAAATACTTTCAAAATGTTACTATATTAAGAATGGGAATTGAAACATTTAAAGTCCTGTCAGGGTTATCTGCACTTCTTCTGCCAATAAGGCCATGTGTTGATTCCTTACTAATTGACCCATCACATTACTAATGAAGTGTTCAAAACAGTTTAGGAATTCACCCTAAAAAGCTGCATGGATATTCTGGATAAACTATCTTCTTACTGTCCGGGAAGAAAGAGGGCTCAATGCTAAAAGGGGAAACGGTAATGAAATTGTCATTGTGCAGTTGCTTTCATATCAGCCAGTCACATGACCTCTCTTTATTTCATTAACAGTCATTCTTAGATATTGGTGGAATAATAAATCTACATTGACTAAGTGGGCGATTTTATGTGCATCGCTTTTGCTTGGGACTATCTATTCCTAATCTACACACAATCACACAGGGGCTATGCGTGCTCCACCTCTTGCTCCAGGTTACTCAGAAAGGGTTTCTTTTTGTCCATCTCCTCTTCAAACTAAACCACTAAGGGATCCATCAAACCAAAAGCGATCTGGGGTTTTTGCATGAAAATAGAGGGTATGTGTCCTCAACCCATGCTCCCCTCCCATGCTCTTCCTCTACAGTATGCACTGAATGGTATATGGGACAGTAACATGTGAGATAATATCAGAGAGAAACTCTGGTAAATTGGAAAAAAGCAGGACTGCAGCCAAGAGCCCTGGTTTCCAGTCCAAATTCGGACATCAACTTGCCATGTGCCACTGGTCAACTCATTTGAGCTTCCTAGGCTTTAAATTTCTAATTTATAAAATGTGAGAGCAAGACTAGATAATAATGAACTGGACTTCAGCTTTAAAATTCTCTTCAGCTGAATTGTTTGCTCAGACTGACCCAGTACAAAGCACACACTGAACTCCTGACTGCTCCTGTTCATTCTTCTACCTTGTCAACAGACCCAGTGCTAGTTGGGAAAATCTATTTCTTCTTTCCCAAATTCTAACTTATAAATTCTCAGTTCAAAGAGAAATAATCCTCTCCTCACCACTGGGTTTTAGATTGGTACTACCTTTACATGTTTCTCAGTATCTTACTTTCTCATTGTTTTTCCTTCCTCGGATTCTATCAAGGAAGATGCTTCTACATTCTTCCATCCTGGGCAATGGATGTCCTTTTAGGCATCCCCTTCCCCAGCCCACATCCCTGATGGCTTCATATCCCCATTTAGGTGGTTGTATTCGACAAAATAATGGCTCTCTCCCAAAAAGACGCCTACATTCTAATCACCAAATGTGTGGATTTATTGATTTACATGGCAAAAAAGACTTTGCAGGTGTGATTAAATTAAGAATCTTGAGATGGGAAATCATCTTGGATCACTTGGGTGGGCTCCATGTAATCACAAGGGTCCTTAAGAAAGGAATGCAGAAGAGTTGGAGTCACAGAAGGAGATGTGACAATGGAAGGTGTAGGCAGAGATCAGAGTGATCTCATTGCTGAAAGGGGCCACAATCTGAGGAATGGGAGCAGCCTTTAGAAGCTGGAAAGGCAAGGAGCAGATTCTCCCCTCAAGAAGCAACACAAGCCAACAATTTGATTCTAGGACTTCTGACCTCCAGAACTGTAGGATAACGCGTTTGTATTGTTTTAAGCCACTAAAAGTTTATAGTAAGTTGCTACAGCAGCAATAGGAAACAAATACAGTAACCATTATTAAATTATTTATCTTTGATTCCCCCAAAGGAAGATAAACCATATCTTCCCATCACATCCTGTACCATTGCCAGTAATTATCATGGCTCTGCTATAAAAATCAATATATAGTCCTTTCAATTCACAACTCTAGTGTAGGAAACATCAATGCAGGTATTAACTTGGAATACACAGAAATGAGGAAGAAACTGTACCACTCACCCGCAAATGTACCAGTCAGACACGGGTCCCAAATGGACAGATGAAAGGCTCAGTGAGTTGACTCCAGACTGATACCTCCTTAAATGCTGTGCCACAGGTATCTCTCTTGCCAACCCTAGTTCTGGCCCTGGTGCTCCATTCCCCACTTCATGACAGAGGGCACAATGGTTGCCAACTTCCCCAAGGTGGGGAGATACATTCTGGGAAACCCCAGGCTGGCCAAGGATTCTCCATGGATTTCCAGATGGAGTCAAGTCCTAAGGTACTTGGTCTAGGATGGACTCTGACTTGAAAGCATCCTTCTCAGTCAGCGAGACTATATGGATGACCAGCAAGAAGAGGACCCTGTACACACATGGGGATCACTCAAATCAGACTCCAGCCTTGCTATGTAGCTGAACTCTATCTGGCCATCAGCAAATCCTTGCTGAGCACTGACTCTGCACCCAGCACTGTGTTCCTTGCTCTAAGGAAGCAACACCATGCCACCACTGAGCCTTCAGCCTGGCATAACACTCTGCCACACAGAGCCTATGTTAAAAGGTCCTGCTGGCTCTTACCTCTTACTTTAGCCCAGAACAGCTCAACTCATCATAAATGTGTTCCTCTTCTTATTTTTCATGACTTTTCTGACAGTTATTATTCCCGAGCTTTGAGCATATTTTGACTTGCCTGGCTATAATTTTGTTGTGCTCTGGCTGACACCATCTCTCCATATCTCAAAGACTCTGCAATAGGTCAGATAATGTCCCCCATCACCATCAATATGTCCACAGCCTAGACCCTGAAACCTATGAAAATATTACCTTACATGGCCAAAGGGACTTTGAAAGTATGATTAAGGATCTTGAGATGGGGAGATGATCTCAAGTTATCTGAGTGGTTCTAATTTTATCACAAGAGTCCTTGTAAGAGGGAAACAAGGGAGGTCAGTGTCAGAGGAGGCTATTTGACAATGGAAGAAGAGGTCAGAGTGATCCATTTGCTGGAAGTGTGCCATGAGCCAAGGAATGCAGGTGGACTTTAGAAGCTGGAAGTCAAGGGAATGGATTCTTCTCAGGAGCCTCCAGGAGGAATGCAGCTGAGTCAACACCTTGACCTCAGAACTTCTAAACCTATTCAGACTGCTGACTTCCAGAATTGTAAGATAATAAATTTGTGTTGTTGTAAGCCACTAAACTGGTGGTATTTTGGTACAGCAGCGATAGGATATTAATACACTTTCCCAGACTGCTCTGGGTACCACTCTCCCAAGCCTGACCTGATCCCAGCATCCTTCTTCTCTTTTTTTGTTCCTTCCCAGTCAATGTTTACTGAGCACCTCCTATGTGCTAGCTCTGTGCTTGGTACTGAGTAAAGAATTACAGAGACATACTCTCTACATTTATGAAGATGATCATCTGACCCAAAATGAGTAACAGCAAATGTTATGAAAACTACAGAGGAAGCATATGATGCCTTTTGTGGGCTGAATTTTGTGTTCCCCTCACAAATTTCTATGTTGAAGCTCTAATCAATCTTCAATGTGAAGGTATTTAAAGATGGGGACTTTAGGAGGTATTAAAGGCATGAGGGTAGAGGCCTCATGAAAGAGATTTGCAACCTTACAAAAAGAGACACGAGAAGGACACAGTAAAAAGGCAGTAGTCCGCAAGACAGGAAGAGACACCAGATTGGCCAGCATCTTAATCTGGGACTTTCAGTGTCCAAAACTATAAGAAGTAAATGTCCATTGCTGAAACCACTCAGTCTGTGGTGTTTGTTATAGCAGCTGGAGATGACTAAGACAATGAACATGGATGCACATCATGGGAGAGTTGGGGAGGGCCCTGACTTACTCTGTGAAGGAAGGAAGCCTAAGCTAAGACCTGAAAGATGAGGAGATGGGCTCATTCTGGAGAAGGAAGGCAGGAAGACAGCAATGTGCTTTGCAAGCAGAGGAAAGAGGGTGGGTAAAAGGGAAGTCAGAGGAGAAGGTAGGCCCAATCAGGCCCAATTCCACGCCCAATTCCAGGCCACAGCAATTTTTTTTTTTTTTTTTTTTTTTTAACTACAATCTAAAGAGAGAGGTTTCAAACAGAGAAATGACAAGATATCTAAAAACATCAGATTCCTGAGACGATATCAGGGAATGGATTCCAGAACTCAAGAAAAAACGATGGGTTCACACCTTTGAGGTTTTGATGAAATGTGCACGTTTCCCAGTCAGAGAGCATATTAATCCAACAGCTATGTGATAAACTTTTATCAGAAACAACTCGTCTCACAGTGAGCTGTCTCTGAGTAGTGCCTCGATAAAGTAGGACAATGGAGAGAAACCTGTCAGGGAGAATGGAGGGAATGGACAGCCAGGACAGCCTCTGGGAGACCAAGCCCTGCAGAAACTTGAACTGGGGTGGGCCATCTGGTGAGCAGCCCAGGCCCCAAGCAAGTGGGGACAGGCAGAGCATAATGACCCACTTCACATTTCACTCCTAGTGGCAACCCTGGATGTCTGAGCCCTCTGTCCCACCCTTGGCATCCAGCATGGGGATGGACATGACGTTTTCCTTGGCTGAGTTTACAGTCTCACAGCAGAGATAAACCTGGGCACATGCCACACTTAAGGGGTGCTAAGAGACCATGCCTGGCATGCCTCCTGAGACTTTGAGGGGAAGCAGAGGACAGGCCATCTGCTTCTCAGGAAGCCTCTGCACTTCTGGGCAGCTTGCTGCCTCCTAATTCCTTGGTGGAAAAGAACCCACTTTGGAAACAAATTCTCTCAGATTTATTTTTATGAGCCTTGAAAGCAAATATCTGCTGCTAGTCACAGTCAGAGCAGTGGAACAGAAAACAGAAAAACGTATGTATTTTGACTGAGACACTATAATTGCCATCGAGTTGCCCCAAGGACAGGTCAGCCCTTGCATAAATGTGCTGGTCCTTATTTGGTGACATGGCTTTGACTTCATCAGGCATAGGGGTTTTAAGGGAAACAACTAAATGCAGTATCCAGCACATAGCAAATGCAAAATAATAATAATAATTAAAAAGCACATAAAATCCGTTATTATTATCCCAATTTTAACCTAAAGCAGACATTTGCTACCTAATAAGAATCTAAATGTAAATAAAGCTTAAAAAATGCAAATGAAATCAGTGTCTATAAAGAAACATAAACTCTTAATATTTATTTTGAAAAGACATTCTTTTTAATAGCAGTGAAGACCAGATATAATAAAAATGCATAATTCTGCCCCGTGAATAATCAACCCCATTTTGTTGATTTGAGTGGTTCTCTGAAATGGAGGTCTTAGACCTTAAAACTATGAAGAAGTCTCATGTTTGGCCTTGAACATAGCCCAGTAAAATATTATTTTAATTTCTTTAGGAAAAAATCATTTCACAGACCTCGAGTTCAGAAATTAGAACAGTAGAATGTAGAGAGAGGGTAGTTGCAGTGAGTTAATAATGTCCTTCCAATACCTGAAGCATCATTATTCAGAAGATGATGACAGTCTAATCCCCACATCTCTTGATTAAACAAATGACAGAACAGAAGCTTGGTTTTCAGACAGGAGAGATGTTTATTAGCAATGAGGAGAGAGTCTCAGGCAGTAAAGCTATAAAATTACTTTTTCCACAGGTCTTTTAAAAAAAGATGTCTACGGCCATGCCACCCTGAACAAGCCCAATCCTGTCTGATCTCGGAAGCTAAGCAGGGTTGGGCCTGGTTAATCCTTGGATGGGAGACCACCTAGGAAGACCAGGTGCTGTAGGCATAAAAAATAAAACATAAGAGATTGTAAGCTGACAAGGTCTTTGCAATCTATGAGGTCAACCAAGAGTTGCCTTGCCTAAGAAAAAATAATTAATTAATCAATTAAAATAAATTAAAAAAGAAGAAATAAATGTATCTGCTCATTTTGGTTTAGATGTAATCATGCCTAGAAGTGGCTGAAGAGGAGAGACTCTTTGAGCTTCCATTCTTACCACTGGATTCTCTTCTAGTCACAGCCAAGCAGACACACAAAAACACAAACTCCCAACAACATCTCAACTCACAGACGTCCCATCACTGGCTGAAGCTGGGCCCCTCTCAGTGCTGTCACTCACCTTCTGATCCACCAGAGGTCTGTAAGCAGAGCACTGCTGACATGAACCAGTCTCTTTTAAACTCCAAGGACACATTTTCTCTGTCCTGACATTGATTTTGGCAAAGGAATATACACTAACATTTTCCTACATCCTTGCAAATGAGCTCAGCCATCCCCTTTATAGACCAGTGATTTTTGAGACCAGAGTCAGGCTGCCTGGAAGCACCACCAAATGCAAATGGAGAAAGCTTCTCTTTCAATATCAGCCAGAAGGCGGTCCGGAAGGCAACCACAGTCCTAGTGTACGATGCCTACCAACTTAAATTTGGGACTGGTGTGCTGCTAGTGGAATTCATCCCAATGTCCAGAATAATCTTCTGAAGCAGCCTTTAACAAAAAGCAAGCCGCCATCCTTTCCTCCTCAAGCAGATGGTAAGCCCCGGGTGGGTATACAGACTGAGCCTTTTGTGGCATGTGAGGTAAAGGCTGCCGGCTGCATTCTGGGCAGAGGGGTTCATTTGCATTACCAGCCCACTTACAGCATAACCGGTCTGTGTTTCAGAGTAAAGGTGCCCACCTTTCCAAAGCTGCATCTCCCTGGCATCTGTAACAGAATTCCTGATGGGAAACCAGGCAAGCAAATTTGTCCATTCATTGTGAAGACACAAAGCACACTGAGTTTCAAAACATAACCCATGTTCGACTCTGCCTGAGAAAGCAAATATTCCTTAAGAAATATAGAGAAAGTGGAAAAGAGGACTACCATGTCTTGAATATCAACGATATGCTGGGCACTGTGCTGGACCTTTTACAAAATTTACTTTATTTAACAGTGATGGCAAGCCTACAAAGTGGTTAAGGCAACTGTTATTCTCTATTCCATGGAATATCACCTCCTCCTGCCCACCCCCCCCCCAAATAAAAATAAAAAACAATTAAAAGCTGTAGGATAGTGAAGATGAAGGCTGGAATTCGCAAAGTAGAAGTGGCAGAATTAGGAAACACTCTGTGTGTCCACACCTTACCTACTTCTCCACTCTTCCTTTCAATACCTCCACTCATTAGACCTTCTTGACAATCCCACCTCCCACCCCCATCAGAAAAACAACCAGGTTATCTGCCTTCCATGACCTCCCAGGGAGAGCTATAAAACCTTTGTTCAAAGAAAGATTGGTGTTGTCTTATTCGTGGTCCCAATACACAGCCTGGAAAAAAACATCCCTAAATATTTTTTAATGATGATGATGATTATGGCAGTTGGTCTCTAGAGATGGCCCCATAATGACCCAGACCTCTAGGTAGTCATGCCCTGGGACAGTCTCCTCCCTCACTGAAAATAGATTAGTCCTGTGAATCCCTATAACCTACAGAGCATGGCGGAAGTAACATTCTGCCAGTTCTAGGACTTAGCCTCAAGGTCTAGAAGCCTCTATTTTTGCCCCGAGTCACCATGTAAGAAATCCTGCTGGAGAGACCATGCGGAAAAATTGCATAGAGTGAGACAGAGACCCAGTTAGCCCAGCATCCCACTGAATCAGGCCTTCCAGCCATTCCCACCAAAGCACCAGATATGAATGAGCCATCTTGGATACTATATGCCGATGGAGCCCCCAGATGAATGCAGCCCCAGCCAATACCATGAGCAGAAGAACTATGAAGCTGAGCCCAGAATTGGGAGAGTACAGTGGTACAGTAAGTCCTCATTTAATGAGGACTTACTACAACTTTAAGTGAAATTATGTATAACAAAACCAATTTACCATGGGCTAATTGATATAAACAAATAAGTTCCTATGGCATTTCATCAATGTTATAATAAAAGGACATTTTGAGAACCCGCTGTAGTTGTTCTAAAACCTAAGTTTAGGGATTATTTATTATGCAGTAAAAGACTATAGTAACAATGAAGATGAAGAGGAAGGGAGGGCTATCACCATCTGAATCATCACTATATGCCTTCCCCTTCATATACAGCTTCTAAATTAACCTTCACTATAGTAGTTTGGGATTGGTGTTAGGATACCAATTTACGCATGAGGTTGGGTGAGCTTAAGTAAGTTATCCGAGGTTAGGTAGAGATGAGTTTGAAACTCAGCTGCAACAGCAAAACCCATTTTCTTAATAACTGTGCCATACTTTTCACACAAAAAGAACCACATAATTACCGTTCTCTGACAAAGAGGAGGAGAATGGGGCTGAAGAACAACAACAACAAAAATCTGTTGCTAATTCTTAGACACTTATTTTAAATAACATAAATGGAAGCCATGGGTTACAGTGAAAATAACTTTCAACTCGAATCCTGGAGACTTGAATTCGACTTCTGACCTAATCACTAGCTGTGTGAAACTGAACAAGCAATTTGATTACCAAAAAAGTTTCCTTTTATAAAAGTGAAAATAATAAAATGACTTCTTAGATATTTGTGGTTGTCGTGGGATCAAAATGATATGTTGAATATGAGAGACTTTTGCAAAACAACAAGTAAGAAAAAAGGTCCAATCAAATGTGAAGAGATGTTGTTGAACTGAGTTTTCACCACTTCGTAGTTATCACAGAAGCTCCTAGTTTCAAACTATTTGTATTTTCCTGCTTCCTTACAGGATTAAATACTATATTATTTTCAGAGCTTTGCGACACACCACTTTTTAAAAAATCGAAAATAAAACAAACTCAAAGATAACTATGTAATATATCACTTCTTTACTAATATTTTTGGAGGCAAAGCTGTGAAGAGCAGAAAATATTTGGCTTCTAGTGAATGGCTATATTTCCCATCCCCTTGATCCACTGACTTATGTGAGTTTTGTTCAGGGTTGGGGGCAGGGGATGGTGTACGGGATGTCTTTAGGGAATGTGTGTGGAGAAGACTCACAGTCTTGACATAGGCAAAGAGAGGTCTCCTAGGGGTACTGGAAAAAAAGAATGAAGTAAAATAGACCATAGCTACATAGACTGTCAGGCAAGAAGTAAATATGTGAAGTTATCTGTTCTATAAATAAGATATAAGAATTCTCATAAAGAGAAACTCTTTGTCCCTTGGGTGGGACAGCTAAGAGCATTAAAATAGTCCACTGAAGTCATTACTTAAAATTCTTTTACCAGCTCTTATTTTGTTTTAGAAAACAAATGGTATCACTGGTACTCTCACCGATTTATGAAACATTCCTTTATTGAAAGTAAACTCTAATACCAGAACAAGATAAATGCATACAACTTAAAGTATAGAATTAAAAATAAGAGTTTTAATGATGAACAAGTTATGTGCCAAGTCCTGACTATGAAATGACAAGTGGTGAAGAGCATGCTTTCTGTCAAAGATTCAAATGATATTTTTCCAAAGGCCCCAAAGCATATATATTTTCTAGTATATAAATAAACTAAATATTGTGACTTCTGTTTCAAAGTGGAAGGAATGATAGATAAATTAAGACTAATAAAGCAATTTGTTCAATGCCATAATAAAAAGTTTTAAATAAACCAAGGAAAAAGTTAAAAATATCATCTGGTCTGTCTGAATTTTGAATATGTGACTTAGTTTCTGGGTAATGGTACTCATCTCTATGCTAATATATAACATGTATAATACATGTGTATGCTTATACTTATGGTGACATTTTCATTTGTTCATTGAACAAAAGGGAACTTTACATACTTTTCTTAAAACTAATTACATAAAAACAGAAGCTGTGAGGAGGAAGTCAGTAAACTCTGCATGAAAATTAAGAACCCCATTTTAAAAAGTTATGCTCACAAAATAACGAATATTGTAGAGTAATTATGGTTGATTGAGTATGTCTTTGTTCCAACCTTCCTAAAATGCTGTTACAATTGTTTTATTATGAATATTAATAATATATTATTCATGTTTGCTTTTAGTTTGCTTTTATTTTGCCAAGTGACATGTATGAGACTGAAAATGTGCTTAAATCCATATTTAAAAAGTCAGGGTTAATATTCTCACAAGTATAGTCAATTGTGGCTTTAAAAAAGAAAAATAAGTATAAAAATCTTGAGTGTATTATAACCATCTAATTAGAAAATGAATGTGGCCACATAGGTTGATAACATATCATTAACGATCATTATACAATTAATAAAATGAACAACATGTTCTATAACTTAAAACAAAGCAAAAATTCCCATTTAAATCTAGCATACTAGAAGTCATTCACTGACAACTGTGCCCAGATAGATTCCTCCTTCTAAGACGTGCCTTCTCTCTGTTTCACTCATCCTTTATGTCTTCTCTTCTTGATTCATTTGCAAGAGAAGGTCATTTAATTCTAACTAACTAAATAGCTGCAGAACTAGGCTGGACATATTATAGTGGTTCCATTTTTCCTCTCTACAACCGTCAGTATATAACACACTCGTGGAACATATACAATCACTACCCACAAAGGGAAAGGAGGAATTTTGCAATTATATAGCAGATTTAACCAATATAGACACAAAGAATTTGGGCATAAACATGAACTTCTTTAGCCTGAAGTAGCCATCGTGCTCAAGGACACTGGTATGTCTACACAACACAGTTGAATGAACAATAAGATACCAATGGGCAGAGATCTGTCAAGCAAAAAGCACATCAAAACACATCTCTGGGTTTTCAAGTCCATGGGAAGTGCAAATAAGCAATATAATTGGAGAATCAAAAGGATTCAGACACTTTATGGAAGAGCAAACAATAGCAGAGAAAAACACAAAAATACTCGTGCTAATGACCACTACTACGCTGAATCATTTGCAAACTCCCAAACACATGAATGGAGATATAATAGGTATAGAAATGTAAAAAAATAATTTAAAGAATAAGTTATTAATTAAGCAGTTGAATGCATTTATATTCATAATATGTAAGAAAACTGGGAAGCTTATCATAACTAATTTCTCCGAAGCTTATCATAACTAATTTCTCCGATGATTCTAGAGAAAAAGTGGCCAAGCTTTTCATTTTATATCATTGCTTTAAACTGCTGCTGTCTTTAGAAAGGAGTGTTAAGTATATTTCTCAAAAACAGAAAATAGTCATGGGAAAAGAAAAAATCATTGTTCTGTGTAATCCGATGTGAAAACCAAAAGCCAGATGCATAATTTCCTGCACATAGATTAAACAGAATGTGAAGACTGTGATGGACAGACCTATAGTCCGGTCCTGGGAGACCAAACAGACAAATGATGGAACTCAACATCATACACTGAAATCTCTGCATCTCTATAGATGAATAAACTCAAGGGAGCTGGCAGCAAGATCTGCGTGACTTGTATACTGTGCCCAATGTCATTTCTAATAAAGAAATGACATTGTTTTCATTACATAGTACATTACATGTACTATGTTTTCAGTACATTTTTATTAAGAGAGCATTTGGACTATATTTGGAACCACCCCCTCAAAAAGGTACATGCCTGCAAAGACATCACTCTCTCATCAGGTTTGGAGTACATTAGGAGTACTTCACTGCTTTTGACTGGCATGTAGAAGATACAGAAGTTCAGAAATCTGTACAGAGTTTGCTGCATGAGGCTCCCAATGCAAAAGAATCTAATGGTTTGGAGCCATTCTTGATTCTCCCACCTTGGCAACTCATCTTCATCTGGTCATCTGAAAATCAGCAGGGTTTATGCACTCTAATAACTCATGCAATCTATGCATTCTTTTCCATTTTCATGTCACCCCCTAAGACAGGCTGTTATTGTGTCTACTGGACAAAGCCAGTGTCCTAATCATCCTGTGGAACTCCTCAGATCCCACTATGTATCATTTTCAGTTTCACGTACACCTTTCACTCATTATAGGCTCTGACTCAAAATCATCAATGGCCTCCAACATCATTTCCCCAACTAGGCACCACAGACAACTGTCTTCCCAAGATGCTCCAATAAAAATGAATTTGGTGATCAAAAATATTTTGGGAAAGTCTAAGAGATTAACAATGCAGATTACCACATTAAAGCCTCTGAGATCTTCTGCAGAAGAGAACATTTAAAAAAGTTTCTTTCAGCTTTTCTTACTGTCCAACCATGGGAACTTGTTTGACCAACACACCTCAGCAGAAATACTCGTCCATGGAGAGATGTGTTCGGAAATGCTAGCTCAGAGGATGAAGTTCACGTTGCTTAGTGTGCGTAAACTGACCCGTATTAATGCATCACCCACAACCTACCAACTTTAGCTCCCACTCCTCTTCCATGGAGGCCCAAGTGCTTGCCTCAGGGCCTGAGGGCAAGCCCTCTCCTGACGAGATCTCTCTCTCCCCATCCAAGTCCAGCTGGGGTCAGCTCACGCTCTCCTTCCCCAGAAAGCCCATTTCAACCACCCTGGCCCTCATTCTTTGCTTCGCCTTCCAACCTCCTGTTTATGCTGATTTCTTTTTTCTATTTCACCAGCTTCATACTCAGTGTTTTTGGTATCTTACAGGTCTGTCTGATTTCTCCACATAGATTATAAATTCCTTAAGGGCATTTGTATTTTATAATTTTATAACTAACATAAGTAATTACATTTTATAACATAGTGATGAATCCTATGAATTCATGAAGTCTGGGACAAGATCTTGTGCAATGCCACATATTAAATAAATTATATCTTTTAATGAAAATAAGATGGATTTCCCCAAATAAGTCAGTGAAAGAGAAAGAGGGAGATCTTGTTAAGGCAGAATGAAATTCTCAGAGCGATTATAACTTAGCAAAGTGGGTGAGGGGTGTCCATGAAAAAAGCATTGAATTCCCAAACTTCTACAAAATAATTACCAGTGCTGAAATGTTTGAAGTGAAACCACAGACACAAGACCATCTACACCAAATCCTAAAAGGGACTGTCTGCTAAAAAGGAAAACATGTTCCCTAATCTGATCTAACGTAGATATGATGATTTTCAGGAGGATAAGAAAAAGGATAGGCCTTTTGGGGGTATGTTAAATCCCAAATCAGATGGTTTTCTAATTCCTAATACAGTAAATTCCTAAATCTCTTTACTTATTTTTCTTCCTGCCCTCTACTCAACAATATTTACTGAATACTTACTAGGTACTGATCTCTGAGCAATAAAAACAACTGGAAATGTCTCAGAGAAAATCAGGATAAAGTTTCAGGTACAAAAGAACAAAGGTTTCTAAGTTCTGAAAGTCTTAATGAAATGAAAAAAAAAAAAACAGTTTTAAATAGCATATTGATGTAACAAGGATGAGATAGCCTAAAATAAGTAATACCTAAAAACTGTCAAAAACAGGAAGTGGGCAGAAGTACAGTGTCGAATTTGTGTATTTCTTTTGTTTACTTATTTCTTTTGAGGACTAACGATTTCATGTCACTAAATGTTCAGTATTAGATTAATAATGGACACTGGTCACAGTCTCTCTAAGTCCAACACATTGCCTGAGCCATGGTAGGTACCTAATTAACAGTATGTTGAATCAACTAATGAATGAACAAGTGAATGAAATAAGGCAGGAAAACAAGTGCATAGAAATTCTGTGTTTGGCTGGAACGTTTTTGTTGCTACGATTCCTCTAAACTGGAACACAGTGGATGGTGAGTTGTAAAGATCAATCTTCTTGAGTTAAACATATTTCCCTTAAAAATACTATTATGAAAGATTAAAATTCATATGCACAATAAAATATTTAGGTAGCTTATGTGATTCCTCATTCATGTTACAGTAATTCAGGCAAATTTAGGGTTCCTAATACAAAAGCACCACTCCAGAAATTTGAGAAGATAGGCCATTTTATACAATTTCGATAGAAAAAAAAGTGGAGAGTGACAGCTGAGATTGAACACTTGCCATTTGGGAGGAATTGGGGAGAACCACACTACAATATTAGAATATTACTATGTTTTGGTTAAAAAACATAACAAGTAACTAAAAGGAAAAACAAAAGAACAGTCTAGGAGTCAAGTTGATCTGAATTTGCATCAGGTGAAATGTGTTACAGACTGTATCTGACTATTACGTCAATAGGATGAACAAATCTACGTTGTTTTATAATGCCACACTTACCATCTGACACATGCACATGTGTGTTTATAAAAGTTGATAGGAATTAAATTGGAGAAAATGTTGCTAGCCTAAATCTCATGTAATAGAAAAAAAAGAAATAAATTAGAAAGATTATTGATGATAACATGGTCATTAGACTAACAAAGAACCTTCCAAGGGAAGTAAGATATTTTTCCTGGAGGCATTTGCAATAAAAATGAATAAAGAACTGAGAAAGGGAAGAGAATAAATTCCTTGCTGGCTAGTGAACAAAGCCCAGTTTTTCCTTTCTCTCATTTCTATAATTCTGTGAACAGAGTGTAGGCAAGATCAAGAGAGTGTTGAACCTAAATAAAATCATGGATGAGGTAGTTATTAAATAAATCACATTCAACATTTCCAAATAATTCATTCAAAGCACTAGCAAAACCCACCTGAGGTAGGCTTGTCTGGTAAGGATAACTCACTCCTTAGCAACCCACAATATTTTGTTAATAACACCACTATGAAACTTAAGTTCACCTTATTATATATCTCTATAACAGGGAAAATGACATCTGTCTCACAGATATCAAGACTGCTACCTTTTTAATAAAAATGTGTCTGACACACAATAGGGCTTGGTAAGTGGCAGGTGTCTTTATTACGATGATGTTTAGTATTAAGCTGTTATTATTATCTCTTATCAATACTTCCTCTCTTCCAGAGGACTAGAATTGTATTTCATCTGTGCATCCCTTGCTGCCAGCACCGTGACTTTCTCAGGCATTTGATGAATTTAATGTTTACTGAAACTTTCTAGTTTTATCTTATAAAGTATTCACATCTCAAAGAGAGACTGGATATCATCTCGCCTCATACATGTGGAAAGCACGTGCTCCTTCTGAAAGCAGCTGTAATTGCTATAACTTCCCTGTAATAGTTATTTTCTGTGGGGTGCTGGGAGATGAGGTGAATGTGAAAAAGTCAATCTTATTAGGTCCCAACCAATATAAAAATAACACTAAGAGACCATAGCAGATAGTACATACAAATCTTTTTATACATTAGGTACTGTTCTAAGCCCTTGATATATGTTAGAATTTATTCTTAACAACTTATAAATGTATATAATAGTATTTTTTCTATTTTATAGGTAAGAAAACTAAGAATAGTTAAAAAGATTAATAACCTTGCCCCAAATCACATCAATAAAATGACGGTGTCAGGATCTAGGCCCAGGTCTACAAAGACTCTCAAATTTGAACTTGTAACTGCCTGCTGTGAAAGTTTCAGTTTTAGTAACATTCCAAGTCCACAATCCACTTAGAAGCCTGTCTTAACTTATAGCAGTAAGTGCTATTACATATTTTCAACATCTTCTAACACAGCATAAAATTATTTGTTTCTCTCCCTTCCTCAAAACCCTCTGCACCTGCTACAGTACCTGAGAACCAAGGCACTGGTATCCTTCTTAAAGCATTTTGTAGTTGTGTTCATGTGAAATAATTTAAAACAGCTATGCTCTCTGAGATGAACAATGAATTCACAGAGACTGTTTAGTTATGCATTACCACCTACTGTCCAAGAAGTTTGAGCTGAAGGGGACACTGAAAACAGACTTCATTGGGAGAAGGAAGGTGGAAGAGTGTAAATTCAAGGAAGCAGTGTTCATAGGTTATATGCAAATACTACTCCATTTTATATAAGAGATTGAGCACCTATGGATTTGGTATCTGGTGGGGTCTTGGAACCAATCCTCTGTGGATACAGAAGGATGACTGTAATAGGCTTGAGTAACAAATTCTCCACCAAGACAAAACAAAATTAAAAAACAACAAAAACCAAGACAAAACAAAATTAAAAAACAACAAAAAACAACCCTGTATATCTAAAAGTTCCCACAAAGCCTCATGGTACTAAACAATAAAAAGCTTCCTTGGATGTCTCCATTCTTTCCTAATAACAGAACTCACCCTACAATTACTCTCTTGGTTTATGTGTTACCTCGCCATATACACAGCCAGCCCCATAATAAGCTCCCTATGGTATACTACTTTGCTTGTAAAATTTCTTTGAATAAAACTTTTCCAAATGATAAACAAAAGGATTAGCATTATATTTGAAATGCCAACCCAATCTTATAAGTATCAGATGGAATTCTAGAAGTCATTTTGAAGAAAAGTCATAAATGATATTCACAGCTGAGAAATAAAAATGACTGCCCTCTGTGTTGAAAGAGATGAGAAAATGAACGAATCTACATGAAGGCCTTCTGCACATTCTCTCTATATAATCATGCACCGTATAATGATGTGTCTGTCAATGACAGACTACATACAGAATGGTGGTCCCATAAGATTATACCGAAGCCGGCAAAAAAAAAAAAAAAGAAAAGGGAGCTGAAAAATTCCTATCACCTAGTGACATGGTAGCTGTAGTATCACTGAAGCTCAACACATTACTGACGTGTTTGTAGTGATGCCAGTGCAAACAAACCTACTGCACTGCCAGTTGTATTAAAGTATAGCACATACAATCACGGTAGTAGGCTATACCACCAGTTTTGTGTAAGTGCACTCTATGATGTTAGCACAATGATAAAATCACCTAAGGACACATTTCTCGGAATACATCCCTGTCGTTAAGTGGTGCATGACTGTAAATAATAAAAAGGAGAAACTGTCATTTATCCACCTGAGATATTCCCTGTTTTCAAAGTAATGGGTAAAAATGATACAAGACTTGATTGTCTTCATATGGTTCAGACAAGGCATACAAACTCATTTCTTATGCTCTAAGTACAGAAAATTACTCCATTTCTAAAGTAAATATATACTAGAAAACTTGACGATATCTCAAGAATGCCTCGTAGCTAAAGAAACTTCATTGCCTACTCATTTTGCTTAATTTTCTAGACTCCCAGCAACTTTGTGCTAACACTTTCATCTCATTTATGTCCAAGGATAAGGCAATAGTCCAGAACCTTGAAATGTTTCCACATCCAGCAACCAGCAATTCACTGAGGAACCACGGTCTCAGAATGGAGTTTCTCCCCATGATGACTTCCTGGTAATGTACATGTTACATGCATTTCACTTATCTTTTACAAGCTACATTCCTATAACTAAGCTTCATAAGCTTCTTCTGAGTTGTTTATTCTGTGTTTTAAAGCTCTGTCAGCTTTTGGGATGATTTGTACGATTCTTTTTCTTTTTGGTTAAGCGAGACTGATGAGCATTACTGGGCCTTTAGGTAGAACCCCTGCTATTTAAAATTTCTGCTGCTGGGATTAAAGGAGATAATACCTATCAAAGCCTTTTATAAACTGTAAAGTCCTGGTCAAATGTAGTGTGCTACAATATTAACCGTCATGGCAATAACCACAATCTAGCTGTAACGTGGGCTTCATAATGCTGATAGTCATTTGGGCCTTGTCTTTGCTTCATTCCCAATCCAGGGCCTACACTAGTACCAACACAGCAGAGCCTCTCAAGAAAGTTTTGTTTGGATCAGTAAATGAATGACTCTAAAACATCACGCGGTTTTCTAAATTAATGTCGACAGGCAAAACAAAGTTAGGCATGACAATTTCGATAATGAAAATACTCTGCCAAAATACTGAGGTGCTGAGAAAAAATACTGCAAAACAAAAAGTTCTTCTGAAAATAACTTGTTTGATAATAAAATCCGGCCCTTTACAGTTAGCACTGGGGAGGGAGAGAAGGCGACAGATTGGGGGAGGAATTTCTATTAGCCTAGAAAATGTGTATTAGTTCAAATGGCCTAAAGGAGGAGGCTGCCATCCCAGAAAAAGGAAGGGGTAATGTTTTTGGGGGGTTAAAATGTAAAAACACATAAATGGAAGCAGCAAAGGTTATCTCAGCACTGAGCAGCCTTAATCCCCAGACACTATCTTTTTAGTGTCTAATTTGCAGGCTTAATCCCCAGACACTATCTTTCTAGTAGAAATGACACAGACTCTGTGGGAGGATGGAAGGGTCTGCAGTGGGAAGAGAGCAGTAGCTGAAGAAGAGGTATTGATATGGAATGAATTATTTTTGGAAAATGCTTTCATGAGCATAGGCAGAAGTAGTTCTGGTCATTAAAGAGGTTAACAATTTTAAGTACCTCTGTGTACGGAAGGGTGTGTGAGCAGGTGGGGAATGAAAATAGAAAAGAAGATGGCAGTGTCTAGGAACAGGGGGCCTCCTTTAACCGACAACAGAAACCTGGAGAATAAGAAGGGAAACTCTGGGGCAGCTGCTGGTTACTCCTGAAAGCAAAGCGCTAGCACTGAATTTAACCTAAGGAGATGAGGATATCCTAAAGGCCCCTTTTTATTATGGGGTGGGGGACGGGTGGGGCCTAGGAGAGAAAGACCAAACTGCCTGCTACCCGGGCGGTCCATAGGGCTCCAGTGGTAGGGAGAGCCCCTGCACCAGTGCCCGCTAAGCTCCAAAAAATATCGTATTTCTGTCCATCAATCAACATTAAGCTGCTCTGGGGGCTGGGCTTTCTGCACAGGCAGTTGCCAGTAGCAACAGGGCACACACTCACAGCTCCTGCCGGGCTGGGGCGGCAGCAGCAGCAAGGAGATGGAGAGCAGCCAGGGCTAGAGGTCCTGAGTTGTTGTGTAGACAAGGTCAGGGACCCATTGGTGATGGGGAGGGTGGGAGGAGTTGGGAAGCAACTATGGCAGGTGGAGGCCGGCACACCCCGCTGGGGCCAGCTCAGGCAGTGGTCCAGGCCGCTGGCCCCTGGGGTTGGGAGTTGGAGAGTCTGGTGGCACAGCAATGCCTTTGCCAAATACAGCATCTTCCTGCTCTCTTGGAGATGCCTCGTTCTGTGGACACCTGGACACAAGAGCCAAGGCCAAGGGGCAGAAGAAGTGCTGATCCTGCTCCTGGGAGGGTTGGAGTACCCAAGATCCAACCACTCCCTGCCACCCCTCTACACCCGTAAGCAGGAGTCTCTGGAGGATGCCAACGTGGAATTCTGTCTGCACGTGTGCGTGTTTTCATTTGTATTTCCAGCACAAAAGGGGTAGGACCCACAGGTGGAAAGGGGTGTGTGTGTGCGTGCGTGCGCGCACGTTACGCGGGGCAGAGGCTGTGTGGGACCTGGAAAGTGGATGACAGCACACACACCCATCTGGTTCCCACGCGCAGTCCTGCCTGGGGTGCCCAGGTGCTCGGACTCTAAAAAAGGAGCCCATAACCTCACGCCAACTCCCTGAACTTCTCCCCCTGCCGTTGGGATCCGGTAAGGTGGAAATGAAGGGCGACAGTGAGGGAGGGCGGTAGAGGGCAGAGATGAACCCAGGAGCTCACAGAGGGAGGCACAGAAACAGGGAGTCAGCAGGGGCTAGAGAGCAAAAGGACCGGGAGAGGACACGGCAGCCTTGTGCTGGGGGCGCGCCTGAAAGGGGAGCGGGTTGGCTTCTCCTTACCTGGCCCGTGTTGGAGCATTTTGCAGTGGGTTGGGGGCAGGGCGGGCGCCGCCCCCACCCGGGGGGCAGAGGCTGCAGTGCTGTCACTTCGGGGACAGCAAGGCGCTGGCCGCAGAGTCCCGAGTTGGCAAACTTGCCATGCCCGGAGCGCGTGGAGGGAGCCTGGGCCACGCGCACTCCACAGCCAGCCCGGGGCTCGGGGTAGCCAGGACACCGTGCTCCCTCGCGATCTTCCGCTTTGTGTTCCACTGGTCCCCCTGCGCCTGCCTCCGGGTGTCCCCGCGCCCTCTCAGCAATGGGATGTTTCACTGGCGTTCCGAGAGCCCTCAGGTCTGCCTGTGACTTTCTTCCAGGAGACGCGCGTTAAACAGCTGCCCAGGAGCGCCTGGCCGGGCTGCGCTGGTGCGCTCGTACTAGGCGGCTCCGGCCCATAGATTCCCGCCCCCCACCGTCTCCCCC
>NW_006442484.1:12566165-12610144 GCF_000325575.1 Pteropus alecto
TCGGGCTGTCAAATCCAGCCCATCTGCTGCAATCATAATCAGTCTCAACCGAACGGTTCTGACAAATCTCCGCCTGGAGCCGGAGTTGGGGAAGCTGGTGGGTGAGGGGTGGGGAGGGGCGGAGGGGGCGACAGGGACCGGGTGCCGGGAGACGGGGGCGTAGAGGCCTCTATTGTCTGCCCCAAACAGAGGAACTGAAAAGGGAAATAGGGATCCCAAAGGGGAAATACTGCTTTCCTTTCCCACTTCCTAGTAAGAAAAACCAACCGGTCTTGGCATGCCCCACCCCCACCCCAAACCGCTGTGTCCCGGTGGGACGAATTTCTGCTAATGAACTAAACAAACAGGTCCTGTAATATTATCATCAGGCTGACCCAGAGACTGGCACAGATATTCAAAGTATTGTAATTGGCAGGTAAGAGCTGGAACTAACAGTCATTTGTTTGGAGTCAGAAGTTGTTTCCCAAGTACATTTGAAAATAAAGCTCATGGAGGGAGAACTGGAGTGTAACTGGCAAAGAAAAGCTAGAGGTCTTTGGCCTCCTGTTGGCATTTTGAGAGATCAAAGGAAAATCTGCTTTGGGCAAGAAAATGCTGAACTCAGTTTAGCCCTATTTTGCATTTAAAGAATTCTCATAACTTTTTTCCATTTTCTCGTGGAAATGTTTTTTTTAAGTGCTATTTTATTAGAAAATAATTACTTCTAAAACCGATATTTAAAAAAAAAAAATAAAACAGTTTCTTCTGCAGGTAAAATAATTTGGTACTTTCAATAATATACTTTGAAGTACTTTAATATGCCACTTCAATATAACCACACATATTTCTACCCGTGATAGGCTTACAAAGATTATGGATATTTTTTAAATAATAAAAATAACAGTAGTTCTAGATGTACATAAACAAGTCTTAAAGCATAAAGAATACATACAACCGATTGGATTATGCCTGGTTTTGTACATTCTTCTCAAGTGCTGGGAAATGTTCAATTATTCTAACAGTATTTGCTAGGAAAATTATTTGTTGGGGAAACAAATCACCAGCTGAGAAGTCGAAGGGGAAAATCTGTAAGTCATTTATTCAGATAGGTGTAAGACAGGCAAAAATAAGTACACTATACTGTAGAAATTGAATATAGTTTAATTTAAAACTGTTCAAATCATTATTTTGCTTTATGTTGTAGTTGAGAAATGTGGGCAAGCCACATTAAGCACCCACTTATCTAAGCAGAGACTGTCTTCTACTTATTTTATAGCTCAGTGGTGCTTACGACAGCACTATGGGTGCTCCATGAACACTGATGGTTGGAAGTTTTCATTTACAAGTCAGGATTAAAATCATATACATCACTGTGACTTGATAGGTGAGGTAAAACGAATTTCAAGTGTTACATTCCCCAGTAAATAAATAATATGAGTCAAGGACAACTAGTTCGATATGATTGTGCCTGGTGAGATCTACGAACAGCAATGAGGCAGTAGGAATGGAACACAGTGAGGGGAGAGGGTTAATGGATGTAGGCTTAGAGGACAGATCATTAGGTGGGGCTAACAAGCCAACTTAAGGACACTGGTTTTTACTCTGAGTAATATGGGGAGGACACAGACACAGAGGTTTTGAGCGGAGGAGTTTCATGATCTGACTTTTGTTTAATGGATCACTCTAGCTATCACATTGTGAATTAATTATAGGAGAAAAAGGAAGAATAGGAGAAATCTGATATTAGGCTATTGCAAGAATCTATATTAGAGGGGATAAGAAAGATAATGAGAATAACAAGAAAGATAATGAGAATTGATGGCAATTTTGGATTATTTTGAATTTAGAGCCAAAAGTACTTGCTCAGAGGAGGGGTTGGGGGGGAAAAAAAGGCAGGATTAGAGAATAACTCCAAGTGTTGGGCCTTAGCAGCCAAATGGATGGAGATGCTATTAATTGAAATGGGGATGACTATAAGGTAGAGCAAACTTTGGTGGATGAATCAGGGGTTCAGTTTTGTATGTGTTAAGATTGAGATGCCTATTAAGTTAAATTTTAAAAATAGTTAATTTATGTAAAACTCTTAGAATAGTCTCTGACTTTTTAAAAGCACCATATAAATGTTTGTGGTGGTGGAGCTTATGTTAAGGGGTTTGTATTGGTGGTTGTTATTGTTATTATTGATGTTTGTCAGCTAAAATAAGATATTGAGTAGGCAGTCAAATAAATATTCAAGTATAGTGTTCAGGGCACCCGTCCAGGGTGAAGATATAAACTGAGGAAGTATAGATAAATCAAATCCATCAGAGGGGGGCCATTAAGTCTGTGAGTACAGTTAGAAAAGAGATGTTTGAGGGTTATATCCTGAAAGGCACTTCAACTGTAAAAATGTCAAGAAGATGACCCACCCCAAGTGGCAGCCAGTGAGAGAGAAGGCAAACCAGGGGAGTGGGCTCCCCTAGCAACCTAGTAAAGAAGGTATTTCAAGAAGAAGGAATGATCTGCTACTCATAGTTTCATGATATGATTCTCTCCATAGAATATCCAGAAGAACATATAGAAAAGCAATGATAGAGTTTATCAAAGTTATTGGATAAATTAATTGTCTGTTGTGTATTTAAAATACAACATCCAGGGTATCCGAATACCTAGATAAGGATCAGGCACAGGGTAGCTATTCAATGTGTGCCGAATCAAGTAATATATCATGAAGAGAGTAAATGCCTTATGTTGTAAAGTATGCTGTAAAGCCTAACAATATCACGCTTTGGCAATGATGTGGAACAACTTAAATTCTCCTACATTGCTGGTGGGAATGTAGAATGATACAGCAAATTTGGAAAACCAATTGGCAGTTTCTTGTCAAGTTAAACATACACTTAGAAGACCATCCAGCACCTCCACTACTGGGTATTTGCCCAAGGGAAGTAACATGTGTTGACACAAAGACTTTCCCACAAATGTTTATAGCAGCTTTATTCATAATATCCCCAAACTGGAAACAACCCAAATTCCCATCAACTCGTAAATAGAAAACGACCTGTGGGATAGATCCATCCATGCCATGAAATACTACTCAGCAATAAAAAGGAACCAACCATTGAAAAATGTAATAACATACATGAATTTCAAAGGCATTGTGCTAAATGACAGAATAACATAGTTTGTGACTGGCTTTTGCTTGATTCCATTTGATTCTAAACAACTCTAGAGAAAAAAGCAGATCAGTTGTCTGGGGATGGAGAGGGGACTGACTACAAAGAGTCACAAGGGAAGTATTAGGCATGTGGAAAATATTCTATATCATGATTGTGGCAGTAGCACAAAACTGTATATGTTGTCAAACTTATCAAATTGTACACATAAAAATTGGTGAATTTTTTTGCATGTCAAATCTTAAAAGATTTTTAAAAGACTAATGAATTTCATTTTTTTTTTTGATAGGGGAATTACAGCACTTACCCATTAGAGAAGAGGATGCTTACTTCAGAAACAGCACCAGTTTATAATCCCTAATGAAATAACAGATCCAAATAAAGATTGCTAGTATATACAAACACTGTTATGTAAAAGATCAATGGGAAACAGAATATTCGCAGAGTGCCAAATATCACCTCTGTTTTATTTTTTCTAATTACAAAGGGAAAATGAAATACAACGGAAAGGTCACCTGACTGGTTCTTCCACCTTATGTGATGCTATTTGAGAAGTACATAACATCACTTCTGAGGTATTCTTGCAAAAAAGACTTGTTTAACCTAAATCTAAGCAAGGCCTTTGACATAATTTCCAGCTTACAAGAAGTATGGAAAATCAAGATCAGATAAATGACACCAAAAGGAATCAATAGCCATATGCAGAATAGGGTGCTCTGCAGCTCTTCAAAAAGTCCATGTCTATGGGTGGAAGAAAGTAGAGGGACAACAGATTAAAAGAGATAAGACATAACAAAGTGAAACTCTTTGGATTGAATCTTGGTCCAAAGTTAACAGCTATAAAAGATATTTTGGGAACAATGAAAGAAATGTAATTAACGGTGGTATTAGATAAGAGAATTCTTATTAATTTTGCTAAGGGAAAAATGATATTGTGGTTTTAAAGGAAGTGGTCCTTATTTTAAAAGACACATGCTAAAGTATTTAGGGTTAAAATATCATTGTGTTTTTGGAAAAAATATATATGAAACAAAAATGTTAATGTTTATTGATGTTAAGTTATAGAGTATGAGTTTTATTTCCTTGGTCTTTTGATTTTTCTATGTATTTGAATTTTTTCTTAATAAACAATAAAAAATACTTCTAAAACCCATGGATCAATAATAATAAAGGAATTAGAAAAAATTAGAATTTGATGTCTTAAAACTAAAACAATATGTATCAAAACTCATAAGATAGAAGAAACTAAAGCAGTATATAAATTAATAATTTTAGTGCATATTCTAAAAGTGAAGAAAAGTGGAAAAGTGACATGCAAAGCATACAATCAAAGAATATAGAAAAAGAATAACAAATAGAATAAAAGAAACAAAGATAAAATCAAAGTCTAATAAAATAGAACACAAAGCATTAATAAAGGATCAATAAAACAGTATCTGCTTAGATTACTGAAAAACAGAGGAGACAGATCGATAAGCTCAATAAAAAAGTCTGCATAACTAAAGATACAACAGAGATTTAAAATAATATGAATACTTCACTATTATTAACTTTATGGCAATAAATTTTAAAACAGGTGAAATGATCAATGTCTGAAAATAAAAAAAAATTTTAATAAAGCTCGCTCACGAATCAACAGGATCTTGAACAATTTAAAGGAGCAGCAATAGGCCCTGTGTAACCAATGGGCCCAGACTGTTTGAACATCTTTTTTGAGATGTAATTCACGTACCATAACATTCACCTAAAGTGTATACAGTTCATTTGTTTTTACCATATGCAAGTTGTGCAACCATCATCATTTTAGTTTAGGAAATTTTTATCACCTACAAAGAAGCCCACAGTACCTGTTAACAATCATTCGTCATTCTTTAACTATAATTTCTATCTCTATAAATTTGCCTATTCTGGACATTTTATATAAATGCAATAATATAATATGTGGCCTTTTGTGTTTGGCTTCTTTCACTTAGCATGTTTTCAAGATCTGTCCATGTTATAGCTTGTATCAGTACTTCATTAACCAATAATCTTTCTATCTCTATAAATTTGTCTATTCTAGGCATTTCATATAAATGTAGTCTTATACTAGGTGACCTTTTGTTTTGTGCTTCTTCTACTTAGCATAATGTTTTCAAGATCTGTCTGTGTTATAGCTTGTATCAGTACTTTAGTTTTTCTTATTGCCAAATAATATTCCACTGTATGCATGTACCACATTTTATTTATCTGTTTGTCAATTAATAGCCATTTGGTTGGTTTCCATTCTTTAACTATTGTAAAAAATGCTGCTAAAAACATTCATGTACATGTTTTTGTGTGGATATATGTTTTCATTTCACATATATATAAATTACGAAAAAATTGTGTACATATATGTGTAGGAGCAGAATTTCTGGGTCCTAGGATAACTATGTTTAATATTTTGATGAAATGCTAAAGTATTTTCCAAAGCAGCTACACCATTTTACATTTCCACCAGCAATATATGAGGCTTCCAATTTCTCCACATTCTCTCCAACATTTATTATGATTTATTATTGATTGTAGCTATCATAGTGTATATGAAATGGTATCTCTTTGTGATTCTGATTCGCATTTTCCTAATGGCCAATGATATTCTATATATTTTCATGTGTTTACTGGTCATTTATGTATCTTATTTGGAGAAATTTCAAGTCCTATGTCCATTTTTAAATTGGGGTACTTGTCTTTTATCATTGAATTGTGGTCCCAGAAGTTTTTCAAGGGAATTTTTCAAAACTTGAAAACATATAAAAACTCTAATAGCCATATTTTATGGAAAGAGTTCCAGACACTAGAAAGAGAAGAGGGAAGGAAGAGAAAGAAGGAAGAGAAGAGGAAGAAAATGGAGGGAGGAAAAGGAGGAAGTTATCTAGAATGACCTCAATACTAAAAGTAAATATAGGTCACATGGGAAAGAAAAATTAACAAATGTAGGCTCAAAAATCCTAAGTAAAACTGAATCAATTCATGTGAAAAATAATAATCACAGGAATAATAATGGTAATAATAATATGGCATGACCAAATAGGGTTTATCTGGTAATGCAAAGATGATTAGGTCCTAAAAAATCTATTAATTTCCAAAAAAAATTTTTAATGAAAAATAATACATAATCATTTCAGTATATGTTGCAAATTTTAATAACATTTAACATTTTACTCATGATTTAAAAAATACACAGCAAAAATCTTTTGCAAACTAGGAATAGAAGGGAACTCCCCTAAGTTGATAAAGGGTGTCTTCAAAAATCTATAGCACTTGTGAAATTTAAGCACATTTCCCTTCAGTTTTTTGCTTTAGATAAGGATGTACCAATTCTGTTCAATATTTTCTATATGGTTTTAGTTAGAGCAACAACATAAAGAAAAGAAATAAAAGATACGAGATCTAGAAATTAATGAACAAAACCATCATTATTTATAGTCAATATAATATCTCTGTAAAAATTGTGGAAAACCTAGAGCAAATCATCAGCTATATTAAGAGAGTAGCATGTTTACTAGATGAAAGAGTAACATACTAAAACAGATAATGTCCTTAACATTATTATTAGAAAATCATTAGAAATATATATTAGAAATATGACTTTTTAAAAAAGATCCCATTTAAAATAGTATAATTAAACAAATTAAAAGGTACACAGGAAAAATATAAAAATATATATAATTATAAACAGAAATATAAAATAAATAAAAATATAAAGTTATATAATTATAAAATATTTATAGAGAGTACTTTATTGAAGGGTATAAAAGAAAAACTAAGACCAATCTCCTGACTTCATATTTAAATGTGAAACATTATCAATCAAAATCCCAGCAGTTTTATACCCTGAACTTTACCAGTTGATATTCCAATTCTTATAAATGAGACAAAGGCCAAAAATTACCAATTTATCTTTAAGAAGAGTGACTCCACTAACATCCATAAAGAGGTCAATCACCATAAAGAGTTAGGTAATTAAACAGGTGAGATAAATACATTAATGGAATAGAAAAAGGATCTAGAAACAGACTGACATATAAAGAATCGACATGTATGACAGAAATGGTGTCATTAATTAGTGGGGAAAGAATTGACTACTGAAACAATGACACCAGGTCAATTTTCTATCTGAATAATTACCTCTTCCTCAGGTCATTCACACTCTCTCTCTCTCTCTCTCTCTCTCTCTCTCTCTCTCTCTCTCTCCGCACACACACACACACACACACATACACACACACGAACTTGGATTAAAAACTAAATGTGTGAAGAAGAAGAAGAACTAAGCTGGGGGACTGACACTACCTGATTTCAAGATTTATTATAAAGTTACAGTAATCAAGACAGTGTAGTGTTACAAAAGAACAGACAAACAGATCAATGGAACAGAATGGAAAGACCAGAAATAGATCCCCATAAATACAGTCAACTGCTCTTTGACAAAGGAGCAAAGGCAATATAATGGAACACAGACATCCTTTCAACAAATAGTTCTGGAAACAACTGGACACCCACATGAAAAAAAAAAAAAAAACTCAAAATGGACCACAGACCTAAATGTAAAATGGAAAACTATAAAAATCCCAAATGATAATCTAGGAGAAAACCTAGATGACCTTGGGTACAATGATGCATTTTAGATACAACACCAAACACATAACCCATGAAAGAATAACTGATAAGCTTAACTTTATTAAAATTTAAAAATTTTGTTCTGTGAAATACCATATCAAGAAAATGAGAAGACAGGCCACAGATTGTAAGAAAATATTTTCAAAAGACACATCTAATAAAGGACTGTTATCCAAAGAATACAAACAACTCTTAAGACTTAACAATAAGAAAACAAACAACCCAATTAAAACCAAAGACTTTAATACAGGGGTCCCCAAACCCCAGGGACGTACACTGGTACTGGTGCTGATCTGTGGTCTGTTAGGAATTGGGCCACACAGTAGGAGGTGAGTGGCAGGCAAGCGAGTGAAGCTTCATCTGTATTTGCAGCAGTTCCCCAGTGCTAGCTTCACCACCTCAGCTCTGGGTGCCAAAAAGGTTGGGGACTGCTGCTTTAATAGACACCTCATCAAAGAAGATATACACATGGCAAATAAGCACATGAAAAGGTACTGCACATCATGTCATCAAGGAAATGCAAATTAAAACAATAATGAGATCTCACTATATACCTGTTAGGATGGTCAAAATCCAATGACAACACCAAATGGTGATGAGGATGTGGACCAGCAAAAACTCTACTACTTATTCAATGTTATATTGTAGTCAATGCAATTATACGAGATAGATCAAGTAGAAGTATATGAATTGGAAAAGAAAAAATAAAAGTCATATTTGCAGATGGTGAGTTAGTATGTCTGAAAATGATGTGAATTAATGACAAAATTAAGTCAAACAATAAAAATTCAGATTCAGTAAAAGTTAGAATACAGAAATCAATCACCTTCACACAAACTAATAACCTGTTACAGGTTATACTAGGATAGAAAACCTCATTACCAATAAAGAAAATAAAATTACTAAGACTAACCATAGGAAGAAATCTATAAAACCAGAGGAAAACATTAAAACTCCTAAAGTCACAAAAATAGACTTGAAGAAATAGAAGTCATTAACTATTCTAGACAGAACAACTCAACATTATAAGAATGTCATTTCTAAGTTACTGTATAAAATTAACACAATTCCAAAACAAATGCCAACAAGGTTTTTTTGAAGCTAGGCAAGTTAATACTAAAACTCATATGAAAAAACTTGCAAGAATAGCCAGAAAAACACTGAGAAAAAAATAACTGTGAAGGGAAAAGTAATTCTATCATACAGTAAACATACTATAAAGCTTCTGTAATAAAAACAGTGTGGTACATGGATAAACAGGAAAAGATCAGATTACAAAGTCCAGAAACAGACCCAAGTACATATAGAAATACACTACACAATAAAGATGGAATTTCAAACTACTGGGTCAATGATGTTTTTTTGTTTTGTTTTGTTTTGTTTTTTTAAATAAACAATGATGGAACTGGTTGGCCATTGATCAAAAGGAACATTACATTCATACATCAAATCATATACAAACCATAAACCCCAAATATATCAGGAATCTATATGTAAAAATGAGACTGTACAAATAGAAAAACACACACACATACACACACACACACATACAGGTGGATTTCTTTACAGCCTGGGTGAAAGGAATGGTTATCAAACACTGATTCACACTCCAAATGCAATAAAAGATTAATCAATTTAACTACCTAAACTTAAAATAGCATGGTATAGTAGTGTTCCATGGTTGCTATAACAAAGTATCCAACTGGTCTAAAATCAAGATGTCAAGAGCTGCATTGCTTTCCAAAAGTTTAGAGAAGAATGTTTCCTCGCCTTTCTAGCTTCCTAAATGTTCCTACAACCTTGGTGCCTCATGGGTTTCCTCCATCTTCAAAGCCAGCAATGTTGCAGCTCTCTGACATATTTTTTGTTATTGTTGTTTTTGTTTTTGTTTTTGTTTTTTTCCCCACAGCACTATCTCCCTCTCACCACAGCCAAGAATGATTATGAGCTTTTAGGGCACTTGTGATGATATTAGGCTCACCTGAGTAATCCAGAATACTCTCTCCAACTGAGGGCCCTTAATTTAATCACATCTGCAAAGTACCTTTTGCCACATAACACATTTACAGGCAAAATCCAACAAAATTCCATGCGCATTTTCCATTTGAGCGAGCACTCCCACTTTCTGAAATTTACCCTCAAAGTACATTTCCAACAATACATCCAGCAATCCCTCTACTAGGTATTTACCCCAAACACTTGAAAACCCATATCAGAAAAGGTATTTGCACACTGATGTTCATAGCAGCATTATTCAAAGTGGCCAAGACATGGAAGCAACTGAAGTGTCCTACAATAGATGATTGTCTAAAGAAGCTGTGGTACATATATATAATGGAATATTACTCAGCCATAAGAAGAGATGAAATACTGCTATTTGCGACAACATGGATGGACCTCGAGATAATCATGCTAAGCGAAATAAGCCAGACAGAAAAAGTCGAAAATCACGTGATATCACTTATATGTGGGATATAAACCTAAAAGCAAAAAACAAACAGGACAAACAAACAGAGACTCATGGACATGGACTATAGACTAGTGGTTACCAGAGGGTAAGGGGTGGAAGGGGAGGGAGTAGATAAACGGTTAAAGGAGGTCAAATATAGGAGGGTAGGGGAAATGTGAAGTGGATAAAGGGGATCAAATATATGGTAGCGAAAGGAAACTGGATTTTGGGTGGTAAACACACAATAGAATATACAGATGTCAAATGATAATGTACACCTGAAAATTTTAATTGTATTAACCAATGTTACCTCAATAAACTTAATTAGAAAAACATAGGCACGCAATTATTCATTGCTGCATGGTTTGTGATTGTAAATTGTTGCTTAAAATGTCTCTATCTCATCTTTCTCTCCATATATTTCTTTTTATCCTTATTTGAAGGCTTGCTTATCTTTTGAGGCTGGATTATAAACTACTATTCAACTTTGTAACCCTGCATCAGGCAGCTTCTACACTATTTTCAGCCCAGTGGCACTGAATAAATAAGTGCTGATTTGAAAATTATTAGGGCTAAGCAATCCTTTTGTTTTAAGAAATTTCATTTTGGAATAAAACTCTCTTATATAACTAATATAATATGGCTTATTAATCTTAGATTTATCACAGATTGTTTCTACTATACTTTTTTAATGGTTCTTGCTGTTTCTGTCCTATCACGACTATCTTAATTAAGGAAATTTGGTTTCCTAAATAAGTAAACCTTTGTAGCTAGGGCCCAAGGCTGAATTCAGCACAACTTAGAGCACGATTCCACTGGACTTGCCACACTTTTTCAATCACAACTGAGCAGACTATTGTTCTGCATTATCATCATTTATAAAATTTATACATGGAATGCACTTAAATAGTACCTGGTTATTCTTCTGGGGCTTGGTAACATACAAAAAAACAAAACACATCCATATTCTATGACTCATTCTATTTTTTAAACTTAAAGATTAATGTCCTTTCATTAATATAGTTATTTATCCAATAATCCTTTATTAAGCAACTATTACATCAGATATTGTGCCAGATTTTTAAAATCAAAAGTCTATGTGGTCCTTAAGTCAAAAAAGGTTCATGACCTCAATTTTTAACAGCATATCTTCTGAATATTTTATGTTTGTATTCATATTCTGTCTTTAGCCTGTCTCCTGAAATTAGTGTGTGTGTATGTTACATATGTTAGTATGAATGTGTACACACACACACATACACACACACAGTAGTATGTTTGCATACATTTGGCCCTTGAATAACACAGGTTTGAACTGCTATGTTCCACTTATATGTGAATTCTTTCCAATAAATACAGTTGGGAGTCCACAGACGTAAAAGGTCGACTGACTGTATACACTGATCTATGCCATTTTATATAGGGGATTTGAGCATCCATAGAGTTTGGTATCCATGGGGGATCCTGGTATCCATCTCCCACAAATACTGAGGGATAACTAAGTTTTTGAGGAGTCAAAAGTTATACACAGATTTTCAACTGTGAAGAGGGTTGGCACCCCTAACTACAGCATTGTTCAAGGTTCAATTGCATATGTATATAGTGTATGTGTATATATCTTTATAAGCTGATATGTGAGTTTTATCAAAATACCACCTTTATATTTGGGAACCTATAAGCAAGGTAATAACCTAAATGCAAAAAAGGGGAAAACTCCCTTTATGCACACACATGCTTATTTTATGTTTGCCCAAGCCCATCAAAATCAGGTCTCAGATAAGTATCCATATATATCTGAAATGGCTGCATAAGGATGAAGGTGGAATGCAGTTCAATTAAACTTGAATTCATGAAGTTCATTATCTGTCATCTACCTTGGCATGGAAAGAGCTTCTATGGTTTTTCAACAACCTGTAGAATACAATCCTATGAAAATAATAAACATAAATGTATTTTTTTAGGAATTCTAACAAAAAGTTAGTAATATGGTATCTTCCTCACTAGGTGCTAAAAGACTTTTATGAGGATCTATTAATATTCATAATTTTTACTTGATTACTTATGGGTTTGAATTTTTTAATGTTTCTAATACTAGAGTCATAGAAAGAATATGATCACTGAAAGGTACCTAGTACTACTACTATCCCTTCTTGTTTTATTGATGGAGAAATTGAGTTTATATAACATTAAGGACCACACAGGGGTTCATAGAGACAACTCAGAGTTGTCTGCGAGTTTTCTTCACCCACTTTACAGCACGCTAAACACCACACTGGTGGAGCTTTCAGTGCCTCAGGGCTTAAGCAGAGCAGCTCTAGAGGATGCCTTAGGAGGCCGTGGAGACTCGATATCAAATTTATGATGACCCACAATTTTTTATTTTTTCAGGAGTTGGTATATAGAGTGTTGCAAAACAATACAAGAAAGTTTAAGAAAAAAAAAAAAACTCATTCTAGATCAGCAATTAGTACTCAAAGACAAAATCTTGCCTATGTTACCCAATAAAGTTTTATTGGAAAACAGTCACACCAACTCACTTATGTATCGTCTGTGGCTGCTTTTGAGTCGTCATGACAGTAACCACAGGATACGGCCAGTAAAGTCAAAAATATTGACTATCTGGCCTTCAATAGAAAAAGTTGCTGACCCCCAACTCTAGAAAATATCACCTTCTTAGAAGCTCTTATAAACATGAATAACTATACTTTAAAAATATAATGATTATAATTTCGAGTTACACTTTGAAACAACTCTGGTAATTAAATACATGTTATAAATTTTAATGAGCCCTCAAGTTTCTGATATAAGTTGTTCTACAGCATATATACACTCCTGTGGAATGTCAGACATTCCACTTTTAATAGTAAGAATATGAGTCATTTTAGCTTATTAACTTTTAAAAATTAAATCTAAATTAACTTTTTATAGCCAGCAATAACTACAGCTAAGATTATTTCTAGATAATTAAAATACAGTGCTCCTAATGAATAGATATCTACTGTAACTTTCTTTACAAAGACAATTATAGTTGTTTATATAGTTTCATCTTATTCTTTGAGCATTCAAGATCATTGTATTTTCACAAATTGTAAACATAGATTTTTAAATCTATTTTTATGAAATAGGAATACAACATTTATTAAATTTCTAAAATATTCTGTAATATCTTAAGTTGCAAAGCACTATTTGGGCAATTACAGTAAATTTAAAGCAATATTAATAAAAAAAAGCCCCAGGTGTTTTTATAAAAGTAACAAAATTTTGAGATATCTCAGGGATAAGATAAAGGAAAAAGCTAAAGCTGAAATTGATACTTAAGGGACTGAAATAAGGTAGCACTATAATAAATTATCAATTTTTAGGAAATATATTCTAGGACCGACAGAATCCATTCTGCTTTTATACTATTTTGGTCTGTATATGGGATTCAGGATAGGGTAGATTATACTGTGGTAATAAACCACCCCAAGGTATCGGTCGTTTGTCATGAAAGTTTATTTCCTCCTGACACTACATGTTGCCAGGGTTCTCTGCTCATGGTACTCATTCTATGACCCTAGCTTTAGATAAACCAATATTTTGAACACTGCTGGCTGCCATGCCAGAACAAAAGAGCATGTCCAAATGCTGTACATCTACAGTTAGATGCTTAAACTTGAAATGTCACTTTTGCTAACAAGTTATTGGCCAGAGTGAGTCACACAACCCCTCTTAACCATAAGAAAGTAGGAGTTGCAATCCTCTTGTGTGCCTATAAGAGATAGAGCTGGAAATATTTATTAACAACTCACTGAATATTTAAGATAAGGATTAAGGACCCAATCCTAAGGCCAGAGTAGGTAATTGTCTGTGCTTCACTTTCCTCATTTGTAAAATGATTTTTAAAATACTGAACCTCATAGAATTGTAAAGATTAAAGAGTTAATAATTGTAAAGTGCTTATAAGAGTCCTAGCATATAGCCAAGTGTTACTATTGTTTCATTTTAATTTTTCATTTGCCACACTGCTCTTCAGAGACCATAACAGAGAGGAGGGCAGTCTCAGGAATGCTGACTTGGGCCCAACGGGGATGTTGATGTTGCAAAACAATACAAGATGAGAAATATTCTTGAGAAAAGGCCTATGACCAAATGAAAGAGATCAAAGTGCCGGATCTTCCTTCTAAGTAACATCGATTCAGGAGGCAGGAGGCAAGCCATCAGTGGGGTAATGATTTAGTTTAACAGAAGATGAAGGACCAAGGAGATAAAGATACCAAAACTGATAACAGGTCTTAAGAAATATGAAGGTCAGAGGATGGATTTAGGGTGTGAACATATAACATGGACACAGCGAGCAGAGGATGTTGGATAGGGCTAGTACATAGTGTACACATTTGAGTAATACAGTATATAAATGAATCTTTCCTAATATGTATGTGGCTTACAAGGTTTCCATCAGGCTAAATATGAGAGTTAAAGTAGAAGACTCCCAGTAGAAGGGATAAAGGAAATAATGAAGGAAAAGGAATGGGAACAAAGAGAAACTGAACCAAGAAGCAGAGTCTAGGATATGTAAAAACACAGCAAGTGGTGGACTAATGGCATTATCCATTCCTATCACAGCTTCTGTTGCCTCAAGACTAGCACCAGTAAGCACTCTGAATCCATGACCATATACTCATGACTATCCATTCATGAACATCCATGACTACACATAACCACCTATGCATCCATACTCATTCAAAAAATCCTAGATTGTTAAGAACCAAATGAAGAGATAAGCAGGCAGGATTTCCCTTCTAGGAGCTTACAAGTTAACAAGGGAAATAAAGAAGTTATTAACTCACCTATAACATAAGTCAGACTGAAATAAGTTCTATACTACATATACATGCCCAATTTTATGGGCATACAGAAGACAGAGAGGTCCATTTTCAGTAGAGAATAGGGGAATGCCTTTTGGAGAAGTCAAAGAAGAAATAAGCTTTAAAAAGAAAAAGATGTTTTTTTTTTCTCTCCACAAATAATAATTCAGCAGTACAATTTAGAAGGTTTCATTCCACAATCTGTCTATATTTATAAAACTCCTGCTATTCCTCCTCCAAAATATTAATTACAATTTTAAAATGGCTATTTGTTTTAAATTTTATTCCAGTAATCTTCCCATGGAACCACCACAGTCTATACTTTCCTAGTCATGAATTCAAAAGACCATTAGAGCTGAAAAGGAATATCCCAAATTTCTGCTTTACAAATGAAGGGGCAAGTGTTCAAATGATTTACCTAGGATTAAAGAGTGGCAGACTCAGACTAGAACTTCTATCATAATACTGAAAGTATATGTTGCTTTAAAAGATAAAATATCTGGTTTGAAATAAGGGAGCATATCTACCAATTTGTTTTTTCTCAAGATTTCTCTGGCTATACTACAAAACTAAAATAATCAAAATAGTATGTTACTGGCATAAAAACAAATATATCGATCAATGGAATAGAATAGAGAGGCCAGAAACAAATTCTTGCTTATATGCTCAACCTACAACAAAGGAGGCAAGAAGATACAATGGTGGTAAAGACAGTGTCTTCAATAATTGTTATTGGGAAAACTGAACAGGTACATGCAAGAAAATGAAACTGAACCATTTTCTTATACCACATACACAAATAAACTCAAAATGGATTAAAGACTTAAATGTAAGACCTGACACCACACAATTTTGAGAAAAAAACATAGGCAATATATTACTAAATATATCTCCTCAAGCAAGGACCACAAAAGAAAAAAATAAATGAATAGGACTAGATCAAACTAAAATGTTTTGCGCAGTCAAATGAAAAGACAACCTACTGAATGGGAGAAGATATTCACAAATGATATATCTGATAAGGGGTTAAAATCCTAAATGTATAAGGAACTCATATCTCTTAACACCAAAAAAACTAACAATCCAGTTAAAAAATGGGAGGAAAACCTGAATAGACATTTCTTCAAAGAGGCCATAGAGAACGCCAACAGACATATGAAAAGATGCTCAACATCACTAATCATCAGGGAACCACAATGAGACACAAATTCACACCTGTCAGAATGGCTATCATCAAAAAAATCAACGAATAACAAGGGTTGGGCAGAGAAAAGGGAACTCTCGTACACTGTTGGTGAAATTGTGATTTGGTACATCCACTATGGAAAACAGTATAATGATGCCTCAAATCATTAAAAATAAGGCTGCCATATGACCCAAGAATTCCACCTCTGGATATTTATTAAAAAAACAAACAAACAAACAAAAAAAAAACACTAATTCGAAAAAGAGATGGGCACCCCCGTGTTCATTGCAGCACTATTTACAATAGGCAAGATATGGAACCTATGAAAGCAACCCAGGTGTGCATTGATAGATGAAAAAATGGATAAAGAAGATGTACTACACACACAATGAAATATTATGCAGCAATAAAAAATGAAATCCTGTCATTTGTGACAACATGGATAGACCTAGAGGGTATTATGCTAAGTGAAATGAGTCAGACAGAGAAAGGCAAGTACTGTATGATTTCACTTATATGTGAAATCTAAAAACAAAAGAAAACAAAGGCGTAAACAAAATAACACAGAAACGAGTTCATAGATACAGAGAATACGCTGATGGTTGCCAAAGGGGGGAGGTGGAGTGATGGAGAGAAAACAATTTACATAAAGATTAAAGAATCAAGAAAACAAAATGAACCCAGAGCTACTCTGTGACTGTTCTGTGTCAGATGCAAAGCGACTCGTGTCTATAAGATTATAAATAATATGAACAAAATAAACATGGAATTACTCAGTGAACTCTAAATGTCTAGTTGAAGGGGTCACGATGTGAAGCCTGTGTGTGTTTAGGTCAAATGAAAGGAAGTCTTTTTCTATAAAGTAAAGATTATGTTTATGGAACTTATTACTCAACAAGAAGTGGGAAAAGTTAGAAATACAAATAGATTTTAAATGGCTTATGTAAATTAAGGACAGGCTCATCACAGTTAATAAGAAAAAATACTACATTTGAGTCATGTTATGAGTGTTTGAAGTTAACATCAAAGAGGTCCTGCTTTGCCAACTCCTCCAAGACAGAGATGGCACAAGGCCATGATGCTCCATGACAATTCTTGCTTCCATGTGCGAAAGCCAACACATGCTGCATTTTGGATGCCACAAGAAACTGCTAGGCTGCTGGGTTTATGAATAGAAGGTGGACATTCAAGGAACCAGTCTTTGACTCTATTAACCAAGGCAACTGTATCTAGATTTTCTTGTTCCCAAACAGAAACATAAGGGATATTTCCGCATTCTAACTTTACATGAAGAATCAGCTCTTGTAAATCCCATGGGAAAGTTTTCCTAAGGATTTATCTGCACGTTCTTCTTTAGTTTGCTCAAATGAGAAGCAGGAAACCTTCCAGACATCCTAAACCTCTGACCTTTTTGTGGTTTTCCCATAAACATATGCAAACAGCTATATAGCAATTCAAAAATTTCTTCTCACTGCATAGTGATAGTATGGCCCTATATTATCCCTATATCTAGAGCACATTTCCAACCCACTATAAAATATGAATTGAATTGGATGTTCCTTGGGAAAAAGATCTCATTGGCTCAGAAATGTCAGAAGCCCATTATCATATATACCTATCTGGTTTCCAGAATGATCTTCCAAAGCCACCCTAACTGACTTCCTCAGAATGTTGCCTGCTGACAAGTGAATCAGCTTTTGCTTTTCACTCATTCTCAGCTCATGCCTTCTCTGTGACAATATCAGGACATCCATCTGACAACAGTCCCAGCTAATTAATTTACTACAATGTCTAGCAGCATTTGACAGGAAAAATAATCTACAGTGTATTTATTGCGAGACCTTCACCAATGTGACAAAGATGAATGCAGACTCCACACAATCATTTTTCAGCTGTTATCCAAAGCTGAAAGTGGAAGTTGAAAGTGATTTTCAAATGTTAACTTTAAAATTATGAGGAGGAAGATAATGATTCTACTTTAAAACTGCTTCGTAATGGAACTTCTGTAACAACGGTTTAGATCAAGCCAGAAAAATAAACTTGCCTACTAATGTAGTAAATGGGCCAGAAATACACCTCCCAGAGATATGGGATTGCAAGGAGGGGGAGGGGGAAGCATAAAGAAGGGGCACTGGACTGGATTTCTCAAATTGAAGTTCTGAAACTCTGAGTATAATGTATCTTCAAAAAGCAAGATCTCTTTTGTAAAATGTACATACCAGTGTCATAATACGGCTGAAATTGGAAAAATCTAAATGTGAATCATGACAAATATCTACAATACCCAACTTTAATTTCTGTCTTCAGAAGAACATTCAATAGTGCCATTAACTTTGGCTGTGCTCTAGAAAAATATTTTCTTGTCAACTTTGTTTCTTCTTTCTAACATTAATCCTTCTAACATTATTCCTTAACCTTGGACTTATACATGTTCAAAGAATACTTGTTCATTTCAGTGACAATCTGAAGCTCACTTCTTCCTTCTGAAAGGCAGAATAATTGTCCACTAAAAGTTCTACCAAGGTCAGGAATGATCTAATTTACTTATAATTATTAATTCTCTTCTGACCTCCTAACCATAAAAAAAGCATTGGCATTGGAAAGAAGAAGAGGTGGAACAGGACGAGGCAATTTAAAAAAAAAAAAAAAACGGGGAATAAGAAGCAGTGCAGAAAAAGAGAACAGATATTCTAAATTTAAAACACTCCTTGCCCTTTCTTGAAATAATGATTTATATTATTTGAGTCCACAAGAGAGTAACTGGATATGCATGATGCAATGCTGGAATTTTAGGTATTTTGCCTAAAGGTTATTAACAATTAGTACCACTGGGGAAAAAAATCATAAAGTTAGAATAACAACCCTCTCTCAAAGGATGACTGAAACTTGACTTGTGATCTGGCCATAATAAAATATATTATGTTTATATTAGAGCCCCACATGTTAAGAGGAAAACTGACAAACTAGAATAAGTCCAGTAGGTGGTTATGATTAAGTGGAGTGTGAAAAGTAAGTTGTATGAGGAGCAATGGGAAAACCTACATTGCTTCCTTTAGAAAAGTAAAGACTGAGAACAAAACTGTAAAACTGTCTTCAGTTATTTAAAAGGGATGGTACACAGAAAAGGGGCATGACAAGTAGATCTACTGATGGCAGCATTAGGCCCAGAGAATGAAAGCCAGATGATGAATCATCTGACACGAGGGGTGTCCAGACCCTTCCCATCCACTGTAACAGTCCATTGTAAATGACATCTGTAAGATGGTCACCCAGGTTTTGCTTTGACACTTACAGTGGTACAGAGCTATTTCAAGAACACCTTTCTCAACATTAGAGGGTACTAAATGTTAGAACATTCCTTTCTAGTGCTGAGTTGCCATCTCACAGGTTCTAACTCAGACACCTGGTTTACTAGGTCTTTCCCCATGAATATCCCAGGATGCAGCTAAGCCCTCTCCACAAGACAACTTATTGCATTTTAAAAACAATCATCAGGTATATCCTTTAATTTCTATTTGTCAAACTAAATATCTCCAATTTCCCTCACCATTATTAATTTAGTATTCTGTATCTCACTCCATTTTAGTCACTGGCTCTCAGGAAACTCCTTGCTTTGTAATGTCCTTAACTGACAGATGAAATAAATACTCCTGATATAGTGTTATTATCAAGAGTACAACATAGAATTTTTAATTCCCCATTCAAGACAATCAGTCAATACATTAGCTGAATATCTATTATGTTCAGCTTTATGCTTGCCACCATTTGATACAGAACAAAAGTGGAAGTGCAGGCACTGACAATATTCGTAGAGTCAAAATTAAGGTACATGGAATAATTTTGGAGTTTTTACAAGATGTAAATCGCTATGTGTACATGTGTAGTATAACCTCAAATTCAGGAGCACAGGGGAGGAGCAGAATGGAGCCCAGGCAGACTGAAGAATGGGGCTGAGGAGATGCAGATCAGGAAGACGTAGGCTGTACTATGAGGGATGGATAGGACTTGTCTGAAATGGACACCCTGACAGCGAAGGAGTATGTTTGTAGGAATAATGAGTAAAACAGGTTAGGGTTGGTAGGGACATGTGGGGCTAGAAATAGAAATATTTCGATTTGTAATGTAACATTTCTAATAGAACTTCCTTTTTTCCATTCCACACATGCTTGACTTTGCTAAAAAAATTCCAGGAGTCAAATTTTCACAGGTATCTGATTTGGCAAACTTATCCTTGATAAGCTCCTACAGGAGCTAACAGAGTAATGTTAGGGCTCTCCTCAGGTACAGATCCCAGGTTTAGATCTGGGTATCCAGTTTCCTTTACTTCAAGCATGAGAATTCCAGGCAGTCTAGTGGGAGAAGTATTGTTGGATAGATGCAACTTTTGGTACATTTAAATTATATTATCTTGGTAACAGTCGGTACCAAAGGCCAAAATCCTAAATTGTGTGTCTGATCCAAAGAATCCCTCTTTTTAGAGCAGCCTTCTGAAACTCGCCCCTATTCATATCTTTATTTCCAGAATAGAGATACAGGAAAATCAATTAGACAAGAAACATGAATAAATCCAGGTACACACACAGCCTGACTTTCAATTAACCAGTGAGTCCATGAATCTCCAAGGAATACTAAAGAAACATCATAAGACAATGCAATTTCCCTCAATAGGGACCATAATCCCAGAGCTGCCTTTTTTTTTTTTTTTAATGTGCAATTGACATTTTTTTGCATCGTGCTGTGCTCATAGCTTCTGTGGAAACTTAAACATTATTCAATAGAACAATTTCCTGGAAAACGTTTTAAAAGTGGTCACAGACTCTGGCCCTGCTCTGGTGCCCTGGGTCTGCCAGCATGCTGTTTTATTACCTCTGGAAGGTTCAGTGCCAAGACACAGCCCAAGAGTGAGAGCTTAAAGAAAACTAGGCGTATAAAAATAATCTTCTGCCTTCTTTCAAGAAGGTAACCTGTCACTTCCAACTCTCAGTAATTCTGGGTATCTATCACTTTATCTTCTGGTTTCATCACCCAATCTTTCAACTGTCCTACCAAAATGATTGGTAAGAATTACGGATTGTTCACTCTAAAGAAAGGACTGCTGAAATCACTTACTTTCAACCCTGTCTCATTACCAATGGGAAACAGAGGTCCAGAATGCCTAAATGACTTTACCAGAACTACACAGTAAGTGGCAGGAACAGGACCTGAAGTCCACACTGCAGGGAACACATCAGGGGCAGTTTTAAAACTTAGCAACAGTACACAGTTACCAAACAATCAGAACAGAGAACCTGATTGTACTGGTGTGCCTACCAAAGACAGGTCCCACCTGGACTACAATGGATAGCATTAATATTTTAGGAGATAGCGCATCTTATTTGTAATTAGGTTATCTAAAGCACTTAGCTACAAAAATGATCCCTTACCTTTAGTTAGTTGTGCTCTTTTTTTTTTTTTACTTTTTTTTACTTTATTTTCCCACATTGTTTTCCATACCACTAATCCTTCAAAAGCTCATCCTCCATTCGGCAGCCTATGAAATTATTATTTACTTTATTTACTTTGAACTCCCCTCTGATTTCAAGTGTATGTCCATCTTGCCAAATTCTCGAGACCTTCTGTATAAGTACTCCCTTTCTAACCTTTTAGGTTAAGCCCTGATTCTGTTTTTAAAAGTAACGATCTATGTATCTATAATTTTTCTCTAATTCGCTTTATCCAAGGAGGAAAAAAAAAAAAGTACTATTTTAGGCTTTGAGTTTTACCATGGATTTATTATTTATTTGTTTACTTTTACCTATCACAGTCTTTCAATTCTTTTCTTTCAAAATTATGAGATATACTTTCATTGCTTCCATTGATAAGGTTGTTTGCAGCTCAAGATACAATTGGTAGATAAATGGAGTAAAACTGGAGGTAGTAATATACACTTGATTATCGTTACCGGATAGAACCGTTCATGTGGCATGAAATGACCCTCCATGCAGACATGAAATGACTTAAGACTTCTTTGTGACTGAATTTTGAAAGCAGCATAAATAAGTGTGGTGAAGCAAATATTCTTCCTGGCTTTACATATCACTAACGACACATTCGCATTTTCATTAAATGTCCCATCTTTGATTTCCTAACTATACCTATCTTGAAATTGTGAATCTCATTAAGCATTTGCACTCCACTGAGACAAATGGCTTTGTTATACTTGCTTGCTTTTTTTTCCTGCACGGACTTACAAATAAAGGTGGGTTCATCCCTAATGAAAACATACTCCTTTAGTAATTTCTCTTGCTGAATCATCATCCATCCCCTCGATGGCTTAAGAAAAGTGCTGAGCATATATAATGTGCTAAGTCATTTAGGTACAAAGATGACTAAAGCACACTTCCCATTGTCTCTATGCTTTCAAGGTAAGCAAAGTTTTATTTTGAAATTTTATATCTTGTGCTAAGTACTATGAGAGATATGAGGAATGAGAAGACTTGGTCTTACAGGTCCAATACTTTAGGGGTGCAAGACCCACTCTCATGAGATAATTAGACAATAAGACAGGGTGGAAATGAGAGCTACATGGTTGGAACTGGTATAGAAGCCATTGAGCGTAGGGCTAGAGCCACTGTTAGGTACATGTTTGTAGTATTTTGCTGAAGGGTTGTCTTCATATTTGGGGAGAGGAGAGGAGAGGCGAGGCAAGAACCAGGGCATTCCCAGGTTTCAGTGAGGGACTTCTCCTACGAGTAAAAGTTGATTAATGCAGCCGTGCCAAGTTGAGAGTCCAGTGGCTTCTCTCTCAGGCAGACTTTTATATCTAGTGAAAAATCTAGGATAATCTCCATAGAGAGTACATATAGAATACTTCATCAGTGAGTGTTCAGTAGAGGGCAAACCCTGAGCAGCAAGTAAACCAGGTTCCAGTAAAGCAAACTAATTTCTAGGCCATGAAACCAGCCACAGGTTGTTAACCTCAACCGATCCTGCAACGGACATTCATATTCTTAGAAGTTTTCTCTGCCCTGAGATATGTAAAATGTGCTTTCTACCAGCTACTTTATATTTTTGTCAACCTATTCCTGATTCTTTGATTCAGGGCAACTTTCTATCCTCAGTTCTTTGTGGGATTATTTATGAGGTCTAATTTGTAACAAGAAAGTCTACAATGTGCCATCCTTAAAGACTCTGAGGAGGGGTGGGATCAATTTTGTATTTCCTGTTTTCAGAGAGGCCCAAACACCTCTCCATAGAGTTAAGGGTGGTGGTGGTGAAGGTGGGGTACTAGAACTCCTTTAAAATATGGAGAGCTAAAAAATAAAAATGGGAGGGAATAAGCAAAAAAAAAATTACTCCTTTTAACTCCAGAGTTACCCATATAGAGATATATGTAGAGTTAAATCCTAAGTATCAATCCTCCCCCACACCACCCTCCCTAAAACACCCATAAGTATGCTCATGCACTAAAAAGTTAGTGTTTTTTTTTTGTATTAAAATTAAAATTAAATAGAAGGTAATGGTAAATTACCCATTTCATTCCTCCTTCCAGAAAAAAAAAAAAAAGCACTTTGTCATTCCTACTGTGGGTGCACTTCAGTCTGAACACATGTGTCTCTGTTGAGTGGGTCATTTATATGGTTGCCTGCTGGAGTTTTCCTTCTTTCAACTTAGTGGGGAATATCTATGATCTTTATTATCCCCAAATAAATCTTCAAAATGCCTTTTGCTTGAGGCTCTTTATTTTAATTTTGGATAAGTAAATCACACTAGGTTCCTGGCCATCATATTAAGATAAGCATGGATCTAAAAATAACAAACATATTTCAAACCAAATGTTTTCAGATTACATAGTGGTAAGTTTCTCTGGGTGATCCCCAAATCCTATTGATGTTGAAATATTTTTGGTACTTTGAGAGTATTTCTTGAAGAACATAAACCTATTTAAACTACAAGCTGAATTATTTTTCAATCATCTATGGACCTACTTATACAATATATTCAACTCGAGCTTCCCATGGCTGCAGTAAATCCATCTGTAAAATGGGGATATCTCCCTAGTTATATTAGAGGGCAATTTTATATCTTTGTAGGTTAGTCTAATGTCTCTATCAATGCTGTGGTTTATATATTAACTATAAAGAGCTCTAGACCTAAATTTCTCATTATCATATGTATAGTTATACTAACAGTCTTAAAGGCAGTTCAAATTCAATCTATTCAAAAACCAATTCAACTGCTCTCACTCCACCAGAGCGGCTCCAACTAAAGATTCTGATCAAAATGCCAACCCTTTGAGAAAATCTTTGGACTTTTGAAGGACAGTCATCAAAAATGTGTTTTACAAATAAATGTATATTATCTATCTATCTATCTATTTATTTATTTATTTTTTTGCAAACAAGATTTGGGGCAAAGAGGATGAAATGCAACCCACATGATTTTAAGTAGTCTATTTTATACATTTATTAGGTTAGGACCTAAGTATGTGTTCTCTGCTGGATTAGCATGGCCCTTTGAAAAGAAGAAAGGTGGACAAATTTGATAAGAAATAGGAAATCACGTATATAAAGTTCTTGTAGAATTTCAGTCTGGCAAATTTGGTGTCTCCTTATCCAGAAGACCTGGGTTCAAACAGTAGGCAACTCCTAAAGTAGATAAATATGCATATCAGACAGGTCACCTAAATAAACTATAATGTTGATGAATCCTAAAGTATAAGGTCAAAGCCTGGGTGACCTTCTGGTTCAGTCAATCCAGGTATCTTTCTGGACTTAGTTCTACAAGCCCCTTCTATTGCTGAACAAGTTACCTTAAAGACAGTGATATCATTTCATCAGGGGCTTCAGAGCTATGAGAAGAAGCCTAAATGCCCCTTTGTTCCTGTAAAGCAGCACCATCAGTCTACAATAAGTATCCTCTGGAAAACAGCTCAGCCCATAGCCCTCCCCATCACTGCCCAGGGATGACATAACCATTGAAGCATGTGGCAATACCCAATTTCCAGAGCCCTGATTTATTCTCCTTTGTGCTGGGCAGAGGGCATGACTTAGAGGAAAGACTCTTATCTTGGCAGGGGTCTGGGACTGGCTGCATCTCTGAAGCAACCCCTTGGTGGGTAATTGAGAAATGACATTGATGGGTTTCCAAGTGGCCCTTGTGCTTACACTTGCCCGCGAATACTGCTATGATTTAGAAATCCAACCCAAGGGTTGAGAGGAGGGGAAGATAATGTAGAGCTTGCTAGCCCTGGCCTCCTTTGACCTCACAGAGTGAGACGAGGATGCAGAGCTGGGAACCCATGTGCTGTTATTGAGTTGGCATAGCATGAGGTTTTGCTTTCAGAGCTTTTATTGCTATCGCAGAGCAGTGGGCTCTCTCTTTGTTTGCTATATATTCTGTTCCCCAGAGATAGCCTCTTTTTCTCTTGAAAGGACTTAGAAAACAAATCACAGTTCTTATGTTATGTGGTGTCCACCATTAAGAATTCATGGAGAGCAATTTTCTTGTTGCCAATTAAGATTCCCCAGTGGAAGTCTATGATTACAGCAAAGGCAACCTGTTTAATACTTAGCATCTTCTTAGTCTACATAAATTAACCCCATGAGGATACAGACATGCTAATTCTTAAGATGCCTAGATAATATGATTCTGAGACCCAAGATGCATAGAAGGTAAATCTCCAAGAGGCTCTGGGCTTGACTTTTCTTGGGGCATATGTGCTGTTGCTTTTTATCTCTATTTTATAAATATGAGATAATTTCTAGATAACACATAAGCAAAGAATCTGCTTTCCCAGGGATAAAATAGGATATAGCTTTTCAGTAAGCACCTTTAATATCACTCGATCACATTTTATAGAAATTCAGATTAGAGCTGAAATGAACTGTAGGCACTGCTGCCAACTATCTATACTCTCAAAATATATAAATATATCAAAATTATGGAGAACAGGAATGAGTATTTTATTTCATTATTCAATAAGGAACATTTTGAATCACAATGAGAATAAAAACAAAGTTTTTGCCCATTTTTTCTATCTCTTTCCTTAGGATAAGAATCACATAAATATTTGGGGATGGAAGGAAATTTAACTTTGGGTGGTAAACATACAATGTAATACACATATAATGTATTATTGAATTGTACACTTGAATTGTACACCTATGTGATTTTATTAACCAATGCCATACCAATAATTTTAATTTAAAAAATCACATATAAGACACAAGCAAAAGCAAGAGTCTATTTTTAAGAATTTTGGATACAATAAAATTACCATCCCAATAATTTTAATTTGAAAAAAATCACATATAAGACACAAGCAAAAGCAAAAGTCTATTTTTAAGAATTTTGGATACAATAAAATTATTATTTTATTGTTGTAAGGGATAGGCCTTAGAAAATTTTATTCCAACCAGGGATCTATACGTAATTTTTAATTAAATGTTTTCCTCCCCTTGGTGATGTAGAAACCATCATTTCTCCTCCTGGGGAAGAAGAAGTTAAGTGCTTTACTAGGGCAAACGTAGCTTGTAATCAGTGGTTCTTCGGATTCTTAGAATTTGGTACTGAGGTTTGGGCCACCCCTCATGAAAATGGTGAAGAACTTGGGATTGGCTTTTCCACATAACCTACTTTTCCCTTTTACCAAATACCCAGACTCCTCATAGGACTAGCTGTTCTTTTGCCAAGTGACTTCTCCCAGTACCAGTGAAGTGGGGGAAGCTGGAAGGAGGGAAGGGGCACGAGCCATGTTGTTGCACATTTGGCTATCAAACTGGATAGATCACCATTTCCCAAAATACGTTTCTTTTATATCTTATGTTTGATGTGTATATAGCAAGTACATGTTAGCAATATAACAGACTCTGAAAAGATCTGCAACTAAAACAATTTTAAAACTTGGTTTTGCCTAGTATATTTCAAATTTGACCACAGAATACCTTTATTTTTCTTATAACACCTACAATAGTGACCCAGGGTATTAGTATTCCTTGGCATGTACTTAGAAAAATGCTTGTGTCAATGATTTATATCACTGGTTCTTGATGGGGAGAAAACATTTTGACCCCTACGGAACACATGGAAAATATCTGGAGACATTTTTTTGGTTGTCACAGTGGTGGGGATACTGGCACGCAGTGGGTTGAGGCTACGGATTATGCCAAACATCTTACAATGGACAAGGACAAACCCACAGCAACCCATGATAAAAAATGACCTAGCCCCAAATGTCAATAGTGCCTCAGTTGAGAAACCTGAGCCTAGATAGAGCTTATTCAAATGGGACTTTGATGATCTGGCATCTATCTGTTGGCTAGCAGTTGGCACTCTGCATTCACCAGAACTTGTCATTTAATTTTGGCCATGCAGATCTACTTTATTTATTTACAAGCTATTAATAATACTGTCTCCAATCTGAGCTATGAAAATCTGAAATGAACCCTTTGACATTATTTGATTGAGCTACTGGCAAATTGTTAGGTATTTCTGTTATATTAGTCATTTCTACTCATGTTCTTGAAGATATCTATGATATATGTATCATACAGGTTAATCATTATATAGTATTTAAATATCATAGAAAAAAATGAGGTTATACATGTCTGACATGGTACATAAATGTAACAAGACTTTAGACATTATGTTTTATATAATCTCAGTGCTCAGTAACCTTGAACTACTAGGTATATTGATATCTTCATTTTAGAGACAAGGAAACACAGTCTCAAATGTCATTATTTTATTGTTTAAGGGATAGGCCTTCAAGTCTCCAAAACTCCAGTCCAGTCCTCTCTCCATTCTTATAGTATCATGCTGTTCCTATTTTGTATAATTTCACATGTGACATGAAAGTGTTATTAATGCCATAAATATTCATGAATTTGATTTGTATTTTCCAATGGTTTGTATTTGTTCTAACCTCTTAATTTGAGGCTGCAAATAGATAAGGATTTCTATCAAATGTAGGAGAAAAACATTCTCAGCAATTGTTTTCTTACTATCTTTGTCATCCAGCCAAATTGGAAATAGTAACAGATGCTATAAAAATTATTAAGTACAAATGAGCTTTTTCTCCCAATTTTAACTTTCCACATTAAAACAAATAAACATGCAAAAATTTATGATCGCATTTCAGTGTCAACCAGTAAACAAGTTGCCATGGGTGTATTTCTTTTTCATCATTAAGCAGAGAGATGCAGAACAAATTAAACGCACCCAGGTTTGTACTCAAGTCTTAGATTAAGTTCTATATTCTGACCCCACCCTCTTATTCAGATGAATTCACAGAAGTTTTCTGTTGGTGTCAAAAAAGAGTATTGAGTTAAATGACTGTTCATTGCTTGATGGCTATATTTGGGCTTAACAAATTCCTTAGCAATTGAAAATCCAGAGATAGATTATAGGTCTATTTCAGTAGAATACTAAACAGGACCCCAAAATAACTAGTTATCTTGAGAATATGATTATCACAATATATTTGTGTCACAGCAGATGGTTATGCTATAAGAAATGACTAAAACCTATGAAGACAAGTAGCTCCCCCTCTATGAAAATAAGGACTTCCACTCCTTGTAATCAGTCTTCTACCATTTGTCCAATTCTTTCACCATTTAGCAAGTATCAATAACAGTATGGCATGTGTCTCCTCGGTTTTTGATCAATCTGCAAACACTGTGGTCATAAATTAATGCTGACCAAAGTTATTGGTGAAAGATCTAAATTTCAGAATTTGTCTTTTAAGTTATATGTTAGCTCAAGAATAAATGGAAGGCCATCAGTTGGTATCAAGAAAAATGACAAGTAGCCCATTCCATGAAAATTGCAACCAGTTACAAATCAAAAGTATAATAAAGTCAGAGAAAAAGTCTTATATTGAGTTATGGGAACATCTGTTTAACCAGACAATTTAGTTGTGCTTGTGTACACGACATGCTATCCCCATAATCCTCTGTGCATCATAGATTTTACCTAACTCAAGAAAGCATTTTAGAAATTTAATTATAACCAGAAAGAATTTCCCACACTACTCACTGTCACTCACATATTTTTCACCAGAAATAATTTGGCTACACAGTTGCTGTTATGACATTGTAATAACCACCATAAAGCCTGTCACTTAAGTCAGTCAAGATCTGTTTGCAAAATATAATCAAGTATAATTTCATGATTCAATAAATAGTATATAAATCTGCTATTATTAGTTTTCATTTTCTTTTCAATGCTACCCATTTCCATTTTCTCACTGGTAGTTATTCTGACTATTCAAATGTCATTATTGCCCTTTATTGTTATTCAAATGTAGTTTTATTAAATCCTTGACACCACATATAAGGCTATGATTCTTCACCAGCAATAATTCCACTTCTGAAGGATAATGGAAGTGACTGCACACAAAATTCTGAGCTCTTACTTTATGTTAATTCTGTTCCTGAAATTGGATTATAATTTAATCGTATTGGAGAAGACCAAAAGGTTTTTATTAGCAGGAAAATATTCCTCCCATTCAGGTATTTGGTTCAAAGACCTGTGAAACCATTACTCCTTCCCATTGATGTGTATAAGACACACTTACTGACCAAATTAAACTCTAAATTTCTTTCGTCAGATGGTATTCATAATTTTTGTGTATTTTTCTCTTAGAAGATAATAAAATCATTAAGAAGTTGAAAGAAAATGTTACAATTCAGTTAAATAAACTTTTAAATATTCTGTGGTAAATTTATGGAAAATATAATTTAAAAGACACATAACCATAAATATATTGTTGTTGGCTTTAATAAAATACACTGGTTCACAAAAGAAAACTATTTCAGCACCAGGTTATAGCTTTCAAAAACAAATCTACCAAAGATTGCATCAAGTTATATAAAATTAACTGGTGTCTATTAGTGACAAGCAGATTTAAAAATTGTATACTTCTGTTGTAGCTTACCAGCAACTCTTCTATGTGTAGAAACAGAATATTGTCTATTACTATAACCACAGATATGTTTTCTAGCACGAAAACTAATATAAGAGCAGGAGAAATGAAAATATTAGGCATTTCACTCAAGAACTAGAATTCCTAAAGAAGACAAATTTCAAGGTTATTAGGATCTGTTACAGGGTGTATAAAGAAGAGGCAGCATAGCCTGGTACAGAGTCCAATGGTGATGAATTTGGATGAGGATGGGCAAGAAAGCCACAATGTTAGAAAATATTTACCTGCCATCTCTGTGAACAGAGGAAGTGCTCTGCTCCATGCTGTGAGGAGTTAAGAAATAAAGGATGTTAGGGGCTTATTGCCCATTGGGAGACAAAGCTAATTATAGGAAACAATTCCAGTGCAATGTAAGCCATCATATAATTAACCAATAGCATATTTATCCCAGATAACAAGAAGTACAGCGATTTAACAAAAGGAATTCAGATCCCATAGCAGCACCTGTGAAAAGCATGACCACATGGACCTTACAGATCTAGATAATAACACCCCAACCATCTTTGCCACTCTCAACTCCCAAGAGGTCCCCAGGGAATGAATAACTTGAAAATATAACTTGTATGCTGCTAACCTCTTTTTTCAAATTACCTGTACAAATATTCTCATATATATTTCCTTACTGAGAATCAAAACCCACCATGTAGAACAAAATATTGGAGACCTATACAACAGCATTCCTAAAATATTCCTCTTTAATATGAAGAGCAGAATTTTAAGCAGAAGTGCCCTACCTTTTAATTACAGAAATAATTAAATAATCTTTAAGCAGGCAAGGGTCAGAGAATTTGGGTTCTACAATATAAGGTTGCCATATGACCCTGAACAAATTAACTTGTTCACCTTGATAAGTGTCATGATTTCTACCATCCTTCCAGCTCTGAGCAGACTCAAGGACAACTTTTGGCACTGTTCCTTGACTTTAATAAAAATGAAAGAGTTCTCTACGTAGCTTCTAGTGATTTTTGCCTTCAATGAATCTTTTGGCACCAAGTGAAACAAAAGACCGTCTTCCAATGCCCTGCTTCCATGATCAAGATCAAAGCTACAGAGGCTGCTATAAGTTGAGGACATGGATTTAACTCACCTCCAGAGGCTTCTATGTTGCTCCTCAAGTTGAGTTAGCAGATGTTCAATGTATTTATTGGAGTCCATGTATTCCTGCACATACAGACAGACAAAGACAAATCTTCGTTAAAATGGTCACCAGTATTCTAAGACTAGCTCTATCTCTACAAGGAAGATTTTGACAAGATAATCCCTTGGTTCCTAGAAGTTGATGTTTCTATGATTTATATGCATAGTTTTGGGGAGAAGAAGAATATTTTCTCTATATCCTGTGATCATTCTATAAACAAAGCACTGAAGAGAACTGGAGTTCTACAGAGCATAAAAATCATCTTATTCACAGAAAAAAAAAAAAAAGCTAAATTTCATGGTCATCTACACTTGGGTCTGTATTCTACTACATAAAAGTAAGTGAGTCAATATCGCTGCTGACCTTAGAAGAATAATAAGATAGGCAATACGGTTCTTGATTACACTGGTAATACAAGGACCACTTCCTAGAAAACACCACTATTTTTGAACTTCGTAGAATGCTTTACATGTTCATTGCCCACATTCACTGGGCATATCGTTGACGTTGATGAAACACATGTCTGTTTTTCTTCATCTCCTTTATAGAAACGGACAGTGTAGTTTGTTTTTGTTTTCTTTGACTCTTAGGAAACAAATCTTTGGCATTAAAAAGACATGAAGGCAAGGTGTATCTTGTTTTTTTAGAAATGTCTATAAATTTGTGAATCAAACTATATTTTCAAGAAACATTTCTGAAGAATGAGGTCTTTTGTCATATAAGAATGATTAGGAAAAATTCATAGATTGTTAAATCTGATTTTTTAATTTGCAATTTCTGAATATGAGGTTCATATGCAATAGTTTCAATTGCTAACTGTGGAACAAAATACGATGTACAATTTGTTTTTTCATCCTGATCCTGATACATCTTTCCTTTCTATTTGAAGATCTAGCCTACAAGCCTCTGTGTCTACATTACAGCTGCCTTGGATAGAATAGTGTACAATGATTTCAAAAGGCACCCATGAAAATTACTGTTCCATTTCTTATGAATTTGAGATAAGCTGGGAATTTTTCTTTCTGAAATACATATTTATTTTAATTAAATGCTATATATAACCTATCCTTCCTATAGGAATATTCACTGTAATGGAGAGTGGGGTGAGTGGAAAAAAACACAGTAAATGTTGACCTAATGTAATGGAAAGGGTCCTGTTCCTTTTTCCTAGACCTGGATCTACCCATGTAGCTTTTGAGAAGCCTTCTTATTTTTCTACAGTATTTCAGTTAGACTAGAGAGTGTTCTAAGTCCTTATTTAGCTAAAAAACTGTTATTATTCTATAATATTATCATTCTATTGCAGATGATTAGCTAAAGAGTTTTACTCTTATTAAATAATATTCATTTTCAGGTTAGTTATTTACATAAGACTACTTGGCATGTCAAAACCAAAGCAGAAATCTGTTACTGCAGTAAATTATAATAGTTTGTGATGGTGTTGAGTATCCTGATCAAGTTTTAAACATGATTTAGAACATTCAAAACTATCAAAGACTTATGCACCTCAATGTTCATATCAGCATTATTCATGATGGCCAGGACATGGAAGCAACCAAAGTGTCCTGTGATATATGACTGGATAAAGAAATATGGATCATATATACAATGGAATATTACTCAGCCATAAGAAAAGCCAACATACTGTCATTTGTGAAACCATGGATGGATCTTGAGATAATCATGCTAAGCAAAATAAGTCAGACAGAAAAAATTGAAAACTACGTATTTCATTCATATATGTGATATAAAACTGAAAGCAATAAACAAATATGACAAGCAAACAGAGACTCATGAACACAGAGTGCAGATTAGTGGTTACCAGAGAAGGGGAGAGCGGGGAGGTAGGTAGGGGGAAAAGGGGCCAAATATTTGGTGACAGAAGGAAATCTGACTTGAGTGGTGAACACACAATGCAATACATATATGACTTAATGCTGAATTGTATACTTGAAACTTATTTGATTTTATTAATTGATGCACCTCAATAATTCTTAATGAAAAAAATTATCAAAGACATTTCAAATACATTTCACTGAAAAAACTTTAAAGACATCGTTCTCGAGAAGAAACAAATATGTAAATTTTGAAGTCATTTATTTCTTTTTCATTTAACTGTTTTCTCAACATCTATTAGAGCAGTCCTCGAAGTGTCAGTTTGGCAGATACAGTAGTAACCAACAGGTCTGAGTTTCCTGCCTTCAAAGGGCTTACAGTCCGGAGAGAAATAACAAATGAGTGAACAGCTTGGATTCAGACCAGTTATATGCTGTAAAGGAAACAGCTAGTGATAGGAGAGACTTAATGGGAGGGACAAAATACACAGTGATCAGAAGAAGGTTGAAGAAATGACATGTGAGCTAGCACCTGGAAGAGAAGGAAGAGACAAGCACATAGAGAAAGTGGGCACAGGGGAGAGAACACCACAGACCAAGGGAACAGTATATGCAAAGGCCACTGAAATGTGGTATTTAATGAACAGAAGAGAAGCCAGTGGGGCTGACAGTAGAAAGCCTGGGGTATATAGTCTAAAATAAAGTTGGAGAGGTAGGCCAAGGCACATATAAGCTCTGAAAACCAACTTGGATTAAAACTAAAGGATTTGTTATTTTGTTCATTGTTTAGTGCAAGTCAGAGCTTGAAGCTGAAAGGCACAGTGATTACAAATATGATCTTTGGATCAAAGAAATTTAGATTCAAATCCTGGTTTGGGTATTTGTTAGCTCTGTTCCCTCAGGCAAGTTATTTAATCTAAGATTTATTTTCTTCATCTTCAGAGGGGTAAATAATACTTAATTTATAGAGGTGTTATAAGGATTAAATAAAATAGCTTAAGTAAGAATATATCATAGTGTCTGCCAAGCAGTGAGCATAACCTTGTTCATAATGTCACACAGTAGAAATTAATAATGATAACAGATTTTCAACTATTAAATGTACATATAGCTGGATTGAGGTTTAAAAGCTATTTCAAATACTAACTGTTTCTATTTAAAGTAGCTTTACTCAACTTCCCATTAAAATAACTTTGATGATGTCTTAAATCACATAACAATGGGAAACTAGAATTATAGATTCTCTATCTTTCTTTTTAGCTTTATTTTTCACCATAGCACTCTTACTTCTAACATCCAGTACATTTTAGTTGGGTAATTATTTGGGTATTATCTATACTCCCATCCACCCCTCCCAAACACACACATAACACACATACATACATTCTCTCTCCCTTACTCCTTCCCTCCATCATCTACCCTCCCCCTGCCTCCAACTAAAATAGATTGAGGGGAAAAAAAGATATAATGCTTATATGTGCTTTTGCTTACATGAAACCATATTTTTTTCCTACCTAGAAGAAGTTTGGCAGCACTCCCATGCATTTATCAGCTGGCCCCTGAATTAGAGAAATCCGTTAACTAATGAGAAATCTCTACCATTCTTTAAGAACAAAATAGGATTATTCTACTAGGAACCACTTTTACACATTCATTTGGAGATTAACTCTAAGAAAACAATGAAGGACGATGGCAGTGGGGCAGGCAGTGGTATCCAGTAGAACTACAGTCACAGCAAGTATAATACTGTAGCTACTGCACCTATAGCAAGAACTTGGATATAAAGTGCATATTGAATGTTATTATACAGGGACTCCAATATTATAAAGTACCAAAGGCATGGGCAAGAAAAAAAGGGTATGGCAAGATTCCACCTCAGTGTAACAGAGCTCCCCAGATTGCCTGAAAGATTGGATATTGGGAGAGCTTAGAGAAAACATTTCTTCAAATGCAAATGGATAGAAAGTGGAATCTAGAGTCTATTGGCGGCCCCAGGATCTGAATGGGTCATTTCAGAACAAGTAAATTGAAGACATACAACAGGGTTCCCATGAACGCAAGAAAAAAAGAACACAGGAGAGGGTGTCATTCTGAAAATAACTTACAAGAAAAACATGAAAGCATTTTAGACAGAGCCTTAACCTGTCTAGTAGTATCCAGAAAGAACTGGTTTTCCTGAAATGTACAGAAAGGTAAAAAAAAAAAAAAAAATACTGAGTAAAAAAGACAGCAGAATTAAATTTTATAAAACAATAGGGTGAGCTGAAAAGAGAATGAAATTAGAAGGGAGTGAGTGAGCTAAGAATTTCAAAGAAATATGAAATGCAATAGCAGAATTGGAAACTGTGAGCCTTACATTGTGATTTTATTATGGGGTGACTCTCTCCACCATGAAATGGTACTTCAGAGGAGAGTGGGCAATGAATTTTGATGTACTGGCACTAAGCTGGTCACACTGATGAAATCTACTTTTCAGTATTATCTAGAAACAAATCAAATTACCAAGGAAACATTTCATAGACAATATAAAACATTGTCTATGAAAACTCAGTTTCTCAAGCCTTGCTTCGCCCGGCATGTACTTCTCATGTCACTCAGCACTGAGACTCTATTGAAGTTCAGTTATTAATTTGATGAACATTCTATTCCACTCATTTTCCTATGACAAAATCCATGTTAGATATAATAAAATTGACAATGAAAGCATATACACATTCTGTGCAGGACAAATTTAATAATCTAAGTAAATTAAGTAAAGGATAAAGATGAAAATAAATAGAGACATGATGGCTATTAGGTAAGAAAATGTAGGTTTGACTAACAATCATAGCTTTTGATCATTCGACAATATTTGGAATATAAATGATAATCGAGGAATTATTAAAGCGACATTTCAGAATAGCAGAGGAAAAAAGACTTGCTTATGCATATCAAAGGGGCCAAGTACATTCCAGGTAGAGTTTATGGAAAATTATTCATATATCCACCGGGATAAGAGCTGAATAAAAATTGTGGGGAAAAAAGCACACTGCAAGAATCCAAACAATGGGGTTTCCTACTAAGCAGCTAAAAGAAGTTGGCTCCATAGCTGCCAGTCACCGCAGATGTCCACTGGATGAGATACATAGACCCTTGAGTCTTAATTCAAAAGTATCCCTAATTAAGTAGCTGCTATATAGCAAAGCAACAGAAAGCCAATCTCAAGTATTCCTGAATTCAGAAAATAAAGCATCTACTTTAATTAAAAACTAAAATATATACATGTATGTGTATGTATTTTAAACTTAAAGGTATACACACATACATATATGCATATATACCAAATACACAATAAATGAATAAAAAAATATGAGATATGTATATGTATATATGTATGTGCATGTATGTATGTATACACATTCTATACCTCAGAGATAAATTTTAAAAATATGAAATACAAAATATGAAAGGAAAATTCAAAAGAATTTAAATAAATTTATTTCTAAATATGTAAACATAATTATAAAATTAAACAAAATTTTAAAACATCAGACAGAAAATGCAGAATGTACATTATGTGTCTTCGGGGTGGACAGCAGGGGCAGGAAGAGAAAGAAAGAAGTAGAAGCAAAAATCGCTTTGCACACAGGTACAAAAATTATTTTTCCATACTTGATAATCAAAAAGCTTAACTACAAGGGTGTGTTTTGTAACAGCTGGGGAAAGTAATTTGGTAATTGATGTCATAAAATTTAAAATATCAATGATGTACATTTGATCTAGAAATTCTACGTCTAGGAATCATCCTAAGTAAATAAACTATTTATGACAACATAAATAAATTGGGTATTCTTAGCTTCCAAATATGGGATTGATGAAAAGAAAACATGCTTTACCCATGTGAAGAAATATACAATTCCTTAAATTTGTAAAGAATATATAACAAAGTGGAAACCAGCATAATGTTCCATGAAAGGAGGATGTAAAACTGCATAGCCCTTTGTATCACAAATTTGAAAACTATATAAAGACTAAAAGAAAGAAAGCAAACAGTACAGAGTAGTATTATGGTTAATTTAATGTCTTCTATATATTTTTCTCTTTCTATAATTTAAAAATATATACTCACTATACAAATATAAAAAGTGATTATTTAGAAAAATACAGCCCCAGAAAATACCAGCCACAAAGATTTGATTATAATTACATTTTAGACAGCTAGATCTAAAATACCACAATGAAACCTTTTCCTTTATATTATTCTAAAGCTAAGCTGATGTTCGAAACAATGGAGCCCCATTTTTTTTACTTGCCCTTGTCAGTGTTCTGCTAAAAGTATTTAACCCAACTTAGGAATGAGGAGCACCACCAAGTTACACCAAGATATATAATATGTTTTAAAATTTTTTACAAAGGTACAGCATTAAAAAGACATCTGTTCCTTGGCTAAAACTCACATAAATTAGGATCATCTTGAAACTATATTTCAGGAAATTTGCTTTTCACTTCTTTAATGCACATCTCAAGGCATTTAGTATGAAACAATTAAAGCGATTAGAGGTTTATAGGAATACTGATCATTGCATAGCTGAGTAGCGTAAGCACATTTAATGCAAACTTCCTATTGTCTGATCTAGGTCAGTTCTGAGAAAAGCCCATTATAAATGAATTCTAACGATGTGAGGATCTGACATATCATTTGTTTTAAGTGGGGTTTAAAATATAATACTAAATCAAAGCTTGCAGAGATCCAAAAATCCTTTCAAATAATCTTCATGTTATAATCAGTATAATTTATGGCAGAGCCTGTTAAATCCTGTCAGTACTTTTGTCACTACTAATGCTGGATTCCCAATTCACCTTTGGACAAAGAAGCATAGGCAAGGAGGCCAGCAGGCCAGCTGTTCAAATTAAAAGAACTATCATTAGATACAGAAATTTCCACAATTAGGAAATTACTACTGTAACAAGTGATACTTCCCTCAAAAATTATTTTGTCACCTTAGTGAAAAGGTACATCTGCATGGAAATGTAAAAGAACTAAAACATGTCCATTTTTGAAATTATACAGCAAAGTAATAGATAAGTGCTTCTCATTCTTGACTGGTATCTGTGCTAACATAAATTCTTCCAATGAGATACTTGTAAACAAAAGTATCATATAATTTCCCTTATTTATTTTAAAAATAGCTCCTGTTCCTCCCAGGTTTCTGCTGAAAACATGGATCCTGAGCTAGAGATTCTATTCCCCAGCAAACTAGGCGTGAACATGTGACTGAGTTCAAGTCAAAGAGATGTGAGCAAAAATGGTACATGCAATATCCAAAGAGTCTCCTACCTAAAGACAAGCTGCTTGTCTATGATACATTCTTCCTCTAGCTGGGAACGGTAACAACCTTGGGTCCAGAGACAGAAGGTACATATTGAGGATAGTGAAACTAACTGAACTTTAAAGCAGCTCCCACCCTCCTCTTTCCTTTTGGCCTCTTACATGAAAAAGAAGTGAGTCTATATCTTATTTAAAACACTGTATTTTGGGGTCTCTTTGTTACTGCAGCTTAGTCTATATGCAAGTAACATAATAAATATTAGTCATTTCTTTTGGAACTTAACATGGCAAACACACAAAGTAAAATACTAAGCAGCCAACTTAACAGCTCTATATTACTTGACTGATTAAACTATATTAATCAAAAAATTTATATTTTGTAAATATAATTTAATCAAAATTGTAATGTTTTCAAAAGCTCTCTGGCATCCATTATAGTTTTCCAAAGCAATTTGGCATCCATTCTCATTTTATCCTCAATATCTTTGAGTCATAGTCACCATTTCAACTTTGAAAACTAAGGCTCAGATTATGGTTATATGATTTACTCCTGATCAAACAATAACACACTCAAGACAATTACTCAATCTAGCACATTTTCCACTACTCCAGGCCAAATTAAAGCAGAGAATTTCCTTCTCACAGCTAACTGTTCTCAAAGTAGATGCTGTATTTGTAAGATAGAGACTAAAGGCAGAACAACCCCCCTGTCCCCATCACTTAGGAAGATCTGACTATATGCAAAGCCATAAAACGAGGTCAGGAATAAACCTCCACATTCATACTAATTGTCTAAACTGTCTACATTTGGCTTTGTTTTTTCTCTGATTTCTCTTCCCTGGCTTAGCAAGGCCAAGGGCAGAAATTCAACTATAGTTTCATATTTAGCAGTCTATTCTAATAAATGGAATAAATCCAAATAGCATATTTTAATTCCTATCAAATTTGACAAAGATGCTATCTATTACTGATAATTTGACAAAGATGCTATTACTGATACTTAGATATTCTTCCAGGTATCATGAGTTACATTTGGTTTTAAGTGAAAAAGAGAAGTGATTATTGTATTCCTAAGCTGCCTATAACATTTTCTTACATATTGTTTTTATAGCAGTTTAGGAGATAAGTACACATTGGTCAAATGAAGGAATTCACTTAGGTGGAAATAATTTATTTTAAGTTTAGTTTTTGTTTTTTTTTCCTGAGGTGGAAATGAAAAATAATTCAATCTATCCTAAAGTTCTGCAAGTTAGTAACATCATTTGTCAGCTTGAGTGTAGATTATAATATGTATATATGTATATATATACATATATGTATATATACATCAAAAAATAAAGAGATCAGTCATCATGAAAATAAAAATGACATGGCTAGCAGAGTCCTCATTTGACCTTGATTCTTGCTTTGATAGAGAGACATTGACAGAGCCTTATATAAGTGGAAAGCTTCAGTTAGGTCATCAACTATTTTAAGTAGAAGAGTTTGGCCATAGAAAGGTCAAGGACTAGTACAAAACCCAGTATTACATCAAAACACAGCAAGAATTGACTCATGGACCCATGGTATCAGTATACTATACTTTTCACATGTTTCCTTCCACTCAAATATTGGATCACAGAATGCCGATTTCACTCACTACAGTGTGTCATGGCCCCTCAAGACTATCATTACTACCCTGCAAAATTTAGCCAGTTATGTTCTAATTTTACCTCCTATTATTCCTCCAAAGCTGTCCTGGGACTCTGGTAAAGCCAGGCTCCTTGCTTGTTCTAAAAAGTCCAAGATATAAACTCTACAATCCCTGCACCTAGCACAGGACTTGCAAATAGGTGCCAAGAGTAAGTGGGCATCAATGTTATTCAGTTAGAGTCTTAAGGCAGTTAGAGCTTTAAGGCCTTTTAAGAGACTGATGCACTTGAACCGGGTTGAAGCATCACCTGGGGAGAATAACATTTGTTTACTCAGGTCAACATTTGTTTACTCGTTTGTTCATCTAAATCACCTGGAGGGCAGGTGAAACTGGATTGTTGGGCTCCAATCCGAATTTTCTGATTCAGTGGGTGTAGGGTGGAGCCCGAGAATTTGCAACTCTGACAAGCTCCCAGGTGATTCTGATGTTGCTGGTCTAGAGAATACACTTTAAGAATCACTGGCTATGGCAACAGGGATTAGTTTATTGCTTAGCTCCACTAATATTCACTGTTTTCTTCAAGAAATTAGTAATACCAGTATAAATAATGCCAAATTCAATATTTTTGAATATTGCCAAATTCAAATATTTTGAGTATCAGTTATTTCAGGCATTCCTCTAGGCTGGGGAGTCCAGCCAGGGAAGTCTCTGCCTTCACAAAAGTTACATTTTTATGGAGGAGACAGATATAATAAGTGAAAGTAAGTGTTATATGGAAAAAATTAGAGAGGGAAGGGGGGAAGGAGGAGCTGAAGTAAGGAAGTGGTGTTAACATAGACTGGTACAAAAACGGACATTTGGGGAAAGACCTAAAGGAAATGAGGGAACTAAACGAGGAGACTATCTTGGGAGGTGCATCCCAGGCAGAGAGAGGAACAAAGACTCTGAAGCAGAAGTGTGCAAGCAAGTTCCAGGAACAGCACCGAGGCCAGTGTGGCCAGAATGCAGACAAGCGGAACATGGAGGAGACAGATTGTAAGGGTCTCACAGTCCTTGTAAGGACTGTTTTTTGCACTCAGTGAAGTATGGAGCAAGCTCAGTGGCATTTGACCTGAGGAGTGAAACCATCTCACCTAAATTTGAGAATTATCCCTCTGACTACTGTTCACTGCAGAAATGGGTATGGGGGATGCAAGTGCAGAAGCATGAGCAGGGAAACCAGTTGGGGATCATTGGAAGATGACAGTCACTTAGACTAGAGATGTCTCTGGGAGAATAATAAATTGTTGGAGTAAAGAAGTGACCTGAAGATCGAAGTGAGAGAATTTGCTGATGCATTGAGCATGAGAATGAGGAAAAAGAAAAGAATCAAAGGTAATACTGGGTGTTTGGCAATTAGATAACGTGACATTTACTGACAGAGGAAATACTATAGAGGAGCATGTTTGCGCAAGGGTGTTGAATAAATTGTTCTCCCTTGGGCAATTAAGTTTGAGATGCCTGTTGCATATGGGAGAGAAGATGATGATGGGGACGTTTAGTCTTCAGGAGAGAGGTCTGGGGGACAGGATTTTGGGACTCCATAGTATGTATGGGAAGTATTTGGAACCATGAGACTGAAGCAAGATCACCTGAGGAAGGAATGATACTCTAGAGGAAAGGACCCAGTAACTGGAGGTTGGGAGAAGAAGAATAAGCCAATAGATGGAGACGTGAGACAAGATAGAAAGACATATTCTAGAACAAAGTATTTCAAGAAGGACTGCCAAATACAATCAACGATCACAAGACAGGTCCCAAAACTGACCACAGCATTTGCCCATATGGAGGCTCTCAGAGGTCTGACAGAAGCCGTTTTAATGGAGTGGGCTTTCCAAAGTCCTCTCAGGGAGACTAAAGAGAACAATCTGATGCTAGGGGTGGAGAAAAAGTCTGAACAAAGTTTTCTAGAAAATACCATGTGATTCTTAAAGTTCAGTGCTCCTGAGAGGCTATGGAGACAAATGAGAAAATGGCAGATTCCAGGTCCCAGCTCAGAGATTCAATTGTGTGAGTCTGGGAGTCGGGTGGGGCCTGCAGATTAAGTTTGACCAAGAACTAGGTATAAGATGTTGCCAGTTCTCCCAGAGGCATTTTTGGAGAACGGTCTCCCAAATGGAGCTTTGTCACTTATGAGGAGCTATTAGGTCAATGGAACAGAACTAGCCAATCACCAAAAATCAATCAACAAACCAAACCTTTCTCTGAACCACCCAAAACACCTACTCTACTGAGCCAAGTCAGGGCCTTGTAGTTTGTTGACATTCCATAATATTAGGGAACAAGACTGTGAACATAAAGGTATTTTAGAAAAAGAGCAGAAAATTCTACTCATGTTGGAGCCAGGAACTCTTTTTGGAAAACTCAGGCTGCCTATCCTAGGAAGATGTCCTTGGCCACACAGGAGGGCTCTAAAATTATTTTAAAATATTTTTTTGTTTTCGTACTCCTCCTTAGTAAGGGGCTCCCCTCAAGAAATGGGCTATTTCCTAATGGACGCGGGGATTATACATTTATGCATTAACACATAACACATAAACCTTATTTGGATTCTATTTTCTGAGCCTAAAAGCATTTGTGGATTCAAGGATTTGAGTATGTTGCCGGTTAAACTGCATCTCTCACTTGCAGGCACTGTGCATAAATCACAGTGGAAAGAACATCTCTCCTAGAGCGAGGTGTTTCAAAGACTTCATCTCTATTGCCTCTGGGTGGGGATGGTTGGTAGTCAGGATCAGACAGCATTTATGTCTAGATTTTTATTATAAAAATGAGAAAATAAAAGTAACAGACTTGAGTTTTTCTCACTCTTCTGTGGCTGTAGGCTACTGTTTTAGTTAAGTATTTAAACATTCTGACTTGTTTTGGTGAAGTGAAATGCTAGCTCTGTCTCGTTGAACTTTCAAAAACAATAAAAGGCAGAACATATGAATTACCACCACTGTTGACCACGTCTACTTCTTACCTCTAAATCTAGTCTCTGTATTGACAACAAGTGATATATTATGGGAGACCACAGGTGTCCTCCTGCCTCACACCTCTGGAAATAAAGAATGGAGACCCTGAGAGATATGCTGTTTTCTCCGAGCAACCTTCTCAGCTGTAATAATTCTGCAGGGTATACGCGCACACACATGCACACAGAATAAATCCACATTGTCATTGCAAAATCTGAAAGTGGACTAGAAATTATGAAGAATTCTGGAAGTCAGAAAGAGGTTTAAATGATACTGGCAAAAGTGACAAAACTACAACCAAAAACGTTCCCAAAAGAAAAGTATCATGAAGATAAGGGCCAAACCATCCAAGCTCAGAGGAACACAGAAAGAGTAAGGGGGCTCTCTTGGGCAATAGTCTGTGTGATTGATTTACATGTAGAATTCTGTGGCCATACCCCTGCCAACATATACTAAGGAGCAAGGAGCAGGGGATAAACAATTATTAATTACTCAGGATAATAAAGAACTGTCCTCTACTGAAGATTTTCATCCTGGGAAGACAGAGGCACATGGCTGGGATGGGGTCTGGGGACTGTGGGTAGGGGTGCCTAAGAGAGAAATGGAACTTGAATTTACCGACGTCTCTACAGCAGAAACTGGGCCTACTCAGCAGAACCTTTTCAGTCAGATCTGTCATCTTAGAGGGCTTCTAATGTAACATGGAGAGACCTAGGTCATGTCTTCAGCTGTGACAACCCTAGTGCTGAAGATACTGGAACTTGCCCAACATCCAAGAAGAGGCTAATTCTGTAGAAAGAAACTTAGCTCCTTGAAGAGCAGTTAGTTGATATTTCAATATGG
>NW_006442484.1:12610343-12684730 GCF_000325575.1 Pteropus alecto
GGTATAATGGGGATGGTTGCAAAGCAGGACACATCTGGCTGCCACTCTGCATTTTCAGATCTGTAAATATGACCAGGAAAGTGCCAAGTGGAAATTAGAAGGTAGGAGGGTAAGAATGAGGGTCCTCTTTTGGCTAAGGGCCCCTTCCTTAAGAAAATAAAGAGATCGGGGGGCTGCCTACTGTCTTCATGGGGTAGCACCCTCTTTCTAGTTTGCAATCTTAGCTCTGTCAAGAGAGAAAGTGGGAAAGGGAAGTAGTGGGAAAATAAACCTCCTCTGAAAGTACAGAACAATTTTCTCCTTCAGGTTTGCCTCCAGAGACCCGGAGCCTACACTGTAGTTTATTCTCTAACATCAAGATAAACAGCTTCTAGAAGTGTCCCTGCTGAATGAACTGCTAATCATATAAAGATGATTCCAACATGGTTTTAGAGGACGGAGAGAAAGGACTTATGAAGTAGGAGATGCCTCAATAAAAAACTCAGTAGCAAACTTGCATTTTTCTCAACAAAGTGACTTGGATTAAATTCGTTCCGGTTTTTGGCACCTAGCTTGTTATATGTGAAGAAATTTGAGATTCTTATCCAAAGTGCCCCAAATGTCTTGTGGTTCAAAATGATTTCCTATCCTGATTAAAAAGTACTTTTATTCGTGGTAACCTAGAGGCTGATACAGCCTGAAGGACATAGTACTGTTCTCTTGTTTGAAAGGTAATTAGAAAACCTCCTTGCCCTGACAGTGGAAAGTCTCTGATTCAGCGGGTGGAGGGTGGTGGGGTGGGGAAGGAGTTTCTTCTCTCCTAAAGTGCAAGACAAATTAAGTATGTGGTTATAGGAGACTAGGAAATACCATAGTCTAGAGAGAAATACCGTAACATATAGTAACTTTTAATTTAGAGAGAGACCTTGTGCCTGGAGCTCAGATCTCTGTGCCAGTCCATCCCTGAAGAGAAGCAGCGTCCATGACCCAGCAACTCATCACTTCCCATCACCTGAGCATCTGCTGGTCCTCTCTTATTGGCTCTGCCAGCTTTGACCAAAATGGTCCTTTAGCCTCCGCTAAATACCCACTTCTCAAAAATACATTCTTCTAATAATTAAGACCTAAATCAATTTTTCTCCCAGTGTTGTCTCTTGACCAGCAGCATTAGCATTGCTTGCAAAATGGTTAGAAACGCAAACTCTCGGGTTCTTCCCCATACCCACTGAATCAGAAACTCTACAGGTGGGATCCAGCAATGAGTTTTTAGCAGGGGATTCTGATCCCACTTAACTTTGAGAACTACTGTTTAATAAATGGTCAATAAGTTAACAGGTCCATAAATGATAGTAGCTATAATCATTATAGCTACTCATTACCCACATGTGCCCCAAATTTAGTATTAACGAATCACTTTAGTTTCTTGAGTTGCCTTCAGTATTGAGTATTCATTTTCTTAAAAAATCTTTTTTTAAAAAAAGTCTCATTTTTAAGTATATCTCAATGCAAAATAAGCAATAGCTACACTGCTGTGAAGCCAACATTCTTACTAATGATGAGGGTACCATTTTAAAACTCAGAATGAGATCAGTACCTGTGATTAATATAATGATAGCAGGTTCACCTGTGCTGTTACTTTTTAATTTTTAACTATTTCCTCTTAAAAGCATTGAGTGTCTAAAACCCTTCAATGAACGGACTGTGCAACGTTTGGGATCCAAAGAGTCATGAAAGTGCTCTGTATTGGGACAATCACAGAAACTCCTTTTTTTTACAAATACATATTTGAGATAGCAATGCAGACAGTTCACTTTACAGTGGATAATAATTTAACTATCCTAATTCTTATTTTTGATGAAAATTAGCCACACTTTGACAAGGCAGATGTGTTAAATCAATTTAGAAAGCCAATTTACTATGATAAGTCTGTTGAGTCGAAAAGAACATCAAGAAATTTATGCAAATATTTTTGGGAATTTGTTCTGAGTATGCAAATGTCACGTAATTAGTTATCATGTTTTTCATGCGAAATTAAATTTGCTATAATAACTAATCACACTCAGAATAAGGCTAGTTAACATGAAAAGGACCCTCCTTTTTATGACTGAAAGGCTGCAAATTGAGGGTGAACTGCAGGTGAATCTAATTCCAGCCTCCAGTATTGTTATTCATTTGGGTCAAACAAAAAACCAACTGCAAGGAGAGGTGGGGGATTGTGTGATTCTTTTGATTGCATGTGTATGGATGCAAAAATCACAGGAAGTAGAGGCCAAGGAGCCTGTTTTTTGCACTAGGCTCTCTCAGTTGTCATTCACCAAACAGTGTCTTTTTGCCTCTAATTATTTAAGAAGGATTCAATGCTATCATTTACTATTTACCAGAAAAAGAAAGCTAAACTTCTATTGTGGAATGTCTCTAAAGTCTTATTACTGCCCAGTTCCTGCCTGCCCCAGCCATGCTGGAGAGAATTTGGACTGCTCTAGCTCATTGGCTCTCCCTGACTCACTCTATAAACACCCCCACTAGTAAGTGGGCTCTAGACTTCCTCTTGCTGGCAAAGTTCTGTCTCCACTCTCCTTGATGGGAAATCTGGGAATTTGGCTCTAAATGCCTCATGGCCACATGAGCCGTAGCCCAACCCTGTGGGCCCAGGACTCAGAGGTTTCTTGGGGCAGGAAACTTTCAGTGCCAACCCAAACTGGGCAAACTGGGTCATTGGCCACTCTACCATGATCACACTTTTTTCTATTACTTCTGCTCTATTTGCACATTCCTTGTTACGAGGCTGCAGTTTTTCTCAAAAAAATGTTCCAATTTTCTCCCTAGGAGTAGGCTCAGCCCTAAATTTTAGTGCTACTGACCAGATCTAACTCCAGGAGACACTTTTGCTCACCCGCTACCCACTAAAAATGCAGATGCTTCTTCCAGTAAGGCCGATCACTGATTCAGGTCTTGTTTTATCCCAGGTGAGCTGCTCTAGAACCAAAGGCTCACTCTCTTCCCAAGGGCTCATTCTCAGAGGGCTCCTATTGTCAACACCACCCCCAGATAGAAGCCCCATAGGTAGATCAGTTAGCTTAGCGTCACAGCCATTCCCTCACGCTGTGCTGTGCTGTGCTGTGAGAACAATTACTGCTTCTCAGTATCTTTCAGTGGGATCAACGCTTCAACCAGGTTAGACTCAATTACATACTTGGTTTATATTCACTCCATACCGATTCATTATCGAGGACTCAGCTTGATTACTTAAAATCTACTTAGCTGTCTCCTATTAGAAGTAAATGGTATACTTTTGAAATTTCACATGGTCATTTATCAAAGGATCACAAAGCTCTAGGCACAATCCTATTGTTTTAGAATCTAGCGCAGTCAAGCACTTTGCCGTATTAGTACTGAGTACATAATGACAGAAACAGATTTTAGTAGCATGTTTTGGCTAAAAGAAGTAGCCATAACTATACTAAAGCTAGGAGGAAACTCCAGTATTTGAAAGCTGTATTTATCTCTTAGACAGATTTGATAAGACAGACATGGTAGAGATATTTTATAAAAAGAAGAGAAAAATGAATGATAAAAGGGCCATGTCTGCCTGGTGTTGATACACAGACACATCTAGTTTCCTGTTGTGACTGGCTGTTAAAAGCACCTGACTTCTTTGGTTTCAATAGCTCAGTCGCCTACCCTCTTCTTGCTACATCCCAAACTTGACAATTAAAAAATATTTCCTAGACACATATCCTTTTCCCTCTATCCCACTTTGAAAAAATAAAATAAAAACTAGGACAGTAATCAGATCAAGTCCCAATTCCAAAGCAATAGTTATTAAATTCACTAACAGCCCTGCCTTCTCAACATTAACTATATCTTGCCTTAGCCCAATATTAACTTAATTAGCTAAATCATAAATTGTGTGCATTAAGTTTACCCAAACTTGTTTCTGTAAATATTGCATGCGTATCTAATTTTTATAGATTGAATGGATTCAATTTTGTGAAGTGAATATCACTCTAATTCATCATTTTTCTAAAGCCCATTTTACATATACTAGGTGTGCTTAGCAGAAAGTCAATAGATTTGATTAAATAGACATAGCCCTTCTAATCTGTTAAAACACCAGTATTTAAATCAACAATTATTTTAATATCCACTATACATATAATACTCCATGCTGGAATAAGATGCAAACAAGCTATGCGGATCTCAACGCCTCTGGGTCTCCATTTTCTTATTTATAAAATGAAGAGGTGGGGCTGGACCAGTGGTTAGCAAACTTCAGTGAAGGTCAGAATCACCTGGAGTGCTTGTTAAAACAGATTGCTGGGCGCAACCCCCAGAGTTTCTGATTCAGCACACCTGGAATAAGAACTGATAATTTGCATTTCTCACAATTTCCCAGTTGATGGTGATACTACTGGTCTAGGAAACACACTTTGAGAATCACAGGACAAGACCTTAGATCTAGGCTCTAAGGCCTCTATGATTTTGAGTGTGGAAAGAAAGATTAAATTAATATTTTTACATCTAGACCACTTATCCATCCATTCTTCTTCCAATCATTTATTCAACAAACATTTGTTGAATGTTTATTACAGGTATGTTTTCAAATAGTTCCCAGTTTGGGTAAAAGTAGGGAAAATGATTTAGTAAATAAGATAATAATTTATATAATTTATGGGTATTTGATAATTCTCTTTAACTCCATTTTGGTGATCATATGAAACCAGTAAAAGTAAATTAAATCAGGAAAAGCACATAAAATTATTAAGATAGTGTCTGGCACAAAGAAAAGCCTCAACAAATATCAGCTCCATGGATCACTGAAACAGATAATTCATGTATCGTATCTCTCGTTTCTCACATTTTTGTTACAGCTGCTAAAATGAGCAGAGCCAGCACAATTGCCTAGGGATTCTGACAGAGAGGTAAATTAAACTTAATCACCATCCCAGCTCAAATCCCATTTTTAAAGGGCAGAGGCCCTATGGACACATGTTTAATAACAACAACAACAACAACAACATCATCAACAACAACAACAACAACATTCCCAATACTTTTCTACAAGACCCAAGTGTTTAGCTGTCTCAGCTTCTCACTGTGATAAGTGCTTGTTCTACCCAGGGCCTGGCATCAGCAATTTTATATCATACCCAGAGAAACTCCTCTGGGAAGGGCATAAAGTTATCCTAGCTGCGTGAGATAGATCCTGAGCTCCAGATAGAAATCTTGATTTCCAGATTGGAATTCTAAAAATGCCTGCCCTCACATACCTCTTTGACATCATTAGGTTTCTAAGCTACAACCAAATTTGAAACTAAAACTTTAAGAAGAAGGCCGGACTGCATTAAATTTAACTTACCTATCCCTGTACAAATCAGAAGTGGATGAGGAGCAAATCAGGCCTACTGGGCAAACTATTCCCCCTCCGGGATGGCACAAGGGAATTCAAACACCCAGCTTTGATAGTGTAGAGGCCTGAATGGCATCTACGTTTCTCTGAGCTTATTTGTGACTGCAAAACTGACTCATTGAGAAAAATCATTTAAAAATATTTACTCGAAATTAAACAAAAAATATTTTAAAGGATGTTGTCAGAGTAGGAAAGTCTGTTTCATAGCCGGCTGAGTCAGATGCAACTGCCGGAAAGGACTCTGGAAACTTTCGGCCACGCCGTAGCTTCCTAGTCATGCAGCCTGGAGATGAGCTTCTGACACCAGGCACAGAGAGAAATTCGCAGGATATCTTCAAAGACTTCACCTGGGCTTCACAAAGAAGGCCTAGTTTTAGTCCAATACAATGAAATTGTTACAGTCACATGTGAGCATCAGTTTTAATCAAGTAAGAAAATAAGAAAATACATATTTTAAAGCACATACTGCATGCCAAGAATTTTACAACTCATGTATTTATTCACTCAACAAACTGCTGAGCATCAGCTATATAGAGCTGGGAGCTACTGCATATAATGGTAATAAAATAGAGTCCCCTTCATCACTGCCATATATAATCTTTAGAAGTATCAGTTATAAAGATTATCTTATATATTATCTTCATAAATGAGGAACTACAGCTTTAACATGTTAAGCCACTTTCTCAACTAGACACAGTTTGTGAGGGAGAGCCAGAGAAACTGGAACCAGGACTTAGTGTCTCCGAAGTGTGTGTGCTTACCTTTGAGGCAGGATGGATTTGAATACTGAATAAAGGTTAGACGACTGCAGCTTGCAAAGATTGCATTTATACAGTTCCCTCAATGTCTCCCACAGCCTAACAAGAAAGTACTCTTCTAACAGACACTGGCTTTCATTCTCAGTACAAGGCCTTTGAGATGATGTTTTCTGAGAGATTTTCATGTGCCATAACTCATTTTTTATGATCTCAACCCTCCCTTCCCTAAGCTCGTGCATCTGTAGTTTCTACAGACCACTCTACTATACTGACTGGTTTAAGGAGAACTGCATTGCTCAGAGTTATCGGTGGGTGCATGCAGTGGACATGTATAATTTGGGAAAGCATGAAGTCCCTTTCTTTGGGTGACTCGCTCCTCCTCTACCCTGTGGCTTTCTATCCCCACTGCCACGGTGGAGCTTGAGACCTGAATGCAAGGCAGTCGGCGGCAATCACACGCTTCTGGAGATGTCAAATGGTTCAAGGATGGACTCTGGACCCAATCACAGTCTATAAAGCTTTGCAGAAACTAATGTGTGAAGGGCATTTTCTCTTCTCTGCTAGCCTTGAGGCTAACAGCTTCAGCATTTGTTATAGCCATCACCGCCACCTGGGCCCATCACTTGGTGCCTTTGGGCCACCTTCTTCAACATGCCTGAAATGTTCTTTTTTACCTGATATTTAAAAACAAAACAAAACAAAAAAAAGCTGTTGATGGTGTGAGCTACAGTCAGTTAAGGTGAAACCATCCAATGGATGTCACTATGGACCCAGTAATGATGTTTCCTTCCAGTAGTCACAATCGTAAAGAAATGTAATCTTTACATAATAAAGTATAAGCAGTTCTCTTTTTTTACTCATTCTGGAGGGTAGACTGCTTTAGGGATGAACAGCTCAGCATTTCTGGCAGAGAAACTGCAGCCACTTAGGATATCTTTGATTGAAGAGCAACAAAGCCTGCCATAGAGCTGAGAAAATGCGGACAATGAGGGCCGGAGTCCTGAAACAGCAGATAACAGTACTGCCTTCCCTCAAAGATACTTTCCAGCTCTTCATTTAAAATACTTTACAGAAACCTGGAATTCTGGATGTTATGGATATTAGTAACAAAGAATTCTGTCATCCCCCCCGCCCATCTTCATGGACCATTATCCCATTTCCAGTGACCTGCCTGTGAGAGTCAGGGCATTGGCCACACAGTCGGTTTAATGATGACTCGTCCCATATTTCTTCTGCCTAAAGTCACCAGGATCCTCTCTATCCAAAATGGAGGGCACAAGCCTAAAGCATCAGCATCTCCTGGATGCTGGTTAGAAATGCAGAGTCTTAGGACCTACCTCAGGCCTATGGACTCAGAATCTGATCCTAACAAACTCCCATTTACTGCTGTTGGCTTGTGGGTCACATTCTGAGTAGCGAGGGTTTAGACTTCAGTGTTTTGTAATCCTATCTGATCATAAAGTTCACCTGAGGAACTTCTCAAAATTATCCATTTCTGGGCGCAACCTCGAACCTTCTGAGTCAGAATCTTTAGAAAAGAGACTTGGGGATTTATCAGGCAAACCCAGGTAATTTGTAAGGGCAGGCAAAACTGGACAACACCGGGAATTTAGAGTGGCACATTGTGTCCTCAGCAACTAGCTCTGATCCTGCCTGAATTTGGTGTTTAGCAGTTGAAAACACACCACGGCTCCCATGTAGGCTATTCTTTTTCCCTCCTAAAGCTTGCTACCAAATGCTGCATATTTAGCATCTGTAATTGTTTTTACCTTTTCTCTCCATTTTTAAGTGAGAAAGAATTTCAGAAGCATTTAAGTCCCAATTCCAGGCCAAGAGACTGTAATAGCACCCCAGTGGCGCTGCTATTTAATGGTATCAGTGCTTCCAACAGTAAATGTAGATTCCTGACCCTGTTCACTTGTAAACCCAACACACTGATTGGTCTGAGAAAATAAGTTTTGTTTTTGAGGACTCACAAAATGCAAAAACAGTGTTAGTAATGGAAGAAACAGACAGAACTGATAACACTCTCATCTCTAGGACCTGAGAAAACAGCATTTGTTAAGATTTTCTGTATCTTTTAAAAACTGGTAAATGTATTTATATAGTTGCCTAAAATTTGTATGGCCTTTAAAACATCCTTAAATATATTTCCTTCCATAGCCTTGGATTCTTCTTAAGATAAATGGAATATTCATTCCTAAAGCACTCCTCCTGGGAGGTCTTGAAGTGATGCTCATAGACTGGCACTTCTCACTGTGGGAAGACTTTGTACCACTAGAGACAGTTTTGGTTGTCATACTTTGGGGAGGGGGAATGGGGGAGGGGAGGCGGTACTGGCAGCTAGTAGGTAGAAGCCAGGGATGCTGCTATACATCTACAATGTTCAGGACTATCCTCACAACAAAGAATTATCAAGTCCAAAATATCAATGGTGTCGAGGTTGAGAAACTGATGTAGACCAGATACCATCCACATCCTCAGAGCTCAATCAGTGGTCATTAATCTATTCTTCACCTATGTCCATTCAGCCTGAGGTTATCTAGATGATAGAACTAAGATTTGAAACCACGTCCCTCTACCTCCAAAGTGGTGTCCTTTCTACTCCAACATGCTGCCTCTCACTGCAGAGCAGACAATGGTACTCCTGTGTTGATTTACAGAAGGTCCTGCAAGTGGGAAATCCTGTACTCTGTCCCCAAATTCACTGAACATTGCTCTCATTAAGCCAGTTTCAGGTGGAAAATAGAGAATAGAAACTTGGGGAAATGGAGGCAGCACAATATACAGAAACTTGATACAGTTTGGGATTTTTATCTATTTTGTTTTCAACAGAGCAACTGGGCTCTCATGAGACTCAAGATATTTAAAACAATATATTTTAAGAGAAAAAAAATCAAGACTCAATGACAGAGGTAGAACTAGAAGTAAGTTGAAAGTGATTAGCACTTTCTGACTTCTCTTGCCACCAGATACAGCTCCTAGAGGCTCCATGGCCTGAGCAGTACTTGACATACTTTGACAGCCAAAGTGTTAAATATTTAAGAACATAAAATAATGAACACATAATAGAAGCATGGGGAAAAAATTCAGATCCTGTGAATTCAATTATGATGTGTTGATAACAAGAAGTGAAAGCAACCAACCAATCCAGTGAAGTCTATAGATCCATCTACAAATGGAAAAATATATATATACATATTATTTGAAGGGTAGACTGGATGCATGCCTTATGTTTAATTTTAAATGAACTTGCATTTCAACCTCAGATGAGCCTTACTGAAATATCATTAAATGCTGGGAACTTTCATGGAAAGAAAAACTTACAGCAATCATAATATTAAAATTGTATTCCCCTAGGGTGTCCATAATCATAGGACGAATGATTAAATATACCCTTTATGTGGAAATGCCCTGCAGTTACTATGAACCTGTTATTATTTTTAAAAAGTAAGACAATAGAAAGGAATTAGTTTAAGAAAGCATTTAGAGCTCCCTTACATGTTTCCTTAACCCACATATGTATCAGCTATTAAATGTTCTCCATTAACTTTCAAAAAGTAGAATCAAGTTTTTCACCAAGTTGTTGAAGAAGCATAAGAAGGGGAACACTTGGGCTCTTCCAGTATAGAGACTACACTGAGAGAGCCATTAGGATCGGTTCTGCCTTCCTGTCTGGCCTTATTAGTTATTCCCACTTCTCTGTCCTCAGGCCCACTGGTGAACAAGGATCAAGTAGGAGATGCCAAGTGGCCAGTGGGCAAGGGAAGAGGAGCTTGGGACAGCACTTAAAAAGAAGAGGGAGTACCAAATATGCCTCAGATGGCTCAGGGCAAGAAAAAAATAACAGATGTAAACAGAGGAGCTTGAGTTGGAATTCACCTATAAAAGACACCTTCTATTTTAATAAAGAACAGCCAGGTCTTAAAGACGAGAAAAAGAATAAATCCAACAAAAGACAGAGGTGGGAGATAAGCAAGGCATTTGGAGAGAAACAAAAGAGAAATTGACCAATGTGTGTAACATAACCCACCCAATTGTCAAAATTCAGATTATGTAAGAGGGAGAATATTTACGCAATAACACATTAAATGATTGCTCTATTAATTTATTTATTCATCAGAGCTAGTGCTGAGATGCACTGTGTGCATTTTGTAACTCCTGAATGTTCCAGGATGTTGGATATACTAAAGACAAAGGACCCTATTATGGGCTGAATTCTGTCCCCACCTCCCCTACCCCCCAATTCAGATGTTTTAAGTCCTAACTCCCAGTACCTCGGAATATGAATGTATTTGAAGATATAGCCTTTAAAGGGGTAATTAATATTAAATAATGTCTTTGAATTGAATCTAATCCAATATGGTTGGTGTCCTTGCAAGAAGAAGAGATTAGGACACAGATAGTCCCAGAGGGGAAGACCATGTGGAGACATCAGGAAAAGACAGTCATCTGCAAGCCAAGGAGAGAAGCTTCAGAATGACACCGACCTTGACAATGCCTCGATCTTGAACTTATATCCTGCAGAAGTGTGAGAAAATTAATTTCTATTGTTTAAGTCCCCCAGTCTATGGTAGTTGGTACTTTGTTATGGAAGTGCTAGTGAACTAATATAGACCCCTATGTACTGAATTCCAAATGTACAGGAAAGCAGCATTCACTTAGGGCCACTGTTCTGTCCAGCTCTATAAAATCACCTTAAAATATGGATTCTGGTCTTCTGATGGTAGGTTTGGGACAAGTCTGAGGAATCTGTGTTGTTTAAAGGTTCTCCAATTAACCTTTGACCTGAGAGGTCAGTGGCTAAGATGCTATGAAAAGTACAGAGAATGTAAATACTAGGCATTATTTTCCAGATTTGAAAGGGAATGTGGGCAAAAAACAAAGCTTTTTTTTTTCCTTATTAAATAGATCTATAGTTAATTTTTTTTAAAGATGTGTGTTGCCTTATAAAAGTACACATTTATGGCATAAAGTATCTATTAATTAAAAGTAAAAATAGTTTGCAAGTCTTTTAGGAACTTCATTTTTTATGTAAAACTTTCTGCATCATATAGTGTTATTGGCTGCTAAAAAGTATTGAGCATATACTCTGTACCGTGTACATATATTAACTTATTTAATTCACATACAGATGTATACACACACACATCAATTGGCATATACTATTATTAAACTCATTTTACAGATGATAAAACTCTGGGTAAACATGTCTACATAGTTCATGTGTACGTATGTGTATGTATGTATGTGTAGTTTTAGGTAAAACTGAAAAAATATCCTAATTGTCCTTGACTGATACCAAATTTTTCACACTATAATTAATATTCTTCTGCTGTGCAGATCTTGGCCTGAATATAAATATTTATACTCTTTCTCCTTTTTTTGTTGGCACGGTATAGTTGTTTAAGACGCCTCTGTGGAGCAGGTAAAAGATGAATAGCAAACAATTGAAGGATTTCTCCAAAGTTTTACATTAATGATTAAATAGCATCATCTGATGACTTAATCAGCAACTTGCAGAAAATAAAACATAACTAAATCTGCCAATTAGCATTTTCATCTTCTCTCCTGACAGAGCTTAATGGCATCTGCAAAATGCAATTTCCAACCCCGAGCTCTTTGACATTTTCTATTTCCTCTTGTGTTTCTCTCCCGTTGCTCCTGTTAGGACTGAGAGCTGCAGTGTGTCATATTCCATGGTGGCACATGCATCACCTTCCATTGAAAGGGAAGTAATTATTGTGTTCTCGCTAAATCTTAGGGATGACGTGGGTACTGCTTTTCCACTTAAGTGCACAAGGAGCCAACCCAGGACTGGTTTAAAGTGGCTGAAACTTAGTGACAGCAACTGGGCTGCAGGTCAATGTCACCTAAGGTGCCCATTAAGGAAAGCTGCAAAACAAGAGTGCTCTTCCAGTAACTATGATCTTTCCCTCAAGGGAGCACCCTGCATTCCCCCATATAAAGCAACAAAAAAACTGGGAAGATAACTGAATGACTTTCCCTTCCTGCTCCCTTGGTTTGAGGACAGTGACCCTGGAATGGAGGTTGGGGTATTCCTCAGATAGTTTTCCAGCTGATGGGAGTGGGTGCTATTTACAGAACTGTCAAGAATTACATTTCTTTCCCAGGCAGCTATGTTTAGTTCACATATGTGTCACATATATGTCAACTCCCATCTAACTCCACCATCTCAGAACAATCAACAAAGGAGATTCTAGGTGAGAGAGAAAAGTGTGCTCTAAGGAAAACTTCCAAGTGTCACTTTGGAGCTTGATATCTAAGGCGAATGTCTTAATTGTTTCTACGCTGGAGAGTCAAGTGCCCTGACAAAATACACTCTTTATAACATTTCCTGTGGAGTTATTTTTAATGCACCTTTGTCTATCTGTCTGTGCTAAAGAAATTGCCTTGTAAACACTACCAAGCACTAAATGAAACACTCTATTCTAAATAAATACAGCAAGAAACTGATGCACCTAATTAACCAGAATCAGGTTTAATGCCCCATTTTTAGAAGAAAGAATCAATACTCAAGAGCGTATTCTCATTTCAGCCAAAGAAACAAAGTTCAGTACTTTTCCTGGAGTTAGTCCCGTGATCTAGTCTCTAGTTTCCTATAAAGAAAATGCACTTTTAGAATACAGACCCTGAGGCAATAATCGTATAGTCATTATATAAAGATATAATTATTGGCATGCTTATGCTTATGACTTAACATTTTAGAAACTTTTTCCATGTTATTAGACAAAATCATTTTTAAATATTAGTGGGTTAGTGATAAACAGAAATTTATATCCATGCATATGCCCTTAGCCTTAGTATTCCAGAATAAAAACTGTAAGTGCTTCCTGTACTCTGCTATTTGTTTTACTTCTAGAGCAGAGCTGTAACCTCTCCCTCGCTTCACAGATGGGTGACCTGAGGTGGGAGGTTAAACGACTTGCTCAGAGTTAGACAGCATGTCAATACCCAGTGCAAGGTTAGATGGACGAGCTGTGGGCCGAGCATCTCAGGAGGCAAATCCATCACCACAGAGGTGTAGCACTCAACACCACTTCTCTAAATGGTTTTCTTTTTAGAGGAAATTCTGGTTTAAAAAAACAGAGTTTCTATTATCCAGCAATAGGACTCCTTGACAGTTCTTTTCAGAATAATTATGAGCCTAAAATTTGCCATCAGTTCTCTGAATTTTCCCTTAATGTTCATTGGCAGAATGAACACAAAGCCTCTACAAATTAAATCTTCCCAGAGTTAGTTCAGAAAGTGCAATTTCTATCGCTCTGACGAGCAGCTCTAAGAGTTTTTAGGCACTAGGGGCTTAATTCATTTCAGAGTTGTTTCAAACCAACAATCTCCCACCCCCACAAAAAAAAAAAAGGGAATAATTATATATAGATCCAGTTATTTTTCTCTTAGGTAAAACCTGGATCCTGGGGTGTTACAAGGCCATTGGTTAGCATATAGTACACCGGAAGATCATATAGGCTATGGAGTCATTTGGCATGGGTTCAAAGACCACTCAGCCCTTAATATATTACCAATGAACATCAGTGCTCTCCTCTTACTCCCATGGCTGGGAAAAGCCACGACCTTGAGGAACTCAACAAATAGAGTATAAAAGTGAAGTTTTGCAGAAATACTCAATGACCATTCATTTCTACAACTACCTATCCATATTAGCCACATGCTGTCACCTTTTCAATACCACTGAATCAGTAGTAGAATCAGGAGTGGTGGCAATCCAGCACTGTCCCATTTTCCTTCACCACTTTCCATAATCATGTCTGAAAAACTCCTGAGAGTCAATCATACTGCATTGCTAAACAACATGTGGCGATACTGTCCTGCCAGAGAAAACTTTTCAAATTTTCTTTGCCTCATTTTTTATACGATTTATTGCTCTTCTACATAATATGGGAGCTGCACTGGGTGCCTCGAGTAACTAAAAGTAAAAGTAATGAATACATGAGGAAAGACCCTGCAGCCTCCCAAAGCAGGCACGTACATATTTGCATCTAGCACAAGGCAGTGTGACAAGTACTATAAAAGAGACCTAATTTACTTTGAGAAGGAGAGGCAGGGGAGGAAAGCCAGTTACCAATCCCTAGGGAGACAATTTTCCAGTGCTTTGAGTACAGATGCTAGAGTTATCCATCTTGGCTTCAAAGCCTGGGTCTGCAACTCGCTAGTTGTTTGTCATTGGGCAAGTCACTCAGACACTTTGTGCTTCAGTTTCTTTATCTGTAAAATGGGGATAATACTAATGATTTCTACTTCACATGGATTTCAAAAGGATCATGTGAATTATTAATACCTGTAAAGCTGACTCTGTAAGGCGTAGACATCCCTCCTGAAGACTGAATTGGCACAGCATGGTGCCACCATCATGGTGACAGTGGTTAAAAGTATCTGTCATGGAGGGAGTGCCATATGACAGATGTCAGCTCAGGTAATTTATGTTCCTAATCTCATTTTATTGAATCTTCCCAGCAAGTAGCTATTATTATCCTTGTTTATAAGTGATTGCTCACAAAAGTTGAAAAACTTATCTGAGGTCACATAGACAGTGAGAGGCAGAGTGGGGAGAATCCAGTCCATGATTGTCTAGCTCCCAATTCCATCCTCCTTTTATCATTCCACACTGCCTTATATCGTTCCTCCATATTTGCACCCATAAAGAATTTCCTTTATTTAAAGTATGAAGCAAAAGATGCCTTGCCAGAAAGTAATTAGCAAAATTCCTGAATTAGGGTGCCCCTCACACTAATGCAGAAGACAGCTTACAGATGTTAGACTTTTCATCTTGGTAAGAGGGATCAGCTTGTTTAAACCCTGGGGTTTAAAAAAGCTGGTCTTTGCTGTAAATGGAAGATGTATAGAAATCCAAGCACATGTACGTTTACTTGTCATTGTTCACGACTCCCTTTAATAATGGCAAACATTCGCTGAATGATAATTATGTGACATGTACTATGCTAAGTGTTTCACATAAGGTATCTTCCTTAAGTTTTGTGTGGCCCGATGATGTAAGCATTGTGATAATCCACATTTTATAGATACTCAAATCTAGGCACAGAGGGGAAAAATAACTTGCCTAACTTTTCGTGGTATCTGTGGTATATATCAAGGAGCTAGGGTACACATGTAGGCCACCTCTGCTTTCTGAGCTATAATTGCTGCATATAGTTCCTTCCCTTTTCATTCTTAATCAAAGCAAAAAAGTTTACTTCACACAGGAATATTGCTATCTTTCACAACAGAAATATAACCCATGTCCTAGTTTCTAGGTTGATAGTATAGCTGACCCTGAATAGCACAAGTTTGAACTGTCTAAGTCCATTTATATGCAATTTTTTCAATAAATACTATAAATGAAATTCCTTTTCCTTATAATTTTTTAAATAAGTTTCTTTTATCTAGCTTATTTTAAGGGTACAGTACATAATACATATACAAAATATGTGGGTCGACTTTATGTTATCAGTAAGGCTTCTTTCTGGGCAACAATAGGCTATTAGTAGTTAAGGTTTGAGGAGTCAAAATTATGTGCAGATTTTCAACTGTGCAGGGGTCTAGCAACCCTGACCCCCACGTTGTTCAAGGGTCAACTGTAATTCTTTTTATTTGACCACTAATTGGTGCTTTAGCTGGGATGAGTATACTTTTTTCCTCTCCTTTAGTTGGATATGCAAGCAAAAGCTGTGAATGTTATAATTCACGTATAGAGAGAGATAAAAATCAGTTTGGTATTTAGGGGCTGGGTATATTACCAAAGAAAAGAAATTACACAAAGCTCCTTAGTCCTGTATATATTTTACCAATACTGTGAATCTCCTTCATTTTAAATCCGTCATTTGTTCTATAAAAACATATAGAATAAGAAGCCATAAATTATTTTTTTTAAATGTAGGCCAATGATATATTGATTGTGCACACATATCTTTATTTCTGCATATTCTGTGTTGTCATAAAAAGGCCCATTAAAAGCTGAGTGTATATGATTATTCACTTCTCCCACCCATTACTATTGTAATCAATTGCCTATTATGAAAATTATTGCCATCTTTAAGAATTACTTTGCTAAGTGAAGTAATTAGAATGATATTTTCTCAGTTCTAAAATTGATTTTATATGCCAATCAGAGTATAAAACTGGGATATAAATTTCTTAAAGCAAAATAAATGGTTAGTTGAGCTTCACATTAGACATTTTATATAGTAGTTGGTGTTTCTCAAGGCATTTTGCTCTTGAAAAGACATTGCTGATGATTATATATGTCAGCACTCAAGTAGGTGGAAATTTCTCAAATTTATAGTCTTAAGTATTTGATATTCCAAGAATAAAGTGGTGTAGACCTTTGACCAGTACAGGGGGTTGCAAAATCATATCTTCTATCTACTAAAAGAGCCATTATTTCTTAGAGCTTCGAGAGAAAAGCAGGGAAGAGATAGGTACCATTTACTGAATGTCTGAAGTATACCTAGCATTAAACTCAATAAAACATATATTTTTTCTATTTCTTACAGTTATCTGGCTGGGAAGTGATTATTATCATTCTTACAAATAAGGAAACAGGCTCAGACAAGGAATGTAATTTGTGCTCTATCAAACAGCTTGGTAAATGGCTGAGCAGGGAATCAAACTCAAGTTTGCTGGTTCAAAAGGCCATGCTTTCTTCTTTCTATTAACCCTGCCAAGTGCAAACAGTTTAAGTAACTATGTTTTGACACAAGAATTGAGCTTCTTGATGATTTTGCCCTTTCGCATGATTGTCTTGGTAACGTCTCAAATCTAAGTGAATAATCTCATCTGCTTTAATGCCACAGTGAACTGCAGAGAGAAATGTATGAAACCACAGAAGATGCGTTAGAAGCACACAAATGATATTTTCACATATATTAATGAAGTTAGTGAGATGAAGTAAAAAGGAGAACCATTCAGTGTGACAAGATGGTGATCCTAATTTCAGATCAGGTAATAATAAGCTAGGAGATCTGAGTAAATTCCCCATCACTCTGGCCTTGAAATAGCTTATTTGTAGAATGAAAGGTTATACTTCTTCAGTAACACTGTCACTTATCAATTCTTTTCATTCTCTTGCTACAGAAATGGCTGATAAGGTTGATTCCACCTCTAAAAGTGATAGCCAGTAGGCCTCTGGTGGGCAGAGGTGCCTTGTCCACTGCTCCAGGAACAGAGTAGGCATTCATTAAATAATGTCACCCAGATTTGTCCCTATGATCCTAGTAGAGAGATATAAGTGACACTGTTATGATAAATACCAAATAACCAAAACTGTCAGAATTTTTAGAGGCTCCTGTCATAAATCAATAAACATCCTGTGGCTGTACTATAAATCAAGCCTCTATTACTTATTTTTTTCAATTACAGTTGACACTTAATATTATTTTCTATTAGTTTCAGGTATACAGCATAATGATTAAATATTTATATAAATTATGAATTGGCCTCACTGATAAGTCTAGTGCCCACCTGGCACTATTACAATAACTATTGTAATAGTTACTACAATATTATTGACTATACTCCCTATTCTGTACTTTACACCCACATGATTATTTTTTACCTACCAATTTTTACTTCTTAATCCCTTCATCTTTTTTACCCAGCCCCCAACCCCCTTCCAACTGGCAACCATCGATTTGTTCTCTGTATCTATGGTCTGTTTCTGTTTTGTTTATTTTGTTTCTCAGAGTTCATGTATATATGATATCATATCATATTTGTCTTTCTCTGTCTGATGTATTTCACTTAGTATAATACCCTGTAGGCCTCTTTTCAACTGTGCTTTCTGCCTCCCTCCCCACCCCACCCCCAGTTTTCATTTTATTATTGTAAAGGATATGACTTATAAATACATCAATATGACAATTTTTTTTTCACAGGGCATATTCAATCTACCCACAGCATACGTGAGACGCAAACCCAGTTCTGCCACTTTTAGCTGTACTCATTGAACTTCATCTGGCCTTAGAGTCCTCATTGGCTTGACATTTCTCATGTCCTTGATGGTCCAAATTCAAGGTAACTGAGTTTAAAATGAAGGTTTATAGAAGGAATAGTTAATAAATTGGAGTTCTACATTAATACTCTGCTAAATGTCTCTGTTATAGAAATTGGTTCAAACCAGACTAATATAGAAAGAATATTATTCTTCATTGTTCTGGGCTGAATTGTGGCCCACCAAAATTCAGAATGGGACTATATTTGGAGAGAGGGCCTATAAAGAGGTAATTATGTTAAAATAGAATTGTTAGGGTAGTCGCCAATCCAACACGACTGATGGTTGTCCTTATTAGAAGAGATTACAGAGAGAGAAATCAGATATGTGCATGGACAGAACTATGTGAACACACAACCAGAAAGCAGCCATCTGCAAGCCTACGAAGGAGGAGAAGAAACCAAACCTGCTGACATCTTGATCTCAGATTTCCTGCCTCCAGGACTGTGATCAAATATATTTCTGTTGTTTAAGCCACTTGGTCTGTGATGCTTTGTTATAGCTACCCTAGCAAACAGATATATTCATTACACCAATCCCCAACCTCCTTGATAAGATGAACCATTCTTATGATGAATTTTATGCTATAGCTGAGAATGCACATACTTAAACAATTTTACCCTCAAAGTTGATAATGTATTCTTTAGACTATAAATAAATATTATAATGTTTTCTACAGTCAGATATTTAAACATGTTTTATTCCATCAAGTACATATGTTTGAATCAGATTTTCAAAAAGTCTGGATTTCAGTATTAACAAGTAATAGTAAAGTTTCTCAGAATATTTAAAGGACATGATTTAAAAAAGACAATTATATGGGTTTATTAAATGTTTTGCTTTTTTATATCACATTTTTAATTTGAATAATTTGGTTAAGGAAAAATACATAGCAATATATCATCACAGGCACTTGGTTTTTAATGGTGTAAAGCAGTGGAGTCAAGTTCTGTACCAAGTGATAGAAACATGCTATTCTCTAAGGCTACCAATAAATGTTCAAAGATGTCGGCATCCTATAAAAACATACCAGTTCTTACTAATGAGAATGAAATTTTTCTGGGTAAAATAATGCATATGCATGGACTGTCACTGCATTCCAGCTCATTAACAACAGAGTAAACTATGTAAGCATCTACAGCCTAAAAGTCTAGACTCATATACTAGCCACCTGGATTTTGCACCTCGGTCTTATAGTGAGCGCAACTCTCATTCTGAAATTAAATCCTTTTGTACTGTCACTTATCAGTTCTTTTCATTCTCACAGCATTCTAGCAAAGGTAATACAATATAAGTCCTATTTGATATGTAAGAAAACTGAGGCATAACTGATTTGCTAAAGCACGAGATCTATTGTTCAAGGTGCCATCAAGACTAGAACCTAAGAATTATCTGTTTTACTCTAGCCAAGTATTTTTTCTTTCCAAGAGAAGGTGTTATGACACGTATGCTTCTTTAAAATACAAGGCCACTTCTCCCTTTCCATATGATCCTGCTATGGTTATATACAGGGAAAATATATAGGTCACTAATATAATATAAATTCTTGAGAATTTAAGTATCCATCTTCTTTGTTTCCCTCTCCTCCCTCAAGTCTCTTTAGCAACAGAGAGAAACTTTAAATTGTATACATTTTTTAAAAATGAATCTGCCAGAAGAAAGAATCTCCTAGAAGTAATGAGAAGTTTATGGAACTTTTCTCTTTTGATCTTTAAAAAGAACACAAGGTTAAGTCACTAAAAAAAAAAAAAATCTATGAAACAGGTCCCCTGGGCTTGTGTATCCATGCCCCTGAGCTATTTTTAATAAGGCATGTAAACAGTGGGTTGCTTTGGTCTTTGAAGGCCTGGACTTTAGAAGAAGGAGGAAGGAAGAATTCCATGACTTTTGACATTTAAGAATCTTTATGTGTGTGAAGGGAAGCTAATTGAAAAAGTAGGCTAGGCTGTTAGGAACATAGGAGTAGCCATACTTTAACCAAATGTCCTAATATGCTCCATGGCAGCCATTAATTTATTTCTACCAAGACAGATAGACATCTGCTTGATACCAATGGGGGGAAATAATTAAGAAAATCTGGAGCCAGAGTGGGAAAGATAGGCTGTCTTTTGACAAGGCGATTCTTCAGTTTGTAATTAGCAACTGATAAAATGCTACACATGCTAACTTTAAGGAAGGATAGTTATTTAAAATACTGATCTCACTTTCTTTTTAAACTGCCTTTCACTGGTAGTTGTCCTTTCCATCCCATCCTGTAAGTAGGCCATACATTTCATAGAAAACAAATTAATTGAACGAGTGTCAGTGTATACAAGCTATAATTCTAGAAACCCTGGCATGGTATTTGGTTTTAAATGTTTGGTTTCGGAAGCAAATCCAGTTTCCATTGTTCGCAATTATCTGATTAGATTAGCTTCCTGGGGTTAGGAAGCCAATTCTCACCCAATGCCCTGCATACTTTGTCTTTATAAAACTTCCCAAAATACATACTCCCTGGCCAGCAAATTATTATTATTTTTTTAATTATACCAACTGACACACACAAAATCTGGCTTCACATGAAGCAAAGGACCAGCACTTGAGAATTACATGAGATCACAATAATAGCAAGTTATTCACAACTATCTGGAGTTGACTAGCATTTTTTTAATAGCTTGGAGGTAAATGCTTTTATGTTGAAATTGATGATAATAGACTCTAGCTATCACTTTAAGAATGAAAAATTACTCTTGTTTTCTTCATTTTAAAGAATGTTCAAAGAACTCCTTTCCCCTCAAAAGTCCCTTCCTCTAGCCAAACTGTTTCCAAAAGTGCTCATGGTATTATAAATATCGGGAATCTCATCTCGGCCTTCTTCTTTTCTTCTTCCTCTCTTTACAGTATATACATATTTATTAAAATATAACTTAATCATCCATTAAGTTGGATCCTATATGATTCAACTATTTTTATTTACAAAAGTGATTCTGGATATGTCTTGACAAAGTGTGGAGAAAGAGAAGACAAGTAGGATGTAATGCCTGCCCTCAAAGATCTTTACAATCTAGTTGATAAAGCCAAGAAAGAGATAATAAATGACCCATCATAGTAGGCCTTAATAAACGTAACTTGAGTGACATAAAATAGTGAAGACAATAAGAGTTCAGAGATCTAATACTTGCCAGAGTAGACAGGGATTTCTTTGCAGAAGAATGAGATTAATCTGGATTTTAAAACTGTATTTAGAACAACGGAAGGCATTCTAGCACCTAAGCATTCCATTTCTCATGCCTTATGCAGAGATAACTTTTGGGCACCAGGGACCAGTGTTCCTATAAGAATCTAATAACTTTTGGGCACCAGGGACGAGTGTTCTTATAAGAATCTAATACCTGATGATCTGAGGTGGAGCTGAGGTGGTGATGCTGGCACTGGGGAGCGGCTGCAAATACAGATGAAGCTTTGCTCACCTGCCTGCCGCTTACCTCCTGTGCATCCCAGTTTAACAGGCCACAGATTGGTACCGGTCCACAGCCTGGAAGCTGGAGATCCCATGCCTTCTTGCACTGCTATTTTCTTCCCTATCTCAGTAGCCAGATCACATCTTTGGGAGCACCAATGCTTCTAGATTTCTCAAAGAACATTGCCAAAATTGTTGTAGTTAGATACTATCCCATGTCACTACTATCAATTCCATTAACTGCCATCAACTTCTGAATGAAATTACTAAAACCATTGGATCAAATTTATTTCTTGTTATTCCCTACAATTACATTTATCCCATGAAAGAACCATTTATTAGAGTCTATATATAACCATAAGAATGTCAAAATAGAATATGAGAAATGATCAACTTAGTCAGACCTGGCACCTCTCTCTGATTTATCACTCTGGAAGTGAGCAGTAGTTCTCAATTTTTTTTCCTGTACCCACAGCCTTGAAGGCTATGACTTACTCCCCCAATGAACAATAACTCCTTGAGACAATGCTTCTAAGGGGAGTGGAGAATTGGCTCTCTTTCTTAGACGAATATAGCAGATACTGCCATGGGAAGAGAAATATGCAATTCAATAGAGACCCTCAGGTGATCTTCATATTCTTATCCTCCCCATTCTAAGATCCACCATTGAATATCATCATTTTAATGTATATATGTTTCTTTTTGACGTCAAGCTCAATGAGTACCATGCTAACTTCCCTTAATAACCTATTATCAATCTTTTAAATGAGAATTTATCTAAATAATTTTAAAGTTCTCTATCTTTTACAATACTGGTGTTCAGATGTACCAAATGTTAAGTAGCACAACACTCAGCACATATAACCCCCCTGTCCATCTCTTTACCTAGGTCTTTCCACCCACACTCTGAATATCTTGAGTTCAAGGACCGTTTGTTGTTTGTTGTTGTTTGTCTTTGCATTTCCAGCACCTAGGATAGGACCAGGAATTTAGCACTCTTTACAATCACATTAAATTGCCATCTTTGCTATTTAAACGTGGCCAGATCTCAGCAATTTCATAAGATTCAACCTAATCATTATAAGCAAAGATTAATGAATAAAAGAATAAAAGATGAGCTAAACATTGTTTAGGGCTTCAGGGCAAGAGAATGGAGAAGAGAAGAAAACTCACGTTTACTGAAATTTTGATGCAATAGGTCTGGAGTGGGACCCAAAACCCTACATTATGACTAATACCTTACACAGATGATCTTATGCAGATGATGCAAAAACCACATTGTGACAAATGCCGCCCTTTGTGACACAAAGGGTGTAGAGTGTGTTTTTGGTCAATATGGAGGAGACAAGAGACAAGTCTGCCTCCCAACTGTTTTCCTTTTTATGCAGATATTCTTTATCCTACTCTGAATCAGCTTTGCAAGAAAGATCAGAGAGCTGTCTTCATCTAGCCGTATGTTATTATGTTTTTTAAAAGGTATTGTGTCCTTTGAAAAGTCCCTAGCAGCTTTGTGACTGTTGCTCAACAATGCTGCCCCTACTCCATCCCATCTGCACTGAGCATGCACAGGGTGGAATCATTTAGCTCCGGCATCCTCAAGTGAGCTATTTTAGAAAAAGGGTTCTCTAATGTATTCAGAGAAAAGAGCGCCCAAAGGTCACTATGTTCTTCAGGTGGCCTCAAAGTCTGAAAATCCAGGGGACTTTTGGACAGATTTCACCTGTTGTGATTAACTAGTGTCCACACTTGACAGGCTAGGGGAAGGTCACCAGAATGGTTCCTGCAGGATGGTGCACCATCTCTTCATGTCAGAACAATGAGAGACAGGTGAGAAGACAAGACGATCTCCAAAACTAGATGGAAGGAAGTAATCCTGTAAAGTGAGTGGCAGACTCGCCCAGTCTAAATTCCCTTGTTTCCATCTTCTGGGGTAGGCTAAAGGTTAAGGTTTATTCAGCAAAAATCAGAAACTCAAATTCTCCAAGGCAATGAGTCACAGATGCAGATGTGGTGACCGACGGACACACTGTGTTAATCACTGCACTTGTTACAATTTACACGGTGCTTTGAACTAGGTACTACTCACAGAGACAACACATTAACCTTATCATGCTATGTCACCAAACATATAACGCAGTGTGATGTAGTATCAATGTACTATTCATTATCTATATTTACCTCAGTTTCTAGACTTTATGGCTACCTTGTAGAATACCAAAAAATATATATATTAATGTTTAATTTAGATGCATGAAAGGAAGAAAAATTTTATTAACAGAAATTGATAAATATGCTATACCCTTAAAAGGAAATCAAATGAAAAAGATTGATAAATTGATAAATATGCTATACCTTTAAAAGGAAATCAAATGAAAAAGATAAAAAGAACAAAGAGTGGGGAGAGGATGGATGGAAGGAAGGAGAAAAAAGAAAAACAAAAATCTGTTACTACTTGTGCTCGGAACAGAGGGATATTGCAGATACTAAGAGTATAAGAAAATTATGAGAAAAAAAAATAAGAAATTCTACCCTTTGAAAAATTTTATGGAATGAGACCACCAAAATCTGACTTCTATCCATCCATCCAGCTATTAAACATTGATTGAATGCCAGCTATGTCCAGGTACTCTCATAGACAGGATGTGATCATATGCAAAAGTCATACTTACATCCCTGTGCTCATGGAGCTTAAATTCTCCTGAGGGAGTCACACGAAAACACACAAGTGTATAATCTAAATTCATGTAGTGAGAAGCAGTGGTATAGTGTTATAAATGTTTAACAACAAGCTTAGGGGAGGGAGAGCTTAATTTGTAGCTTTTGCCATAGTGTGAATACTCCTACCCTGAACAATCTCTAACTACCAATGTGATGCCACAATCAATATGAGAATGGGATGTGTACACTCAGCTCTGTGGAGTAGTACAAGCCAGCTCCAACTCACACCTGGATATGACATGAAGAAGCAAAGCGTGGTAAAGACGCTGAAGGAAATGGTGAATATTTTAGGCAGGTTGTTAGAGTAATTCTTTGGCTAATGACATTTGAGCAGAGACCTGAATGATGAAGTCATGAAGTAGAGAGTTGGAAGTAGTGGGGGAGAAACAGTAAGCACGAGGTTCCTGAGGCAGGAAATATCTTGTATGCCCGAGGAACAGAAAGGCCACTGTGAGAGGAGAAGAGGTGAGGGCAAAGTCATATAGGGCTTTGCTGGCACTGGGAGGAATTTAAATCTTTTATGCATGAGATGGGGGAGTCAATGAAGAGTTTAAACAGGGCAGTGATATAACCTGATTTATATTTTTAAAGAATGTCTGGTTGCTTTGCAGAGGAAACACTGCACTGAAGCAAAAGCGCCCCCTGCGAAAGTGAAAACAGGATGAGCAATTAGGAGAGTTGTATAGTAACCTAGGTAAGAGGTCAAAGTGGCTTGGAGTAGAGTGGTAGAAGTGATGAAAAATGCTCAGGTTTGGAATATAATAGACAAGTAGACTGACCAGAAGTCATTGATGCATTGGATGCGAGAGGGCCAGTGAGGAGTCAAAGGCAATCTCAAAACCTCTCTTAAGTTTAGCTACACCATGTGACACCATCTGCTGAGATGGAGAACACTGAGGCAAGAGCAGGTGCACAGGGAAAATCAGTTCGGTTTTGGTCATTTTAAGTGAGACTCATTGGCATCCAAGTGGGAATGTCAAGTAGACAGCAGGATATACAAAAGTCTGTAGCTTGAGGGAGAGGATACACACGAAGATACAAATTGACGACCTCAGTAATCATGCCATTGGAGCATCATTTAAAAAACACTGTCTTAGAGAATAATGACAGAGACTCGCCTTAAAGAAGCCTCTGGGAAGGAGAAAACCTTCTACGTCGAGATGTATCCGCTATTCAGTTCTCCACGTTCCCAAAGCTACAGCTAATAAGGGTTACTCCAGTGCCAGCATGATCCTGTTCAAATCCATATTAATACTTATTAAAAATCTAAAAGAGACTTCTTACCCATCAACTTAACTAGAGAACTGAGTGTTTTGATGCTCAGAAGATGGAACAATGTTTCTCAACCCTGGCTATACATCATAATCACCAAGGAGCTTTGAAAGATACTAACACCTGGGTTCAATCCAAGCAATTCTAATGTAATTGTTGTGCAGTGGTAGGTGGTATGGATTTATTTGTAAAGGAGTTAAATTGGACGAGGGATTAAAAAAAACAGTGATAGGACCAAAGAACTGAAGACCTCGATAAAATTGAGGATGCTTACTAAAGTCATCTGGGAAGAGAGGAGGTTACAGTCTGTAAGTGGGATGATTACATTGTGATTTTGAAGGTGGTTCAGGACAGGATATAGGAGTTGAGATGAAGTAGAGCAAAAGATCACTGGGGATAAAGAAGTGGCCAGGGTACTGGAAAATCCTTGGCAAGTTTGTTTAGGTTGTGAGATTTGACTTTTTTAGATTTCATATATAAGTGAAATCGTACAGTATTTGTCTTTCTGTGTCTGGCTTATTCCACTTAGTATAATGTCCTCCAGGTTTATCCATGCTAGCAGATGAGAGAATTTCCTTAAAATTTGCTAAGAAGGTAGGCCTTAAGTGTCCACACACACACACACACACACACACACACACACACACACACACTTAAATATATACAATTTTTATTTGCTAATTATGCCTGAATAAAGCTGAAAAAAATCTATTCCAAGTTACTTTTAGAACATAACCCTTTAGTAAGCAGGGGACTATTCTTATATAAAGTTTTATTTTTAAAAAATGTTTAGAAATTATTCCAATATTACAAATCTCTACCCATTTATTTTTTTCAGCCAAAACACAAAATCTACATTTCATTTTTTTTTTTGGTGGGAATAGTTCTCGGAAACTGTGAAGGACAATGTGACAGCAATACTGTGCCAATCTCATTACTTCCTATATCCTCAAACCACCATTGCTACTGAGGCCACCACTAACTCGCCCATACTATTTCAATTCGTATACTCTCGATCATGAGAAATACAGGCCCAAACACTGCTCAAAGCAAAGGAACCGCTTTCTCTTCCTGACTCCTGCCAATCTCATGGTATAAAAAACAATGCAGACAATTTCCAACTGATGGTTAATGAATGAAATTCAATATCCAGTAAAGGTGATTTATCTTATCAAGACTGTAACCTTCGAAGGAAGGACTTAGAAGAAATCAGAAGACACATAACAAAGAAGAGCTAAAGTTTAGAAAATCTCCAAAGATGTGCAAGCAAATAAGGAAAAATAAGTAAATACCAAAATATTTCCTGTTAGAAGTCCTCCAGTACTGGTGTCTTCTCTCTCGTGCTGAGTAAACAGAAAATATGCTCCCCAAAAGTAACTCTTAAGCACATTTTTTTTCAAAAGCAGTTTATTTTGAGCACACATCCTTCTCTACCTTTCCCTTCTTAATCTAAAAATATCCTGTCAACTCTTCCCTTTTCACTGTGTTCTCTCCATCTACCAAAAAAAAAAAAAAAAAAAAAAGTGGGATGGGCTATATTTTAATTATTTGTATGTGATAAATTCAAACCTTGTAATCTCCATTCTGTGGCTTTTGCTTTGGGGAAACATGATCTTGTTACCCTAGAAAGAAGTGAAGAGATGATAGCATGATGAATGAATTTGCTTTTCCCAGGCACGACTCTGACCGCCCTAAGAAGAAGTTTGCAGTTAACAGTGGGGAAACTGTGTGTTAGAAGGATGGCTCCAATGTCCTCTGCCTTCTCTTCTTCTTCTAGGGAACCTCTTAACGGAGCATCTCAGAGAACACAAAGAAATGAGATATCCAGAATAGCCTGTTGGCTTTATAGCTTAATATCTCTTTAATCAGTTAATTTTTTTCTAACATCTCCACATCATCTTGCCCTCAACTCCTACATGGGCCACAGAACTAGTCTCGTCTCCAAATTCCGTGTTTCCAAATGGCCCATCTCTTGCAGGACATTTGATCCTGTCCAAAATGTCCATAGGGTATTTCGTGGGCACAGTTAATATAAATCCTGCTCTTCTGCAACATTCAAACTCTGACTCATCTCCCACGACCAGGTGACATTACCAGCTGAGCTACTAAGGCGAGAAAGGTTATTATTGGCAATACAGCCACAACACAATTATTAGACCAATAAAACATGATAGTATTTTTCGAGTAGTAATCCTATAAACCAAAAGTAGAAATAAACAGAGCTATTTGAACCCAGGGATGTTTTCTAAGTAAGGACATTTTGGACAGAACCAAATATCAAGGACAACTTCTCGTGCTCCAAATATGCTCATGGATGTCTTTGATAGGACCGAATTGCAAGGACCGCTGGCATAGACCAAATGTCTCCATAAATATTTTGGAAAGGACCAAATGTCCACTAATCAGCCCACCTCTTATCTGTTCTCAGCAACTAGAGCAAGCTTTTATTTTTTTCAGTTTGAAACAATTTTAGACTCACAAAAAGTTGCAGAATTAGAACACAGAGTTCCCTGTAACCATCTAGCTTTCTCAATGATAACAATTTACATAACCATAAACATAACATCTAGGAGGATATGAATGTTCATGCAATACTGATAACTAAATTCAGAGTGATCTATTAAAAATTTAAACCTGATCATGCCAACTCTCCTTTGCCAAACCTATTAATGGCTTCTCATGAACTCTTACAATAAGGATTAAACTCCTTACACTGTACAATAAATAGTATGACCTTCATTCTGTTTGGCCGGGACAGACGTAGTCCTCACACATAGTGGCAACAAACTATCCCAACAAGCATTTTTGCACACTCAAAACTGTAAGCAGTTTGGATGATAAATTACGTTGTCACCCGTCTGAGCACTGTGTTTGGCCTTGCCTGTGGAAATCTCTAGCTTTTGTTTTGTACCACTCTACTTCTTGCTCCTGAGCCCCCATGACACAGACCTTTGACTTCCTGGAATGGGATGCAGGGTGTGCAAGGTTTCTTCCTGCCACAGGGCCCTTGCACATGTTCTCTCTGTTTATAACACTCCTCCTCCCCATCCCCCTTTGCCTAGTTAGCTCCTCCTCATCTTAACTCAGATAAATAGTCACTCCTTCCTCAGACTGAATCACATTCCTCTATTAAGTGCCCTCATCACACCTGGACCTCTCTTCTGAATTGCTTATCACAGTTGTAATTTTATATTTGTTTCTATAACTGAAGAATAAGCTGTAAGAAGGTTGGGGGCATATTTATGTTTGCATAACATCATATCACCAGAACCAGCATGGAAGTTGCTGCACAGGAGACAATTTATTTCATAGCTGTGGACTGAATGTTTAACAGCTCAGCTTATAGGTTCATGAGCAACAAAAGCAAAGTGGTTAAGGCTTTAGAAAAAAAAACAAAAGCAAAAGTCACTGTATCACCTTTGTAGGTTGCTGCTCATGTGGCTCCATTTGTCACTAAAATCCTGACTTTGGAATGAGACAGACCCGAGTTTAAAACTTGATACCCATAAACTGAGAAACTTTATGGCAGTAATTCAACTTCTTTGACCCTTAATTTTCTTTCATCTGTAAATAATAGCAGTCCTAGATAATTAATATATTACAGTTATAATAATGATAAAGTCATCTACCCCGTGTCTCCCCATCTCAAACATGCAATGGGACTGATCCTTGCCATGACCCAGACCAAACCCGGACGACTTCTTCGACACGTTCTTTTCTTTCTACCACATATCACATCCACTGGGAAAACATGTTACTTTCTCTTCAGAATTTACTCAGAACCCTACCACTCCCCACCACGTCTTCCTCCAATACCCTGGTCCACCTGAATTATTACATTAGCCTCTACATAGCTCTCCTTGCTTCTGGTCTTGCACATTAGAGCAGCCAGAACGACACTGCTAAAATGTAAGTGACTCCAGGGCACTTTCCTGCTCAAACTCCTCCAAGGCTTCCATATCCCATGGAGTAAATAAAGCACAATGTGCTTCTGGAGTAAGGACAGCACCCTGCGACCTTCCTTCTCTCTTGAGTTGCCTCTGGCTCATCAACTCTCTCCTTCGGATCGTCCCTCAAAGGAGAGTCTTTCCCACCACCTTACTTTTAAGTAATCACAACCTCAACACTCTGTGTCTTTCGAGTGTTAGGTGCTTAAGAAATATATCTTGAAAGACCTCGTGGATGAACGAATGAACAAGACACCACTGTTCCTAAGAGCTGTCCAGACACGATTTGGCATAATTTGCAAGGCACAGACTACAGCACCAAAGCCATGTCAGGAGTGTGTGGGGCAGAGGCCCAGGGAGAGGAGAGGGTTAGCTAGGCACACCTAAGCACATGCTGATGGCAGTACCCTGGTAGTGGCATCACTGGACTCACCACTTTGGGGCTGAGGGGTTAGGTATGAAAGGATGAGGGTGAGTGCTCTCTGCACAAAAAATGAGAGCTTGTGTTCCCATTCAGAGAATGATCTGATCGGGTAGGCAACCAGTGATTTATATGGATTACCAAAGCTCATGGAGACACATATCTGCTGCAGAAGACTCTGGCCAGAAATCTCACTGGCTTAGGGACCGAAATGAGGCAGTTTTATACTAGCCAAATTAATTTCCCATTGTCAATTTGAACGGAATTTCCATAACATATGCCGAGAAACTGGCTCAGGATCCCTTTCCAGATGTTGGCAAAATAAAAGCCAAAAAAGGAATATTTAAAGTCAACTGCCTGTCTTGTGACTCCGCAGCTTTTTGCCAAACAAACAAGCTTGTCTTGTTAGAAGCTGAACACTGGGCCAAGGCTCTGGGTGGACCGGCCTTGAAAGAAAATTTGGGATGCATTCAAACAAACTTGGACTCAACAGAGGACACTGAATTTTCAATTAGAATGCAGTTATTCATAAACTCAAGGGAAGTGAGCTTCATAAAAAAATAATAAAAAAAAATAAAAAACAAGAGCATTAGTTTTAAGACCTTGTAAAATCAGCTTGCACATCTGAAGCCTAAAGTATGCATTACTATCACCAAAAGACATGAAGCACTTGTGGAAGGAACAAGGCTGCATTATTACCTAATATCCTAAGAGAGAAGACATTTACATAGTTTTTAAGAGTAGATGTCGCTTTACAGACACTCTGGTGTAGGTTTCCTATATCAATCCCTTACCTAGAATCCTGAGCACAGTGCTCTCTAAAAGTTGGCCAGACGGTAAAATTAGGACATTTGCTATGACTGTTCTCACATCTCTCTGACTTCTCAATTCTTCCCTATGCTTGTGACGCCGACCTCAGGCTCCTTCATTACCTGTTCAGCCACATTCTCCACCTCAGTGACTTCAGTTCTCTCCTTGATTCTTGCATATACTTTCACTTGATCTTATCATTGCACACCAGGTTAGGTCATGAAACACGATCTCTAGCGGTGTTGGCCTGGGGAATTCTTAGCAGTTGGTCTGATATATCAGTTAATGTATTAGAAAGTTTGATGACAGGTAATTGAATTGTCATCCAGCTTATTATTGATAGAAGCAATTTGATGGCCCAAACCTTTGAATTCCCAATAGAAGACCTCTTCCAAAATTAGGATAGATAAAATAAGTTAACTTCTATTTTTTCTAGTTTGTGTGAAAGACCACATATGATTTCTAAAAATATTGAGCTATTATGACTATCTAGAAACATGTCCCAAAAATCTTAGAAAACAATGTTTGGTCCAAAAAGTGCCAATGTATGTACCATACACAATAAGACATTCTGAAGAGGCTGCTCTAAATGACCAAAGTTATTAACTATATATATTCTAACTAGTTTCTATATAATATCATCATCTTAGCTAAAAAAGAAAACAATTCTAGATGGTTAACATGGTGCAGAATACAGTATTTACAGTTCTTAGCATTTATACTTAAAATAATTGTTTGAAGCCTTCATATGGAATCAAGAATAAAAACTTAATACCTCATTGACCTTTATGTTTATAACTCTTAAAATGGTAGATAAGTGAAAATAGATATTTCACTCAAATGAAATCACAATATTTTTTGTAGCTTAAATTCTCCTCTAGCTCAGTTTGGTAATAGCTTAGTACTTTACATGAGTGATTATGAGGCTAACTTAAACTGTAGCCATTGCCCTAAAGAAAATGTTTATGGCCTGGCTGGGATAATTGTATTCTCCTACTAAATATCACTCTTTCAGGGCTAGTTATTGTTGAGTATAAATGTGCCACTTTATATGCAAATAAAATATACTGAGATTTGAATACAAAGTTCTGTATATATCTACTGACAATCTTATTATGATTCATATTAACAGACAGAACTTCTCAAGATATGAGATCCTAATAATCACACATAAGACATAATTCTTTCCTTGAATTTTTGTTTTCTAAATGTTCAGATGCAGCTGGAAACATTTTCTTTTCTCATAGCTACAGCAGATTTGCAGTGTGCATTCTGAGTTTTGAGTCAAAAGATTTCATAGTATTGTGATTACTTATTATCAAATGTTTTTCTCCTTTTCTGACCTTGACTTGCTTTTGATCTTTTTCCTATGTACCCACACGCCTGGAAAAATTAACTTCTTCCAAGATACTCTACTGCAAAGGACATTTTAAATTTGACATAACAACGAGAAGAAATTCCACAAACACTCTACATGGGGTATAATCATTTCATGTCACATGTTTTCATTTTATCTTTTTAAAAATCTATCATCTTTGAATTAGACCTTTCCATGAAAGTATCATAGTAAAAGCCACAATTCTGCTTTATACATTTGAAGGAGCGATGTTCACATATCTCAAATCGCATCTCAGACCTTTGGCTTATATTTTTATTAACTACCTCTCATGGTACTGTGGAACAACTGATTAAAAAAACATATGCATATTTTGTCTCTATCAATGCAGAGTTAACAATATAAGACACAGACTAAGGGAGGAACAAAGAAAAGGATTTAATTATCATCTTCGCCATTTACACTGCAGTTTTGCTGTCCTTACCTGGAGTATCAGAGGCACAGGACTGAAAAATGCCAAAGAACTGAGATTCTTGATCAACTTGAAAAACAAGACTTGTATAAATGGCATTAAGAGGTATATTTGCATTAATTGTTTAAAGGCAAATACATTTATTTGATGAATGTCGGTCAGCTAGATTGTAATTTCCGCGATGTCAAGGCTCATGTCTGTTTAGCACATCAGTGCTTCATTCTTGCTCAGAACAATCCCTGTCACCTAACAGACTCTCAAAAATGATAGTTGGATATGATTTCACTTATATGTGGTATCTAAGGAACAAAAAGAACAAACTAATCAAAAACAGATTCACCGAGATAGTGGACAATTTGGTGACAGACAGAGGGGAGGGGGTTGGAAGGCTGGGAGAATAAGGAATGTAGGGTTAAAGAAGTTGATATTTGGGTACAGGGAGCATGGAAGAGGGAATGCAGTTAGCATTAATATGATGGCTAAGTGGAGGGCCAGGGGAGGGTGGAGAGTAAAAGAAAAAAAAATGATGGTTGGATGGATGGGTGAAATTCAATGAATGTATGGTTTTCCAACCCTGGGTATTATACTATTTCCTGTCTACTCTTCCAAAACTATAGTTATCCAACACTTATTCCTTTTAGTTAGGTGATACACATACATACACATACTGCACACATACACACACATGAATTAGTGTGAAAATAAATTTTTTTAAAATTTAAAACAGAATAAATAATATGTGCCCATAATCACTTAGATGTTCTGCTTAAAAGCAAAGAAATGGACTAAATCTGTCCTTAAAATGCAAAATTACAACAATTACACCAACTTAATTTTGTATTATTAACATAATACAAAATTAAAACAATTTAATTAACATCTTAATGTTAAGAAGACATAGCTAAGATCACCCTGAAAATAACAAATTCAAGTAAAGACCCTCATGGTTAGAGATGGCACAAATGGACTTGCATGGAGCTTATATTTGGTACTTGGCATAAATCTGATGGGTCACTGGAAAGGTTTGTGCTTCAAAAATGACCTCTTTAACAATCTCTTTTATTTTAATTTTTCTCTGCTAATTCCACTCTTCAAAATGAAACTAGGGTATCTATTTGTGATGCAAATCTGGTCACATTGCGAGCTTGCTTTAAACAGTTCAGTACTTCAGTAGATCCCATTGCTTTAAGAGCAAACTCTTTTGGTCACTTGCTGGGCAGAAAAGACCTGACCTGAACTCTGTCCCTCCACTCTTTGCCTTAGGCTCTGGTAATACCAAAGAGCTAGTTGTTACCTCCCTGGACACAGTACATTTGTTCATGCCTCTGAACCATCGCTTATGCCATTCCCTTTGTCTGGAATGCTGTCCTCACCTTTCTTCCCCTGTTGACACTTTCTCCCTTTAGTACTTATCAAGTCTCCTCTAGGAGGTTTTTGGTTAATTACTTGTCACTCTGCTATAGTACAATATAAGCCTGAGCATACCTCAATGTTTACTATGTTATGTCGAATTTAACCAATTACATGTCTGTTTCCTACTCTAGACTCTAAATATTCCCATTACACAAACTATGTATGCCTCCAGCATTTATTTTGAAATCATAGATCATAGTACCAATGGAACTAATATGTGTTGAGCCAAAGTGAATATGTAACATTATCTTGTTCTTTTACTCAACAATACCACTTAATCTCTCAATATCCTATTGTGGTCTGGGAGTTTCCAGAAATTATCATCCACTTTTCTTATATAAATTTATGTATTAAGCTGTTAATATCCTTAGCTCTTAGCTCTTTATAAATGGCTATTAACAAAAGATCATATGCTAATAGATCTTATACTAATAGATCATATGATAATATTGATCTATTAGTAAATAACTTTACATTGGGAGCTCAGGCGGAAACTCTCATACCCAAGCATGAGTTAGTTTTATGTGCTGACATCTGCAAAGAATAATCATTTAAATTGCAAGAACGTTTGTGTTATAGCATCTCAGTTATGTTCACAGTGACTAAACTTGATATTATTTGCATATCTGGAGTGCTTCTACAATTTGTTTCTTTTTTAATTTAAGAGCTCAGGCAACTTTTATAAATTCAAAAAATAATTATTAAATCATTTCTCTATTTCAAGCTAGTATGCCAACATATTGCCTAAAGAAACTTTTCTATAGTTGTTTTAAACTCAGAAAAAAATTATAATAGAAATGCTGACATTCCTTTAACACTGGTGGTTCTAGCAGGCACCTTGGTATTATCAGTAGATACTGTAGCCCCCAGTATCCAATTTCCAGACAATGCAGTAACAAAAACAGCACTCTCCAAAGCACAAAGCAGACAATCTTTTTTGTCTTTTGTGTATACTGTACACCTTAGAACTGTTCCCCTTCAATCTTCCTGTGTGCCACCTACCCTACCCCCGTATTTGTGTTACTCTAAATCACTATTCTTTACAATGCTTTCTGGGCTTAGTTTTTGTTACGACACTGAAATCTTAAGCATAATTATGTGAAGTTGCTATGGAGATTTTGTGTGATTTGCTATGAGGAAAATCTATTGTGCTTGAGATAATTCTCTGTACTAATGACTCAGGAATCTATTTTTTCCCTTACTTTCTCTAGGATTATAACCAACTGCATATGTTTGGATATCTATAAGCAAAAGTCATTTTATAAATAACACAGCCAGAAAAGTTATTGAATTCACCAAGAAGAAGCAGCCAGGTCAATTTCTCATGATTTAGAAAGAAATTCTAACATGGTACTTTTCTGAATACCAGGTAAACTCTTGCCTGCATCCTTTAGGAAGAAGAGACCTCAAAGATGTTCTATATATATTTTTTTGGCTATATCATAGCTTAGAAAATGTAATTTTGAAGAATGTGTTAAACTATCATGTGGAATTAAGGGCTGATATAGCAATCTAATCAAAAATCATTTGTCCTATGGCCCAGACTTTTTTGGAGGTGAGATTTATGGGTGAAATTGATTATTTGACTTTTTTGGAGGTGAGATTTATGGGTGAAATTGATTATTTGACATTTCCTTCCATGAGAAGACCCTCAAACCACTTATTGGTTCTTATTGATTTCAGGATTATGATTGATTTTTGGAGAAAAACATTCCTAAGTGGAAGAGAATGTAGATGAATCCAGCAGGTGGCCACCAGGAGAGTGACATCTGGAGGATAAATACAGAAGTCAGAGAAGTCAAATTACCAATTAAAGGCAGACCAATTGTAGAAACAATTCCTAAGCAACACTTTGTCCAAAAACACAACCAAGTTACCAGTTTCCCAAACAAGTAATTTTGGAAAGAGAATATAGTTTTCACCCAGAATGATGTGATACCAGACAGAAATCCAATCAGAAAAGAGACAACATGTAAGGAGACGAGGAGGAAGGTGACTAGAGCTGGAGGGACTGAGCAAGATGCTCTGGAACAGGGAGAGCATTACCCATATTTACGTGTTCCTTAAATGTAGAGCTGATATTATTTTGTATAAATGTAGAGCTGATATTATTTTGTATAAATCAGGGTGGTGAGTAACCCATAAAATATTAAGGGAAGGAGGAAAAAGAACAAAAAAGAGTGAGAGGAAGGAAGAGGAGAGGATAGACATAATAAAAATGCCTACTTCCAGCCTGTATAAAGAAAGTATAAAAAGGAAGCCTTAATAAACGGGCCTGGCAAACAGAAAGTTGCCTGTCAGGGGTCCCATAGGAATTTTAGGTAGGCTGACAAAGGACTCCAGTTCAGTCAAGTACCAGGTAAGTCTGGACAGCAAGGGATTCCTTTCATTGCCCTGATGGTAATGCAATCAAGTGCCTTATTTCCAGAGTCTGAATATTGTTCATACCAGACATGCCAGTTAGTGTGTGACAAGTACCAGAGCAGGTGATGGATCTTGGGGGATTTTTCTCTACACCACAATTGGTTAGAAGGGATAAATGTTTCTAGAAATAATAGAAGAGTGCTCATGGAGGAAAATAGAAGGAAACTTTTATAAAGATGTGAATGGAAAATAAAATCAGTTTCAAAAGGCTGGTGAATGAAGATCATGGCAAATTAAAATAGAGCTGGAAGGAATTAGAACCCATAAGTGCTTTGAGGGTCTTCTCATGGAAGGAAAAAAATACCAGTTCAGAAGGAGGATTCATAATTATCTCATACATGATAGATGTGAGACAGCAGTGGTCAATCTCAAGCAGGAGGCAAGGACCTACTCTGGTAACTGGAGACTTCTTGCTAAGGCTTTCAGAGGCAGCCATGAACCCCTATCATATGGCTAGTCAGGGGTTTGGGTTTTTTCTTGGAGCATGCATCTGCGATGAGAACAAGAGCCTCACCTACCAAACAGCCAACAAACATACCCTACTTTTATTTCACGTAGAGCAATTATAAGAGCAGAGAACCTTGCAGTAAGATCTCCAGAGGCTTTGAAATTCTACATAGAAAACTAAAGAATTTGAGAGCCTAATTAGACATGTCCAGTTCAAGAATGGCTAGAAGAGTAAGAAGGATAATTTGAGGAGTGAACAGTTGAATGTTTAGAAAAGGTCAAAAGGATTTAGTTGTCTCAGTCAATATTCCTTAAGCAGAACTGCAAATATAGATTCAGGGATTTCTTCAGTATCCAAAGTCATATTTATTAGATCCACAAAATCTCAATAAATAACTTTAAACTTTTTATCTCATTTCAGAGGTATGAAAATGAATATTAAGTATATTCTGAATATATTCATAAACAACTGCTGAATAAATACTGCCATGCGGTTCAGTGTCTTCTGTGTATTTTTGTTCATGATATTCTTATTAAAAGCTAATAAAAAGAGAGCAGAGGTGGACTTAATAGATTAATGGCATATCCCTGCCATGAGTAAAGGCAATAATGATATACTCACACATTAAACTAATAAATATTCTATAGCTTGAAGGGAGAGAATTGAAGAGACAATTGAGTCCTTATCCATCACAAGACTGTACAGGACAGCCAAACTCAAAAGAACCTGCTGCTCATAGAAAAGAGTACAGAAGACCATATTCAAGTTTCAGTCCATCAAAGATTTCAGCAAAACGGCACTATCATATTAAATTCATGTCATATTTTTGAATTCCATAGCTTTTATAGTTTTCAATTTATAAATTTGGTTCTGTAATTACATGAGAACAATAAGCACTAGGATGTGTGGACAAAAGGTCAAATAATCAAGGAAGAAGGAGAAAAATGTGCAAAAACAATGTCAAATACTCTAGGGTAAGTCATGGCTTACAAAACCTGATGAGATCTACAAAGAGTATTAGGTTAAGACTGTACTGAGAGGCAGATAAGAACAAGGATGGGATTAACTTATTGCTTGTGCAGATGATGCAATGCGAATAGAAGCTAGGGAGAAAGCAGACTCCTCAATCCTATGTTGCTTCCACCTTCGTTAACAAGGCCAATGATCTCCAAGTTGAATAGAAGAGGAAAACATGGAGTCCACGGTAAGTAAAGAAATCCAAGGGAGATCAGCCAGCAGCTTTGCATAAATCCGAGTCTCAGCCATAAATTACACTCAACAATAATAAAAGGACCTCATATGGGACTGTGGAAGTATTGTTGGCAACCTTTGGGGAATCATGACAAGTCAGAGAGGGGGGCCCATAATAAAGCAGGAAGATGTAATTGTTTTGTTTTTTAAGAACATGTCAGTATTTTTTTTTTTTAATCAAAGAAAAAAGCTGCATTTAGAAGAAACAAATCAGTTTTTAGGCTTATTATCACACTCCGCCACCTCCCCAGAGGAAAAAACATTTCTAGAATGCAGGATTTTAAACGACAGTGTATGACAATTAGAAAAGAAATTTCTAATTGAGCCCTAAAGTTACGAGAGCTCCCTTAAAACAAACAAACAAACAAACAAACAAACAAAAAACTATTCATATCTTTTTGGAAAAGTTAACAAGACTGAAGACTGAGAGGCAAAGAGAATCTGATTTTCTGATGAGTACTATTTCTTGATGACGAGGGAGCAGGATACAGAAATAGGGACTAGATTAGATGACTGTTTTAGTTAAGTTGCAGAGACATATTGTAGTGTTCTCTGCCTATGCTGAATGATGCAACAGAGGATCATGAAATGCCTAGACTTGAAATCAGTGATCTGATTTGAGTAACTGCTTTACACTGAGTAGTTTAGGGGCCCACAAATCTGGCTCATGGCCTGATTTTGTACATCAAGTTTTATCAAAACATAGTCACAAGCATTTGTTTCCCTATTGTCTATGGCTGCTTTTGTGTTTCAGTGGCGGAGCTGAATAGCTGCGACAAAGACCATATGGCCCACAAAGCTAAAATATTTACTACTGGGCCCTTTACAGAAAAAGTTTGTCAACCCCTGATTAGTCACATAAGCTAGGATGTATCATAACCTCTCTGATACTAATTTTCATCATCTACATTAATAGAAATTGATAACTACAGCAAATGCTTCAGAAAATATGTAATGAAATAATGTATAGCAAAGCTCTTTTAGATTTGTAATGTGCTACATACATAGAAGGCATATCTTATGGTCGCTCTGTCTGTTCAAAAACTAAGAGTGGTGCTTTTCACAATAAATACTTGCCAATCTCTAATACACAGAGATCCTTAAAATTCTTGGGTGGATCTTTAGATGGAAGGAATGAAGAAAGGAAGGGAGGGAGGGAGGGAGGCAGGGAGGGAGAAGGTTTAAGGACTAGGCAAGCACTGATGCTTCCTTGTAAGGAAGATGATGCTCAGAACCCTCAGGCCTTTGCCGCATGTCCAATACAATAACTCATTTCATCCTTGTAACAAACGTGGAACATTATTTACATTTTACTGCTGAATAAATGAAAATAAATTTAAATAATTATAATATCAGGAGCAACAATTAATATTTATGAAGCACTTACTATGCCCTAGCCACTGTGCTAAATGCGTGTTATTTCGTTTAATCCTCTCAACTATTTTATGAAGTGTTAATACCACCATCATCATTATTCCATGTTTACAGATGAAAAAACTGAGGCCCAGAAAAGCTAAGTAACATCCCAAAGACACACACATAATAATTGGTGGAGCTAGAATCAAACCTTGTCTCCCTGACTCTGATCTTCTAGGCACCAAGTGCTGAGGCAAATGATTTACATTAACAAGTCCAATTTTATTAAAGATAAATATAAACTCTTATTAGAAAGATTAAAATGAACTGTTTGAAGTGTCTGAAGGAAGCTGACAACAGTTCCTATGAAAAATACGTTTTCTGAAAACTTTTTATTTTCAACAAATTTTAGACTTAATTGCAAAATAGTACAGTCTTCTCATTATATTTCTCATCCAGCTTCCCCTAGTATTAACATATTACATGAATACAGCACAATGGTAAGAACCAGGAAATTCACATTGGTACGATACTAAATAAAACTAAAAGATCATACTTGAATTCTACCAGTTTTTGCACTCAAGTCCTTTTTCTGTACCAGGACTCTATCTAGGATCTCACTTTGCATTTAGTTGTCATCTCTCCTTAGTCTCCTCCAATCAGTAACCGTTTCTCAGTCCTTCCCTGTCTTTTATGTTCTTGACACTTTAGAAAAATGTGGATTATTTTGTTGAATGTCTCTCAGTTTAGGTTTGTCTGATTTTTTCCTCATGATTTGACTCAGGCTATGTGTTTTGGCAAGGACACTACAGAAATGATGTCGTGTCCTCCATGCATCACACATACCAGGGGGTTCACAGTGTCAGTATGTCTTATGGTTTTAACATGCAACAATCTCAATAAGATGACAAGTAATCTAGTTATTAACATACACACATGAACGTGCGTACACACAAACAGTAGCTCCGATTAAAAAAATGTTGAGAACCACAAGCAAAAGTAGTATCAGTTCTCACTTTCTCAATGATGGCTAGATTAGCGGAATAAGCACTGGCCTATGAGTATCCCAGGTTTACTTCCCATTCCTCACTGTATTCCTACTAGATGATGAAGCACATTGACTGACAGAAATGGACTCTTAATATGTGTGTATCTGAACCCTGAAAGACAAGGCCAGCTCAGATCATGCTCCAAATACTCATTCAGTGCCTAGTATGAACCAGGTTAGCCCCTGATTGCCTGTCCCACCTATGAGCCAGGCTTACTAAATGATGAGAACTAGCAGGATGATTTTTTTCAGAATCCCACCACATAGAAAAATATGTTTTTAAATAGATACATATACCTTGATTCTATATCTAGGTTGAAAGATGTAAGTTCCATGAAGGCAAGGGGAGTTTATTTTCTAACATCTTGTTCAGCATGTAGCCAAGTTCATAACTATAACTGGATACAAAAAGCACTCAGTGTAAATATTTTGAAGACCCATCATTCTACTCACCTAGGCATAATTGTGGAAGCCATAAAGAAATTCTTTTTATTTATTGATCTGATTTCTATAAGTTTCCTGGATTTCAACATTTTTTCTCTCATTTTTTTTTTGTTAGATTTATACTGTCTAAAAACGATAGCTTCATTTGATTTGAAATGTTTTCATTCTACAATTCGGTCATTATGAGGGGAGAAAAAGCCTTCAGTAACTAAAGTAGCAGAGATGTATCCTGCTGGCACTAAAATACTCTTGTAAGATGTTAGTCATCAATATTTCTACAGAAAATGCCTTATTCGATCAACATGCTTTTATTATTTCAGTTATAGACATTTTCCTGATAGCTTACATTTAAAACACAGTAAAAAAAAAATAGAGATAAAAAGATTGGTTTATCATAAAAACAAAAACCTGCAGAAGTGCAAAGAATAGTTTACTGGATAATTTTTTGGATAGTTTGGTTTTGTAATTTTTGATAACCATTTTATTTATTTTTTGATAACCATTTTAAATAACAATTCCCATTTTGAGAATCTATAAATCTCTAAAGTAAAAGAGTAAAGAAGATAAAGTCAGAAATTTATTAGAGAATTAAAGAATATATTGGTGATCTAAATCTTAAATTAAAATTTTTAATTAAATACCAGCAACTAAAGAAACATCTGTTTTGATGAAACCTCCTTTTTGAGTGTTTATTAAATTTATATGAAACTTAAAAACTATAATATGCCAGATATTAAACAAAAAAAGTAAGAAAGTGTTGTTAAACACTTCTTATTGATTTGATGTCTCTTAAAATCAGAAAATGAAAGGACTTTAAGGGTCATATGGAATATATACTGCTATGATCTTTCTGGAAGACAACCTGACATGATATACAACAGTTTCAAATTGTAAAGAAAACACTTCTCTCAGAATTTATCATAAAGACATGGTTATACGAATAGACAATAATATAAGTACATTTATGTTCACTGTGGCTTTATTTATCATATGAAAAGGACACAAATGCCCCAAAAAGGGATTGGTAAATCAATTTTAAGTCAAGTAGTCCTCAACTCCTTCTCATACGTTCAAACTCAAAAGAATCTGGATTTCATCCTTACAATTTTTATATGCTAAATGTGAGTTCTCATGCATGTGACTGAAAAAAAAAATCAGAACAAAACAAGAGCAGAAACATCAACTACAAAACCCTTCGCATCCATAGGAAGGTGGCGCTCCATGCCCAGCTAGTGTTTTGGGTCATTGTGGCTGTAGCCCTGGCTTCTTTGGTATCTCAGGCCTGAGAAATTATTTACTTTCACTGCAGCTTTTTTCACCAGACCACAGCAGAGGGGCCTTAGGGTGGGAGGAAGAGGAACCCAGCAGACCCCAGCACTGGGCTTTTCCTCCAGGGAGAGAGACTTGACCTTTATCTTTGCTCTGGTAAGATTTTATTTGAAGATGTTTTCTGAAGCCCAGAAAGAAAATACAAGAAAATCTATAAGGATTGTAGATTTCATAAATTTAGGAAAGGTTTATAATCTTTTATTTGACAATTTTTCAGAATTCAGAATATTTGTATTTATTAGATAATTAATAGAGAACATATATCCTGTATATGTTCTCTATTTGACTATGAGCTGCAAGGACTTGGGGTGGCAATTCATAGTCAAATCCATTAATATTTCTGAAGTGAAACATATAAATGTTTGCACCAAATGAATTAAATAAAAACTGTAAGTTGCCTCACGCCAAATTACATAAGATTTTTTTGTCAACCAAGTTGGACAAAACCTTTAAAAAAATAAACAAAGAAAACATTTGACTTTTAGTGTGTTCATATGCTGGGATTGTGTCTAACGGACTGTGTATCTGTGTGATAGCCACAGAGCTGGAGTTTATGAGGAGCTAGAAGTGAGGACAAGCCCAAATTGACACCCACTGAACTGAAGCCAGCAAGCGAATATTGAATTAGGAAAGCAAAAATTTAAAGGGAAGGTAACAAAATATCTCAACAGTGACAAATTGGAGATTATATACCCCTTTTAGCAGTCAGTAGGTATATCTATTCCTATGTCATTCTCTGAAATGTTTTTAAGAAGGGACTATATATTCTTTAATATCCATACAATGTCATAATAATTAATTTAGCGAAGAGAAAATATATACATCTTGTATTAAGTGGGAAAAGCTGCCAAGAAATAAGTATTTTCCCCATTATTAGATAGACAGACAGATAGATAGATAGATAGATAGATAGATAGATAGATAGATCGATCTCTTATCCATGTGTACACATGGATAAAAAAAATCTGTGTAAAATAATAAATACTAAAATGTTAATAATGTTTATCTCAGGGTAGTGCAAATTCAATTGATTTTTAATTTCTTCTCTGTTTCTATATTATTTGATTTTTTTTTTATAATGAGAAAGTATTATTTTCATGAACTAAAAAAGAAAAAAGCTCTTTTCCTTTGGTAAAAAAAACACGCAATTATTAGCAATGTATATATAATTTTGTCCTTCAGGGTTCAAGGAATTCACCTAAAGTCACATTGCTAATTTGTAGCAAAATTATATTTGGACTCAAGTTCTTTGGCTCCTAGCGCTGTGTCCTCTCCATTTTTCCATGCTACACTTCAAAATGAAGCATGAGGTGTGGTCCCTGTCTTGGAAGAGCTAATGACTAAGTAGAGGAGGTAAGAAATACAGGTAGAAAGCAATGATCGAACTTAAGTAATTGCTGCAACTGGGGGGCACATATAAATCTCAACAAAAGAGAATGAAGTATAACATTGCACCACACATACCACAAATCTCTATGAATTCAGAGGAATAGAAAATAAGATTTAGAAGTATCAGGGAAAGCTTCATGGGTAACGGGTAGATAAGCTTTGAAAAGGCTAGAGTCAGGAGGATATTTCCACAAGGACATATCTAGATAGCATGACTGACAGTAAAGATAAGAGGTTGTATATTCTAGGGTGTACAGGGGATGGGACTGGACAGGTGGCGTGGGGCCAGATCATGAAAGGCTTTGAAAGCCAAAGCCAAAGAATGGTTTAGATTTGATGTGAAAAGAAATGAGAGCCATGGACAACTTTCATCAAGGAAACCGTGTGACAGATGCCACGGGTAGCTGGTATGAGTCTTTCGGCAGTATGTAGGATGGATTGACGGGGAAAACTGGAGTCCAGGAGACCAGGTACAGGGCTATGGAAGTGATGACAGGCCACTGAAATTGACAAAAGATCAGAATTAAGGGTGGAAGCAAAAGGTTGAGTCACAAAGATCTCAAAGTTTGAATGAATATCTCTGAGAACAGAGATCCCTTGACAGAGACAGTTGAGTTAAGTGAGATAGAGAAAAATAAGTGTTCCTGTTTATTAAAATTCTACTATTACTATTCAGTTTTGAGATACTCTGAATACTGTAATTATTTTAGATTTGAGCACTGAGGCATAAGGCCTGGTTCAAACCTCTAATTTGCAATATAGTTTGATTCTGTTCTGAAGTTTAAACCATGCTCCTCTCATTTCATGGGGCTAGGCTAAAAATATGGAAGACAGACATGTCGATACCAATTAAATAAAAAGAATAATTTTTAAAAAAACAAGCAAAAATCCTCAAAATATGAACACTAGATCAACAGCACTTTCTTTGCACTTTTGGAACAGGATCTTATGTGGTTTAAATAGTTTTTGAATGTTTTCTTTTGATTTATTTGTAAAAGAGAAAGGAGAGACTACAAATGTAGAGGATAGACTAAAATTCAAGTAGTATGTCTTCTCTGTGTTTGCTTAGGTATTCTATATTTTGTTTGAAGTGTTTTTTAAGAAATGATTTATTATCTTCGTCCAATCTGCCCCATCAGGGACACCTCAATTGGGTCAGTGTAGTGGCTTTAGCTGGGACCCCACTCTCTCTGAACCTTTAAATAGACAGTGCTTTGAATTTCATCTTGGAGATCAGATGACATCCAAATCCACTTAGCGTTTCACTGGCATGGTTTTTGATGTCATTGGAGACCTTGATGAAATTACAATCCTATTAGTCACGATAGGGGAAGACAGAGACCTTAGGTGGCTAATGTTCCATTCATAACAAGAAAGAGACGTTTAGCATTTGTAAAGGGCATTGATTTCTGATAGTTCCCCAAAGAACAAGGCTCAAGTGAAGAAATGTGACCAAAAAAGGCTTGGGAAAGAAATGATAAAAAAAGACAAGATTGTATTTATCCGAACAGCTTAACTTTGTGTACTTTTTACAACTTCGCCTGCATAAAAAGAGTTGCATATTCACGTCAACATGGGTAGGAGGAAGGGCAGTGCAGGACAGGAAGGACACGTCTAACTACATAGAGATTCTGTTACTGAGAAAACGGGGAAATTACACTGAGCATTTGATTGATGCCAAGGAGGTGCCTCTAAAGATAAAGGGTAAATGGAGGTTACATGGAAAGGGCTTTTAATCTGGGTGATAAATTGCCAGATTCCATTATGCCTAATGAGTCTCATCAATGCATAGCTAGACTCAAGAAAATAATAAGACCCCTTTCAGAGTCCAGTATAAACAAATTAGAAGAATTAATAATAAAAATCCTATTAATGTGCATGTAATTTCAAGAGGTTAATGAAGTCAATTTAAAAAGTTTGGCTAATGTATTTTTAGCATTTTTTTTTTTAAATAACTATCATCGAAACGGATTCATTCATTTTTTTTTTTTTTTAACTCAAATGTCCTAAGATTTAAAGGTTTACATTTCTTTTGGTTAACTCTTCTCCAGGAAGATCCCTGCTTAGGAGCTATGGGACAGGACAAGGAGATTGCTGCAGGCAGGCCCTAGAATGCCTAAGATGCTTACTGACCTGAAAGTAACAAACAATTCTCTCAAGTAAATTTGCCAAGTCTCATAACATGTCTCCTAACCCAATAGAGACTACAGGAAGACATGAATTCTCAGTTGCCAGTCTGGTAAAACATAAATCTTTTGCTTCTCAATATAGTCTTAGGTAGAAAACAAGCAGAAGGATCTAAAAACATCTATGTGTTCACAATAGAAGGGGCTGTGACTAATCAGCTAAAACCTGTCAGCCTGCACGAGAGAAAATCTGCTGGTTTTGCATCAACAAATATTTGTGCAAAACACCATCAGTCATGGATTAGAAATCAGACTCTCACTTCTTGCCATTAGGATTCTTTTAAATCATCATTTAAAAAAGAACTTCAATACTCAAGCGTATAATCAAAGCATGTGGGAGATGAAAAAACAGTTGCCTGTGTTTTGCAGTTAAATCCCTAGGCGAGAAGGCACAATCCAACATCTGTGCTTAGTCAGATTTCCATGAAAACGAATGCCATGTGCTCCTTAATGCAACGTGAAATAACATAACTCATGGTTTTTGAATGGCATCAAGGGGCATGGAGATTGCCTGCCATGATGTCTGCTTCAGAAGTTAGGAACAAACCTGTGTATAATATTATTAGATAATACGCGTAGTATCTGGCACACAGTAAGCACTCGATAAATATTTCTTCAAATTTGAATGGAAGAGTGAGTTCTTTTATACATGATCTGCTACATAAAGTTTGTACATTCTCTATTTTACTATAAAAATAATATATGTTCTCATGCACATCTGCTTCAACCTCTGAAAACTGAGCACCAATCATCTTTCCTTATCAAACATATTTTTCTCCCCTGGGCTGCTAATGTGCTGCCCTCTCCTGGTTCTGCCTTCAAACCTCTGAGTATTTCTTTATTGAGCTTTCTCTCCTCCCGTCACTAGTTGCTGTCCCACTCCTGTTCATTTTCTCACAAATCCATTGAGATTCAGGACTTCGACAAAAGCTTCCATGCAAACCTGCCCTTAAATATTTACCAACATATTATTATACTAGATTTTGTAAGGGGTGAAGAATGGAACTGGTCTTAGGTCTCTCTCCTCAGTGTTTACAATATAGCTTAGTAAGAAATAAATGCATACATTCAAAGTTAAATTATGATTTTAAAGACAAATGATTGAGCTAACCCAGAAGAACCATAATTAGAGAGAAAAGAAAGTTGCGTTGGTACTCACAATGGAGATGAGATTTGTGTTGACCCTTGAAAGATGAATAGGATTCATGTGTGGACAAGTTAGGAAGAGAGAGTACAAGGTGAGGCAACTATTATTAAGCAAGGCTTGTGGGGATGGGAAAGCATGTGGCTGGCTAGGGGACGGTGAGGAGACTGGAGCAGATAATGGGGGTTACAATGGGCAGGCAGGAGGACCCACTCTGGAGACCTTCAAATGTCAAATGTTATTCCACAGGAAAATAAGCTATGTGAGATTTTAAGCATGGAAGAGACTTAATCAAATGATCTGCTCCCTATCTCCTCCTGACTACAGAATACTTTCTCAATATATCATCACTGTTTGTTCCAAAATCCATGTTTCCCCCCACACCCCATGTTCAGTATCTCTGCCAGTTCTGTCAGTGGCAACAACATTCTTCTTGGATTCAAAGACTGATAACTTTGGAAGTATCTTGATGTTTGTGTCCAACTTCAACGCCAGGTGAAGATTCTGACCAAAATCACCTTGGGATGCTTTAAATAGTACCTATTTTAGACCAACTGAATCAGGACAGATTTGGGGGTCCAGAATACTACTAGTCACATGATGAAACATTTTGACCTTACTACTCCTCTTCCTTCCAAATATCCTTCAACTTTTCCATTTCTCTTTAAGCATACTGCAATCACCAGAACTCAGAACTTCCTCATCCTTGACCAGTTACCACCACAGGCACCTTCTGAGTTGTATCCTTCCTTCCAATATCAGCATGTCCTTTGTAGAACTCACTTGGGCTCTGAAAAACCAACTTAATTATAGTTCAGATCAGTGATGCCCAGATATTTCAGTGGTGGTAATTTTGATGATATAAACACTTCCCCAACAGGATGAGAAGGCAGTTGAAGCAAACCTTTAGGGAGCTCAAAGCAGGCTCCAGTGACTCAGACACTCTAGATGGATCCAGGCCAGATTACAAGTCCTTGGAAGCAATTCTTGGCCCCTTAGACAAGTCACTGTCCAAACAACTCCTCAATGAAGATACCACCTGAGACAGTCCTCTTTGCAGTCACTCTCACAGCCTAGTTTCAAGAATGATATAGTTTGGTAAGTAGCAGCTATGCTGATTTCAAAAGTCTCTTCCTCACCAACTCCAATGTATCACACCTATAGGCATCTAAAATGTCTCTATCAGGACTGGTTTAGGCTCAAAGCTCCAAAATTAGATATTCATTCTCTTGACTTAAGATTTACTCTCTTTAAATATGTTACATTTCTCAGAATTCTTTTCTTATTTTTTATTTTTAATACAGTATAAGTTAAAAGAAAATTTTCTGGAATCAGATTCCTTTGGGTTACAGTCCTAATTCTTCTGCTTAATTCATGTGATGTTATTTAACCTTTATGTCTCAGTTTCCTCATCTATAAAATTGGAATAACAGAATGCTACCTAGAATATAGGATTGTTGATATGATTTAGTGTACATATTTGTCGAAAGGCCTGGCACATAATAAGTACTCACTAATGTTACATACTACTAGTATTTCATTGTGTTTTTATGCTTATGTGTTAGTGTAAAGGCATGTATCCAGCCCTTAGAGTGCTGAAAGACAATGGTAGAAAGCAATTACAGATGCAGGACACCAGAAGCAGGATAAAGGGATACCAGCAAGGGTCCAAAAATGTACAGAAAACACAGGTGGGGGGATGGGAAATGTACCTCAGACCTGGCCTATGTCACAATTTGGGTCGAGAATGACCCTGCCTTGGGCAGTGACTTGTGTAAGCCAAATGTGCTTTCTAAGCAAAACAAGATTTTATCTGAGAAAGATGAGTGCAGACAGACTGAGAGGACACATATGACAAAGTGAGGACCCCTTTAGATTCCTCCTGGACTTCATAGGACATCACTTCATTTCCTTGGAAGAAAAGTATGTATTTTTTTAATTTTCCAAATTTTTTTTTAATATTCAAAAAAAAATATTTTTAGGAGTCACAAAATATAATAGTATATTTAGTAATATCATCGACACTGTCCTTGTAGGGATTAAATCACATGGAAGACTAAAGATAGATTATCACACACATATATATATTCAAATACCCTTGAGAGCACCAGCATGAGGGAGAGGCACATATTTAGATTCAAAGGCTATATAGAAAACTCTTGTATTTGCTTTATAGAAAAATAAGCAACTATTAAAGAGCTTCTTTTTTTTTTCAAGTATATCAGCCTCTAGAAATAAAAGAGTTAAACAGTAAAATGTAATAGTCAAAAGTAATTAAGCAAACTTTTTTTTCCAGACAACTCAAATTACTAACAGAAATTTTCTTGTATTCGCACTGTATGTCTCCTTCCTCCTCATAATACCACCAACTCACACATGGTTTATTCCTCTACACACTTCATGTATAGATCTCAGGATTTAGCAAATGTGATGCCACCACTAAAAGCAAAATGGGAGAGATTTGTTAATAGAGGAAAGTGCTGGACATGACAAATTATTAGTTTAAACAAATTACTATAACTCATTCAGCCTTACTTTCCAATATGAAAGTGAAAAATTCAGGTGGGATCCCTGAGGGTAGGGCCAATGCCCAGTATTTCTTTGGGTTTATAATCCCTGCAAAGCATTCTGGATGTCACACGGGGTGAATAATCCATGTGGACCTGAAATGGCTGGCCTCTTCCATCTCAGAAGGTCTGGCTTGCGCAAGAGGCTTACAGAGCTCTCTGACAATTACCCTCCAACCCATCTCACCAGTCACAAACCCCAAAGGAGGTGATTTAGAGTTTTTGTTAGCAGCAAGTGCAGTACCAACTTCTCAACAGTGTTGACTGAATTTTCTCCTCCTTTCTTTCAGAACCCTCAATCTTCCCATTCCCACACCTCTCTGTTAAAAAGTGACTGAGCAGCATATGTATGATTCTGACCATGGATCTGCAATAAAGCACATTTGTCTTTGAGACAGGTTCTCCTCCTTCTCTGTCTGCATCCTGTGAAGAATCAGGGAAAAGTTTCCCTGGTGTCCATCACTGTTCACTCCATTTCCCAAGAAAAAGGAATATTCCTCCCAGACTTTGACCTTAATATCCACATTTCCCTTCTCTTGTGTAATCCTCATTCCTTTAGCAAATCCCTCCCTCAAACAGAACTGTCTGTCTTAGGGAGTAACCTACACCCAGGCTGGGATATTCTACTGAACTGGGATACCCCACCATGCTGTTGCTAGGAAGGACCAATAGGGTTTTGCCTTTGATTCTCCAAGCCACTCTAGGATGACAGCTCTCCTTCTTACATCTAATGTAAACACATGTATTGAGAGGACAAGTCTCTTTAGCTTGGATCCAGCTACGCTGCCCATCTGCTTAAGAAGGAACTTCCTTCTCAACAATATACTTCTCGTCTAGATTTGTGCATTCACTCAGAGTCGATCCTACAATTCTTTCACCAACCCATCTTTCTTAAATCCCTTCTAACTAGATAAACTCTCCTCAGCTTCTCCATGCTCCCAAATCTTTCTTAGTGACCACACGCTAGCTGCCTTCCAATGGTTAAGAATTTCTTTCTTTCTTTTTTTCTTCTTTTACATCCTGTCTTCTTCCACCACTACCCATCTCCATTTCATCTCCAGACAATATCTTGTCACACAGATGGCAAACCAATCACAAAATAATCATGGAACTTACTTTTCTCTGTGCTGTTGGTCATTTTAAAAGTACATTATAATAAGAGGCGCACAACTGGAGAAGCAATCACCCTCAGGAAAACACTTATCAGGCTTTCTGCCTAAGGCCAAACTAACTGTATTTCCTCTGCTCAAAAATATTCTGAGGGCTTCTGAATTTCTATTAAGTATAGACCCCAAAGCCAATGGGCACTCCAACAACTGGAGTTCAAACCCTCCTAAGTGAGACAGTCCCAAATTAATAAATTCAGTCACTCTCCAGGCCTATGCCCTTCTTACAATTGGAGGACGGAGTGGCAGCACTGCCAGGAGGTGGAGAGAAGTAGTGCTTATCTGGCAATGGGGCAAATCCTTAAGAGAAATGCTGTTCCAATTTCTACTGTCATTTGAAGTGGTAGGTACTCATTCAAAAACACACTGCTCCAATAATCTTATTCTCTCTCTGGCATTTGAGATCTTACCTTCCACAATTTCTCATGTTCCAAAATGATATTATATATTGGTATTCTTCTAGGGTATTAGTAATGTTGTAAGAAGAAAAAAGTAGGCTGGGAGTGGCCAGAACTGTGAAATGAGCCAGATGAAATGAATCTAGCATATATTTAAATATCTGAAAAATAAATAGGGAATAACCCAAAAACCAGTATTTTTAAGAGGAAGTATGCAAGGAATACAGGAAGTTTAAAAAGGAAAATGAGTCTAATGTCTAGAAGACCAGCACAAGCATGGAAGACAGTGCTTCAGAATGTGGCCCTTAAGAGCAAGTCAGGGAAGCTGGTTCTCTGGGATGAAAAGCCTGGCTAAGCATTCTGGGAAAGATGGTGATTCCCTCCAAGAATGGCTGGGCTATGTACTCAGGCACGGGTACAATAGGAATGAGTAGAAGGGTCAGAGCTTTGTTCTCAGTACCAGTCCAACACATAATATCAATAAATACCCAAAAAACATCTGATGAATTAATGAATGAATGAATTTACAAAGACATAGGTATCAGAAATGAATTATCTCCAATACATGACAGCTGATATCTCAAAATCGGCACATATACTTGAACCTAACAAAAATAAATGATACATAAAGGCAATGGTATTAGAAATTAGGAGCAAATTCCAATAAATGGTAAATGACATGTGAAACTCAGTACGTTCACATCTGACTAAAACCATGTGAGATGTGGCATCACTATTCAGCCATTCACATAAACCAGGAATCTGAGTATCATCTTCTCCTTCTCCCCCATTTTCCAAAGTACTATGCCACCAAGTTCTCTTGCAACTACATTCTAAATACATTTGAAATATATTCCCTTTCTTCCATCCTCAAGGCCAATGTCATTACACTTCTATCGTAATCAAGCCTCACCAAGATCCTTGCAAAGACTTCCTAACCAGTTTGGCTATCTCATCCCTCTATTCACCTACTTTGCAAACTGCAGCTTCAATGATTTTTATAAAACATAGAGCTGATCACCGCACTCTGCTGCTTAAAACCTTCCAGTGGCTTCCCATTGTCTACAGAATAAAGTCCAGAGCATTTAGGGCTTACATATCTTTCCATTTTCATCTCTTATCATTTCCCATCTTGATCACACTGACACTACAAATATGAAAGGCAGAATAGCACAATTGTTAATAGCTGGTTCACAGCAGTACTAGATATTGCTGGGGATACCCATGTGAAATAAAAGCAAAGTTGCCACTAATACGTCCCATTCCTGGAGAGAATTTGGATTCTTTTTTAGACAAGCACATATAATCTCACAGCTCCGCAGAGGCCTGAAATCAATTCTGGGTACTGCGTTCATCAAGTAGCATGGGCAAAAACGTCTGAGATATAAGACATAATGTTTAGGTATCAGGAAAATCTAACAAATAAAAAAAAAGAAAAACCTACAGGTGAGTGCCTTCACTCTCATTCATCTACAACCATCCACTAGAAACCACATATCTCTTTATTATCCCTAATTTTAGCTTAACACTGCCAGAATAATGTATGATCAAAATAGAAAATCTGCCACAAACCTGTTTCTATTAATTCCAAAGCCAAATATTAATTATTTTGATTAGCCAAAGCTTCAAATTATTAAGTGTATCAGTGGATTCTAGAAAGCATATAAGCTAGAGTAAGTACAGTAAAAATGTTGCGACAACCTTATTAAATTCTTGGTGAATACTGTAGCAAAGAATTTTGCCACCAACAATACTATTTAAAATTCACTAAGCAAATAAGAAGGAATAAATTATTCTTATTACCTTCCTTCACCTGGATCAAAACTGGTAAAAAAGCAAGGAGGAAATACTCAATGAAAGCATTTCATATAAAGAGCTCCAAGGCAGAGCAAAGGGAAGTTAGAAAATAAGTTTAAGTAGCACCTTAATTAGCCCCTCTCCTCTTATTCACCTGGAAATTATTCACAGACCACCTATGCAAAGCAGTGTGTGATTTAGAGGAAAGGAAGCAGTCTTAGTGTTCTTAAGAGCACATGACATATGGAAATTAGAGGCAGGGTGCTGAGAAGAGGTGAGAGCTGGACCAGGTTTGTGATGGAGCCAGTCAAGGTGTGGGCCCCAAATTGGCCTTGGTCATGAATTAAGTGAAAACTTTGACCCACGCAGGGAGGAGGACAAACAGCTAGTGCCAGTGCTGCTTTCACACCTACCCCAAACATCAGTAATCCAGGGAGACCAAGCTTGGCCATGGCAGGGTTACCCAAGGGAGTTACATGTACCACTGAACTTTTATGGAATGACTGTATGCAGTTCACAGAAAAATATACCTTTATAGCTATGTATTTATTTTGTATATATTAAAAATAAATAAATAAAACTAAGCTTTTATAATGCTTTTATGATAAATCCAAGCTTGGGGAGTTCTAATCTAGATGAAAAAGTAGGTAAATGTCGTGCCTGCCTCCTCTCACAACCACATCAAAATTACAACTAACCTACAGAACAACCATCACTGGGAGTCACCTGAAGTATAACTGGACAGAAGTCCTACAACTGGAGACATTCACAGGAAACCACCTAGAGACTGGTAGGAGAGGCGAAGATGCAGAACAGACTGGTCTCACACCTGTGGGCGGCGGTTGAGAATAGGGAGGGATATCTCGGCTGCAGCGGTCCCCGCTGAGGAGTGAATAGTCCTGACCCCACCCCAAGCTCTCCAGCCCAGGTTCCAGTACCGAAAAGAGAAGTCCCCACAAATTCTGGCTGTGAAAACCAGCAGAGATTGTGGCCAAGTGAGACAGAGGGTGCGTGGAGTCGCAGACTTTCCTCTTAAAGGGCCTTAGAGGAGACTTACTCACCAATGGACTCACTTGCTCTGAGCTCCAGCACTAGGGCAGCAGCTTGAAAGGTGCCAGGGACATATGTGGAAGAACCGAACTGTCCAGCTTCAGGGTAAGGGCTGGAGGGGCAGCTTTCTCTTAGACAGACATGATGGCAGAATCCATTTTTCCTTTGTTAAGCCCTCCCTCATCCTGGCATGTAGGCATAGGCGGCTGCCATATCTGAGTCTCCATCAACTGGCTAACGCTATTGGCCTTGCCTTGATTATACTCTAAGACTCCGCCCCTCCCAACTTGTGGGCCTACCCAAGCTGCCTCCAGTGGCTTTTCCATATAAGTGGCTTGTCTTGCTTGGCTCATGCTACAGACTTTCCTAAAATCTTTTAAAGGTTCACAAAACCCAAACAAGCAGCATCTGGCCTTGGGGAGCTCCATACCTCTTGCTGAGCAGCCCCAATCCCAGAACTAGTGCAGTAAGCCTCGGTTCACAGATTGGCCTCTTAAGGCACTCCCAAGCCCACAGTGGGTGGTGCCATCTGTGGATTGCTTGGTGTCTCTTGGCAGGTGTACCCAGGCAGGGTACAGGCTGTAGCTAAAGTCCCTCTCAGGAGGCCTTGAGGGCTAACACACCGTGTGGTCAGCTTCAGATATAGCTGGAGCACCACCTAGAATAGAATTGCATCTGAGGACAAAACACCCAAAGGGAAAACTCAGCAAAAACCAGAGCCCTGCTAAATTGAATCCTGCTCCAGAAGGTCAGCCCTCACCAGCCAGTCCTCACAACAAATCAGCCGGAAGGTCAATCCCTCCCACTGACATGCAAATAGCAACCAAGGCTCAACTACAACTAGAGGGCACACACAACACATACAAGGGACATCTCTGGAGCACCTGGCCCAGGTATCCAGGGAAGACTGTGCCACGGGCACCACAAGACACTTACTATATAAGGTCACTAGAAGACTGAGAAACATAGCGACCCTACCTAATACATAGAAATAAACATAAGTAGGCAGCCAAAACGAGAAACAAAGAAACATGTCCCACATGAAAGAACAGAACAAAGCTCTAGGAAAATAACTAAACAAAATGGAGACAAGCAATCTATCTGATACAGAGTTCAAAACTCTGGTTATAAGAACGCTTAATGAATTTAGGGGAAGAGTAGATACACTCAGTGAAAACTTTTAACAATGAAATAGAAAACATAAAAATGGAGGTAAAAAAAAACATAAAAAAAGAATCAGTCAAAAATGAAGAATAAATGAAGGATACATTAAAGAGAATCAACAATAGATTAGATGAAGCAGAGGATCAAATCAGCGATTTAGAAGATAAGGTAGCAGAAAACACCCAATCAGAATAGCAACAAGAAAAAAAATCCAAAAAAATTAGGATAGTTTAAGAGGCCTCTGGGACAACATCAAGCATACCAACATTTGCATCATAAGGGTATCAGAAAAAGAAGAGAGCCAGAAACTGAAAACCTATTTGAAGAAATAATGATGGAAAACTTCCCTAACCTGGTGAAGGAAATAGATACACAAGCCCAGGAAGTGCAAAGAGTCCCAAACAAGATGAACCCAAAGAGGCCCACACCAAGACACGTCAAAATTAAAATATTAAAGCTTAAAGACAATGAGTGAATCTTAAAAGTAGCAAGAGAAAAGCAATTAGTTACCTATGAGAGAGCCCTCATAAGACTGTCAGCTGATTTTTCAACAGAAACTTTGCAGGCCAGAAGGTAATGGCATGAAATATTCAAAGTAACAATAAGTAAAGACCTACATCCAAGACTACTCTACCCAGCAAAGTATTATTTAGAATCAAAGGACAGATAAGAGCTTCTCAGACAAAAAAGATAAAGGAGTTCATCACCACCAAGCCAGTATTATAGGAAATGTTAAAAGGACTTCTTTAAATAAAACAAAAAGGAAAAAAAAACATCAAAAATGTGAATAACAAAATGGCAATAACTACATATCTACTAATAATTACTTTAAATGTAAAGGATTAAATGTTCCAATCGAAAGATGACGTGGTGGAATGAATAAGAAAACAAGACTCTGCCGACAAAAGACTTACTTCAGATCGAAAAACACAGACAGACTGAAAGTAAAGGGGTAGAAAAAGATATTTCATGAAAAAGGAAACAAACAGCAAGCAGGGTAACAACATTTATACCAGACAAAATAGACTTTAAAACAAAGGCTATAACAAGAAACAAAGACCCAATAACCCCACCTCTGGGTGTTTATCCAAAGAACCTAAAACACTATTTTTTGAAGGGATGTGTGAATCCGTATGTTCATTGCAGCATCATTTACAAAAGCCAAGATATGGAAGCTACCTGGATATCCATCAATGGTTGAATGGATAAAGAAGAGGTGGTACATGTAGAACAGAATATTAGTCAGCCCTAAAAAATAAATAAAATCTTGCCATCTGCAACAACATGGATGAACCTAGAGGGTATTGTGCTGAGTGGAGTAAGTCAGACAGTGAAAGACAAATGCCATATGAGTTCACTTACATGTGGAACCTAAAGAACAAAATAAACAAACAAATCAAAACAAACTCATAGATACAGAGACCATTTTGACGGTTGCCAGACGTTAGGGGATTGGGGAATAAATGAAAAAGGGGAAAAGATTAATAAGTACAAATTTCCAGTTACAAAATTGTCATGGGAATGTAAACTATACATAAGGAAATAGTAACATTATAATAACTATGTATGGTGTCAGATGGCTACTAGATTTATCAGGGTGATCACTTTGTAAGTTATATAGATGTATAAATCATCATGTTGTACATCTGAAACTAATATAATATTGTCTGCCAACTGTAACTGAAAAATTTAAAAAATTATTTAAAAAACCAACCTCATGATTTTATTAATATTCTTGCTTTATGGTTATGCTAAGTTAAGAAAAGAATTGACATTAAAAAATAAGTAAATTATAGCACAGGTCTTACTAGGATATGGAAAATCATGAAAGTTATACCCAAATGGCTGAAGTTTGAAAAAATCTGAACTTAACCAGAGAGATAAGGCACGTCAGTGAATTGAAATAAATCTAGTGCTAACATTAAACTGATACCCTTGCAATTTTTTCTGCTCTTTAGGTAAATTACATTACATTTAGGTAAATGATCTGCATTCTCAAATTTTCACAGTATAACCAGTTTGGAAAATCTGAATCCAAATTCTTAGCTCCCATCTGCCAACGTTTTCATCCAATTGCCTGAAGTTAGATTAGAAGGGATGACTTCCCTCCAAAGCATGAATATCAGGCATGGGGGTGTGGTATTGAAGAGCAGCAGATATAATTAACCTGTCTGACCTTCCTTCCTAAGCCTTGTCATCCCAGCACAGGAAGTAGCTCGCCAGCAGGAGAGGATATCAGAGGGAAAGCAGAACATGCCACCTAAGAAATTAACTGGAAAGATTAAACCTTTCTCCATTTCTTCTCACCTCGATTCAGAACATCCTAATTGCAGAGAGGCTAAGCTCATTAAATACAGCTCAACTGTTGTCAGAAGATTATCAAGCATTAAATTTAAAACTTATATGGTCTTCACACTTTCTGATAAAAGTTTGTAAGGGCACTTTTCCAGAAGCCCAATCTGGAATGATTGCGGAGTGGTGATTTCTTAAGGAGCTTATCCTACTAATTTGGATACGAGCAATTTGTTTCTAATTATTTCAATAAACGAGCTTAAGAAATCCTGATAATAAAGTAACTTATGCTACAGAAGAATAAGTCCTGGTGCTCTCAATATCCAGATAATGTAACCATGCTATTAAGAGCTGCCTCGTCAATAATGGTAGTCTTTGTATAATGATAGAACTCTATTTGCATAATATACCAATGGTGTCTAATGCAAAATAGGTTTTATATATAATGCTAGTTGAATTTGCAGCATGAATTCATATTCCACCTTTGCATTAGTCAAAAACAAAAAAAACAAAAAACCAATACATATTTCACACTCCATTGCCCTAACAAATAATTTAATAAAGCTCACCCTTTTTTCTGTAAATCCCAATGTGTGTATCTTTCTCAATTCGAAATAATAGCAGCTTCTTAGTCTTGCCCTTGCATGTCTTTTGTAGCACTCACAAAGAGAGAATTATTTTCTGGACAGCCCCACCCTCCATCTGACCTCCAGATGTATTTCAACAAACTGGATTCTGGCCAAAGCCAGGGAAGAAATCTCTGGGCAGTGATGGTCTCATCTTTTCATGTCAAATGAAGGAAGAAAAGTTACCAGGAGTTTCTTGCTCTCTTTTAAAACCCACAGAATACCAAATCTTGTCTTTCTAGAGTAAAATTGCAGTAAAACACCCCAGGCTCTTTATCTGTACTTGGATTGTCAGCAAGATGTGAGGAGGGACCATGGCCTTCTTGTTTATTCACTTTTGTATCCCCAGTATCTGGTATAGGTAGATTCAATGTCTGGAACATAGTAAGTGCGCAATAAATAGTTACGAACTAGATGAATGAGCATTATTAATATTACATCCCAGATCTGAGAAAATAATCTACTGTGATAATCTACTGTGAAGTAAACTTTAAAGTGCAGTAAAATGCATCATTCGTTTATTTACCAGGGATCTCAACCCATCCTTACATAAGATATTTTTTGAGACATTTTTTAAAAGAGTAAAAATTGGGATTTATAGTCAGATGAAGAGAACAAGACCACCACAATTAAGACATTGGCAAGCAAATAAGCATATGTATTTATTTGGGAAGAAGCTTAAAATATTATATTTTAAGTGTTAAAAAGCAAAGTACAGAAATATGAGAGTAAAGGAGAGAGAAAATCTTTACTTTTGGCTCATTTGAATCTCATCTTATGGGACTTAAAATCTACTTCCCCCTTTTGAAAAGGAAAAAAGATATTTATTTTTTTCTCCCTAAATTATTTATTTGCATATGTATGTGAATACACAGACAGACAAGATTTACACAAGTACAGAAAAAAGTCTAAATGGTCACATCAAACTGTTCAAACTCTGCAATGATGTTACTAAATTTAAAGTGCAGGGTTTGGGAGAGGGTATGTTTTCGCTTTCTATTTTATGCATTTCTGCATTGTCTGAATTTCTAACAGTGTGTAATAATTATTTGTGTAGTTAAATAAAACAATTAAAAACTTAAAAAGAAAGTTATAATTAAGTAACTACAATTCATGATATATATTGAGTGTTCTAGGAGCTCAATAAAAATTTAATTGTCTGAAATGCAATTAACCAAAGACCTCAATCAACTAGTTCCTTTTTTCCTGCATTCTAGTCTTAGGAAAATTATATAAAAATAAATTCATACAGAGAATTTAGAAAGCAGTATTATTTGTCAAAAGTAAGCAGTTTTAGGGTATGGCCAACTACCAAACATTCAGCTCTTCTCATTTACTTACCCTCATCTTTGTTTATGTAGAACTATTAGTGCTAGTTAGACATTTGCTCTTCTATATGCAGTCCCAGACAAGCAGCTTGTCAAAATCTCAGGACTCGCCTAGACCTACTGAATCACGTCTGGGACTAGAATCCCAGAACCCAGATTTTAACAAGATATCCAACTGATATAATTGCTTATTTAATAAATTGTTTATTAAAGTTGAGAAATTTAATATAGATATCTAAGCCTGAGTTCCTGTATGATTCTTTGCCTACCCAGAAAGATAGACTTATTTCAATTAGATAGTACTTTTAAAAACAGAAAAGTAGACGTTTTATATTTTCTGCAGGAAGTGCTAAACTGTGTTAACAAATGAACTAGACATATAATCATCTCTCTTCTATTATCCCACCAAATGATTGAAATGACATTAGAACTCTCAACACAATACAAGACAGTGAAAAATTTCAGCTTCAGAACAAGTTTGGGAAAGTATAATCTTGCAATTACTCGTTTTAATCAGCAGATAGTGCTCATGTATCGGCAGGGCAAACAGATACCAGATCTCAGAACCGGGGTGGCAAGGCGTGCATTTCCAGTGTTACCACTCCCCTGTACCAATGACAGACATCGCCAATCAATTATGACATTTTCTCCTCCTCTCAACCAAGATGCAGCACCAGAATCCTTCTCAACAGAGCACCACAGGTAACCATGGCCTATGGATCAAAGTCAGCATTTAAGAAGAAATGTTTCTCCACTCCATCTAAAAATTGCTAGAAATGATAAATAACCTAATTAATGGGTGATAAATGAAAAACGGGTGACTTAAGGCCCTGTTGGGTGAGCAAACCAAATGTGAACAATTCTGAAATGGCCAGAGATTACTCCCTATATCTAGAAACATATTTTTTTCTAATTCCCCAAGCTCTTTGATTAGCGGAGACCGAGAACAGAAATTAGAATCACTGAACATTAGAGCCAGAAAAACCCTTATAGGGATTTAGTTCAACTGCTTCTCTCAGACAGGAGGAAATACCGATCTAGAGAAATCACATAGCTGGTTACGGCAGAGATCAACTGGGAATCGATCTAACCAGGATTTCTCTCAATGTACTAAATTGCTCCCGCATGGTGGGATAAACTGGGTACAGGTATGCATATAGATTTGGAGATAGGGAACCACACCATTTCCTAGTTCTAGGGGGAAACAAAAGAGCATGTAATGGTGAGTCATGTTTTTTGGTACAATGCTGTACCCAGCCCTCAGGTAGAGATAAGCTACAAAATGGGAAGTTCCTCTAGGGGGCATTGCACAGCTACTTCTAGAAGCTTTGTATGTGGGGTATCAAAAAGCAATTTCGCAAGTTAGCTTTGAGGCAGTACTTGCAGAACATCTGTTCTTAGGGCTCCCAAAAATATTTAACCTTACATTAAAAACTAAACTCATAATTTGCACTGTACACCCACACTAAAGCAATACCATCACTGTTCTCTGTCAATAAAACCACTCATTCATAGAGTTATGCAGGACTCCGACTAAAGGTTATCTGTGACTGCTCCCTCTACGTCAATCTAAACCCAATCAAAACCACCATCAAATTTATGTTTAGATATCGTGGGAATTATCCACTTTTCCCTATGTTCTCCGTTACTTAGCCAGTCTTAAATATTGTCATCTCTTGCCTAGACTTCTGCAATAACTTATTCACTGGTCTTCTCACATTTGTTAGAAGTGAATTCATATTCCACCTTTGCATTAGTCAAAAACAAAAAAACAAAAAACCAATACATGCCTCTCTCCCCAATCTGTTCACTACGAAGGGGCCAGAATAATATTTTATTTCAAATTGAGATTCTGAAAATGTCACTTGCTTCTACTTCAAACCATTCAATAACTTCTTACAGGTTTTAACATGACTTTCGAGTCTCAACTCAATCTGACCCCATCTATCTCTCCTTCCTCACCCCTAAACTATCCCCTAAATCTCTCCATGCCAGCATGCTGAGCCTCCCACAGTTCCACAGTCATTGTGATTCCTTTCACTACTGAACCTTTATACATGCTACCACCTCTTTCTGGATCTTTTTCCATCCTTCACATCTCAACTCTGACTCACTTCCTCAAAGAAGCCTTTTCAGATTCCCCAGTGTAGGGCACTGCTCTGTAATATACTCTCATGGTCAAGTAGTTGTTTCCTTAGGAGGATTTGCCTTAGTTTATAATTATACATTCATTAGGGCATTATCGGATAAATGTCTTTCTCCTTACCCACCACCCTGTTCTCACTCGTCTGCAAACTCCATGAGAATAGGCCCATGTCCTTTTTAGCTCACCATTTTATCCTCAGTGGCTAACCCAAATCTGATACATAGCAGTCACTCAGTAAATATTGTACGAATGAATGAATGAATGAATGAATGAAAAATGAAAGCTTGGTGTTTAAGGTTATGCCACTGCTTATGAAGCAACTAGCATAATAATCATTATAATCATAGCTTCCAGACATATATGAGACTGATACATCCTAGGATATCTGAGGAGATTAGCTCCTTAGCTCCATCAATCATTCATAAGGCTCACCAGTATATTTCTACAAAATGGCCTATTCTTGGGAGCTGCGTCTATCCTAAAATCCAAGCCGAGGTACTCCTCTGTGTTCAGATGTGACTGCCATAATGTCTTGTGAATTGTTTTTCAGACCGGTTCTCTCCCCCAAGTGTCGGTCTTGTAATTTGAGGCAAAGATGCCAAGTACATAGTCACTCAAGTTAGTCCCAGGCATGGGACAATGATTAACCTGAGAACTGTCAACAACAGAACATACCAGAGGCCAGTTCCTAATGCCCTGGTATTTATTAGAGACTTAGCATGAAGGACAACAGAGAACACAAGGTTCTCCTGCCCTATATCATAGTCTTGAAGTAGTTTCAAATACCCAAAGCTGATAATTAACTACCCTAAACTATCCACATACTTCTGTGGTATGCCCCAGCCAACTGGATCAAAGTTCTTCAAGAGAGTTAAAGCAACTGGAATGCAGGTATGGTCTAGCGCTTGCTCATATATTCATGTGGGTGCAAGCTCTCTCCCACCCCTTTCACTCTCACGCTTTCTCTCTCTCCCTCTCTCATTTGCCAGAGATCTCCAATGTTGAGTAATAAACTAAATTATTTTCACACAAATCTTCAGCGTGACCATCTAGTGGCTTGTTCCTTCAACAATAGATTCTTGAAACTGAAATCAGCCTTTAAAATCCAACCATATGGCTTCCAGGTCACCTAAGTAAGATCTTAATTAGAGCCGTTTCCCTATTTGAAAAATCCCTGAAGCATCTCGATCAAATCCTCAGCACCAAAACAGCCTTCAACCTTACCTCCGATTTATACCCACAAGTAAGAAGGGGAGGTAACCTACACAGGGTGATACTTGCCTATCGGTAAAAATATGCAAGGAAATTAGGCTGTGTCCTGTGAGCGATTCCTGATAACCAGGCCCACTGTTGTCAGTACCTTTATATACACATCTCTATCTCAGAGGATAAGATCACACTTGGTACCCTTCAGGCCCCAAGAAGGTAAAACTGTTTCCAGAGCTTCTAGTCTACATTCGGAAACTATTTTAGCCCCTGGAAATGTTCTGGGCACCAGTTAGTGATGACTCGCTTCTTGACTTTCCAGTTTAATTTATCTATTACGTACATACCAGAGAAGACATGAAGCTATAAACATATGGTTCAATGCCTGGAGGAACATGGACCCATTTTCCCATATTAGTTCTCCCTTTTAATCCAGCTCCCTAGATCTAATTCTTTCTTAGGCTAAGAACTTTATCTGGTCTGTTACAGAATATGCTTGTTCTAATTTTCCTTTTTCCTGGAACTATAACATTTCTTGGTTTTCTCTTGGCTCTTTTCCCATTTTTCCAGCCAGGACACCCACCTCCTCATCACCCTGCCCAGCTGACTATTTCCTCTAGCGTAGCAGTTCTTAACCTTGGCTACACATTGGAATCACTGGAGACTTAAAAACATACACACCAGTGCTTTCACCTATGTCGAGGCCCCAACTCAGAATAATTAGTCAGATCTCTGGAGAGCAGGGCTGGGTCACTGGTGATTTTGTAAATGCTCTTCAGTGACTCTGTTATATATATACTCAGTGGTAAGAACTACTGCCTTAAAACTTGTGTACCTAATTATACCTTTTAACTTTTATTCACACATTCAGAATTTATTTATAGATAATTTTTTCATTTTTACTTTCATATGCACCAAGCCTTGTGTTAGGCCCTGAGGATGTCTGGATATATAGATATATCCTTCTTTTATGTTGATGGTGTAAATATTTCTATCCTCAGCCTCCATATTCTTCTCACCTATATTTCCTTCCCTCTCCACCGAGAGACCTCTTTACCTCTAGCATAGTGCCAACTTCCGATCACTTCCTGAGAGCCCCCAAGCCTAAATATTCAGGCCAGATATCCATCCTGATAGACTAGCATATCTAATTATATATTGGAAATGTTGATTTAAGTGATCCATGGACAAGTCAAATTTAGTATGTCAAAAAGAATGTTTGGCTTCCCACTGAGCCCATTCCTTCCTCTGCATCCTCCTGGCCCCATCATCCATCTGGTCATCTGAGTTTCAAAACTGGAAGTTTTGCTTCTCATCCCTCTCTTTTGCACTCCCACCCCTCATCCTCAGAATTTGTAGTTGTCTCTAAAACGTTGCGTCCATCAACATAACCAGTATCCAGTACCTTTATTCATCTCATCATTTCTCACTTGGGCTGCCGATGGGTCTCCCTGCCTCTATTTTGCTAGTTATAGTCTCAACTTCAGTGGAATCACCAGAGTAAACTGTCTGAAGGGAAAACTGACTCATGCCACAGGTTTTCCTTTGTCCAAAAGTGAAATTTAACATCCTTAACCTAGCACACAATGCTCTCCAAGATCTGACCCTAATTCTCCACCCTCAGCTAGAATGAATTACTAACTCACGACTAAGGCTATAGCAGCACAAAATGTCTTAAAACTTTCATTTGTCAGCTAGGATCTTTCTCACCCCACCCCCATGACTTTGCTCAGTCATCTCTGTCTGCAAAACTCACCCCTTCCCCATACACCTATTCTGATTAATTGTATTGCTGTTTGCTAAGTGCATATCTCAAGTATTACACCACTAACAACAAATGTAATTACCTGTCTTTGTTTCTATTTTCCCCCATTAGATGGTAAAGTCTCTAAAGACAGTGACCATGACTATATTATTATTTCTTTTTTCTTTGTATTTTCAGAACCTAGTACAATGGCTACTTATGGAATGGATAAAATGCTGCCTCCACTTAAGAAGCTTAAAATCTAATTTATTTTAGCTTTTTTGGTTCATTTATCAAAGTCCAGAAATGGTTTCTTTTCTTCCAAACTCTTAACATGTACCCCAAAGGCCCATTACACACAAATACAAACAAGGCAATTTAATTCATCATTGAGAGAATCGAGCTCACCATAACTTTCCAAGAATATAGAGGGATTCTGTATATCGTTAAATCATAAGACTGATGTAAAATAACACCCTTAGTAAGCAACAGAGCCTAAACCTAACCTTGTAGCTTCTCAGAGAACTCAACCTACCTAGAGTCATCTCAGTATAGAAACCAAGTTGTGCAATCATATAAATAATGAGGCTGATCTGCTGAATAAAGAACTACTGACTGCCCCAACAGTCCCACATTCAAATCAACCAGCTCTTTCTGGAAACTAGATTTTTGGATGGTATACCAAAGACGTGAATGAGTAGATATGAATTTTGAGTTATCAAAAATGTGCTTCTATATGCATATTTTACATTCATCTGCACTTGCCTAACAATCATCACCAGAGGCCCTAGAAATATTCAGAGAACCACTGAAGTGTGAGTATTAGTTAATAAAAATTCTTGCAGTTTTAATTATAAACAAAAACCAAGCATGTTTCAAATCTATAAAGTGGATCTGGAATATCCAGGGAACTGTTGCTGTTTATAACCACACATAAATTATACTCATCTTTCATACTGAGTTACCAGAGCATCACAGATTGATATATAAAGCTAGCAGTTTTCAATATTTATAAAAACATTCGTTCTACCACCTATTTTCAGGAATCCTATATAACCCAGCCTCCAAAACAAACAGATATTAATAAACAGCAACTTTACCCACCCCTCCCACCATGGGGACCTTTTCTTCTCTAAGTCATCTTCCTATCTATGAAGCAAAACAAAAGACTACTAAGAACCTTGGTGTCATAAATATTGGGAAGGAAAACTGACTCATGCCACCGGTTTTCCTTTCCAAAGGCCATTAGTGGTAGGAAGGAATCAAAAAGCAACCCAAATATCAGAGCTTGTCCTTCCTCTGAGCATTGACTACCAAGAAACACGATGAAAGGTGACATAAGAGAGTCTCATCAGGGATCTTGGTCCTTGTTTTCTTCCTTCATTTGCCACGTATCTGTGAACAGGTCATGTGCTGGGCATTGAGAACATAAAGACAAGTTATTAAGAGCTCTGCCTTCTTTTCAGAGATGCTCCCTGTATAATGAATGATTTTCATAAACAATCATACAATTTGGTAAATATGAATACATTCATTGTTCATGCACTTTCAACAAATATTCTGGCTTGACTTTTAGAAGTCAGACACTATATGAGGCATTAGTAAACTAAATCCAGTCCTTGCCTCAGAATTGCTTGTCATTGTGTGTTCAGACAGTAAACACACAACGACAAAATAGTGAGATAGAGTTACAGTAGGCCAAGCGCATGAGAACATCTAGGAAGGTCCTCCAACTCAGACACAGGGATCAAGGAAAACTGTCTGAGAAGATGGAGCATCTAAGACAAGATCTAAGAATGGATATGCATTAGTCAGATGAAGGAGGTGGGCGTGGGGGAGGGGAGGCTGCAGTAGCTGGAAACCAGCAAGAACATATGCACTGTAACAATTTAAAAACTAAAGGTGAGATTATAGTCTTCACTCCTAAAAGTTTGTGGTGGCAAAAGGAACAAGAGATATTAGAACCCATTAGTATAGGCTTTGAAAATGATTGTCATTATTTAAATGAATTCAATGAACAAATAGGGAGGATTCTTCATAGAAATGCTAGGTACCATTTTGGAAGATGGACCTCAAAAAATATATAACAGAATTAGATCACGTAAGAGGAAAGACAACTCAATTCATCAAAGAAGTCACTAGAAAGGCATGAGGAGAAAGCAAACCAAAGAAATTACAATTCCTTGGCCTTGAGGCAGGCCCAAGGGAGATAGAATCAAAGCTTTAACTCACATGTGAAAATGCCTAACCCAGGGTCTGTCTAACCTCAGTGAACAGACATAATTAAAAGATAGATTTATTCACTTGGTCTTGAAATAATACAAGAGATCATTTCCACTAGTCCCTTTGAAATATGAAATGAGATGAAAAAAATACTAAGCAGTACGCCTGACAATAGTAAATACTACATGTTAGCTGCTATTATGACTTTTATTGTTGTTATTATTATTCTCTATGAGAAACCAGTTAATAACCTATGTAACACATTAGTCTAGATAGGGAAAGCATTTCTTAAGAAATAAACAGTTCGGACTAACACGTGAAAACTTTCTAAAAGATTAACTAGAGAATCCAGGCTGGGGTACATGAGGAGCATGCCTGCCAGGGCCTGCCAGCTTCCATTCTCATTGCATTGGCCACCAAAAAAAGGTGGGTGAGTTGGAAGGATTTTTTAACTAATTCAATGTCATCCATAAACTCTCATTCACAGAAACACTTTTCAATACTATGAAGAAGACTCCTGCTTATATGTAATAGCTGAGGCTCAAGATTTGCTTGAAAATAAAATATCCAAGGCTTGTTTGGGTCAGAACAGATAAGAACAAGTAATCTTTCACATTGAATGGTATTAGTTACCAACTGGCCTTGTGGTTAATGCAGGAGAGAGACTGCCCTATTAATTCAGTTGTGTGTACAAATATTTTGAGGGGATTCTTAGAATTATCAAGTCATTGCATAGTAGTTACCATTAGTTTACATAAAAATTATTGTTTTTATCCACACGCCTTCCTCAAGACCCAAACTATTGCATACATAACAAAGATAATTTACCCCCCCACCCCCACCCAACACATCATTTTTGTAAGTCTCTCTACCACCCCTACTCCCTCACATTTTTTTTCTCTTTCAACTTTCCCATCTGCTGCCTGTGAGAGTATCATGGAGGAATGACTGAATCACCAAGACATATAAAATGCAGCAAATATGGCCAGCAAAGTTGGCGAGCTGAGGAATGTCATAACATTCTGCTTGGAGTTTAATCAAGGTACATAAAGTTCAATGAACTTTGCCCATTCCAATAAAAGGTAGAAATAAAATCAGTAAGCATAAAGCAAAACTCCAGCTAAAGGAATAATGTGGTTGCAAGACTGTTTAAATTTTCAGGGGCTCCCATTTATCTGGGCTCTGCTCTCCCAGCCAAGCTGATCCCAACTAGTATTCACTGAGTAAGAAACATTTATCCTATGCTGATTCTTTCCTTTCTCAAAACCCACAGTGGTTCTCATATTATAATAAGACACCAAACATGAGATTCAGGTACTTACCCTTGGCTTCTGACCACTTGAATTAAGACATACAATTTACCAGTTTACTAGGTCAGCAGTAACAAAGTATCATAAATTAAGCAGTTTAAACAACAGAAATTTACTTTCTCACAGTTTCAGGTACCAGACGTCCAAAGACAAAGGTCTCAACAGGATTGCTTCCTTCTGAGGACTGTGAGAGAGAATCTGTTCCAGATCTTTCCTCTACCTTTGGGGAGTCTGTTGGACTTGTATCTACAAGTCTTGGCTTATAGACACATTACCCCATATATGCTTTTACATTTACATGATGCTTTCTTTGTGTCGTCTCTTCAATTTTCCCTCTTCATAAGGACACCACTCATTGGACTGGGGCCCATCCTAATAATCTCGTTTTAAATTGGTTACTTGTGTAAAGGCCCTGTCTCTGTACCAGGTCACATAGTGAAGTACTGGGAGTTACAATTTTATTGATTGACATAAATAGAAATTCTTTTAAATAGTATGAATTTTAGGGGATACAATTTGACTCATACACATGGTAATATCTTTATCATTATTATTATTATTCAGCTGAGTCTGTGGAACAGCAATTGTAATAGGAAAGATACAGGCTTATAATTAGATGGACTCAGACTGAAATCCAGCTCTGCCATATACTTTGAGCTTCTCTGCTTCACGAGATGGAGACAAAATCCCTATCATGTGAGAATGGTATGAAGACTAAATGGGAAAAGCAATTTCCATAAAGGAGTAATGACAGAACCTTGAACATTACAGATCACTGATATCTATTTACCCAGCTAGAATAACCCATGTCAGGTCATGCTACTCTTCTAAAAAACAAACATAACACAACAAAATCAAGCTTGTTTCCTTACTTCTTTGTTCCAAAAAAAAAGGAAAACTCTTAAAAATAATTCAAAAAAATCTCTCAAATATCTTTACCTCTAAGATTCTAAATGCCCTCTCCTCTCATAATTTTATTTTTTTAAAACGTTTTTGTTTATGGCTATTTACCCAACTCTCGAAAGCAATCGAAAATAATCCTTGCCATATTGTCTTTTCATATCTGAATTCATTGGATAATTTTATTGCAGGCTCTTAGAAGAACAGTGCATTCAATAATTTCCGAAAACATTGTCCAGTGATAGTCTTTTTGTTAACTAACCTTCTCTATGAAATTCAATCAGATTTTCATGTAATTGTGAAGGGTACATTTGTCCCAAGTCTGTTCTTCCTAAATAACCTTGACGTCCACTGTCTGTCTACTGGGGTATTTTGTTGCCTCTTCTATCTTAATTCTCAAAATACGCTTGCAGAAAAAGTACTGGTGCATTTCGGAAGATTAGTAATAAAGTGCTTTGGGGCCACTGAGCAATATCAGGCAGGTTATAGGATGCACAAGAGTGTCCCGACATAACGCTGTAGATTTTTATATTTGTTACAACTCTCTAGCAGGTGATTATAAGCCTTGTTCTCATATAAATCTGTATATTACAAAAATGTTCTAATCTGTACAAGAAGGAAAGCTTTTTGTAATTTGCATGCAGGCAAAGCATGGGCTAATGTTGTCTTTGCTGCTGATAATTCTCATGTGTGACTCTCTCAGGAGATTCTCAGGCAAGGAGATCTAAGCCAAAGGAAGTGAGCTCTGTGCAATTTTTAACACCAGTTATGTGAAGAGTCAGTTTGGGGAGACTTCTGAAAAATCAGCCTCCCTCTCAGTGTCAGCTCATGGAGAAAAATTTTCAGTAAGGAGGGGCTCCTGGGCAGGTAGAGATTCTGCCAGCACTTGGTACTGCTCACCAGAGAGACAGAAAAGATAAAGCATGAATTTCTTCCTGGCAAATGTTTAACCCTCTGGTTCCTATATAAGAGCAGAGACTTGATCCCTGGGGAATTGACAACTGTCTTCTGAACTCACATCACAGCTGACTCTTATGGAAGAGAAACTCAAACTCATCAAGAAAGAACTCCCAAGAAGGGAAACACTAACATAAGGTAGTCTTTGGTAGAAATCTGGCATACTGATATGTGAAAGATCTTGGTGTATTTTAATACATCAAAATAAGAGTATTTTATTGAATAATCCAAATTATCTCAATACAAAATAGAATCTGACTAACAAAGCCATTCAGCGGAATCACTCTGAACCATATTTTTAAAAATTTAATGAGCATAAGTAGTAGAAGAAAATGTATCTGTTTTAACACATGCACATTCTACTTGGAGAGTATGAAAAATAACAACAATAAACTTTCAGGGGTGGCAAAATTGTCTGATACATCAACACTGATGTCTTTGGAGAAAAATGTCTGGGGCGATTGGGAGCAAAGCCCAGGGATACGGGTGTGTGGAAAGCAGAATGGAGAGAGGAAAGCAATTCAAGTTTAACAACCCCGCAGCTGGAGAGGGGCAGGGCACCATTTGGTGAATGTGATTGAATGAGTTTTGAACACCTGACTCAAAGTCAGCCAATCAGAGATTCAGGATGTGGGTAGAAGTTCATAACCTGCAGTTGGACTGGGAATTTGCATCACAGATAATGGTGTCAAATGTCACATAAACTAAGATTCAGTTGCAGAGGCCACTTTTCAGAGAGTATTGGAGAAAAAAAAAAAACGAAAAAATTGAGAAAGTAGGAGCCACAAAGACATAAAGAAGCAGACACAGAAAATCAGGGAAGTATCAACACAGAGACCACCTCTCAGCTTGCTCAGGGCTTCCTGGATCCCAGGTTCAATGCCTTGCCAAGTGTGCTTCCTTTTAGAGGGATCCTTGGAGCTTTGCAACAAAATGTCCTCACTCTACTTGAACTAGCCTCAGTGAGGTTCCACTTCTTTCAATTTTTGTAACATTCTTCCTCTAATCTTTGTAAAAAAAAAATCTTTTTTACAATCTGTAACAAAGGCTACAGGAATACCAAGCAGAGGAAGAGAAAAGCTAAGCAGGCAGTGAAGAGCTCGGGGCAGTGGGAGGGGAAGTGTCTGTGGAAAGAAGGAGGAAATTAGGTTATAGAGGGCTCTACATCCAGAAAAGGCTCAGGGTATTTACTGCACAAATCGAGAATGACTCGTTGAACCTAAGATTAAAACTCAGCTATTCTTATGAAGCTGGGGTGTAGGGTAAATTGTGGCAGGGACAAAAGAGCTCTTCTAATATCCTTTACATACAGATAGGCAAGGATTCAAATTGGGAAAGCCTACTTCAGGATTTCATTTTCAGCACTTTATATGAGGATTTTTTTCACCACCCCCTCACACACACAATGTTTCCACTGAAGAGAAATCCCCTTAAATAAAAACACTTTTTGCAGATTATTAAAAGAGACAGTGTGAAACCTTCAATAATATTTAGAAATACTTCTAAGGGAACTAACGTAATTCATTCATCACGTCTTCAAGTAACTGGTGTGGGCTCCATTTCTGACCATATGGCACAGTACAGATAGACTTTTGTATATCAAAATTAATGAAAAAAGGGGGGATTTAAGGGTCTCAGTAGTTCTCCCAATTTAAATATGTTTAAGTAACTGTGAAAACTGGTCAGTTTACACATAAAGTCATGCCAATTTAAAACAGAAAAGTTCCATTGATATTGACCACATTTTTGGCTCCTATTAAATTGCTACATAAATATATAAAGCAGGTCTGTAATACTATATGTCTGCAAAAACATATTTTTGGCAAACAAAAGTCTTTCCATTTTTAATCTCAATCTTCCTTACCCAGCACTCTTAAATATTTTTAAATTACTTTTTGGTTCTAAGCATCTCATCCTCCCTCCAGGCCCACCGCCAACGCCCTTTCCCCATCTTGCACTTACTCATCCTTTTCTTTTGCAGATTCATACATAAAACAGTTTGGTATTAAAGAAGATTGCAATTTTCAATCTCTCAGAAATCCAGCTTCTAGTTGTTAGTAGAGCGACATCTGAAGTTTAACGTTGTCAGTCAGTGATTATAATGGGTTGAATTGTGGTCCCCAGAAAGATATGCCCATATCCCAACTCCTGGAACCTGTGACTGTGATCTTATTTGGAAAATTTAAGTCAAGGATCTCCACATGAAATAATCCGGTATTACCTGGTGGGCACTAAATCCAATGGCAAGTGTCTTTGCAAGAGACACACGAAGACAGATACAGAGAGAAGGGTGAAGACCACGTGAAGATGGAGGCAGAGATTGTAGTGATGCAGCCATAAGCCAAGGAATGACTGGAAGCCAACAGAAGCTGGAAGAGGCAAGGAAAAACTCTCCCCTAGAGCCTTCAAAGCCTGCGCCCTGCCTGATTTTGAATGTCCAGTTTCCAAAACTGTGAAAGAAAACTTCCTGTTGCTTTAATCCACCAAGTTTATGATAATTTGTTGCAGCAGCTCTAGGAAACGAATACAGTGATTAAACGGTATCCATTTATTTTTTATTTGCCTTTCATTAAAGTTGTGACGTGTATATGAAATGCCGATTTAAAATAAGTATATTATAATAAAGCATTATTAATAAAATTAGAAGCCAAGGTAAAGTTTAACTCTAAATGCTATTTATTTAAAAAAATCACGAAACAGTTTTAAACGGCAATACTGTTTAAAGCTTTTTTCTACTCTATGGTTTAATGTTGCCAGTTACCAGAACAACTGAATGAAACCTATAACCCATAAAAGATCACAACTCTAGCTTAATATACCACACAATAGATATATTCTGCAAGGTAAGAGCTGAATGAAGCCAGTTAAAAGCATAACATGTAATGACGTCCATGCTTTTGGTAATAGAATTAAGACATAGTTCAATCCCAAAAGATCTACTGAATTGCCAGTATGTGTCAGGCCTTGTGCTAGGCACAGAAAGATCACACCCTCTTTCATGGTGCATTGACTCTACTATGAAGATAAGCATGTAAATAAGTCATCTAATTTATAAATTAACTATAAATTCAGAAAATAATATCTGGTGGTTTAGGAGATATCTGAACCTCAGTGCATAACCTGGTGATAGTGAGTTATAATGCATGTTGTAACTAAAAAATTACATTCAAAATAATTGGTTTAACTTAATATGTATTGATAAAATCTATGAAACATTCACAGATTTAAAGATCTGACTACTGAAAATTTAAGAAACTTTGGTAGAATGCTGCATATATATTTAATATATATTTAGAATTAGTTTGAGGTTGCTTGACCAATAACAATCCTATTACTTATCTTAGGGTTATTAATGAATCCTTTGGCAATAAAATTAGCAGTTGTGGATAAAAAGCAGCACTGATCAGATTTAGAAGAGATTTAAATGTCCAGGGAAAACAACTGGCTACATATGTTATCGCATATTCTGTAGTTGTGAAAAATAAATAAAATATGAATATATTTTAATTACAGGAAATAATTATGAAATAAGATGAAGTGATAGAAGCAGGATAATCTCAACTATGTAAAAATATGCATAGTAATTCTCTCTGGAAATTTACATTATGTGTGATCCTGGCAATGCTGGACAGATTGTTATATAATATTACATAATCAATTGTTGAATGTCTACTCATCCTTTCCATAATGAGATGTTATCGTTTTCAAGATAAGGAAAATAATAGTTCTAATTTTAACTTATAGGGCCATGGTCTCATGGGAACTTAAAATGACAAAGAAATTACAGATTTATTCCCCCAAAAAATCTATACCACGCATAGGGGGAAAGAAAACCCAGAGCTATCCATCTATCATGTTCACTAATTCATGATTTGTCACTATTAGAGTTGAATTGCTTTGTCTCTAAGTAAAATGCAAACATCACCAGAGGGATCTCTGATCTGGAAAGTGAAGTCTTGGCCCGCTGCATCTCACAAAGACTTCCTGCCTTGTTGGTTGAGACACATCTTAACCTTTGGCATGTTGCGAATTAATATTGAGGTCTGATGACATGGACGCCTAAGGGGTGGGTGGGCATTTAGTATGGATGTGTAAACAGGGCACTTGGTAAGATAAATTTATGGTAAACCAAAGGAATTTGAGATTTGAGCTAAGTGCAGGTTTAGGGCAGGAATAAGTTCCAGACTTTTTACTAGAGGACATAGGCCAAAATGAGAAAATTTTAGAAGTGTGGACAAAGACAGGTAGATAGGAGAAGAAGAAACTTTTATTGATTAAGCCACAATTGAAGTTGGGGGAGCGTGGGGCAGGGGAAGAGGTTATTGAGTGGTGAGGCATCAGCCAATGTAAGATGAGAGGTAACAGCAGGCGTTTCTCTCAAAGAGGAGATAGGACAGCTCTGAGGGTCTTGGTTAGCATTGCTTTGGAAGTGGAGAACTACCCCTGGTTTTTAAGTCAGGATTCTACACGTGCTCTTATAAGAATTCCCCC